>NC_037347.1:45778055-46382561 GCF_002263795.3 Bos taurus
TATAATGCATATGGAATTTCCTTGGTGGCTCAGATGGTAAAGAATCTTCCTGCTATGCAGGAGACATGGGTTCAATGCCTGGGTTGGGAAGATCCCCTGGAGAAGGAAATGGCAGCCCACTTCAGTATCATTGTCTGGGGAGGCTATGGACAGAGGAACCTGGCAGGTTACAGTCCATGGGGTTGCAATAGAGTTGGACACAACTTATCAACTAAGCAACAACAATACGATACATATGCAGGTATATATGAAGTTGTATCTCTGGGACAAATATCATGTTAATTTAATCTGAGTAAAAACATACAAATATAGATAAAAATGAGATACCTAATAGTATATTTTCAGAGAAGGCAATGGCACCCCACTCCAGTACTGGAAAATCCCATGGACGGAGGAGCCTGGTAGGCTGCCGTCTATGGGGTCGCTAAGAGTCAGACACAACTGAGCGACTTCACTTTCACTTTTCACCTTCATGCGTTGGAGAAGGAAATGGCAACCCACTCCAGTATTCTTGCCTGGAGAATCCCAGGGACGGGGGAGCCTGGTGGGCTGCCGTCTGTGGGGTCACACAGAGTCAGACACGACTGAAGCGACTTAGCAGCAGCAGCAGCAGCAGCAACAGTATATTTTATAGACATTTATTCACAACACAGCTTTTAATAAATGTTTTTATGTATAAGAAGAGAAGAGTACAACAGAGGATGAGATGGTTGGGTTGCATCACAGACTTGATGGACATCAGTTTGAGCAAGCTCCAGGAGTTGGTGATGGACAGGAAAGACTGGTGTGTTGCAACACACGGAGTTGCAAAGAGTTGGACGTGACTGAGTGACTGAACTGAACACGAAATTATTTCACGGTAAAATATATAACATGAGAAAAGTGAGAAATATAAGATAAAATTAATTAAATAAAGATTGTTGTAGGATTACTTTTGAAATTTATAGTTTAAAATTCAGGGAAAACTTAATTTCCTTACTTCAGCCCAGGGTAGTTTTGTTTTACTTTATAGTTCACCAGTCTTTTTGTTCCATGTGATTTTGCTTCATCTTCATAATCAGTAACATTTTTATTCTCTATCACTTTATTCTTTTGTTTCATTTGGTAAAATTTTAGAGCGTACCTTATACACTAGCCAGTATTCTAGACATTGAGAATATAGTAATATTTCTAAGTTCTCATAAAGCTACTTTTTTTCATGAAATAAACAAGTCTATATTAGCTAAAAAACATATGCTATTACATATATATATACACACACACAAACATAATATAGTATATATTTGAGCAAACTCAGAGAGATAGTGATGTACAGAGAAGCCTGGTGTACTGTAGCTCGTGGGATCGCAAAGAGTTGGACATGACTTAGCAACTGAACAACCATTACGTATACATTCCTATGTAGCTCAGTTGGTAAAGAATCTGCCTGCCATGCTGGAGACCTGGGTTTGATTCCTGGGTCAGGAAGATTCCCTGGAGAAGGAAATGGCCACTCCAGTATTCTTGCCTGGAAAATCCCATGGACAGAGGAGCTTGGCAGGCTGTAATCCACAGTGTCGCAAGAGTCAATTAAATATCAATATGCACTCACACTTAGCACTTAGAATTACGACTTTAAGACTTGTAACTATTATATGTATATATG
Organism: Bos taurus; assembly: GCF_002263795.3. Classification (NCBI taxonomy): domain Eukaryota; kingdom Metazoa; phylum Chordata; class Mammalia; order Artiodactyla; family Bovidae; genus Bos; species Bos taurus. The sequence goes on from NC_037347.1 coordinate 45,779,701, forward strand.
TACATACATACACACATATATATGAAAAAGAACAGTTGTAGAGAGATATGGGAGCAGACTAAAGCTACCGAGACTTTCTTTCCATTTATATATTTACCTTTACTTTATCCTTTCTAAAGAATGAATCCACTCAGGGCTGTGATGAAAAATTTTCTTTTTAAACAAATAAATCAAAATTGTTAACTCATAAGAAAAACAATGAAAATGAATGAAAATAAACCCCTCCTCTCATTACAAATAATGTCTGCTTTTACACTTTATATATAATTAGGCACAAAAATATTTATAGATTGGATATTTTGTTTCAGGTACTTTTATCTGATTTTGCTCCGGTCCAGGTGTGGGCTGCTTCTGGAAGCCACTGATCAGAACTGAAGGGAGTGGCCTGCTTCCCAAGGGCAGTGTCCCGCAGCTGTGACTCCGCTGTCCCATTAGCTTCGGACTCCGTGGGATTCAGAATAACTATGTCACAGGGCAGATGTCGCCCCTGAAGAAATGAGTAGGAGCTTTGAGCCACTGAAGAACTTAGGCTTATTCTTAGGGAACTGAAGAAGCAAGACTCCAGACTAGAGAGGGTTGTCTTTAAAAAACCTAAGCAGTGGTTCTTTTACCATTTATTTTTTTACAAAGGGACAGAGAAGAGAGCCAAGGCTCCGAGGTGAACATTTGAGCCGTGCCTTGCCCATCCTGACCCTGCTTTACACAGTCCCTATGAGGTGTGAGCAGTCCAGGAATTATACGGACTCACACCATCTCCTTGTCTGTCATACAGGTGTCTATCAGCGGCCTTCATCCTAAAGTGAGACGTCTTGTCTCAAGCATGATGACTTGTCCTCTGTGACGTCCCACCCAGGAAAGTCTTCGTTATTTGACCTGCTCTGGTCCAAATAGCACAGAACACAAGTCGAGGTGGAGACAGCTGCCGCTGTTGCTGCTGCTTCTCCTTCCTCCTATTCCACAGTCAACGCTTCTCTTTCCTCCTTTTTTTCTATTTCTTCTTCTAATCCTATTTTTTTCATTCTGTATTTTGAAGCACCTTGAATTTATCTCCTTTTACACTGATTCAATTTTTTGGCACAACAGTTTTTTTCTTTTTTAATGCTGCCCATGAAATAGATATTCATCTTGTCTTTGTTTAAGTTTACTTGCAAACCAAGCTTGCTTTGTCCTTCTCACTTTGATTACAATCCAATCTATGAATTCTTTTATCCTGTTGCCTTTCATTTCAGTGAATTTTCATCACTTGACTTGACTTATAATTTTTATGTTTCAAATAAATACCTTTAAGTTTCAAATTAACTCTGGCTATCTTTTTATTTTCAGATTTACTGCTTATGTCCCATAGGCACTATTTATTCTCATTTATTATATATATATATATATATATATATATATATATATACATATATTTGAAAAAGACTCTTCATGGTGGTGAGGAGATTAGGAAACATGTTTTTTTTTGTTTTGTTTTGTTTTTGTTTTTGTTTTGTTTTGTTTTTTGTAATCAGGAAAAACCATGCAGAGGAAGTAATGCATAGACTGGTCAGTAACTTGTGAGTTTTAGGATGCTGATAAAAGTTTAAGTAATTGCATTATCCAACTGGCCTTTTAATAAGGAGCAGAGATCTCTGGGAAAGTTCAGTTAAGCTACTCCATTGTATTGCTGTCTCAGCATCCATTTTGTTTGGTTAAGTGGCCTGCAATGACCTGAAACTACCACTAGCCCCCTCATGGAAGCACAGGTCCTAGAAGGCAGCCCGCAGAGTCACAAGTAAATGTAGATTCCTGATATGACTTCCCAAAGGCCCTTGTGATCGGCAGTTTTCCTTGACTCCCAGTCCCTTTCTTTATGTGCATTTTAGAAAAGATCCTCGCTTTGGCTTAACCTCACTCTTCTGGTTTGAATTGACCAATTGGGCCTTAAGCCCAAAATATTTCACTCACAGACTCTAAAAAATTCTTGTGACTTAGAAGTCCTGCCTGTTTGAAAATGCATCTGCCTTAATCTGCCACATAATCCCTTTCTAAGCTACTGATGTGGGGAGAGGGTAAATTAGCCAAGATGGTGTGTTCATACTCTCTTGCCCCATGTTTTATAAATAATGAACATAACAGCTGAGGTACTTTGTAGCACCGAGCATGTGTGTCACAAGGTACTCGCTTGATAATGAGCTACTTTGTGCTGTAGGGATATATAAGCTTCTCCATGAAGGCCCTGGCTGCTCGGCATTGAGGCTACACTGGAGTGACATCATGGTTGTGTTATATGAGGTTATGTTTTGGCTATGTTATGGTTATATTATAGTTATGTTTTGGCTGCTGCTATGGAAGCTGCATCAGCTGGGAGAGAGGTTGTGTTATGGCTGCCATGCCAGCCAGGAGAGAAGAAATGTGTGTGTAGTTCCTATGGCTCTTTTGAGTGTCCTACTACCTTTTAGCTCACACCTTGCCTACCCTGGGTTTAGTGAAGAGTGAGATACAACGAAACAATTGGCACTGTGAATGAGATCAGCAATACAACTGTTTACTTCTTTCAAGAGCTATTTGTAATAAACTTCTCTATTTTGACTTCTCTTGTGGTCTGTGATTAAGCCATAGCTCATTTGATACTCTGTGCTCCACTTAATGAATGCTAACTTGACAAACACATAACAATCTCTTTGTAGTAAGATACTTAAGTACACTCACATATTAAAGTGGCTTAAAGTGGGATGGGTAAGTTTTTACTTCTGTATACACACACACACACACACACACACACACACACACTGTATATTCTCATTTAACCTACATGCAGAGTACATCATGTGAAATGCCAGGCTGGATGAAGCACAAGCTGGAATCAAGACTTCTGGGAGAAATATCAATAACCTCAAATATGCAACGACATCACCCATATGTCAGAAAGTGAAGAACTAAAGAGCCTCTTGATGAAAGTGAAAGAGGAGAGTGAAAAAGCTGGCTTAAAACTGAACATTCAGAAAACTAAGATCATGTCATCCGGTCTCATCACTTCATGGGAAATAGATGGGGAAACAGTGGAAACAGTGTCAGACTTTATTTTCTTGGGCTCCAAAATCACTGCAGATGGTGATTGCAGCCATGAAATTAAAAGACGCTTACTCCTTGGAAGAAAAACTATGACCAACCTAGACAGCATATTAAAAAGCAGAGACATTACTTTGCCAACAAAGGTCTGTCTAGTCTAAGCTATGGTTTTTCCAGTAGTTATGTATGAATGTGAGAGTTAGACTATAAAGAAAGCTGAGCACCAAAGAATTGATGCTTTTGAACTGTGGTGTTGGATAAGACTTTTGAGAGTCCCTAGGACTGCAAGGAGATAAACCAATCCTAAAGCAAATCTGTCCTGAATATTCATTGGAAGGACTGATGCTGAAGCTGAAGCTCCAATACTTTGGCCACCTGATGGAAAGAACTGACTCACTTGAAAAGACCCTGATGCTGGGAAAGACTGAAGGCGGGAGGAGAAGGGGATGACACAGGATGAGATGGTTGGTTCACATCATCGACTCAATGGACTTGAGTTTGAGTAGACTCTAGGAGCTGGTGATGGACTGGGAAGTCTGGCGTTCTGCAGTCTATGGGGTCACAAAGAGTCAGACAGGACTGAATGAATGAACTGAACTGAACTGAATTGAACACACACACACACACTATCTGACAATAAAATACATTAGAACTAGAAGTAGGTTAGTGGACTTTCAAAAGTAAATGTCAAGTTGGCTTCAACATTTTAACAGTGTGTGGGCATGGGATGGAAGGCTGGTGGGATGGACTGCAGTATTTTCCTAAAATGAGAAGTTATAAAGCAATCGGTTTAGTTCAAATAATATTTTGACATTTTTTGACTAATAGACATTTTGTATTCTTTAATGTTTTCCAGCTTTTTTAGTCTTTCTCATCAGATTATAAAACAATTTTTTATATTAAAGTGTTATTTATAAATAATTGGATAAAAATAATAATAGCAATTGTGAAAATAGAAGGAATCTGGTCTTTGGTTACCAGGCAAGTGAAAATATACTGTTATTGACTCTGTTGCAGAAAACAAATTTTCCTTAGTGCCAGTACTATTTGTAAGAATATATTCCCCAAGTAGTTAATAAATTAATCATTCTTTACATTTGCTAATCTACAAAATGACAATTAACAAAGTCAGTAATCTATGAAATGGGAATAACTGAAGTCAACACTCTAGTCAGGGGCATAGGATATAGAATAGGATTATAAAAATCACATAGGCATATCTGATAGATTTGTGAAGTTATGGTCTTTAGGATTATGGGTTAGTTTCTCAATTATGTCCAGTTCTTTATGACCCCATGGACTGTAGCCCACCAGAATCCTCTGTTCATGGGAATTCTCCGGACCAGAATACTGGAGTGTGTTGCCATTTCCTTCTCCAGAGGAATCTTCTCGACCCAGGGGATGAACAAGGGTCTCCTGTACTGCAGACAGATTCTTTCCCATAGGAACCACCAGGGAAATCTCTTAAGTCCCTAAGTCTCTTACAAAACACTTTCCCAAGGACCTAACAACACAGAAATGTCTCTAACTATTTCACTATAGATAATAAGTGTAAAAGCAATATGAAAGGTCAGGGCAGGAAGAAGAGGAATTGAGCAAAGAAGGATTGCAGGAAATATCCAAGAATTGTGTTAAAATTCTTGGAAGAACATGCAGAGGTCATAATTATAGATATTTCAATAAGAAAGATATTATGAACACAGAATATACAAAACAAAATGAAAGTTTATGCCAGCATTTTACTTTTAAAACATTAGTATGATAGTCCATTTTCAGTGGCAACAGCTTACTATATTGCCTAATCCACACATAAAACAAAGGTGTTTTGCTATAGCTACAGCTGACAAATCAGGCTTTGCAAAAATATAGGGGAATAAAACAATAAAACATCTCAAGAAAAAAAAGATTTGATTGTTTTATCATGTTCGTGTGTCACATACCTCCACACTACAGAGGGCTAAGGAATCAGCTATATTCCTGACAATAAATGATAGATTGATAAGTTGAACCATATTGTGGCTAAGCATTATTTGGTCATATATTCTATTACAGGTTTCTAATATCATGCTACCCACGTCTGAAGTCAGTGGGGGCAGCCGAGAGGAGATACCTAGCGTCCGAGGTCTGGGGCGGCTGCCGGGAAGAGATACCCCATGCCCCTAAGCCCAAGGCCAGGGGCAGCGGGCAGGAGGAGCTACCCCAGGCCCCTAAGCCTGAGGCCAGGGGCAGTGGGTGGGAGGAGCTACCCCACGCCCGAGGCCAGGAGCAGCGGCCAGAGGGACAGCCCCACGTCCAAGGAGCCATGGCTCCATGGGCACAGGAGGGCCTAGAGGAGCTATCCCACGTTTAAGGTCAGGAAGGGTGGCGGTGAGGATATACCCCTCGTCCAAAGTAAGGAGCAATGGCTGTGCTCTGCTGGAGCAGCCGTGAAGAGATACCTCATGCCCAAGGTAAGAGAAACCCAAGTAAGACAGTAGATGTTGCAAGAGAGCATCAGAGGGCAAACACACTGAAACCATACTCACAGAAAACTAGTCAATCTAACTACACTAGGACCACAGCCTTGTCTAACTCAGTGAAACTAAGCCATGCCTTGTGGGGCAACCCAAGATGGGCAGGTCATGGTGGAGAGATCTGACAGAATGTGGTCCACTGGAGAAGGGAATGGCAAACCACTTCAGTATTCTTGCCTTGAGAACCCCATAAACAGTATGAAAAGGCAAAATGATAGGATAATGAAAGAGGAACTCCCCAGGTCAGTAGGGGCCCAAAATGCTATTGGAGATCAGTGGAGAAATAACTCCAGAAAGAATGAAGGGATGGAGCCAAAGCAAAAAGAATACCCAGCTGTGGATGTGACTGGTGATAGAAGCAAGGTCCGATGCTGTAAAAAGCAATATTGCATAGGAACCTGGAATGTGAGGTCCATGAATCAAGGCAAATTGGAAGTGGTCAAACAAGAGATGGCAAGAGTGAACATCGACATTCTAGGAATCAGCGAACTGAAATGGGCTGGAATGGGTGAATTTAACTCAGATGACCATTATATCTACTACTGCAGGCAGGAATCCCTCAGAAGAAATGGAGTAGCCATCATGGTCAACAAAAGAGTCCGAAATGCAGTACTTGGATGCAATCTCAAAAATGACAGAATGATGTGTTCGTTTCCAAGGCAAACCATTCAATATCACAGTAATCCAAGTTTATGCCCCAACCAGTAATGCTGAAGAAGCTGAAGTTGAACGGTTCTATGAAGACCTACAAGACCTTTTAGAACTAACACCCAAAAAAGATGTCCTTTTTATTATAGGGGACTGGAATACAAAAGTAGGAAGTCAAGAAACACCTGGAGAAACAGGCAAATTTGGCCTTGGAATACAGAATGACTCAGGGCAAAGAGTGTTACCAATAAAATGCACTGGTCATAACAAACAGCCTCTTCCAACAACACAAGAGAAGACTCTATACATGGACATCACTAGATGGTCAACACTGAAATTAGATTGATTATATTCTTTGCAGCCAAAGATGGAGAAGCTCTATACAGTCAGCAAAAACAAGACCAGGAGCTGACTGTGGCTCAGATCATGAACTCCTTATTGCCAAATTCAGATTTAAATTGAAGAAAGTAGGGAAAACCACTAGACCATTCAGGTATGACCTAAATCAAATCCCTTATGATAATACAGTGGAAGTGAGAAATAGATTTAAGGGCCTAGATCTGACAGATAAAGTGCCTGATTAACTATGGAATGAAGTTCGTGACATTGTACAGGAGACAGGGATCAAGAGCAACCCCATGGAAAAGAAATGCAAAAAAGCAAAATGGCTGTCTGGGGAGGCCTTAAAAATAGCTGTGAAAAGAAGAGAAGCGAAAAGCAAAGGAGAAAAGGAAAGATATATAAACATCTGAATGCAGGGTTCCAAAGACTAGCAAGAAGAGATAAGAAAGCCTTCTTCAGCGATCAATGCAAAGAAATAGAGGAAAACAACAGAATGGGAAAGACTAGAGATCTCTTCAAGAAAATCAGAGATACCAAAGGAACATTTCATGCAAAAATGGGCTCGATAAAGGACAGAAATGGTATAGACCTAATAGAAGCAGAAGATACTAAGAAGAGATGGCAAGAATACACAGAAGAACTATAAAAAAAAGATCTTTACAACCCAGATAATCATGATGGTGTAATCACTGACCTAGAGCCAGATATCCTGCAATGTGAAGTCAAGTGGGCCTTAGAAAACATCACTACCAACAAAGCTAGTGGAGGTGATAGAATTCCAGTTGAGCTATTCCAAATCCTGAAAGATGATGCTGTGAAAGTGCTGCACTCAATATGCCAGCAAATTTGGAAAACTCAGCAGTGGCCACAGCACTGGAAAAGGTCAGTTTTCATTCCAATCCCAAAGAAAGGCAATGCCAAAGAATGCTCAAACTACCACACAATTGCACTCATCTCACACGCTGGTAAAGTAATGCTCAAAATTCTCCAAGCCAGGCTTCAGCAATATGTGAACCGTGAACTTCCTGATGTTCAAGCCGGTTTTAGAAAAGGCAGAGGAACCAGATATCAAATTGCCAACATCCGCTGGATCATGGTAAAAGCAAGAGAGTTCCAGAAAAACATCTATTTCTGCTTTATTGACTATGCCAAAGCCTTTGACTGTGTGGATCACAATAAACTGTGGAAAATTCTGAAAGAGATGGGAATACCAGACCACCTGATCTGCCTCTTGAGAAATCTGTATGCAGGTCAGGAAGCAACAGTTAGACATGGAACAACAGACTGGTTCCAAATAGGAAAAGGAGTACATCAAGGCTGTATATTGTCACCCTGCTTATTTAACTTCTATGCAGAGTACATCATGAGAAATACTGGACTGGAAAAAACACAAGTTGGAATCAAGATTGCTGGGAGAAATATCAATAACCTCAGATATGCAGATGACACCACCCTTATGGCAGAAAGTGAAGAGGAACTCAAAAGTCTCTTGATGAAAGTGAAAGAGGACAGTGAAAAAGTTGGCTTAAAGCTCAACATGCAGAAAACGAAGATCATGACATCTGGTCCCATCACTTCATGGGAACTGGATGGGGAAACAGTGGAAACAGTGTTAGACTTTATTTTTCTGGGCTCCAAAATCACTACAGATGGTGACTGCAGCCATAAAATTAAAAGATGCTTATTCCTTGGAAGGAAAGTTAAGACCAACCTAGATAGCATATTCAAAAGCAGAGACATTACTTTGCCAACAAAATTTCCTCTAGTCACGGCTATGGTTTTTCCTGTGGTCATGTATGGATGTGAGAGTTGGACTGTGAAGAAGGCTGAGCACTGAAGAATTGATGCTTTTGAACCGTGGTATTGGAGAAGACTCTTGAGAATCCCTTGGACTGCAAGGAGATCCAACCAGTCCATTCTGAAGGAAATCAGCCCTGGGGTTTCTTTGGAGGGAATGATGCTAAAGCTGAAATTCCAGTACTTTGGCCACCTCATGGGAAGGGTTGCCTCATTGGAAAAGACTCTGATGCTGGGAGGGATTGGGGGCAGGAGGAGAAGGGGATGACAGAAGATGAGATGGTTGAATGGGATCACTGATTTGATGGACGTGAGTGTCTGTGAGCTCAGGGAGTTGGTAATGGACAGGGAGGCCTGTTGTGCTGTGATTCATGGGGTCGCAAAGAGTCGGACACGACTGAAGGACTGATCTGATCTGATGTGGTATCTTTTGAGAAAAATTGCTATAACAATCTGTTCTACTTGGTTACACATAAAACTTACATTAATTCTTGAGACCTAATTATGAGGCAGAATCTATATTCAGGGTCTTGCAAAAGTCAAGATTAAGAGAGTGGTGAAAAGGAGACAGAAGTAAATTAGTGAAGAATTTCACTAACTTAATAAGACTCCCAGAGGAATGTAAGAGTTTGAATCTTTTTATGTCACACATGAGAAGCCACCAGACCACTGGCAAAGGGGCTTTTAAAAGTGACAGAATAACACGTTCTATGAATGTGTCTGTGTATGCTCAGTTGTGTCCAATTCTTTGCAACCTCATGGACTGTAGACCACCAGGCTCCTCTTTCCACGAGATTTTCCAGGCAAGAATGCTGGAGTGAGTTGCTATTTCCTACACCAGGGGATCTTTCCAACTCAGGTATTGAACCCACATCTCCTGCATTGGCCGGCGGCTTCTTTACAACTGGTGCCACCTAGGATGTTACAATAAATATGATCCATAACTAATATTCACTGGGTTCATGACTACACAAACAGAAATTCTCATGGGTACACAAAATGGACATCACCTCCTAAGACTGGACAGCTTTTGCCATCAAAGAGTTGTCAGTTTTTCAGTGAAAATCCCAAACTGCCTCTGATACCATGCTATCTCAAAGATAACAGATACATTACTTGTTGCAAGTTGAACACATGGAAATCTTACGATGTGAGAGGGACAGTGAACACTAATATAGATTTTAAATTGGATTTGGTTTGACAATTCTTTTGGCCTCTATGAGTGTCAGAAAATACTTCCTTAAATGCCAATTATTTTATCAAAGTGGCCCATAAAAAATGGATTACTTCCAAGAAGCTATTTTAAAGACAAATAAACATAGCCTAACCCATTCATAAAAAACCAGATATTTTAACAAAAAGCTATTGAAAGACAGTATTTAAGATAATGAACCTCTTTAGAGACATTTCCCTTATAGGTGAGTTATAAGGAGTAACAAGTCAAGTAACAAGAGTGACCCCTCAAAAAATAATTTCTAAAAACACAATCTCTGAATGTTTGCATTTCTATACTTGAAACTCTGGATTTTGTTCCTATAGATATTCTAGTACATGAGATAGAGATAGATAAATTAACTGGAATTATTAATAAGGAGTATGTAAATCTGAATTATACAACTCCTGGAAGGTTGGTTATCAAAGCAAATCGGTTAATAGACTTAAAAAATAAGTAGTTGTCCAATCAAACTGCTGCTGCTACTGCTGCTAAGTCGCTTCAGTCGTGTTCCACTCTGTGCAACCCCATAGACGGCAGCCCACCAGGCTCCCCCGTCCCTGGGATTCTCCAGGCAAGAGTACTGGAGTGGGTTGCCATTTCCTTCTCCAATGCATGAAAGTGAAAAGTGAAAGTGAAGTCGCTCAGTAGTGTCTGACTCTTAGTGACTCCATGGACTGCAGCCTATCAGACTCCTCCATCTTTGGGATTTTCCAGGCAAGAGTACTAGAGTGGGGTGCCATTGCCTTCTCCGCCAAATGAAACTAGTTACTATATAAAGATTTTATGAAGAAGAGACTTGAGAAGACTCTTGAGAGTTCCTTGCACTACAAGGAGATCAAACCAGTTAATCCTAAAGAAAATCAACCCTGAATATTCATTGGAAGAACTAATGCAAAAGCTGAAGCTCCATTACTTTGCTCACCTGATGTGAATAGGGGACTCATTGGAAAGGACCATGATGCTGGGAAAAATTGAAGGCAAAATGGAAAGAGGGCAGCAGAGGATGGCATGGTTACAAAGTATCACCAACTCAATGGAATGAAATTGAGCAAACTCCAGGAGACAGTGGAGGACAGGGAAGCCTGGTGTCCATGGGGTTGCAAGAGTCAAAAATGACTTAGCGACTAAACACCAATAATAAAGATTTTATGATAGTGTCTGTTGTTGTTTAGTCAATAAGTCATGCCTGACTATTTTTTTACCCTATGAGCTATAGCCTGCCAGTCTCCTCTGTCCATGGAATTTTCCAGGCAAGAATACTAGAGTGATTTGCCATTTCCTTCTCCAGGGTATCTTCCCAACTCAGGGTTGAATCCATGTCTCCTGCATTGGCAGGCAGTTTCTTTACTATTGATCCTCCAGGGAAGCCCATGATGATGTCTAATATTCACTAAATACCTTATAAAGGTTAGCTATTTTAAGTGCTACTAACACAGATCTATAGCTTCTTGTTTCGATTATTATCACAAAGGTTCTCTCATTTCCCCCCTCACCATATTCAGCTTGTTATCACCTTACCCTCAAAGGAGATTCTACACAGTTCCAGGAGCTCTCAAATAGCTTTCTACTCTCAAAGAACCACAGGTAGAATGTTACTTTAATACCAAAACCCTGTAACACCAGCAAGGCCCCCATCACACTTAAGCTCACCTCTTTTTCTACAACTTTGTCCTATTGCTTCTTATCTCAGTGGAAAGCAAATTGAAACATATTTCTTCTGGGTGCTGGCTCCATCAATCACCCTTCATATTTCTCATATCTTCACACTTTTATTCTGCTGTTTTTCTCTTTAGCTCACAAAATGCTCACATCTCTATCCTACAGAGAAATTCTCTCTCCCTAGTATGATATGTTCATCCAAAATATCCTTGTTTTTCCCTAGGATTTTGATTTTTAGAAGAATTATTATACTCCAGGTTTCTCCATTTTCTCACCTGCTCTTTATTGTTTAGCATATTTATACTTCAGTTGTTCCCCCAGTAATCAATTCAATCAATATGTTAAATATTTATTTTGGCAAATCCTGAGGATATTTCTTGTAGACTTTGGATTCTAATGTAGTTCACTCCCTATCAAGGGAGTGCTACTCACCTTTTCCTAAGATAATTATCTAATAAAGTTGTAAATCTAACTTCTACCATGGAAACTCAATTCTACAACAGGTATCTAGAGGGAAGTTCTACTCTGCTACATTCAACTGCTTGTAGCTCTCCTTAGTTTACACTGTCGCCTCAAGCTCAGAAAGTCCAGAGACCATACTCTTTCATCTTTCATGAAATTTTGCTCCCTCAATGTTATCTCAATATTCCCAACTTACACAGCTGTCTAAATAAGGATTAAAACAACATTACTCCTATCCTTCTGTCTACAGTTGTCAAGTCCTACCACTTCTGTATTTAATTTGCTTTATCTCTACCTTTTATTATGTTTCTTGTGTGTGTGTGTGTGTGTGTGTGTGTGTGTGTGTGTGTTATGGGATCTTAGTTCCCAGATTGGGGATCAAACACACGCCCCCTGAAGTGGAAGGGTGGAGTATTAACCACTGGACCACCAGCGAAGATCCTTCTGCCTATTAGCTCTACCATACTCTGTTCTCACTGATCTCCCATCACTTTAATCTGGCCCTTTCAAATCTCTTCTCTATCTGAATGCTCACATAATCAATGAAAGCAGTTTAGTGCCTTGTATAACCTTCCCATTACATTCAAATTAATGTTTATGCTACTTAATACAGGTTCTTTATCTGGTTGTCAGTTCTTTTATAGCCTCACTCATCTCTATGTATTTCCTCAAGATTTTTGACGGTATCACAGAACTTTTGGGTTTTCTTGGATATACCATGTGTTTTCAAAACGTCATACATTTTCATGTTCATCCTTTGATGGCAATGATTATATTCTCAGTAAAATGCCCACTTCAATCATTTCCTCCCCGCTTCTTGGAAAGACTCACCTTCATTTCTAAGGCCTAGTTAAGGTGCTAACTTCCTAGGAAGAATTTGCCATTTAGTTTGAAACCACCCTAGAGTTCATTATTCCAAACTGCATACTTTATAAATGCTCTAGTCTCCCACATGTTATGATACATAATAATTACTTTTAGTAATGCTGATTTATTCACAAAATTACTATTACTATCATCTATTTTAAATCCCTACAAAGAACAGGGAAAATTTAACTAGAAATGAAAATTTAACTAGAAATAAAAATGGGTTATTGTCTTAGTCCAGGTCATGTGATGTGTCAGAATTATACACACACCACACACATATGTATATTTATAATTACATATACTTATGCAATGATGTAATATATATAGTGTTTTATGCAATTATGTATACTTATGTGTTATATATAATTATTCTCCATTCAGAACTTTTTTTTGGTAAGGAATTTACCTTTAGAAATATTGAAATATCTCAGCTTAACAAAAAGCTGACCTCTTCCTAAATAGAAAGGACTTTGTCACAGAGTGTTACTGCAGATTCTCCAAGAAGCAGACTCCAGGGAAAGATTTTGCAAGAATTGTATTAGAAGATATCCTGGTCAGAGAAAATGGAGAAGTAGCAGGAAGAAGCTGGGCCAGTCATCAGATCATAATTTAAATTTGATCCAGTGAAGCAAAGAAAGAATGAAAATTGGATGAAAATATTGATGCTAAGTTTAAGCAAGGCTACTGGGGATTTCTTGAGCAAAAGTTCTGTAACTCTCAGGAAGGGACTCATTTATCGATTCGTGCTGCACTCACTTTGGCTTCCACACAAACATGATGATGTATTTCCAAGTATAGCATCCAGAACCCATGTTCATTTATTCTCACTTTTTTTAGATGTCTGAGAGGTGCATTATCATGGCCACCCACTGTGGCAAAACTGGGAGACAAACGCGTTCTCCTGAAGTAGTTATCCAATGGGTCAACAGGAGCAGTGTAAATATCAGCCTGTTGCCAATGATCAATTTATCTCATCTTTCATGGGAAGCACATTACAAAGTGTAAAAAGGTTTCTTGAAGTTGCATTGCAGTTGAAGCCAGAAATACTGAATTTTAGAATGAATTTATCCATCTTCATGAACTGTATAATCCCTTAATCAATTTTATTCTCAGTTAACTTGTATCATATTCTCTAATAGGTACTGATTTATTTAAAAAGCTAATTGACACATTTCTTCTGAGTAGATAGCTAGGTCGATAAACAAACACAGATACACTCCTATTTCTATATAAAGTAACATTTTCAGGAAACTAGGGTTTCAGTCCTGTATCTGTTAAAATATCATATATATATATATATATTCATTTACTCTTCAATAGAGATGCCATTGCAGTATTTTTCTGAATACTGCAGGTAGTGGGAAACTCAATCCTCTAGATAATTAAAACAGCTACATATGTCTTAGTCCTAAAGCTGAGTGATGTAAAATCATTCACATTACACCTGATTTTTCTTTAAATACAGGGATATCCAACAGATGATTGTTTCCATAATACATAAGGGAAACTAAAGAAGAAACAAAATCATAATTTATTTCTCATAACTTGATGAACTACAAGAAAATGCAGCTTATCTTATCATAAAAATTTAAGGCAAACCATCATGATGAATGCTACAAGTCAGCACTAAGGATCTTGGTAAATTTCAGACAATCTGTTCAAAATATTTTCCATTACACATATTCACTTTGCTCTCATTCTTCCACCTGCTCAAACAAGATTAGCACTTGCTAGTAAAAATAAAAACAAACTATTGAGAAAGAATCAAACACCACTGAATTTATTAGGATAGAGTTGTTTCAGCTAATGTTATTACTTATTCCAAACACTACACTTATCCAAAATAAGGGCATTTTCTTTAAAAGGGTCTAGAGAACTGTCTGATTTTATACATTCTTGGATCTGACATGTTACAGCATAAATAAATAACTTGGTAATTTCAGTTCTAGTACAACTAAAATTTCATTTCTAATATAATTTCATTTTATTAAATGATACAATTAAATATTTAGTTGCTTACTTACCAAGAATTCTGAATACATAAAATAAACAGCCCATTTGGGATATAAACTATTAACATGTAAATGGCCAGTATTTACATTTTTTCTTATTTTCTTTACTAAATTTTTCAAATATACTTGCATATAAGTTACAGTCTATCTATGCAAAAAATTACAGTGGGTAAATTCACGTTCATCACTGATTGTTTCAATAAATTACTGTGTTCATACTTTATGTGAGAATCTATTCTAGATTCTGGGGACAAAGCAATAAACCGAAGATAAATTTTCTACCACTAAAAATGAAAGCTAAGATGCACACTGGTTTAAAAATATAGTACAAACTATGGGGGAAGCATATTTGAAAGGAAGTCTAAGGGAAACCTCATTCAAATGAGCATGTGATAGCTTGACTGGTTTTCTCTAGACTGAAGAATGAGAGAGAGAGAGAAATGAACACAAGGCAGACATACATACACTCAAGATGGAAGCCACACTTTTGTATAACCTAATGATGGAAATGGAATTGCACCACTTTTGCCACATTCTGTCTTTAGATTATAGTCAGGAAGACCACACTTAAGATGAAGGAAACCAAGTTTGTTTTGTTGAGAGAGAGAATAATCAAATAAATGTGAGTAGGCCTTTAAAACCATTATCATTCCTTTACCCTCTACATTTAATTGGGTTTCAGGAAATTTGGCTTTCCTCTTTTGTTTTTTTCTGTTGAGACATAATTGGCATATACGATTGTATAAGTTTAAGGTTTATTTGATCCGTTTGTATATTGCAATATGATTATCACCACAGAGAAAACTAATACCTCCTTCACTTCACACAACTATCTTTTTCTGTGTGTCTGGTAAAAACCCAGAAGATATAGTTTTGCTATTCACCTCCTCATTCTTGTTATCTATCAGGCCATGATGTGTTGGTTGCTTCCTTTTACCCAAGTCCACAGCTTCATACAGCAACCTATTCACCCTTTAGATTTTTCTAGGGTGTCTCTCCTTTGTCATTTTTATGCCTATGGGAGGGAAATGCTCTCTGTTACCATTCTTTGCTATTGAATATTGAAAACACTGAAAGTAGATTAAGAATGGTATTACATTCTTGTGTGTACTGATTAATAATATTGCACTAATAACATAATTGCACAATTAGTGTTGCACACATATTACATGAGTATATAATGTAAAAGTATTTACTAATAGAGGAGTAGTGATGAATTGACTGAAGCAACTTAGCATGCAGCATGCATGCATATTAACTACATAAAATGAAATCAAGGCTATTGACAACCAAACAGAAGCCTTCCTTCATCAACTAAAATCTTCTGAGTGCTCCCCTCTTAAATCTTCCTCCTTTCCAGAAATCCTGATACCTATTTTTGTGAATTATGTTGTCTTTTAAAACTGAGCTTGACAACACAAGAGAGAAAGTAGTACAAAGAGAAATCATGACAGTTAATGATTGTCTTCATGAAGTCTTTACAATGGCTCCTTTTATAAATAACCAAGTGACATATTCAAGAGACTCCTAATATATGACCTTATGAATAGAGAAAACATGACAAATCCTTTAGGATGGCAGACAAGGTTAATTATACCTAAACTTAAAAACTAAAACAAACAAACATACAAACAAAAAACACCCAAGAACTTAGAGTTTCCTGGGTCAAATTCTCCTGATGTCTTACTTCCTTTTCTAGAGAAACAACAACTTCAAGTTCTAGCAAAAACTAGTAGGTTCCACTTTAAGCAATATCTCAGAGCAAAAATAGCCCAGGATCCTTATTCACTTTTTCCTCTATGATTCTTTCTGCTGCTTCTCAGAAAAGCTCTCATCATGCCAACTCCCTTATTTAAATTCCTCTGACTCCTCCTCTACTCTCATGCCTACCACCCCACCCAATGCACAAACTCCTCCTTCCTGGTAGATGACCCCAACTTTGTCTCTGATTCCCTCTCGCTTCCAGTCCCTTGCTACCTTCACTCCACCTCTAAAACTTGTTACCTACAAATTGACACTTGCCATCTACCTCTACACATGAGCTGCTGTATCTGCTCACCTTCAACACCCCCTGAAAGGAGTTCAGGGTGGAGATCAGGAATGAAACACTGTCCTCTGGGAAAACTGTCAGAACAGGTCTTTAGATAGTTATTTTCAGGAGACAATATTATGAGCCCAGTTCTTGCATCTTGTTGTACCTGCTGCCGCTGCTGCTGCTAAGTCGCTTCAGTCATATCCGACTCTGTGTGACCCCACAGACAGCAGCCCTCCAGGCTCCACCATCCCTGGGATTCTCCAGGCAAGAACACTGGAGTGGGTTGCCATTTCCTTCTGTAATGCATGAAAGTGAAAAGTGAAAGTGAAGTCGCTCAGTCATGTCTGACTCCCAGCGACCCCATGGACTGCAGCATACCAGGCCCCTCCATCCATGGGATTTTCCAGGCAAGAGTACTGGAGTGGGGTGCCACTGCCTTCTCCATGTCATATCTAGAAAAGCACTAAAATCCTTCATGGTAATGTCTGCTCCTTGTGACTAGCAGTAACCTTCTGAACTCCCAAAAGTAAAGGCTCAGCAGCCATTGCCTTCTTCTTCCTTCCTGTGCTGTCCTTCCTAGGGGATAGGCAGGATCTGGTCCCATTACTTCATGGCAGATAGATGGGGAAACAGTGGAAACAGCAACAGACTTTATTTTGCGGGGCTCCAAAATCACTGCAGATGGTGACTGCAGCCATGAACTTAAAAGACATTTACTCCTGGGAAGGAAAATTATGACCAACCTAGATAGCATATTAAAAAGCAGAGACATTAATTTGCCAAAAAAGGTCCATCTAGTCAAGGCTATTTCCAGTAGTCATGTATGGATGTTAGAGTTGGACTACAAAGAAAGCTGAGCACTGAAGAACTGATGCTTTTGAAGTGTGGTGTTGGAGAAGATTCTTGAGAGTCCCTTGGACTGCAAGGAGATCCAACCAGACCATCCTAAAGGAAATCAGTCCTGAATATTCATTGGAAGGACTGATGCTGAAGCTGAAACTCCAATACTTTGACTACCTGATCCAAAGAACTGACTCATTTGAAAAGACCCTGAGGCTGGGAAAGATTGAAGTAGGAGGAGAAGGGGATGACAGAGGATAAGATGGTTGGATGGCATCACCGACTCAATGGACATGAGTTTGAGTAGACTCTGGAAGTTGGTGATGGACAGGGAGGCCTGGTGTACTGCAGTCCATGGGTTCGCAAGGAGTCAGACACGGCTGAGCGACTGAACTGAACTGAGTGATGGATTAAGAATATTATAATATTCTGTTTTTCTTAAACTCTGCCTATACCTATATGAATTGACCCTTAGCAAAATTCTCTTCACATTACTTAGAGTACAATGTCTGCTTTCTACAGGGTTTCTAACTGATGTAATAATTAAGAAGGCAGATCTTAGACCCAGATGAACTTGAGATTTTAAGCTAAGCTTTATGTTACTTAATAGCTACGTGATATGGGAAAGCTTCTGAAGTTTCCGATGCCTCAACTTCATTTTCTAACATGTGTAATAAAAGTTTACTAAGCATCCAACACTGCTTAGACACTGAAAAAGTTACAAATCAATTCACATAACCCTTAGTATAGTCCCATGATGCTGATCAATTATTGTTCGTTTTTGATAGTTTTCAGTAGCTAATGAACTCAACAGAGTTTACAGCCATGTGAATTGAAATCTTCTGACCCTATAGCACATGCTTGCCCACTGCCCTGGGTCATAGTGCCTCCATCAAATCACTGATGTGAGAAATCAATATATTCACAAGAGTAAAGAGCTTAGAGAAGCTCTAAGCTCTAAGATGCTCTAAGTCGGTCCTCAGTAAATGTGAGTTCTTCCAATCGATGATTATAATTTTCTCTCCTACTGAAATAATTTAGCCACAGAATAAAACTAATATATTTGTTTCAATAACAAGTTTTCTCTTAACTAGAAATATAGATCAATGGAATAAAATAGAAATCCCAGAGATAAATCCACGCACATATGGACACCTTATCTTTGACAAAGGAGGCAAGAATATACAATGGATTAAAGACAATCTCTTTAACAAGTGGTGCTGGGAAATCTGGTCAACCACTTGTAAAAGAATGAAACTAGACCACTTTCTAACACCATACACAAAAATAAACTCAAAATGAATTAAAGATCTAAACGTAAGACCAGAAACTATAAAACTCCTAGAGGAGAACATAGGCAAAACACTCTCTGACATACATCACAGCAGGATCCTCTATGACCCACCTCCCAGAATATTGGAAATAAAAGCAAAAATAAACAAATGGGACCTAATTAACCTTAAAAGCTTCTGCACATCAAAGGAAACTATTAGCAAGGTGAAAAGACAGCCTTCAGAATTGGAGAAAATAATAGCAAATGAAGCAACTGACAAACAACTAATCTCAAAAATATACAAGCAACTCCTACAGCTCAACTCCAGAAAAATAAACGACCAAATCAAAAAATGGGCCAAAGAACTAAACAGACATTTCTCCAAAGAAGACATACAGATGGCTAACAAACACATGAAAAGATGCTCAACATCACTCATTATCAGAGAAATGCAAATCAAAACCACTATGAAGTACCATTTCACACCAGTCAGAATGGCTGCGATCCAAAAGTCTACAAATAATAAATGCTGGAGAGGGTGTGGAGAAAAGGGAACCCTCTTACACTGTTGGTGGGAATGCAAACTAGTACAGACACTATGGAGAACAGTGTGGAGATTCCTTAAAAAACTGGAAATAGAACTGCCATATGATCCAGCAATCCCACTGCTGGGCATACACACTGAGGAAACCAGAAGGGAAAGAGACACGTGTACCCCAATGTTCATCGCAGCACTGTTTATAATAGCCAGGACATGGAAGCAACCTAGATGCCCATCAGCAGATGAGTGGATAAGAAAGCTGTGTTACATATACACAATGGAGTATTACTCAGCCATTAAAAAGAATACATTTAAATTGGTTCTAATGAGGTGGATGAAACTGGAGCCTATTATACAGAGTGAAGTAAGCCAGAAGGAAAACCATAAATACAGTATACTAACGCATATATATGGAATTTAGAAAGATGGTAAAAATAACCTGGTGTACGAGACAGCAAAAGAGACACTGATGTATAGAACAGTCTTATGGACTCTGTGGGAGAGGGAGAGGGTGGGAAGATTTGGGAGAATGACATTGAAACATGTAAAATATCATGTAAGAAACGAGTTGCCAGTCCAGGTTCGATGCACGATACTGGATGCTTGGGGCTAGTGCACTGGGACGACCCAGAGGGATGGTATGGGGAGGGAGGAGGGAGGAGGGTTCAGGATGGGGAACACATGTATACCTGTGGCGGATTCATTTTGATATTTGGAAAAACTAATACAATTATGTAAAGTTTAAAAATAAAATAAAATTAATAATAAAAAAAAGAATCCGCCTGCAATGCGGATGACCTGGGTGCGATCCCTGGGCTGGGAAGATCCCCTGGAGAAGAGAAAGGCTACCCACTCCAGTATTCTGGCCTGGAGGATTCCTTGGGGGTCACAAAGTGTCGGACACAACTGAGCAACTTTCACTTCACTTTAGCAGATCATCAATGAAAAATTCCTCAACAAATTTGAATTGTGCTCCGCATAAAACTCTAAGTTGATTTACAAGAAGGCATAAAAGAGTTCACATGCACTGCATAGCTGTCCTTAATAATGTCAATGCATTGTAATTAGAGCTTTTACTTGCAAAAACATAAAATAATTTTTCTGCTTTTTTGTGATATATATATTTTTAAAGAGCATCTTGTCAGTACAGCAACACAGTAATGTTTCACTCACAAATTTCTGAACCACTAATTTATAATGCAAAGTTTAAAGAATATAGATTCTTTTTCTCTTAGTCTCTAAGAGAATAGAAGCCTACAGTCTGTGGGGGCTTCACAGGGCATATTACTCCAAGTTATAAGATGGCGATAGAGAAAATTTCCTTTGACTAAGGCCAATTAAAAAATGCAGATGACCAATGACACTCCCCACTCTATCTCATCCCAGCTGTTTTAATTTTTTTTTAATTTTTAATTGGAGGATAATTGCTTTACAATGCTGTGTTGGCTTCTGTCATACTACAATGCAAATCAGTCATGATACCCCTCCCTTCTTGAGCCCCCCTCTCTGCTCCCATCCCACTTCTCTAGGTTGTCACAGAGTGCCAGGCTATTTAACAGCTTCCCACCAGTTATCTATTTTACACATGATACCCTGTATATGTCATGCAACTTTCTCAATACCTCAACTTTCTCAATACTCTCCTTCCCCTGCTGTGTCCACAAGTCCATTCTCTATGTTTGTGTCTCCAGTCCTTTCCTGAGAATAGGTTCAGCAGTGCTATTTTTCTAATTTCATATATATATATATATATATATATATATATATATATACCCACACACATATATGCATTAATATATATATTTTCTCTTCCTGACATACTTCACTCTGTATAACAGACTCTAGGTTCATCCACCTCACTGCAACTCACTAACTCTCAGCTCCTAAAATCTCTCCAGCCCTTTGTCTTGGCCTGTGCACTTTCCCTTACTGCCTAACAACAAAACCAACTGCTATTGGCTTATCTGTCTGATGTGATAGTTTTCCTTAACATAGATCAGGCTATTAGAAATACATGTGAAACCTGGTTTCTTGGAGGGAATGACTTCCATTACATATTTCAAAGAGTGCAGTTTTGTCTGTCTCCTGAATACGATCTATATGCTCACATTCTGGCTGAGTCAAACATTATGCTCAAGTTTTTTTCACTGAAGGCTGAACATTTTTTATTAGAACCACTAGTGTGATACTGGCCCAAGTTTCAACTATAGAGGGTTTTCAGTTGTACCATAGTCAATTAAGGAATTTATTTTTGTTTGCTTACAATGCAAATAATTAAATGCACATTTGTACTCATCAAGGAATTGTCATGGTATTTTAAAATATAGATGTATTAGATAAATAATTATAATTACTAGGATTATGAAATAAAAGTAAAAAGAGTTATGGAATTTCAAATTAGAAGGGATATTTAGTGGTTTTTTTAAAATAATGTTAATTTCGAGGCATTAATTTGTATGATCTTTCTTGGTAGAGAGTGTATCGTCATATGTATCTTCTAGCCCTAAGAAAAGTAAATCTGGTGCTAATGGCATTATAGTTGTTAAGCAGCATATACACATTAAATAGCTTCTTCTGAAATTTTTATCAATTGGTCCTTTTTTGTTTTAACCCTTCAAACTATGTATATAAAAGGCATGTAGTTTTCCAAGTGAAGAAAAACAAAATACATGCATGCTGTTGTGTCTGATTCTTTGTGACCCCGTGGACTATAGCCTGCCAGGCTCCTCTGCCCATGGGATTTCCCAGGCAAGAATACTGAAGTGGGTTGTTGCCATTTCCTCCTCTAGGGGATCTTCACAACCCAGGGATCGAACCTGCATCTCCTGCATTGACAGGTGGATTCTTTAATTGAGCCACTTGGGAAACCCTTCCAAGTAATGTTTTAAAAATATTTGGAATATTTATCTCCCTACTTCATGCTGTCTGCCTAACTAATTCTTCCACTCTCCTCATCCTTTCCCCAAAGAAAACTATATTTCCTCAAAGGCAACATCCATGCACTACTTTAAATATTCTTTATAAGATTATTATTTATTTTACTAAGACTCTTCCAAATAAAATAGCCTAAAATTTCCTATCATTATTTTTAAAATGTAGTAGTCAAAATTAAGTGTAACATCCGAGTATAATTTGAACAGAAATAACACATACACAATTGAGTTCTGTTTTACTTCACAGACTGAGCTTGAGTGATTAGCCTTCTTGAAAGCCACATCACAGGTTAACTCATATGAATTTACTGAGCTATGAATCCTGAGATATTTTTGTCATATGCTGATGTTAGCTCAGTACCTACAACATTTGCAATTTGGATATAAGTATGGTGCCCTCCATGTGCATATCTCTACTGCAGTTCATTTATTCAATTCAGCCCATCATTACAGGATATAGCAATCATTTCTGGATCATAATTTTTCTGCAGTGCATTCACTAGCCTTTCAAGTTTTCAGTGACCCATGCATCTAATGAACATATTAGTTTCCTCCCTATTTGCTTATCCAAGTTACTGATTAAAATGTTGAACAGCACACCACTGAAGACACAATTGTGAGGCCTCTATCCAAAACAGTATCAGTCTTCCAATCTGTTTTGGTATTGTCTACCTTTTAATGACTTATTAATGGACCTAATTAATGGTCTTTGCATTTAGACTTTCAAATAAAGTGTGTTTACTGACAATAAACAGTGAGCCCATTTCTTTTTTTTTTTTTAATTAACTTTTCATTTTTTAAGTGTTTTGACTGCACAATGCAGGATGTGGGATCTTAGTTTCCCAACCAGGGATTGAACCTGTGCTCCCTGCAGTGGAAGCATGGCGTCTTAAACACTGAACCACTAGGGAAGTCCCTTTATGGCAGTTAGTTTTTTTTTTTGTTTTTCAGTGTCTTGGGGTGCATGCCTCATGGCATATGGAATATTAGTTCCCCAATCATGGATTGAACCCGTACCCACTGCTGTGGAAGGGCAGAGTCTTAACAACTGGCCCATCATAGAAGTCTGGAGAATGTTTCTTTTTATTAAAAAGATTTCTTAAAAAAAAATAATTGCCTATCACATTTCTTATATGGCTTTCCTTGAATGTCTAAAAAACAGAAGTAGGAAAAGGAAATGACAGAGTTTTAATAAAGTGCATGTTTATGGCTCACTCTAACCTTCGGTCCCAGACAAACTTGAATTTATGTCTATGGTTATATGTATATGGAAATAAATGCATTTGGGAGAATAATTATGTTTACCCATATTAAAAGTTTATTATGAGCTTCACAAGGCATTTTCTGTCCCCTCCTAAAAAGGCTGTCTCTTAAAGCTTGAAATAGTCTCCCAATTTCAATATATCCAAGAAGGAGAAATTCTGATATTTATCAAAAGCACCAGATGATCAAAAGTGATAGGGTACATTTTTCCAAGGGAAGAGAAAAGTACACATAAATGTTAGAAAATTATCTTTAACTCATGATATAGTCTGCTTCAAATATAGTTGAAAGGATTCTTGAATTCTATCATCCCCACTGCAGTGCACCTTGAACTTAAACAGTCCTGTACCAAAGTCTTTATCACTTACTCTGTGACTTCGGAGGGTACTTGAGTTATTTTACCTTTATTCTAACTGTGACTTTGGAGGGCACATGAGCAAGAGAATTCCAGAGACAAATATACTTCTGCTTCATTGACTACACTAAAGCCACTGACTGTGGATCACAACAAACGGGAAAATTCTTCAAGAGATGGGAATACCATACCACCTGACCTGCCTCCAGAGTTATCTGCATGCAGGTCAAGAAGCAACTGTTACAACTGGACATGGAACAATGGACTGGTTCCAAATTGGGAAAGGAGTACATCAAGGCTGTATATTGTCACTCAGCTTATTTAACTTATATTCAGAGCACATCATGGGAAATGCCAGGCTGGATAAAGCACAAGCTGAAATTGCCAGGAGAAATATAATCAATGACCATAGATATGCAGATGACACCACCCTTATGGCAGAAAGTGAAGAGGAACTAAAAAGCCTCTTGATGAAAGTGAAGAGAGTAAAAATGTTGGACCACAAGATCAAACAAATCAATCCTAAAGGAAATCAATCCTGAATATTCATTGGAAGGACTGATGCTGAAGCTGAAGCTTCAGCTTCAGATGGCCAGTACGTTGGCCATCTGATGGGAAGAATTGACTCATTCTTAAAGATCCTGATGCTGGGGAAAATTGAAGGCAGGAGGAGAAGAGGACAGCAGAGGATGAGATGGTTGGATGGCATCACCGACAAGATGAACATGAGTCTGAGTAGGCTCCAGGAGTTTGTGATGGTCAGGGAAGCCTGGCATGCTATAGTCTATGGGGTCACAAAGTGACAGGACTGAGCAACTTAACTGAACTGAACTGAGCTTCGTAGGCTTGGATTTTCTCATCCTTAAAAGTAAGATATTATGATGTTGATATATGTGTGTGTGTGTGTGTGCTCAGTTGTTCAGTCATGTCTGACTCTTTGCAACCCCATGTACTGTGGCCTGTCAGGCTCCTCTGTCTATGGAATTTTCCAGGCAAGAATACTGGAGTGGGTTGCCATTTCCTACTTCAGCAGATTTTCCCAACCCTAGGATCAAAACAAAGTCTCTTGCTTCTTCTACATTGGCAGGCAGATTCTTTACCACTGAGCCACTTGGTGAGCCCGTCATATATATATATATATATATATATATATATATATATATATATATACATAAATATTTAAAAGTACATATTTGTAAAGACCTATCTTACAAAGATTTGTAAGCATAAAATATTAGAATGAATGTAAATGAATGTAACCTGACAGAAGAGAAATATAAGAAATATTTTTCAATGTGTTCTCAAACCTTGTAGTTGTTTTTATTTTATTTTTAAAGGCTGTTTCATGCTGTCCTTCTTTCTTTCCTGTTTATAAGAGGGTAGGGCTCAGGAGCACCTTCTTCTATCTTGGAAACTGGTGGGAATATTGCAAAATATGGAGCACACCCAAATCCAGGAAAAACTTTCATATTTTAACTGTTCACCTGATCACATCTTTGCTCTCAATTACTGTATAAAATGTGTATTAAAAGGTTTAATGTTTGAGGACTCTTTATTGTGATCCCTGGAGGTCAAGATAATACCTTGAACATAGTAAACTTAACTTGTTCATTGGATTTAACAGATGTTTTGCCAGTGATACACTGAAAGGTGAAGTTTAAAAAACAATATCTCACATTCTATCAGTATTTAAGAAGGAAAAATAAAAATAATAGGCACATAAGAATCTACTCAGACAAGAGGAAATTAATTTGGCTTGAATCACTGTTCATTTGAAAATAGTCAAATACAGAAATTAGCTAAGTATACACACTGATTGCAACCTGATCAAATTTATATCATGATTTATATAAATATTTATATTTTACTTATTTTTATTCAATTTCATAAAAAGAAGTTATCATAGCTTAGGTTTCAAATCTATTATTACTGAAGAGTAGCAGCATACAGGTGTAAGGAATCAGTCCATTTAGTCACTCAGTCATGTCCGACTGTTTACGACCCCATGGATTGCAGCACACCAGGCTTCCCTGTCCATCAGCAACTCCTGGAGCTTGCTCAAATTCTTGTCCACTGAGTCAGTGATGCCATCCAGCCATCTCATCCTCTGTTGTCCCCTTTTCCTCCTGCTTTCAATCTTTCCCAGCATCAGGGTCTTTTCCAATGAGTCAGTCCTTCACATCAGGTGGTCAAAGTATTGGAACTTCAGCTTCAGCATCAGTCCTTCCAATGAATAGTCAGGACTGATTTCCTTTAGGATTGACTGGTTTGATCTCCTTGCAGTCCAAGGGACTCTCAAGAGTCTTCTCCAAAGAAGTAAAGACTAGTATTCATGGATGACCAGAGGGATGGTATGGGGATGAAGGTGGGAGGGGGGCTCAGGATGGGGAACACGTGTACACCCATGGCAGATGCAAGTTGATGTATGGAAAAACCAATACAATATTGTAAAGTAAAAAATAATAATAATAATAAATTAAAAAAAATAAAAATGGAAATAGGCAGAATTCTCCAGATTTGGGGTTATATTAGAATGTAGAACAATATATAATGGCACTCTAAGCAGCATAATTCTTTCAGAAGTAAAAGGCAATATTCTTTATCATTTTTCTTGATGACTCTTAGCATACTGAAACATCAAAACCTTTATCACAGGACCAAAGAACTCAGATGATTCAGTGCTAAACTAGCTTCTCTCAGTAATGATCATGCCATGAGAATATATAGCACACATTGTTGAAATAACTGTGATGAAAGCACAGTCCCAGGTATTTCTGCCACTGTTTCCAAGCACCATATGCTTATGCCAAGGAAGTCACCCTTTAGCCCTGGATCTTTATCTGTCCTTTTAACACTGTGAATTAGACAAGCTTATTTATATAGTTATCAGAATTTGTATTCCTTAATCCATGAAAACCCTAAGAAACCTGCCAGTTGCCCACTTTTCCTGCTGTCCTCCTAGTGCTTTATTTACTTTTCAAACATTAAAAACTGTACAGTGTGCTGTGAATTATAGATGCTAATTTAAAATTGCAAAAATGAAAACTCTAGATCATTTATTTATTCACATATTCAAGAAGAAATACCTGGCTTTACAACACAGATAATCATTTCTATGTCTGCCTCTCCCCACAAAGAGTTTTCTTAATCTACTGGTCTTCATTTACAGTCTTATTTCCAGAACACAAAATCAGGCATGGAAGATGCTCAGTAAATGTTAGGAGAACTAATTAAATGAGTTCTCAAAATGAATTTCAAAATGCATAACTTCTGCATCCTACAGGATTGTTCTAAGTGTCATAGTTAATTGAGACCCTATATTTAGAAATTTTGCTAATTTAAAGGCACTGTACAAATGTGAAAGCAGGACTGTCTTGTCTTGAATATGGGTTCATTAGTTTTTACAATATGCCAGTGGAGCTGTATATCTTCACGAAATTCAAGAACAGATCTTTGCAGCATTCTTTCTGCTCTCACAGAACCAACCCAAGCTGGACTCTCAGACTTCCCTGACCGTACTTTATAACAAGGCAAACATAGTTTTCATTCATTTCACATATTCTGCCCTTTTCCACCTCTGTTCCTTTACTTAAATTGTCCTTGACATTTGGAGCAAACTAATCCATGCATCCTTTCCGTTTCACAGTCCTATCTTCCGTAGGCACTCCGTGAAATTTTTCTTATTCAGAGAGCAGCCCCTCATTAACCCAGGCTCACAAGCCTTCTACTCACTCATCAGAGAGAACAATCAATTCTAATTTACATGCAAAGGAATCTCTGGCCAGCAGTGCTGTGGGAAACCACAGTTTTGCCTTTCACAGTTTTGGGAAAACACTGAATGATATTTAGCCCCAAATTTCAAATCTGCAGTTTTCATATGCTTGGTTCATTTTGGTTCACTTGAAGGATCAGAAAAAAGTAAGATATCTTTCAGGCCATGGCATATACTACAGAGAAAGACCATCTGAGATCTGTCTGTTTTCGTAATACCCAGTATATGATTAAGTCCAAGCCCAGAATTCACGCCCTTGACATGATGATAGTTCCTTTAAGTTTCATATATGTCTGTGATAACTGATGACACTATAAGGGAAAGTATAAGTGCAGAGCTATATCAAGTGAGTAAGACCAAGACCACCTCGTTCAATGCATAAGGCATAGATGGAGGAATTATCTTAAAAATAATGATGCTGAAGCTAGCAGGAGGTCATCAGGAATATTTCTGAAGCTAGCACATTCTAAGAATTTTATTTAATTTTGCAGTATTTTGTGTGTGTGTGTGTGTGTATAAATTGTGTGTAATGGTCTCATTATTTATTAATTTGCTTGTTTACTTATCCCCAAATGCAGAATCATGTGACACATTTTAGATTACTTTTCTGCTTTGATGAAATAGATGATTGTCACTCACAGAAGACAGAAGAGAACAACCAGTTTCATCACAAAAGCTTGATATAACTGTAAAATATGAATTGCTTTATCATTCATTAGAAAAATTAAAGTGATACAAAATACTATGGGTAACAATTTATATTTGTTACTTAGTATGCAAAGCAACCCTAGGACATGGCTCAACTAGTTTTCAATTTGCTAAAAAATTACTTCAATCAAAAGAAAGACTGTCATAATTTTAATTGACTATATATTAAATCAAAGTGCTATGGGATCCACAGTCCAGATTACTAAAAATAAAGTCCAGGCCATCGGGTATTTTTATTTCCAACTACAAATGATAAAACCAATGCTGATGTTTTTGTGTAGGTCTTTCAAAGTGGTAACTTTGAAAGCATTACATACATTAAATAGAAAAATATGATAAACTAGGCAAAAAGGCTAAAGCAAACAAATCCTCTGGTTCTCTTTGTTAGCTCATTAATACGATTTTCACTAAGACTTCATACACAAATTTTTGAAGTGAGCTTTGAATTGAGATTGATGTGAAAATACTTTTTACACATTGCCGTCCATCTAGGCTTTCAGGTTCATTTTGAAAAAATGGCAATAAAGAAACTGTACACTCTGTACTGAACATAATCCCTGTGGGTGTCAGTGTGCCAGCTGGGAGTGCGTAATCGCTTTGCAAAGCCAAGAAGCAAATCTGTATTGTCACATCTTACATTACAGAATTCATACTTAAGTACATTCCTTGGAGAATTATTGTCTTTATGTATAACTGTAAAATGTGTATATATGGATCTCTAATTATCAGAGTCTTCTGTCATGGTTTTGAGTTGAGAACCTTCTGGAATGTTAAAGAAACATGGCTACTGCTGATTTCACATGTATTTTGCTTGCATCTTTCCAAGGAAAAAAATGCAAATCAGTAGTTGGATGCTAAGCAATAATCTAATAACCTGCTGCTGCTGCTAAGTCGCTTCAGTCGTGTCTGACTCTGTGCGACTCCATAGACGGCAGCCCACCAGGTTCCCCTGTCCCTGGGATTCTCCAGGCAAGAACACTGGAGTGGGTTGCCATTTCCTTCTCCAATGCATGAAAGTGAAAAGTGAAAGTGAAGTCACTCAGTCGTGTCCGACCCTCAGTGACCACATGGACTGCAGCCTACCAGGCTTCTCCGTCCATGGGATTTTCCAGGCAAGAGTACTGGAGTGGTGTGCCATTGCCTTCTCCAAATCTAATAACCTAGTTCTATACAAATTATACTGAATGGGTAGGAGTGTACACAAAGATAGAAAAAAAGAGGAAAACAAAACCAAATAAATGCTTGTATGAAGCTTCAGCATATTTTTATAGAAAAAGCTTAAAAAATACAGAAAAGGATTAGTTTATTAAATGTTAGCAATATAATTTATATAATTGTTTCACTGATAAATAATAGTTTTCTGATAAAAAGCAAAATGTATTTTACCTATATTTGTTATTACACAATAAAATAATATGAGTCTAACTCACTTATATATGTGTATGATCATCCCTAATGAATAAAATTAATATGAATTCTGAAATATCCATAAAGTAAAAATAAATAACTACTGTTTTTATCCCCAAAATCCAAGGATAAAAATATATGCTATTTATCACATTGAAAGATTAAAGAGGAAAATTATAAAATATTACTTTGTGAATTCACAGAAAAATAACTCAATCACAAGTAACAAAATTTAAGGGTTTTTTTCTTTTTTTCTGAAAGCTAAGCATTTATTGAATATTTTTTATCCAAATAAAGATCTTCCAATAAAAGCCTACATACTACTTAAGATGCCATTTTTAATTCACTGGGTAATCTAGAGAATTTTTAAAATAGGCATAAAATTTGAAATTAAAAAGACAAAATATTACTAGCAGCTGAGGAAATACTGGTCTACATAAAATGTCTTTGATAGTTTATTTATTATTAGAATCAGTATGAAAGTCTGACTCTGCTCAAACTCATGTGTATTGAGTCAGTGATGCCATCCAACCACCTCATCTTATGTTATCCCCTTCTCTTGCTTTAGTCTTTCCCAGTATCAGGGTCTTTTCCAATAAGTCAGCTTTTCACACCAGGTGGCCAAAGTATTAGAGCTTCAGCTTTAGCTTCAGTCCTTCCAATGAATATTCAGGGCTGATTTCCTTTAGGATTGACTGGTTTGATCATCTTACTGTCCAAGGGACTTTTAAGAGTCTTCTCCAACACCACGGTTCAAAAGAATCAATTCTTTGGTGCTCGGTCTTCTTTAAAGTACAACTCTCACATCCATACATGACTACTGGAAAAACAATAGCTTTGACTTTGTGGACCTTTGTCAGCAAAGTGATGACTCTGCTTTTTAATATGCTATCTAGGTTGGTCATAGCTTTTCTTCCAAGGACGAAATGTCTTTTAATTTCATGGCTACAATCACCATCTGCAGTGATTTTGGGAAAGACGAGAGCTCTTTTCAAGAAAATTGGAGATACCAAGGGAATATTTCATGCAAAGATGAACAAAATAAAAGACAGAAATGGCAAGGACCGTATAAAAGCAGAAGAGATTAAGAACAGGTGGCAAGATTACACAGAAAAACTGTACAGTAAAGGTCTTAATGACCCAGATAACCATGATGGTATGGCCTCTCACCTAGAGCTAGACATCCTGGAGCGTGAAGTCAGGTGGGCCTTAGAAAGCAGTACTACAACCAAGCTAGTGGAGGTGATGGAATTTCAGCTGAGCTATTTCAAATCCTGTAAGATGACACTGTTAAAGTGATGCCCTCAATATGCCAGCAAATTTGGAAAACTCGGCAGTGACCACAGGGCTGGAAAACATCAGTTTTCATTCCAATTCCAAAGAAAGGTAATGCCAAAGAATGTTCAAATCTCAATAGGTCTCAAATATAGTGCTGTGTGGAAAAGTTTAAAAAAATGCAATTAAATATTCTACTTTTGAAGGCATGCTTACCAGGAAATTATCTTTTTGAAAGTAGGAAGCAAGCATAATAATTTGAACAACCTTAAATGTTAGTTACTATGTAATAGTACTTTTTTGGTCCTGCCACAGTTGTCTGCATATCAGCCAAGTGGAAAGAGGTGGAGACTGTTCCACCCAGTTATTCAGAGATCATGCTTCCTTAGATCATGAGGTTCTGTAACTTAAATTCAGGGACCCCTGCTTCTCTGTATTCAGTAGATAATGTGGATTGAATGTGGTTGATTTTTTCTGATGTTCTCACTGGTCTTTGCCTTGAGGTGCTGCTTCTGTTCCCATTTTATTGCACATAATCAGGATCATAAAAACAGCTCCAGGCAAGGAAAACTAGAGGATACAGTCAAGCAGTATGATCTGCAGGTAAGGGCAGATAATCTAAAAATTATATACAAAGACGTGCCATTTATGATTTTTTAATATATCCATTTATGGTGCATATTATTAGCTTTAGTGTCCAGGGCTGCCGTAAGACATTATCATAAATTTAGTGGGAAAACAGCACAAATTTATGATCAAGGTTAGTAATCTCACTGTCTTAAAATCAATATGTTGGCAGAGTTACAGTCTTTTCTTAAGGTCTTAGAAAAAAAATCTGTTTTTTGGTCTCTTCATACTCGCAAAGGCTGCCTGCTTTATTGGCTTGTGTTTTTTCTCCATCTTGAAAACCAGTAGCACTGCATCTTCAAATCTCTCTCTAACTCTCACCCCTGTCTTGATTTGCTTCTCACTCATGGTTACACTGGGCCCGATAGCATACCCTAAGTAGAATCTCCCTATTATAAACTAATCAGCTAATTTACACATTTGATGTCACTTGGAATCTTAATTCCCCTTGTGGTAGTTGCTCAGTCATGTCTGACTCTTTGCAACCCCATGGGCTGTAGCCCACCAGGCTCCTCTGCCCATGGACTTCTTCAGGAAGATTACTAAAGTGGGTTGCCATTCCCTTCTCCAGGGGATATTCCCAACCCAGGGATTGAACCCAGGTCTCCTGCGTTGTAAGCACATTCTTTACTGTCTGAATCATAAAACATATCCATAGATTAATGTTGGCAGTTTGTTCATGGTTTGCTGTTAATCATTAAAATGTGCTACATTTTAGTTATTTGGAATACAAAATAGAGCACATGTAAATAAATATGAATCAAATGAAATGATTATTGAGAAAAAATTCATTAAAAAACAAGCAACTTATATTGCTTCTAAGCATCACATAACCATACGCTTTATTTTCCAAGGAAAAAGGAGAAAATGAACAGGGAAAAAGAAAAGAATTATGATGTGTATACCAAAAGTTAATTATTAAGAAAAAAGCCCATGAGACAGAAAAGATATATCAAATGCAAACATCATTATAGAAGTGATCATCATAGAATGTTTCATTGACATCAGAAGAGTGTTAAGGACTATGTATATGTAACTTGAAATACAAAATATCAAGAATTTGACAGATTTTGGGCATTGTGCCATTGTGAGAATCTCCTACTTTAACTTTGAAATTTAAAGTTCCTTCTGAGTTTGGGGGGAGGGGGTATGCAGTGCCTGGGAAGAAAGAATTTCAATTACTATCTACAAATTTTCCCATCTCCAGCAGGAGGCTCTTGATTTGAGGTTACCACATATGGTTTATGTTCTGTGAAAGACGGATCTACAAATAGAAAAGCTCCATGTTAGGCCTTGGCAAATGCCATTAAGGAGGTAGGATGCAGAGTAACAAGTAAAGTTGTTACTGTAAAGACAATGTGAGTTTGTGTCTCTTTGTACCCACAAAAATGACCATATGGCAAAAGATGTAGAAAGAAAAAGAGAGAAAATATGAAGAAAATCAACTGGAAGTTATTTTTAACTTGCACTTTTATACATTTGATATATGGTAGCCTTTAAAATCTTTAATAAACATTTGTATCTTAGAATGAAATACTATTCAGAAAAATCTTTTAAAGATATATCATGGCATTTAGGCATTTTAGAGTCAATATTTCATGTCCAGAATAACTACAATTTTAAGTATCTCACAGGAAAATTATGAAGGGTTATATTGATTTTTCTGTTCAAATTTTTTAAATGTCCTAAAACTCTTATTTAAAAAGCTACTTTTTGTAGTAAACTTATTAGGATTGTTTTGGCTGCCTGTCAAGTATTTAGTATTTCACAGTATTCCAGTGCTCAGTGAAGGTATATACAATGATACTCCTTAAATAACTATAGCTATGGTACTGAGATGTAGATTATGGTACATTATTAATAGCTTCTTTAAAACTATATATGACACTTTTTCAGACTCCAGTGAACATTTTTCATGTTTTCAATGCATTAAACATTTGGATGAAGTGAAATAATCATTGTTTTCATGAAAGTATGCCTTTTTAACCCCTTGTTTAAGATTGTTTTTTAAAAATAAGTTTAAAAGGCAAGGCAGTTTATCTTTCTATGTGCACACACAATATGTGTGATATGGGATCAAATATGAGTGGTAAATGCTTTTAAGCCAAAAGGAAATTTGGGGAGGCCATTGAGAGTTTCTTAAACTCCATTCATATTTTTATTTCTCTTTCTCTTTGAAGTTTGTCTTACACTGGACAACATCATTAATATATATAAAGCACACATTTTCAACTCTGTTTCATGGTAGAAACTACTATCAACAGGGAACTCGACCACATGATTCTACTTTGAGGAAATAAGAAAGGAGATTTAGGACACAAAAATTTGCTAATTTACTAACTCAGAGATAGACTGTTAAGAAACTATAAAAATAAGATAAAATATTTAAACATAGAATTCTAAAAATGAAGGAGGGTGATAAATAGGCAAAAGCTGTGATCTACGCTGAGGCCTGAAAAAGGTGAATAAAGTTGAGCAGAATTAATTTAAGACCTGGAGATGTAGGTTCAATCCCTGGGTTGGGACTATCTCCCAGAGAAGGAAATGGCAGTCCACTCCAGTATCCTTGCCTGGGAAATCCCATGGACAGAGGAGTCTGGTGGGCTATTGTCCACGGGATCACAAAAAAGTCAAACACAACTTAGGGACTAAACAACAACAACACCCTCCCTTATGCCAATTGCATTTTCTAGTAGGATCTGGGATTATTGTTATCTTACATCCTGAGGTCAGTGACACATCGACTCATTTTATTATGTTCAAGTACATCATTGTGATTGCCTCTCTTTTCCTAAACTCATAGTTTCCACTGAACTCCTCCCACTCATTCTGGACTCAGCTGCTGGAGTGTTGTTTTTTAAGTTGTAATTTGGATTTTGTCACTCCTCAGAACAAAGTGATTGTAATTCATATTGCACTATAGCTGTGAATATGGACATGCTCAAAAATAAGATAAACTTCTCAATTTATCAGCAGGAAATAAATGCAAAAACTATGAGCCTGCTGCATTTCAATTCCAGGAACAGGAGAGGCATGTGGAGTTTGATTTTTGGTGGATAAGTTAGTCCATGCCCTGCAGGGATCCAAAACCAAGCTCACAACATGAAACTAGTCACTGAAGAGGCCTGTTGGCACCCAGGAATGAAGACTATAAACCATTTGAAACTGAGCCTGATGACTGAATTTTATGGCTATTGCTCACCTGGGGTAGTGAGAGAAAAAGTGACAAGCGCTAAAACTTGGCTTGGGCCAGGCTCCTTGAGCTACTGTATCTCCCTGGTTACCTGTGAAAAACAGCCTCAAGTTGTAGAACACAGGGTTGGGGACAGGCAACGACAAAAATCTTGAGTTGGAAACAGGTTGGTACTGATAAAAACCCACCACCCCCAACACAACAAAAGACAATGTGGAAGCTAAAACTTTTTATAATGACAAAGTGAGCTGGCAACTAAAGATTAGAAAGCAGGTGAGAAAAAAAGCAATGGTAAAAATGTAAATTTTTAAATGCAAATGTAAAAAAAAAAATACTTTTATGAATGAAGCAACTAACAAAGGAATTCACTAGTAGAGAACTTGAAAATGATCTTATAATAAGTGCATGTATATTACTTAAATAGAACAGAGGATAAATAAAATGCTTACAGGGCACATGATAATAAAAATCAAGAAATGGTATCAAAGTAAAGAATTAAGTAAAACTCCTGGTAAAATAAGATAGAAAATATTATGACTGAGATAGGAAAGGAGGAGGCAGAAGAAAGACTTCCTAAATTAGATCAACTCTAGTGTAATGGCACCTCACTCCAGTACTCTTGCCTAGAAAATCCCGTAGACGGAGGAGCCTGGAAGGCTGCAGTCCATGGGGTCGCTGAGGGTTGGACACGACTGAGCGACTTCACTTTCACTTTTCACTTTCATGCATTGGAGAAGGAAATGGCAACCCACTCCAGTGTTCTTGCCTGGAGAATCCCAGGGACAGGGGAGCCTGGTGGGCTGCCGTCTCTGGGGTCGCAAAGAGTCGGACACAACTGAAGTGACTTAGCAGCAGCAGTGTAGTCACAATCAAAACGAACTGGTCCATTGAGTATATTCAAAAATTCACTCAGAACATAACAAAGAGATATTAAAAGAATTACAAAAAGGCAAATTATGGATAGATGGCAGAGACATTCACAGATCCCATCAAACAATAGGCGCTCTTGAGTAAAGCATGTAGACAATGGTAGAGATGCAATTATTGGTGGGGTATTGCTGAGAATTGTCCTGTGTTTAAGAATGGCATCTTGGGAACTCCCTGGTGGTCCAGTGGTTAAGAATTTGCCTTCAATGGAGGAAAAGTGGGTTCAATTCCTGGTTGGGGAACTAAGATCCCACATATTGAGGGGGAACTAAGATGGAGCACCACAACAAAAGATCTTGCAAGATGCAACTAAGACCCATAAAGACAAATAAAAAAAATTTTTTAAAAAATGCAACTCTTCTCAATTTGAAAGGGCTAGTGAGACCCAAAAAGAGTTAACTGAAACAAATTCATATACCTAGATACAGACATAGTAAAAGTAGAGGACACTAGAAGGGGAAAATCTTAAAAGAATACCCCCCACGAAATACAAAATTAATCATAACTGTCTGCATGGCACTGAATGACTGGATCTTGTACCTCACCTTTTTTCTTCACAGAGCTGCATACCTCAGGACTCAGACTACTGCCACATTGGTCTTTTTCATGTCTTTGAGAGTAGGTCAATGTTTTTTTAATGCAAGAAAAATAATCATTTTCTATTACCACACTCCTCATAATTAAGCTCTAATTAAGGTCTGTATAGTTAAAGCTATGGTTTTTTCAGCAGCCATGTATGGATGTGAGATTTGGACCTTAGAGAAGGCTGAGAAGAAAATAATTGACAGTTTTGAACTGTGGTGTTGGTGAAGACTCTTGACAGTCCTTTTAACTGCAAAGAGATCAAACCAGTTAATCCTAAAGATAATCAGTCCTGACTATTCATTGGAAGGACTGATGCTAAAGCTGATACTCCAATACTTTGGGCATCTGATGCGAAGAGCCAACTCACTAGAAAAGACCCTGACGTGGGGAAGATTGGGGATGAGAAGAGGATGGGGATGACAGAGGACAAGATGGTTGGTTGGCATCACTACCTTGATGGACATGAGTTTGTGCAGGCTCTGGGAGATGGTGAAGGACAGGGAGGACTGGTGTGCTGCAGTTCGTGGGGTCGCAAAGAGTCAACATGACTGAGTGACTAAACAATAATAATCCCTCAGATCTCTGCTTAAGTGTTGTTGCCTTATAAAGAATTTTCTTGAGCAATCACTTCAAATCATTGTTTCACACTCATCAGTCCAGTTCAGTTCAGTCACTCAGTCATGTCCGACCCTGTGACCCCATTGACTGCAGCACACCAGGCTTCCCTGTCCATCACCAACACCCTGAGCTTGCTCAAATTCATGTCCATCGAGTCAGTGATGCTATCTAATCATCTCATCCTCTGTCGTCCCCTTCTCCTCCTGCCTTCAATCTTTCCCAGCATCAAGGTCTTTTCCAATGAGTCCGTTCTTCACATCAGGTGGCCAAAGTATTGCAGCTTCAGCTTCAGCATCTGTCCTTCCAATGAATACTCAGGACTGATTTCCTTTAGGATTGACTGGTTTGATCCTCTTGCAGTCCACAGGACTCTCAAGAGTCTTCTCTAACACCACAGTTCAAAAACATCAGTTCTTTGGAGCTCAGCTTCCTTATGGTCCAACTCTCATATCCATACGTGACTACTGGAAAAACCATAGTTTTGACTAGACATTTGTTGGCAAAGTAATGTCTTTGCTTTTAATGTGCCATCTCAGTTGGTCATAGCTTTTCTTTCAAGGAGCAAGTGTCTTTGAATTTCATGGCGGCAGTCACCATCTGCAGTGATTTTGGAGCCCAAGAAAATTAAGTCTCTCACTATTTCCATTATCTCCCCATTTATTTGCCATGAAGTGATGAGACCAGATGCCATGATCTTAAATTTTTGAATGTTGAGTTTTAAGCCAGCTTTTTCACTTTCCTCTTTCACTTTCATCAAGGGGCTCTTCAATTCATCTTCCATTTCTGCCATATAGGTGGTGTCATCTGAGTCTCTAAAGTTATTGATATTTCTCCCAGCAATCTTGTTTCCAGCTTGTGCTTCATCCCATCCTGGCATGTTGTATGATGTGCTCTGAATGTAAGTTAAATAAACAGGGTGACAATATACAGACTTGATGTACTCCTTTCCTGATTTGGAACCAGTCTGTTGTTCCATGTCTGGTTCTTATTGTTGCTTCTTGACCTGGGTACAGATTTCTCAGGATGCAGGTAAGGTGCTTTGGTATTCCCTTCTCTTGAAGAATTTTCCAGTTTGTTGTGATCCACATGCTCAAAGGCTTTGACATAGTCAATAAAGCAGAAATAGATATTTTTCTGGAACTCTCTTGCTTTTTTGATGATTCAGTGGATGTTGGTAATTTGATCTCTGTTTCCTCTGCCATTTCTAAATCCAGTTTGAACATCTGAAAGTTCTTGGTTCACATACCATTAAAGGCTTGTTTTGAGAATTTTGAGCATTGCTTTGCTAGCATGTGAGATGAGTGCAATTATGTGGTAGTTTGAACATTCTTTGGCATAGCCTTTCTTTGGGATTGGAATAAAAACTGACCTTTTCCAGTCCTGTGGCCACTGTTGAGCTTTCCAAATTTGCTTGCTTGTTGAGTGCAGCACTTAAACAGCACCATCTTTTAGGACTTGAAATAGCTCTGCTGGAATTCCATCACTTCCACTAGTTTTGTTTGTAGTGATGCTTCCTAAGGCCCACTTGACTTTGCACTCCAGGATGTCTGGCTCTAGGTGAGTGATCACACCATTGTGGTTGTCTAGGTCATTAAGTTATTTTTTGTATATTTATTCTGTGTGTTCTTGCCACCTTTTCTTAATATCTTCTGCTTCTCTTAGGTCCATACCATATCTGTCCTTTATTTTGCCCATCTTTGCATGAAATGTTCCCTTGGTATCTCTAATTTTCTTGAAGATATCTTTAATCTTTACCATTCTATTGTTTGCCTCTTTGTTTGCATCGATCATACTCTTTTATTATCTCAAGTCATCCTGTCCTTTGCATTCTTTATAATGGAGAGAAGTTGTAATTTCTCAGTTGTGTTCAGTTTTAAAGTGTAAGTTTTAAGTTAAGTGCTTCAAGTTAAGTGTTGGTTTAGTGTTTTTTACTGTCTTTCCATAGAGGTATGTTCTCTTTCAGATGGATTTTGTCTTAACCTTACAGGCTGCCTCATGAGTGAATTGTTTAGATTACCACACATGCAACATCTCTCTTCTTTGTAGATTATACATAGCATACTGATTTCTGCAGGAAGAGTTTTTGTCTGGGATTGGATTTAAATCATCTGTGTCCTACATGTCTATATTCTCTGCTATATATAAAATTGAAAAATTTAAAAAGAACTTTCACACACCCCAGAAAGCTGTTATATCAATTTCATGGGCTCCCTATTTTAACCAATGTTGTGCCCAGCTGATCCCATAATACCTAAATAAGAAACTGATTAACACGTGTTGTTTTAAGATTTCTCTCTAACCTTATCTTCAGAAAGGAAATATGCTGGGTTGTTTCGAGGACTGTCTTACATAACAAGAGTATTTGGTTTGCATCTTTAGAATTAATCAGGTTCTTTTGCAAATCCTCTTTGTCTACACTCTGTTTATGCCTTGAGATTCCTTGCTCACTTATGTACCTTTGTACAGTCAGGCCTATTCCACCACTGATACCCTGGGCCTGGTGCAATGCTATCTATGTCCTGTCATCCATTGGGTCCTTCTCTGTCTTTGATCTAAGGTTCTGACTTTCTTGCTAAGATCTCACAGAAAGGGACCTTTAGGAGGAAAATCTTCTTGAACATATACTCTATATATTACATTATTCCTCAGCAGTTTCTTGTGGTCCACTGCTGACTTTTGGCTTTTTCCTGGATGTAGCTCATTTACAGAGACACAAGGCTTCTTAAGATATAGTCTGACATGAAACATATTATCTCTGATTCAGCTCTCAACTTCAGGATTTTATAAAGGAAATCTTGTTCTTCCAAGATTATGGGCAATGTTTTGATTTTCTGCTGTTTGTTAGCTAACTTTCCTATTGTCCCCTCAACTCACTGAAACTTTATAAATTTATTTTCTTTCATAAGGTCCTAAAGATGATTATGCATGGAGATGAGACTCTGTTCTGTTGCCAGCTTATCAAGAATCCCCTTGGTTTCTATGTCTGGATCTAGCTAGGAATAGCAAAGCTTAGACATTCTTTCAGAGGGAGATGAGATCTGACAGCTAAATATGTACATTTTTTAATGCTAATGTGACAGATTTCAGCCTTGCAATATTGCTTTTGAAGATCAGGTCCTTGGGAATATAGAACCATGCTGTTCTAATTGAAGACTGTCGCAGGTCATTTTATGCTTCCATGACAATCTCAGATCTTCAGCCAGCCTCAGCAGAGCAGTTATCAGTGCAACTCAGAAACTAGAATATTGAGAATTCATTCCTGACTTGGATTTACCTATGGAAGGTTTCTTTTTTAAATTTTTTTAAATTAGGATTATAACATTTTCAGAGATCTTTTCCTTATTTTCCACCAATCAATTTTTATATGTGACCTATCCTGAACTATCCTAAATGATTATATCTTCCTAACCTTTAAACATCTACTTATACAATATACTCTGTGTAATAGGTATTATAACTCTTAACAGCTTATATAAGCAATTTAGCATACAACAGGTCCTCAATAATGCAATTTATTGTAAAAAGAAAGATATCAATACCTTGTGGTTCTTTTCCTTTCACTTGACCTGCTAATATATTGATATTTATTTTCAATTCATAAATATTTACCCTTTATCATCTGATTGCTTTTTGGTCTTTAACATGTTTTCAGGCCTGTCATCTCCTTGCCTTAACTGAAATGAATTTTCCAACAATTACAAATGAGACTTAAAATATTTGATCACATTTCAGTCAAGGCCCTCCTAAGGCATTTATGATATGATAGAGGACGTTTAGCAGAGCTTGTCCCATCTGTACCATGTTCACTGTCACTCATGACCAATGACTTCTACTCCAGTGTGTTTTCCAAAAAGCATCTAGAATGAAAAGAAACAGCCTAGATGACTCACTCAGTTAAAATAAAAATCTAAATGACTCCTGCCATTTCCTTTTCTACTTTTATTCTGACTATGAAAGAAAATTTCAAAAAGAAATTTGATTAGTATACGACTGACTACATAACTTATCATCTACATGGCAATTTTCAGAGTCAAAAGAGAATAAAATTAAATAAATTCATCTAATTCTGAAGCATTTTTATTTTACCAAAATATCAATTTATTATCTAGGCATATGTAGTAAATATATTACAACAATTTTGAAAATAAAATTATTTCTAAAACAGAAGCACAATCTTCTTAGCAAAATAAAGTTTTATTAAATTCTTAACTCTTATTATATGAACAACAAATTACAAATAAAAATGAACAGAGAAAGTACTTTGCATATTAGTTTATGTGAATCAGTTTCTTACCTTAATTGTCGCTAATGTTTACTGCACTTTTTCTTCATAAATCCATTTTCAAATATGATCATATTAGTTTATTTTTTATAAAAGTACCAGCAAATTCTCTTCAGATTTATACTTAATTGTTGCAAAATTTGAAACTGAGATACTTCTTTTTTAACCATAATTTTTTTTATTGCAAAAGTAATCTCTCTAAAAGTGTTTAGCCAAAAAAAATTCTACTAATGGAGTATTTTCTTAAAGCTCTTTTCCTGTATTTGCTTATGTAAATATTGAAACCTTAGCATTTTAATAGATGCTGCATTTTTTACTGCACTGGAGTGTCTATCTTTGACAAATATTTTATAAAATGAAACTCACTGAATAAGTTCTATTTATGACTATTAATTCTAGAGTTGCTGGCTAGAAAGTCAAAGCCCTTCTCACTATTATTCAACTTTGGTACAGAATATACGTTGATCCCATTTAAAAACTACTGTTCTATAAAAGTATTCTTCCAACAATTTGAGATAGTCAAATTTCAAAATTAAACCATGTTCAATATTTTATCTCTTTTCATTTTCTATTTCCAGGCCCTCTCTTACTTTTATAGATATATCTTATCCCTTATCCCTTTGAAATCTTTAATAACTACAATTCACTAAAAGCTTAACATTTGCGTTTGCTCTTTTAATTATGGAATATTTTACTAAATATTTCCAACTGGTACTAAATGACAAACAAAATACAGAGTATTTATTTACAAAAATATATCTATTCTCTGTGTAGCATGTAGATTGATTTCCAACACAGTTCTTCAAAAGTTCAAAAATTTTTAAAATATGATGAGAGTGACAGGTAGTAAAAAAGAAAGGACAGTTGAATTTGAAACAAAATTTTAAAATAAATTAAATTTCTACTTAAGGAGGCAACACACAATAGGCAACACCTATTGATCCATGTTGCATGTGTACAAAGAAAGTTTGGAACAGAATGTGGATAAAGTCACCAAGGACAGAAGTTATTTGATCTAAATGGAAAGTCAAATAAATAAATAAATGGAAAGTCAGCCTCCATAAGTGATGATCGCTGGCATTTCACATAGACACGTGTGAGAATTCCTCTTCTTGTGAGATAGTCTTCTTAATATAAGTAAGTTATCATTCACTCTACGCATTTGCAGTCCACATGACCACACTCCTATAGCTTTCATTATGGATGCAAATGTCACCATTTTATTTCAGTCACATAGTCGTCATCAAATTTCTTGAGATGAAAGAGGCAATAATATGCCACGGAGAAAAGACAGTCTCTTCAATCAGTGGCACTGGGAAAACTGGACAATTACATGTAAAAGAATGAAATTATAACACTTCCTGACACTGTACATAAAGATAAACTAAAATGGATTAAAGACTTAAATGTAAAACTGGATACTATAAAACTCTTGAAAAGGAAATCATAGGCAGTACACTTGACATAAATTGCAGTAGTATCTTTTCAGACCTATCTCCTAGAATATTGGAAATAAAAACCAAAAAAGCAAACAACACAAATGGGTCTTAGTTAAACTTGAAAGCTTTTGCATAGCAAAGGCAACCACAAACAAAACAAAAAAGAACACCTCAGAACCAGAGAAAATATTTGCAAAAGCTGCAATCAACAAGGGGTTAATCTCCAAACTCATACAGCTCTATATTAAAAAAATTAAACAACAACAACAAAAAACACAATCCAATTAAAAAGCAGGCAGAAGATCTAAACAAACATTTCTCCAAAGAAGACATACAGATGGCTAAAAGGCATGTGAAAAGACACTCAACATCACTATTAGAGAAATGCAAATCAAAGTTACAATGAAGAATCACCTCACATCGGTTAGAATGGACATCATGGTAAATATTAAATGCTGGAGAAATGTAGGGGAAAAAAAGAGACCCTCTTACACTGTGATACAGCCATTATGGAGAGCAGCCACTATAGAGAGTAGTATGGAAATTCCTTTTAAAAACTAAAAGTAGA
Source organism: Bos taurus (assembly GCF_002263795.3). Classification (NCBI taxonomy): domain Eukaryota; kingdom Metazoa; phylum Chordata; class Mammalia; order Artiodactyla; family Bovidae; genus Bos; species Bos taurus. Next base: position 45,822,909 of record NC_037347.1, read on the forward strand.
GCTACAGTTAGATCCTACAATCAAATTCCTGGGTGAATATCCAGAGAAAAATCATAATTTGAAAAGATACATACATCCAATGTTGGCATGGAGCCAACGTATATATTCATTGACATAAAAATGGATAAAGAAGATAATCCATTATATATATAAAATGGATATATATAATGGATATGTATATATATATGTGTGTGTGTGTAAATATATATATATATATAATGAAATATCAGCCATAAAAAACAAGGAAATAATGCCATTGCAGTAACTTGGGTGGACCTAGATATTATCATACTAAGTGAAGCAAGCCAGAGAGCAAAAAACAATATCAGATTATACAGCTTAAATGAGGAAACTAAAAAATAATATAAATGAATCTATTCAAAAAACAAACAGACTAACAGACATAGAAAACAAACTTATGGTTATCAAAGGGAAGAGGGCACAGTGGAGGGGTAAATTAGGAGCTTGGGATTAACAGACAAAATTTACTATATATAAAATAGATAAACAGCAAAGACCTATCAGATAGCACAATGGATTATTTCAATATTTTGTAACAAGCTATAAAGGAAGAGAATCTGAAAAAGAATAGATATACATACACAAATATATGAAACTAATACAACATTGTAAATCAACTACATTTCAATAAAAAAAATTTAATATTGAGGCACTGCAATCTAATGCTTAAGTATTCATTAAGTGGATACTTTGTCCTCGGAAGCTAAGTGTCTATTAGCTTGAATCTGGGAAAAGTTGAAAAAGGGAAAAAAAAGTATCTTGCTATAAAAAGGAAAATCTGAAAAAAAATACTAGACTGAATGAGAAGTGAAGACAACAAGCATAAACTAGGGCTGCTGCAAGCAAAACATAAGTATATGACACCTATCCTATCATCTCCCAGTCTGAATGTAGCAGTTCCCAATCACTGATCAATGATTCCTTTCCTTCTTGTCCCAGATTGTTCCATATAGTCTTTCTCAACATAAGACACATAACAGCAATGTTAAATTTTTGTTGGCTCTAAAAATACTCAACCCAGATCACAAATGATTTCTAAAACAAAGCCTTGTATATTCAAAATGGGGTTAGGGAGTGGGAAGGAGAGGAAGAGATCTTCCATTGACAAAGGAAAGCAAAATAAGAACAAATAATTCCAAGGACTTCCTGATGACTGGTTTCTCGATTCAGACTATATGTAATAAATATGTTATAACCGATTAAAGTAGGGAAGAAGAATCTAAAACATGCATGAGTTGAAAGATGCCACAAACATTCAGATTGTATGGGAAAAAAAAGCTTGTATAAATAAGAACTACTTTAAAGTATTGAAATAGAGGAACTAAACATTTTAGTAATGAGAATCTATATCAATAAGTTAATTTTTTAAGAAATAAATTGTAGACACTGGAGTGGGTTGCCATTTCCTTCTCCAGGAGATCTTCCCAACCCAGGGATTGAACCCAGTTCTCCCATATTGCAGGCAGACGCTTTACCATCTGAGCCGCCAGGGAAAGCTCAATAAATATGTTATAACTGATTAAAGTAGGAAAGAAGAATCTAAAACATGAATGAACTGAAAGATGCCACAAACATTCAGACTCTATGGGGGAAAAAAAAAAAAGCTTGTACAAATAAGAAATACTTCAAAATATTGAAATAGGAGAAATAAGCAGTTTAATAATGAGAATCTATATCAATAAGTTAATTTTATTTAATAAATAAATTATAAACATTGTTTTATTATGTTATTAGTATCTGCTTTTCTCACCTGTTATCTTGTTTTAGAATAAGAAGTGCATAAAAACTGAATGCTTTGTATCACTGAATTGAAGAGGTCAATCTTTTTTTGATGGGGGTTGAGTTGCCTCATTTTTTTTTAATTAATTAATTTTTTTAATTGAAGGATAATTGCTTTAAAGAATTTTGTTGTTTTCTGTCAAACCGAATAGATCAATCTTGAAAGAATGTACTTTCAGTAAAAGTCACATATGCCTTGGAAATAAAAACATGATGCTTAAATGAAGCAAAAGTGCTTTAGAAAAAAAAATTTTTTTTCAGAATAAATCATCAGCTCACATATGTATATATATAAAATATGATACACATGTATGCAGATATATATCTCAATGACTATCTAATTCTATATTATTGTGTTAGTGAACTGAAAAGGCAATGTAAGAAAACTGTCTGAACTAGGAGAAATAGACAATCGATATTTTCAGCAACCAAATGGAACATAAATTGGGATTATTTATAACATTTGATTTTACTACATTCCCATATCAAAATTTTAAGATATTTAGACAATACCTTCCAAAATATAATTGTACATTGTGAAGTGTTTTACTTTTTAGGTAAATGATATATTTACCTTCCTGACAGAGTAGAATTACTTTGAAATACATTGTCTTTGCTCTCCAGAAAAGTTGTCCCCAATAGTTTCACAATGTTTCTATATGAATCAAAACTATGATTAAAAATAGAGTCTATTAAAAGAAATCCTCATTGAATCTATTCTCTAGAATGTATGAATTAACTGTTTTAAATATAATGATATTTTCTGAGGCAAAGCTATATGTAAAGAAGGTTTTGTGTTATGACAACAACAACATTAAATTAAGCAAAGTAATAATTTGAACTAAACTACTGAACTTAAAAAAATGGGGGAAAAAGTGATGCTAACATAGTAGTGAGAATTAGTTACCATAGATAAATGGAAAATCTGGTAAAAATAAATATATAAGACTATTCCTGAGATTTATTGAAGCAGAAAGCATCAGAAATAATCATTGTCATGTATAAGAGGAATGGATTTTAATTAAAGTTATAATTGGCACAGTAACAGTTCTGAATAGAGTAAAACAAAACATCATATCTGCTTAAAGCAAAGAACACAAATAACTCCTCCATTAAAAAGATCTAGTTGCACTGTAGGTGACATCACATACTCCTGCTACACAGTAATATCCTCTGCACATCTTTTTTTATAACATGTGGAAAAGAAAAACATATTATTTTACCCTGCCTAACAAAGCCTCAAAGGATAATAAATATCCTTTCCCAACATTAAGATTTTTGGATATGCATTTGATACCTTCTTTTAAGTTCTAATCAGGAACTGTGGATGATTTGTACAACTATATGTCTCTTTTCTCCTATAGCAAAGTGGCCTTGTGGTAATTAGTACTTGTCACCTCATGGTTCTAACTGTGAGAGCTCCAGTGACCAAGATGGAAAAGAAATGCATTGCTTTTATAATTTAGCTTCAGATGTCATATAACATCTCTTCTGCCATTCTCCTTTAGATAAAGCAGTCAAAAGCTTGATAAGACACGGAGATGGAACATAAACTTCCATCTCTCGGTGGGAGAAGTGCTAAAAGAACTTGAACTTGCAGTGATGACACACGTAACAGATTATGTGTGTTTTGTGTGTGCATGTTTATGTATATATGAATATGTGTGTATGTAGAACTATTTAACTCTATACATTTATATGCATATTATTATATAAATATGTATGTTTGCTTAAATAATGGGAAATAGTTATAAGTTTGAAAATAGTTTAGTAAGTGCAGCCAATGATGAACATGGATACTTGTGAAATATATTTCCAGCCATCACATTAAAACCAAGTGTTAAATTATGAAGTTATAATCAGGTCTTCCATTCAACTAAATGAAAACAAAAGAAACTGCAAAACGTACAATCACATTGCCCTCATCAAAATGATAGAGCAATAGCTTTAATAAGGGTTTATCTGTACCAAATATAAAGTCAGTAAAGTTTATCTTTAACATATATTTGAAAATGTTGACTTTATTTGCATATTTTATAACATAAATAACTATTACAATAGTCATATATCCTGCTTATCAATTAATAGAACATATATTGGGGTTGAATTCTCACATCTTTAAATGATTTGATTTGAATAAAAGTACAGTAAAGAATCTGCCTGTAATGAGGGAGACCCAGGTTCAATCCCTGGGTCAGAAAGATCCCTTGGAGAAGGGAATGGTTACCCACTCCAGTCTTCTTGCCTGGAGAATTCAATAGAGAGGCTGAACTCCATGGGATCACAAAGAGTTGGACATGACTGAACAACTAATACTACTACTACTATTTTAAAACTTGCCATTCAAAAAGAAAAAAAAAAAGTCTCTAGGAAGCAGGGTTAGACTTGATTTGGATTGATTTCATTTACAATAGCTGACCGCAGAATCTTTCAAATGAAATTAAACACCTGCTTTTAGCCTACCACACATCTGTCTGTCTGTGTGTTGGGTACACATTTGGGATTATTTGTCTCTTCTTGCAGCTGTGGAAGTACCATTAATGAATTGTTTCTGCTTTTCACTGTAGCATACTATTTTTTCTAAGAGTAAAACAGAGATTTTTACCTCTGATCACCTTTTTTGTAATTTGATGAAAACATGATTTAGTGGTAATGAATGAAAATATTCATCCAAGTAAGTAATTTATGGGGTGTTATCTATATTTTCCTGTCTGTGTTTGTTCTTAGTAACTCAGCTTTTTTTTTTCTTTTTTTGGTTCTTGAATATTGGGGCTTAAAATCTGAGGAATGTGTTACCTCCTGAATATATACCTGTGGTTTTCAGTTATGGCACCTAAATTTAATTGGATGGCAATATTCCACATTAACCTGCATCTGCAAAATTTTACAACCATTTGAAAACTACCTTTAATGATCTTTTGTGTGTATGTGTGTAACTCAGCATCTATTTTTTTAAGATACGTTGAATTTTACTTTGAATTGTAACTTTGCCAACTTCTTTTCCCCATTCTCTTTCTTTTGCTTGAAGGACGATCATACCAAGTGCAGAATAAAGAATAGAGCTTCATATAATGATTTGATTATAGCTTGTTAAGAATAGACTTGTTTTCTACTCATCATTCTCTCTTCAATTTTTCACTGAGCTGTGCTCTTTTAGAAATTTCGTTGAGTGGGAAGATGTGAGCTTGTGTAAACATGCATTGAACAGCTGAACTGAAAGGTTTATAGCCTCAAACAGGAGATTACTCACTGGCACTAGTACAATGCACAGACATTTTCATGCACGGCCTATGATTGCAATATTGTATTTTAGGGAAAATGTGTTTGATAAAGAGTGAAAACAACTCTACAGTTGCTCAGGAAGATAACAATTGTTAAGTTAACCAAATCAATATTTCATCTTGTGGCTTCTATTTCATCAAATTTCTGGAACATTATCTTATAAAGCATGCTGAAATGCAAAATTATAATTAAAGAAGATGTGATAAAATTAGTTCTAGTTTATCCAATTGAGTGTAAAAGAGTACTGCTAAATTTTGTATGTGTGTAATAGTATTATTTATAGCACAGAAATTACTCAATTACCTTTAATGCATTTTATCATTTTTGCTATTTGTGTGAAAATGTAATATCAATTCCACTCCTATTGTTTTTAATCAGACTATTCAAAATGCTTTGCTGTAAGTGGAAAAAAATGGGTTGAATACTGTATGATTTTTCTTAAACCAATTAGATATGGTTTCCTTACAGATTCTCTTCAAGTTGGTCATTCAAACTTCAGGATTTTATGGAAAACAAAAACAACTGCTCTTCCAATTAGCTTATTTAACTAATATAGCCATTGATAAAGTGCTTTTGAGATGAGATGACAATAGATTTAAGGTTTTAATATCTCTACTTCAAAACCCTTCTGTAGTTTGTATAGCTTTTTATCTTGTTCTTTCTCTTTCCAGCTTTTCAAATTTTGACCTAAAAGCAGAACCACTTTTCAGCTTTCAAGTAAGAGTTTGAAAGCACTGGAAAGAATGCTACCCCATCCTTAGAATAAGAAAAAGCTTCACTAACTACAAATTAATGATTTCTCTCAAAAACATTGGAGAAATGAAGGTCAAACTACTTACCAGAAACCTAAAGAAAGATAGGTCCCTGAGAAGAAAAATGGAATTTGAGAATTTGCTTATTTAGTACAGGTACCTGGTCATATAATTTGGCTAGTAGATTCAACTAAAATATTTAAGTTGCTAAAGACTGACTTTGGGTTAACATGACAGAGTCAAACTCTAGGAGACCTGAGACAAAGGAGATTTGCAGGTATCTGCAGGCTGTTCCTCTTAGAAATTCACCAGGTGTTTATGTGAAGGATCAGGGAGAATACTTAGAAAATTATCCCATTTGGGGTTGATTTGGTAGCCACTTCCAAAATCCACCCAGAGACATCACATAAAAATAAATATGTATAGAGGTATAGTAAATATGATATATACATAGATATATGTTCACAATATGATATAAAATGTACATGTATATCCTTTAATATACATGGATTTTAAAGAAAATGTAGTCTGCAGTGCAGGATATTCACTGCAATTGGCATCTGAAGACAGAAATGGGGAAAAATAAATTCTAGCCTTGGCTGATGGGTGGGAAAGAATAAACACTGGATGGGCTAAAGAGCTGAATGAAGAAAACAGGAAAAAGAATCACTGAATAAAATGTGAAATTTTAGACACTGACCAACTTAAACAAAAGAGAGAAAGCAGGCTAAAAACAAATGAACAAAGTTTTGGGCAACTGTAGGGATACAATGAAACATCTAATATTTTTATCTCTAGAATCCTGGAAGAGAAGAGAGTGGGACTGGAAATTTTAAAAAGTATGTGAAGAAACAATGGGCAAACTTTTCAAAAATTTGTCAAAAATATCAGCTGGAGAAAAAAGACACTTTATCTGCAGGGGAAAAACAATTGACATGAAAGCAGATTTCACATAAGAAACCATCAAGACAAGAAGTAAGTGCCAAAATATTTTTCAAGTGCTGAAAGAATAAAACTTCTAATCCAGAGTCCTAAACCCAGCCCTCTTTTCCATCCTCCTCCCAAAAAAATGCTTCAGGGATGAAGGAGAATTCAAGACAATGTCAAAAAAGGTAATCTAAGAGAATTTTCTGCCCATGTGACCTACCCTAAAACAAATATTTAAGATATCAAACTAATAGTTTGATATCAACTTATTGAGTAAATCAATAAATTGAAGAGAAGGCACAAATCTTCCTTAATGAATAATTCTAATTATAAATGTAGAAGGAATGAGGTAGTGGCAAAGATTCTTCTTAGTCAAATATTAGTTAGGCTCCTCTAAGCTCTTTTTTCAATAAAGTTCCATCCTTGGGCCATGTTTTTAAGAGCAAGAATCCAGCTAAGTTAAACAAAAATTCCCCACCCATAATATCTGATCATCTTTGATATTTGATCAAATTCCTCATCACTTACCATCCCCTACCATCCCCTAGATGCTTCCTGACCATCTGGCCTACGTACAAGAATCTTGTCATTTTGGTTTAGCCAGATTTATTTCCCCCTTAGTAAGTTTCATCTGCTGACTCCTGCGCTACTCTTTCACTAGAAATCTCTACTTTTCCTTACTGTAATTATTAGTCGAGCCTGATTTCTCTCTCTCCTACAGCTGAAGTTCCTCCAAAATAAAGTTTTCCTTATCATCTTTAACAAGGGTCATAAAGAAATTTTTAATAGTTAATAAAAATACATTAGAGCACCGCAGTGATGGTTGTTATGGGCCAATTAATCTTCAAATTTCTGGTCAAAACTTTGAGAAGCAGAACAGTAGCACAGCTTAAAAAAACTCCTTCAAAATATAAAATTACTATGGTGATTTTTATACATGTCCAGAAATGAAGTTTGGTTCCTTTGTTCCCTTCCTCTTGAACTTAGTACTTGCTTCTATACAATAGAGTTTGGAAAGGAAAAAGTAGTAACTTTATAGTACAGAAAGCTAACAAATACCACATTAAGCAATCAAAGTGATTACTGAGACTGAGTCATGCTGATATCAGGTATCTCCTGATAGGGTGAGATGAGAAGAGCACAACTTCTGTGGTATTTGCACCTTTCCAAGTAGAAGGTCTATAAGTTATTTGACTAGTACCATTCAAAAGTGTCTATTTTTTTTTTTTTAATGAGAGAAAATGTAGCAGATTAAAGTAGGCCAAGGTGACACAATATCTACATGCAATGTAATTTCCTGTATTGTATCCTGGAGTGAAGAGGAGACAGTAGTGAAAAAAAAGAAACAGAAAAATCAGATGTAGTCTGTAATTTAACCATTGCTATGGTACCAAAGTTAATGACTAAATTTTGAAAATGAAGCGAAAAGTGAAACTGAAAGTCGCTCAGTCGTGTCCACCTCTTTGCAACCCGATGGACTAAGTCCATGGAATTCTCCAGGCCAGAATACTGGAGTGGGTAGCCTTCCCCATCACCAGGGGATCTTACCAATTCAGGGATCTAAACCAGGTCTCCCACATTGCAGGTGGATTCTTTACCAGCTGAGTAACAAGGGAAGCCCTTAGTTAATTGCTAAGTTTTGAATATAGACAAAATATATAAACCTATAAAATCAAAAAGTTAAAGGAAACCCAAGCAAGTGAACTCCAAAACAGAACATGTCAATATATATCATTAGATTTTAACACTAATGGAATATGAAGAACATAACACTATCCTCTGTACTATTTATGTTCTTCTGAAATATATTAAATTCTAAATTTTAAAAGTTTTAAATAATCTTAAGATAAATATCTGTGATGTTTTTGCAGTTTCAACAATTCTACCTCAAAATGTTCTCTTATCTGATCCTTGATTTTACTGTATCTTTACTTGCATGTGTATGCTCAGTGTCCAACGCTTTGCAACCCACAGACTACAGCTCACCAGGCTCCTCTGTCCATGGCACTTTTCAGGCAAGAATACTGGAGTCAACAAATAACAAATACTGGAGTACTAGGCAAATGATGGAGATATTCCATTTCCTACTTCAAGTGATCTCCCCGACCCAGGTATCCAACTCATCTCCTGCGTTTCCTGGAGTGGCAAGTGGATTCTTTAACCACTGCACCACCTGGGAAACCCTTATATCTCTACTTAGATATTAATTATTTTGTGATATCTGTAGGAAATGCACCCTTCAAATATGCACATATAAACAACATACACTTTTTGAAATGTTTACACTTAAGAAAACCATTCATGTATTTACATCCTCTAATGTAATCTTTCACTTGAATTTAAACATGGATGAGTCAATAATGCAAATGTACTGCACCATCATATAATAGAAAAATTGTTACTGACAGCACCGTTCTCTCATCTAGAGGAATATTCTAATGTACATAAAATTGTTCCTTCAGTTCAGTTCAGTTCAGTCACTCAGTCGTGTCTGCCTCTTTGCTACCCCATGAATTGCAGCACGCCAGGCCTCCCTGTCCATCACCAACTCCTGGAGTTCACTCAAACTCACGTCCATCGAGTCAGTGATGCCATCCAGCCATCTCATCCTCTGTCGTCCCCTACTCCTCCTGCTCCCAATCCCTCCCAGCATCAGGGTCATTTCCAATGAGTCAACTCTTCGCATGAGGTGGCCAAAGAACTGGAGTTTCAGCTTCAGCATCATTCCTTCCAAAGAAATCCCAGGGCTGATCTCCTTCAGAATGGACTGGTTGGATCTCCTTGCAGTCCAAGGGACTCTCAAGAGTCTTATCCAACACCACAGTTCAAAAGCATCAATTCTTCGGCGCTCAGCCTTCTTCACAGTCCAACTCTCACATCCATACATGACCACTGGAAAAACCATAGCCTTGACTAGACGGACCTTTATTGGCAAAGTAATGTCTCTGCTTTTGAATATGCTATCTAGGTTGGTCATAACTTTCCTTCCAAGGAGTAAGCATCTTTCAATTTCATGGCTGCAGTCACCATTTGCTGTGATTTTGGAGCTCAAAACAATAAAGTCTGACACTGTTTCCCCATCTATTTCCCATGTAGTGATGGGGCCAGATGCCATGATCTTCGTTTTCTGATTGTTGAGCTTTAAGTCAACTTTTTAACTCTCCTCTTTTACTTTCATCAAGAGGCTTCTGAGTTCCTCTTCACTTTCTGCCGTAAGGGTGGTGTCATCTGCATATCTGAGGTTATTTATATTTCTCCCAGCAAAAAATTGTTCCTTAGGTAACAACAGTTTCCTATTGTGATTAATAGGGACAATGCTTTTTTCTGCCATTAGACTGTCTCTGGGAAGATATCTTCCCACATGTGACTCTACTTTAGTGATACCACTTTCCCTTTTGCACAGTAAATGACTTGCATGTTGATTTGTATTTCAACTCTGGTGTTAGTTTCAGTTCCTTCAAATAATCTTAGGGCTTAGCATAAAGCAATACTCCACACCTTTGTGATCTTCGGGAGGAAAATTTGGTCTGCTTACTTGTGTCCTTGAAAGTCTTTTTTTTTTTTCTTTTTTGAGCAACAATATCTTCCAGACAATAGTCTTGTGTTTTTCTTATGCCTTATGCATGGCAGTAAGAATCTATTAATTGAAAATTAAGATTTTGAATTCATAAATATAGCTAATCCTAATCACTATAAGCCAGAAAAATGGGCTATCCTTGTGGCTTAGAGGCAAAGAATCCGCCTGCCAATACAGGAGACACACAAAATACAGGTTCGATTCCTTGGTAGGGAAGATCACCTGGATAAGAAAAGGCAACCAGTTCCAGTATTTTTGCCTAGAAAATCCCATAGACAGAGGAACGTGTGTGGTGGGCTACAGGGGTCACAGAATCAGATATGACTGAGAACACGAATGCACAATGCCTCTTTGTTACACTACAAAATCAGTGATGAGTTAATCCATTCTCTTTTAATATTCACTATGCTCTTTTATCATGTAACTAATTTATGCCTTTCCTTTCCATACTGTAAAAAAGGATCATAGAAAAAGCAAGAGAACTCCAGAAAAACATCTGCTTCATTGACTACACTAAAGCCTTTGTATGGATCACAATAAGTTGTGGAAAATTCTTCAAGAGATGGCAATAACAGACGACTTCACCTGCCTCCTAAGAAACCTGCATGCAGGTCAAGAAGCAACAGTTAGAACTGGACATGGAACAACAGACTGGTTCAAAATTGGGAAAAAAATACATCAAGGCATATTGTCACCCTGCTTATTTAATTTATATGCAGAGTACATCATGTGAAATGCCAAGCTGGATGAAGCACAAGCTGGAAGTAAGACCGCAGGGAGGAATACCAATAATCTCAGATATGCAGATGATCCCACCCTTATGGCAGAAAGCAAAGAAGAACTAAAGGATCTCTTAATGAACGTGAAAGAGGAGAGTAAAAAGCTGGCTTAAAATTCAACATTCAAAAAATTAAGATTATGGTGTCCAGTACCATCACTTCATGACAAATAAATGGGGAATCAATTAGAAACAGTGACAGACTTTATTTTCTTGGGTTCCATAGTCACCTCAGATGGTGACTGTAGCCACGAAATTAAAAGACACTTGCTCCTTGGAAGAAAAGCTATGACAAATCTAGACAGCATGTTAAAAAGCAGAGACATTACTTTGCCAACTAAGATTCAATAGTCAAAGCTATGTTTTCTTCCAGTAGTCATGTATGGATGTGAGAGTTGGACCATAAAGAAGGCTAAAAGCTGAAGAATGGATGCTTTTGAACCGTGGTGTTGGAGAAAACTTTTGAGAGTCCCTTGGACTGCAAGGAGATCAAACCAGTCCATCCCAAAGGAAATCAATCCTGAATATTCACTGGAAGAACTGATGCTGAAATTAAAGCTTCAATACTTTGGCCACTTGATGTGAAATGCCAACACATTAGAAAAGACCCTGATGCTGGGAAAGATTTAAGGCAGGAGAAGGGGATGACAGAGGATGTGATGGTTGGATGGCATCACTGATTTGATGGACATAAATATAAGCAAGCCCCCAGAGTTGGTGAAGGACAGGGAGGCCTGGTGTTCTGTAGTCCATAGGGTCACAGAGTCAGACTCAACTGAGTGAATGAACAACAATAAATGCTTTTTCTACTTTCTTACATGTTGGTCACCGTAAACAAGGTGGTGACCAAATTTCACATGATCTACTCTGCATTACCTCAAATTATCCAAAGTTTAAAGCTCAAAAGTCTCAATCCTGATTCCATAAAATTTTTCTTGAGGATCACTGCTTCCATTGAACTTAAGTTATTTTATTACTAAAATACATTTAAGAAAAAATAAGAGGAAATAAGGAATATTTACATTTTGTTACTTTATACTACCTTAATTCTCATGTTTACTCTGTAATAGGGTTATTATTATTAATGTCTTTGAAAAAAATGAAAGTGTTAGTCATTCCATCCTGTCATACTACTTTCAACTCCAATGACTATAGCCCACCAGTTCTTCTTTCCACTGAATTCTCCAAGCAAGTATACTGGAGTGGAAATTTAAATACTGAGCACTGTAGTATAATGCTTAATTCCATGTTTGTTTGTTTGTTTTTTTTTAACTAGCATTTTTCAGGGTATATCAGTTCAGTTCAGTTCAGTTGCTCAGTCGTGTCCGACTCTTTGCAACCCCATGAATTGCAGTACACCAGTCCTCCCTGTCCATCACCAACTCCCAGAGTTCACTCAAAGTCACGTCCATTGAGTTGGTGATGCCATCCAGCCATCTCATCCTCTGTCGTCCCCTTCTCCTCTTGCCCCCAATCCCTCCCAGCATCAGAGTCTTTTCCAGTGAGTCAATCTTTGCATGAGGTGGCCAAAGTACTGGAGTTTCAGCTTTAGCATCATTCCTTCCAAAGAATACCCAGGGCTGATCTCCTTCAGAATGGACTGGTTGGATCTCCTTGCAGTCCAAGGGACTCTCAAGAGTCTTCTCTAACAACACAGTTCAAAAGCATCAATTCTTCGGCGCTCAGCTTTCTTCACTCTTCTTTAAACTTCTCTGCTAAAGATTTAAATAAAATAGACACAAATTATAGATGAGTGTTTAGTATAGAGTGAAAACTCTAAATAATTTGAGTTATAAGGATATCAAAAGATAAAGTAGATTTAAAGATTTTAGAGACCATTCTTAACATAAATAAAAATATGTTAAAATTATTAGACTTGTAAACATCAATAAATTTTGCTAAATTTATATTACCATCACCTTGATGTCCTAATATAATTTTTTTGTCCAGATCACTACAAATAATTAGCATATCCCTTTCACCATCACAATCTATATTCACCTGTAACAAAGGAATGCAAAATTCAAATGTGGTCCCATAAAGTATTATTAATTTCTCTTTGGTTTGATATCTTTATATATATATATATATATATATATATATATATACACACACACACACACACACACACATGGCTTTTTAATCCAAATTGGATTGTCTGTAAATACATCTAGCCCCAAAACACATGGGTCATTTCTTATTCTCACAGTTGATTTACTGGGTAGATGAAAGAAAATTAGGTCATAATGTATTTGTCTGGGTTACCTTAATGAGGAATCTCATATATTGATTAGCCTTTCTGAGAACAGCATCCTAACACTCCTTGCAGAAGGACATGGCGTTCTAACTAACATCCATGGTGCGACTGAGGATAATGGAGGCTTGTTTAGTAGAGAAGTAAAACTATGGTTGCCTTAACAATCATAACTCAGACCTACTCTTCATGTGACTTTCTTGGGATATGTAAAATTCTCCTCTGAGATTAATGATTTTTCCTTCACCAAATTGACTTTTCAGAATTATGCCCCTTGAAGGTGCTAAGACATTAGCCTTATTTACCAAATGAATTACACTTAAGAATCTTTTTGCTCCCTGTCTAAAAGTCCAGTTTCAGACAGCAAGATCTATACACTCACCTTTGAACTTTGAGAACTACTAAGTATTTCTACAAAGAGAAAAAACAATCCCTATTATCTGAACATGATTTGGTTACATGAGGAATGGGTACTCAGTGCGAGAATAATGTAAAGGTTACATGTCTGAGCTAAACCTGGGGAAGTGTGAGGGACTCTAGTCTTTTTCGGAATTCTAGATAAAGGTAATACATTGGGGGGAAGACTGAAAGCAGGGATTAAAAATATAAGTACAACAATATTTCCCTTGTGCTTCTCTGTATGTTTAGCCAACATGCATTGTGTATAATTTTGTAGGATCCCTTTATAGGAGTCAGAATTACATCTATTTTCCAATCCATGCTGCTCATTAATTTTGCTATTAATGTTAGTGCCGTGGAATATTTTTGTTTCTTATTAGGAAAACATCATTCCTAATGAAATGACATTCTGGATTGTAGTTTTTAAAAGAACACATTTTAATGAATGTACATGTATTATAAAGGATAGTAATGAGTAATTTAATCTCCTTAAATAGTTGCCTCATAAGTTGGAAAGACCTAATATCAACACTGTGAAATTTTCTAGGGTTATTCAAAATATCTGTGTATCTAGAGTGACCTAACAAGGGCAAGATCATCACTAGATGCTGTCCAAGATGGAAATATATCACAGACTTGTATAAGTAGTGAAAATGTTGAGATTAATTTCAGAGGTGGAAGAAAATGAGAATATGAATATATATTTAAAGAGAAGCAGTATAGAACTTTTTGATTACATAGATTAAATGGAAATAAACAAACAAACAAGCAAATAAAAGAATGCACCGAGATTTGTGGCTTTGATAAATGTGTATTGAAGAGAGCAGAAAGAACAGAGGGGGAAGTGTAAACAGGAAAACTTCAAAAGTATTATTATTTGGTACATTATATTTATGTGACTAAGAGTTATCAAATAGGCAATGATAAATTGACAATGTGATATAAATTTTGGGCTTATAAAGGTTTTTGTCTGAATCAGTGAAAATGGTGATTGATATGACTTCTGGAATATATCTAGAGAATCTATACCATAGATAGCATCACAATGATCAAAACCAAGGGAAATAAGTTATGAGTAGGTGCTGGTAACATGCTCTGAGGGACTTCAAAAAGTTGCGTTAGCTGAAGTGTCTATTTAAGTGAAAATGAATTTTAGAGTTTATACATGAGGTTGCTTTAATATGATGATTTCAGATGACAAAAATGTGGCAATAGACTATATTGACTCAATTTATCCTTAATGTTGTATAATACGGTAACCCTGGTCTATAAATTTTCTAATAATTTAAGGAGGTGGATGAGGAGCTATGTTTAATAATACTTTCTGACATTTAGGTCAATGTGGCAACAGCAGGTTCAGTTCAGTTCAGATCAGTTGCTCACTCATGTCCGACTCTGAGACCCATGGACTGCAGCACGCCAGGCTTCCCTGTCCATCACCAACTCCTAGAGCTTACTCAAACTCATGTCCACTGAGTCAGTGATGCCATCCTGCCATCTCATCCTCTGTCGTCCCCTTCTCCTCCCGCCTTCAATCATTCCCACCATCAGGGTTTTTTCCAATGAGTCAGTTCTTCACATCAGGTGGCCAAAGTAATGGGGTTTCAGCTTCAGCATCAGTCCTTCCAATGAATATTCAGGATTGATTTCCTTTAGGATTGACTGTTTGGATCTCCTTGCAGACTTAAATGGAAGAAAGTAGGGAAAACCACTAGATCATTCAGATTTGATCTAAATCAAATCCCTCACAGTTATACAGTGGAAGTGACAAATAGATTCAAGGGATTAGATCTGATAGACAGAGTGCTTGAAGAACTATGGATGGAGGTTTGTGACATTGTACAAGAGGCAGGGATTGAAAACATCCCCAAGAAAAAGAAATGCAAAAAGACAAATGGTTGTCTGAGGAAGCCTTACAATAGCTGTGAAAAGAAGAGAAGCAAAAAGCAAAGAAGAAAAGGAAAGATATACCCATTTGCAGAGTTCCAAAGAATAGCAAGGAGAGATAAGAAAGCCTTCCTTAGTGATCAATGCAAAGAAATAGAGGAAAACAGTAGAATAGGAAGGACTAGAGATCTCTTCAAGAAAATTAGAGACACCAAGGGAACATTTCATGCAAAGATGGGTACAAGAATGTACAGAAATGATATGGACCTAACAGATGAAGAAGAGATTAAGAAGAGGTGGCAAGAATGCACAGAAGAACTATGCAAAAAAGATCTTCATGACCCAGATAACCATGATGGTTGTGATCACTCATCTAGAGCCAGACATACTAGAATGTGAAGTCAAGTGGGCCTTAGAAAGCATCACTACGAACAAAGCTAGTGGAGGTGATGGAATTCCAGTTGAGCTATTCCAAATCCTGAAAGATGATGCTGTGAAAGTACTGCACTCAATATGCCAGCAAATTTGGAAAACTCAGCAGTGGCCACAGGACTGGAAAAGGTCAGTTTTCATTCCAATCCCAAAGAAAGGCAATGCCAAAGAATGTTCAAACTGCAGGTTACATCTCAGTAAATTCCTGGTGTGAAAAAAACTGTGAATAAGATAGCCAAAGGTGAACTGGTGGGTTTCTAGCTCACAAGAATAACAAGTGACAGCATTAAAAACACAGTATCTTAAAGATTGCATCCATTGTGGCACCTTCTCTTTTCCAGTTTATTTATTTTTAATTGGAGGATAATTGATTTATAGCTTCCTTCTTCTGTCACTGCTTTGAAGAGAGATAATGGTGACGGGTTTCAAACTTTGAATGATGGATGACATGTTTTGGTGACACAAAATATCAAGGAAGTAGTTGATACGATTATAGACAAATAAGTATGTGATTTATCATAAAATAACATTACAAGGTATTCTTAATGATTGCAAATTATTTTCTTGAAACAATGGTAAACTAAGCGGCATGAGCTCAGTATTCATTTGGCTTAAACTGCACCCCAAATATGACGGTTCAGATAAGTTTGAAGTCTTCATTGTAAACTTCCTGAGCATTCTTATTGAACCACTGACAGACTTTATAGTGAGGATTGTAAATAAATGCCCATTGATAAGCTATAACTATCTTACATTCAAGTTTTCTTTCCATCTACACTGTCATCCTGTTTAGATAAATAAACATTTGTAAACAGGTATTTTGGGGGTTTGGGTTTTTTTTTTTTTTTTGCTATTTTTATAATTGATAAAAAGAAAGTCCCTTTTTCTCCAAGTTAACAAAAAAGTCATTTTAAAAAGGGTTGACTTTAGAAAATTGAACTAAGCCTTCCAAAGATTTTGTTATAGCTGGTAATTCTCTTCACTCTGATTATGCAAAATTGAAAAAGGGCTCAGGAGACAGAAAAAAAAAAAAAGAAAGAAAGAAAACTTAGCATGAAATTAAAATATAAGTAAAATGAGTGTAATGCTAAAACTCGTGAAACTGGAAATAATACACATAACCTTTACAATGTGAGCAGAAACATACCAGGGAAAATGAAATGATTAAACTAAACAATAATTCTCCCTACATTTACTTTGAGTTTGGGTTTTTATTTAGTGTGAAAGCCAGAAATAGAAATGATATGCTTTTCTTCTCAGCACTAAACATTTGCCAAGGATAATTTTATGTTACTTTCTTCTAAATTTAAAAGGGGTAATAAGGAACATGAGGACACATTCATTAATAAGATCATGCTTCCAGTAATTGAAGAAATCATATCTGTGGAAATCATAATCTATTAAGGTAAAAGGGAATTAGAATCTTCCCTCCACACAGGTTGACATCACACTCCTTAGCCTAGCACCATATACCCAGCTTTTACTTCATTACAATTTTTGTACTTTCTAAAATCCACAATAAATAAATATGCACTTGAGTGTTATTTTTCACTCTCACTATTCTATTGACAGCATAGCTTCAAAAATTCACCTTATAAGCAAGGCGGAATAACTTCAGTTCAATTTAGTTCAGTCACTCAATTGTGTCTGACTCTTTGCAACCCCATGAACTGCAGCACACCAGGTCTCCCTGTCCATTACCAACTCCCGGAGTTTACGCAAACTCATGTGCGTTGAGTTGGTAATGTCATCTAATTATCTAATCCTCTGCCTTCCCCATCTCCTCCTGCCTTCAATATTTCCCAGCATCAGGGTATTTCCAAATGAGTCAGTTATTCGCATCAGGTGGCCAATGTATTGGAGTTTTAGCTTCAGCATCAGTCCTTCCAATGAATATTCAGAACTGATTTCCTTTAGGATGGACTGGTGGGATTTCCTTGATGTCCAAGGGACTCTCAAGAGTCTTCTCCAACACCACAGTTGGAAAGCATCACTCAGCTTTCTTTATAGTCCAACTCTCACATCCATACATGAGTACTGTGAAAACCATAGCCTTGACTAGATGGACCTTTTTTGACAAAGTAATGTCTCTGCTTTTTAATATGTTGTCTAGGTTGGTCATAGCTTTTCTTCCAAGGAGCAAGCATCTTTTAATATCATGGCTATAGTCAACATCTGCAGTGATTTTAGAGCCCCCCAAAATAAAGGCTATCACTCTTTCCACAGTTTTTCATCTATTTGCCATGATCTTTGTTTTCTGAATGTTGAGTTTTAAGCCAATTTTTTCAATCTCCTCGTTCACTTTCATCAAGAGGTTCTTTTGTTCTTCTTCACTTTCTGCCATAAGGGTGGTGTCATCTGTATATCTGAGGTTATTGATATTTCGCCCAGCAATCTTGATTCTAGTTTGTGCTTCATCTAGCCTGGCATTTCACATGAAGTGTTCTGCATGTAAGTTAAATAAGCAGGGTGACAATATACAGGGTGTGTGTGTGTGTAGACAGAAGCAAAACATCACCCATACCACTTTAAGCCACTTTAATATGTGTGTGTTCTGAAGTGGTTTGTCATTCCCTTCTCAGGTGGATCATGTTTTGGGTGATCCTACAGCACGGCTCATAGTTTCTTTGAGTTAGACAAGGCTGTGGTCCATATAGGAAACAGAATTAGCCCACGTGAGATCATCTTCGAGAATGAAATGAACTAGTCAATTGTTTCTGTTGTTTAGTTGCTAAGCCATGTCTGACTCTTGGCAACCCCATGAACTGGAGCATGCCAGGCTTCCCTGCCATTCACTGTCTCCCAGAGTATACTCAAACACATGTCCTTTGAGTGAGTGCCTCTATCTAACCATCTCACCGTCTGTTGCTCCCTTCTCCTTTTACCCTCAATCTTTCACAGCATCAGGATCTTTTCCTTTAGGATTGACTGATTTGATCTCCTTGCAGCGCAAGGGACTCTCAAGAATCTTCTCTAACACCACAATTCAAAATATCAATTAAAAGTTCAGTTCAGTCACTTAGTCACATCCGACTCTTTGTGACCCCATGGACTGCAGCACACCAGGGGTCCCTGTCCATCACCAACTCCCAGAGCCTACTAAAATTCGTTTCCATTGCATCAGTGATGCCATCCAAACATCTTATCCTCTTTTGTCCCTTCTCCTCCTGCCTTCAATCTTTCCCAGCATCAAGGTCTTTTCCAGTGAGTGGGTTCTTTGCATCAGGTGGCCAATGTTTTGGAATTTCAGCCTCATCATCTGTCCTTCCAATGAATATTCAGGACTGATTTCCTTTAGGATTGACTGGTTTGATCTCCTTGCAGTCCAAGGGACTCTCAAGAGTCTTCTCCAACACCACAGGTCAAAACATCAGTTTTTCAGTTCTCAGCTTTCTTTATAGTCCAACTTGCACATCAATACATGACTACTGGAAAAACCATAGCTCTGACTAGACGGTCCTTTGTTGGTAAAGTAATATCTCTGCTTTTTAACATGCTGTCTCGGTTGGTCATAGCTTTTCTTCCAAGGAACAAGCAGCCTTTAATTTCATGGCTGCAGTGACCATCCTCAGTGATTGTGGGCCTATTATGAGCTTCCTATTTCATTTGACCAATTATCTGTAGAGTAAACTGCTTATTTTATGAGTCAATCAATTGTGAGACATTGTATGCCTGCTCAATCACTCAGTTGTGTTTGACTCTTTGCCACCCCTTGGACTGCAGCCTGCCAGGCTCCTCTGTCCATGGAATTCTCCAGGCAAGAGTACTGGAGTAGGTTGTAATTTCCTTCTTCAGGGGATTTCCTCCACCCAGGGATCAAAACTGAGCCTCTGTCTTCTACATTGGCAGATGGATTCTTTATCAGTCTGCCACCTGGTAAGCCCTGTGAGACATTACTGGACAATAATTTACCTAGACTTTTTAGGCTATGCTATACTTGATTTTTCTAGACTCTGTAAAAGATTCAGTGTTATATTCTGGGATGTTTTCTTATTTTAATGCATTTATCATTCATCATTCATACACTGAAGTCTAGTCATGCATATACACAAAACTTATGTCATATTCAATTTACTATTCAGCAGCTCTTAGAATAACGGATCACTCAAGTTAAAATTGTACAAGATAACTAACTTTCAACTACAACATATGCAAGAATTAATCACCTAGTTTTAGGCAAAATGCTTCCAGTAATGTTTATCTCACTGCTTCATGATGGAGTTTGGAGCTCATCTCTATTCCCTATGGTTAAAATAACTTTTTTTTTTTTTCACTTTTCACTTTGAGCATAAATCTGTAAAACTATTGACTTCAAGTATTTATTATTGTAGGTCAGATTTCTCAGTTCTTCTCAGAAAGGATTTTGTTTAATAACTTAAATGTAATCTTCAGTAAATAAATTTCACTATATCTCAAATAATTTATTCTGATGTGGAATGAGATACTACTGTAGTGTCTACAGAGTTGTACATCTTATTCTCCAAGAAAGCTGTTTGTCCCTGCCCCTATATTTTGATAGCAGAATTAATTTCATGAAAAGGAAGCTCATCATATTAATTGCTTGCTAATTATGTTCTAATTACATTTTAAAAGGTTAACTCCTGACTAATTTGTTTTGAATTTTACATCCATTAAAATTTGTGATCCCTCTATTAATATTGATCTTCAGTGCCATCTGTATTTGTTACAGGAATTAAAATAACAGACAAATATTAAAGAATATATAAAGAGCTTATAATTCAAGTCTATCAAAGTGTTTGTAACTCCTATTATTTTTCCTTAGTTATATGCAGCATATTTTCTTCTCTTCAATCATGTCTACTGATGAAAATGTGGAATGAAGCATTATGGCATTCTCTATGGATAGCTCACCATAAATTCTAGACTCTTTTTTGTACTGAAAATATAGCTCTCTAAATTTGATAACAGCAAATGTTTAATGGGCTTTCCAGGAAAATCCCATGGGTGGAGGAGGAGCCTGGTGGGCTGCAGTCCATGGGGTCGCTGGGAGTCGGACACTACGGAGGGACTTCACTTTCACTTTTCACTTTCATGCATTGGAAAAGGAAATGGCAACCCACTCCAGTGTTCTTGCCTGGAGAATCTCAGGGACGGGGGAGCCTGTGGGCTGCTGTCTCTGGGGTCGCACAGAGTCGGAAACAACTGAAATGACTTAGCAGCCAGGTGGCACTAATGGTTAAAAAAAAAAAAAATCGCATGTGAATGCAGTAGTCTCAAGAGACTTCAGTTCAATCCCTGGGTCAGGAAGATGCCTTGGAGGAGAGCATGGAGGAACCTGCTCCAGTATTTTTGCCTGGAAAATGCCAATGAAAGGGTAGCCTGGCAGGGTATCGTCCATAGGGTCACAAAGAGTCAGACATGACTAACACAACTTAGCACACTCTCAAATATTTAATAATAGGATCATATATTTAAATTTTTGCTTACACTGTAATTTTAGGAATTTGTAACAAAAATAAACCATTAAAGTAAAAAAAGTTCATAGATTATTGATGGGTATCTACTACTATGTATGATGCTGTATTGTTTGAAAATCCATCTAGATCTCAACCTGAAATCAAAAGACGTAAAATTAATACTGGTTTAAAGATCATATACTACACACCAGCCAATATACAAATTTCCTTAAAGACCATTGCCATGTGACTTATCAGCTGTAACTTACTGTTTGCTAAAAGGCCTTGGGGACTCTTTTTTGGATGACATAGCTAATGTAATTATTTGAAAAATTTAATAATTAGAAAAATCTTATGTACAATTAAAATATTTGAAATAATTTTTATCCATGTAATTTATTTTTGTTCTATGAAACTCAGTGACTAAGTCTGTTGGTTTTTCTGAATAAATTTTTTTTTTTTTTTGAACCTGGACTGGTGATTTATTTCACATATGATAATATACATGTTTCAATGCCATTCTCCCATATCATCCCACCCTCTCCCTCTTCCACAGAGTCCAAAAGACTGTTCTATACATCTTTGTCTCTTTTGCTGTCTCACATACAGGGTTATGGTTACCATCTTTCTAAATTCTATATATATGCGTTATTATACTGTATTGGGTTTTTCTTTCTGGCTTACTTCACTCTGTATAATAGGCTCCAGTTTCATCCACCTCATTAGAACTGATTCAAATGTATTCTGTTTAATGGCTGAGTAATACTCCATTGTGTATATGTGCCACAGCTTTCTTATCCATTTATCTGCTGATGGGCATCTAGGTTGCTTCCATGTCCTGGCTATTATAAACAGTGCTGCAATGAACATTGGGGTACACCTGTCTCTTTCAGTTCTGGTTTCCTTGGTGTGTATGCCCAGCAGTGGGATTGCTGGGTCATATGGCAGTTCTATTTCCAGTTTTTTAAGGAATCTCCACACTGTTCTCCAGAGTGGCTGTACTAGTTTGCATTCCCACCAACAGTGTAAGTGGGTTCCCTTTTCTCCACACCCTCTCCAGCATTTATTGCTTGTAGACTTTTGAATTGCAGCCATTCTGACTGGCGTGAGATGGTACCTCATTGTGGTTTTGATTTGCATTTCTCTGATAATGAGTGATGTTGAGCATCTTTCCATGTGTTTATTAGCCATCTGGATGTCTTCTTTGGAGAAATGTCTGTTTAGTTCTTTGGCCCATTTTTTGCTTGAGTCGTTTATTTTTCTGGAATTGAGCTGTAGGAATTGCTTGTATATTTTTGAGATTAATTATTTGTAAGTTGCTTCATTTGCTATTATTTTCTCCCATTCTGAAGGCTGTCTTTTCACCTTGCTTATAGTTTCCTTTGTTGTGTAGAAGCTTTTAAGTTTAATTAGGTCCCATTTGTTTATTTTTGCTTTTATTTCCAATATTTTGGGAGGTGGGTCATAGAGGATCCTGCTGTGATGTATGTCGGAGAGTGTTTTACCTATGTTCTCCTCTAGGAGTTTTATAGTTTCTGGTCTCATGTTTAGATCTTTAATCCATTTTGAGTTTATCTTTGTGTATGGTGTTAGAAAGTGTTCTAGTTTCATTCTTACAAGTGGTTGACTAGTTTTCCCAGCACCAAAATATTTAATGATAACTCTTTTGTTCCTCTGGAGAAAAATATCAATATGATGCATCATTAAGTCCAAACATATATCTGAACAGAGCTGAAAGATACACATTGGTAATATTGACTTTCCAAGGGTTAAACCATAAATACTGAAGTTACAGACAATGTGTTTATTTAAAATGAGATTTATAAAAATTTCATATCCATAGTTATTTGGAATGAATATGGTTTGCCACTTGGGTATTTTAAAACACATTTTTTGCTACCTATAAAGTATTTTATCAAAAATTCAAAATTTAGTACAAAAATAAAAGGAAGGAATTGGACTGAGAAGGTAGAATGAAATCACTTAAATATAGTAAAATGAAGAACTCTGATTAATATACTTTGCTTCATTAAATTACATTTATATTGAGTGTTTTATGCATTTGGACTGATTTTAACAATATAAATAATGTTAACAACAGGGAGAGGAATTTAGGCAATCAGTTCAGTTCAGTTCAGTTGCTCAGTCTTGTCCAACTGTTTGCGACCCCATGAATCGAAGCACACCAGGCCTCCCTGTCCATCACTAACTCCCAGAGTACACCCAAACCCACGTCCATTGACTCGGTGATGCCATCCAACCATCTCATCCTCTGATATCCCCTTCTCCTCCTGCCCTCAATCTTTATTAGCATCAGGGTCATTTCCAGTGAGTCAGCTCTTCACATCAGGTGGCCAAAGTATTGGAGTTTCAGCTTCAACATCAGTCCTTCCAATGAATACCCAGGAGCCTGGTGTGCTACAGTCCATGGGGTCACAAAGATTCGGACACGACTGAACAACTTCACAACAGGTTGGTCATAACTTTCCTTCCAAGGAGTAAGCGTCTTTTCATTTCATGGCTGCAATCACCAGCTGCAGTGATTTTGGATCCCATAAAAATAAAGACAGACACTGTTTCCACTGTTTCCCCATCTATTTCCCATGAAATGATGGGACCAGATGCCATGATCTTCGTTTTCTCAAAATCTTGTAGGTCTTCATAGAACTGTTCAACTTCAGCTTCTTCAGTGTTATTGGTCGGGGCATTGACTTGCAATAAGTAACCTGATTTCTTTGATACCAGAGCAACTTGCATTTGGAGGTAGGAAAAAATGCTCTATTCTTTTCTCAGAGGATCCCAGACTTCTCTGCTGCCATGTCGATAGCCAGATTAGGTGAAATAACACGGAAGTACACTGTGTCTTATTACCCCCATGGATAAGACCAGAGTTGATGGAATAAGCAATTGTTATCCCAGGTGGTGTTAGTTGTAAAGAATCTGCTTGCCAATGCAGGAGACATAAAAGCCACAGGTTCAATCCATGGGTCAGGAAGATCCCCTGGAGGAGGACATGGCAATCCACTCCAGTATTCTTGGCTGAAGAATTCCATGGACAAAGAAGCCTAGTGAGCTACAGTCCATGGGATCTCAAAGAATTGAACACAACTTAAGTGACTTTGCACACACACACACACACACACACACACTCACCAGTTACCAGAAGTCTCTTAAATCCAAGGACTGGAGATAATCTTTTAAAAGAGATAAAAAATAGTACACATTTTAACCTCATCAACTTGCTTCCTACTGGTATTTTCCCCATTATATGGTAATTAGGCCAGTTTTTCTCCAATCTTGAGTCATATATACACAGTCACAACAAAAAGACCTACCTAAACATTGTGTTGCTACTTTGTTTTGTGTCCCCATCATTGCAGTGTTTAAAAAAATATAAACATTACACATTTCTATCTGCATTCACCTAAATTTGTCTCATTTTCCATAGTCTCATTCTCTCAGTCTCTGACACATTCTCTTTCTCTCTTCATCTTTCTCTTTTTCTAATGAAGATCTGGTTGACTTTTTTCTCTGCAACTTTTGTTTTTTACTTTCTTTTATCCTAAATAATGTATTTTTCTTCTTGAGTCTTCATTATTCAAGATTTAAAAATTAATAATTAATTTTAATCCTAACCTGTAGTTACAAAGTTACTAGATTTTAATAATAATTTATTGATTAACGTCATTAACTATCTTATAGCTACTAGCTAATTTTTTAAATTTACTGTAAAACCTGTTATTTGCCATAGCAACTAAATATAAATATATCAGTGTGCTTTATAAATTCAAAAGTGCTATGTTAATTCATGATTGTCATAGCTCTAGTTCAGAGACATAAGAGGTAGATGAGGAATAAAATGCATCACTCCAGAGACAAGGGAGTCTTTACTGTACATATTTCTTAAATTGACCCCTTTACAGTCATTTCCTCCTGTCTATTGTGTGCTCAAAGCAAATTTAATTTAATGGCGGTTTTTGATTATTTCTGTTCTGATGATTCAAGTGTTTCTTGAAAATAGACTTTCTTTTAAAAGAGATCAAATCGTAGTTTTATAATATCTTTTGAGTGAAAGTAACATTTATTTGACGTTCTACTCTGTCATTTACAAGTTGCATGATCCCAGGCTAATTACGTATTTAAGCCTACCCACTCATTTCTCAGGAGGCTCTCCTATGACTGCTCTGGGTTTTGAGAGAGGATTAAAGTATGAATGACGCAGCAAAGTTAGTCTTACTCCACAGGTGACTGTGAACTACTACTTTCTGTTGTCTCCTATCTTCAAATCTTTATTCCTAAGAAATATTTTATGCCCCTGAGCCAAAATAAACAAAAATTGTGCTAAAAATAGCTACTATACGGTAAAGTGAAATGAGTAAAAGGAAAATAAATAAAAGAAAGGTGCTTGGAATGAAAATAAAATCATTTATAGGTAGATAATGCTAGTCTCCAAAGCATAAAAACTTCACTAAATGAATTTACTGAGTTACCATAGGTTACTTGATTCTTGATTTCTGATTTCTTGATTCTTGATTTCTGTTAACCCCTTTTCTTCTTTTAATATTTTAATCTAATAAAACTTTTCTTATAAAACTGTTATGAAGATCTTATTCCATACTCATATATGGAATATGCTGCTGCTGCTGCTGCTGCTAAGTCGCTTCAGTCGTGTCCGACTCTGTGAGACCCCACAGACGACAGCACGCCAGGCTCTGCCATCCCTGGGATTCTCCAGGCAAGAACACTGGAGTGGGTTACCATTTCCTTCTCCAATGCATGAAAGTGAAAGGTGAAAGTGAAGTCGCTCAGTCGTGTCCGACTCCTAGCGACCCCATGGACTGCAGCCTACCAGGCTCCTCTGTCCATGGGATTTTCCAAGCAAGAGTACTGGAGTGGGGTGCCATTGCCTTCTCCGTATATGGAATATAGCCAGGTTCTAATTATTATATAAATAATACTTCTTTTAATAATATTATCAATAATGTCATTACTATAATCATTAAAATTGTGCATTTTTCTGGAATACAATTAATTACATACTTTTTTCATAACTTCAATTAGACTAAAATTTTACAAAATGGTGTTATTCTTGAGACCTTTTTTTTTTTTTTTTTTTCTTGAGACTTATATATAAAATAATCTATGGGGGACAAAAAACTTTTAAACAAACAAATATTATATATAATTTATGTGTTAGATTATCAACATCTACTGTTTCTCTTAAAAATTGCTAGAATATTCAATTTGGAAATATTGATGTGACAATTTCTTGATTAAAACATTCTAGAATATTTATATAGTTTACTCTGCTTAAAATCGTTAATGATGGAAAACACTTTTTTGTCTTTTGCCTATATGAGTCATGTATATAATGACTATACTCCAGAGCAGGCCTCCCTGGTGGCTCAAACTGTAAAGAATCTTCCTGCAATGCTGGAGACCCAGAGTTCAATCCCTGGACTGGGAATATCTCCTAGGGAAGGGTAAGGGAATCCACTCCAGTATTCTTACCCAGAGAATTCCATGGACAGAGAAGCCTGAACTATAGTCCATGGGGTCACAAAGAGTTGAACATTACTGAAACAGCTTAGTGCATGCACACACACAAACACACACATATACTCCAGAGCAACATGATGATGTTATTGATGATATGCTGAATCAGTTAATGAGTAGGCAGAGTTTTAAGTCATTGGAGAAAATTTAAAAATTGTTTTTCTGCATTATATCAGATGTGTCTGGAGTGTCCTTTTTACCATGAATTGGAGAAGAAAATATCTCCTTTTTATTCCAAGAAGACCATTATCCCTCTATGAATAATGTATTTACTTTAGTTTGCCCTATGCATCTAAAGGCCCTCAAAATCAACACTCCACTGTTTAACTACTGACTACTTTTTCCCTTTGGAGCATTTCATTTGAGCAAAATATATATTTTGTTTTGTTTGTAATGTGATTTCACCAAAATTCATAATTTTTCAAGACACACAGTAAAACTACTTTTATCAAATATAAATAATTTACTTTAAAATTGGTAAACAGTCTCCAAAGTAGAAATAGCAAGATTTTTTTAAAAAGTAGATAGATATAAGTTGAGAAAGAGTGAATTCTTCAAATTATAAAGAAAGGCAGGGAAGGACAATGAGTATAGATAGGAATGGAATTTGAGAGTAATTTTAGGTAGTGAGATGACTTAATACACCAAAAAATGCAGTTTTGGAAGACTTCTGTAATCCCCCGAATTATTAAATTTATTTTTTTATTTTTTTCTGGGTTTTTTTATTGTATTTTAAATTTGTTTTATACTTTCTATTACAGTATAGTTGACCTCAAATTATTTTAAATCTTCACAATGGAAAATTTTTAAATGAGTGAAAAATGGACAAGTATCTGTTAGGAGGCAGTTTTCTTCTGACAGAAATCCAAACATCTGAAGTTTTGCAGAAACAAATGCACATATTTTGTCAGTTTTCCATGTTGTTTACCCACTGAATCTTAAAAGTATCTGTCCAAAGACAGATACTATGCAGGGAGAATCTAATAATCACCCATCAACACAGACATGTGAGTACACACTTGTGGTCGCAGGAGCATTGCCATGGAAAGGAAAAGGCAAGGATCCTTGTAGTTAAATTCTAAGTTCAGTTCAGTTAAAGTAGAATGCAAAAAAAGACTTTTTTTTTTTTGTCCAGTAACAGCTGTGTCAGAATAGGAACAGATGAGAGCTATAGATTAGGAACAGTCAGAGGAATTAGTGTGATTAAAAGCTTTTGTACCTATTATGCTTAGATGCATAAAATGCTGTGAAGCTTCTAGCATAGAAGAAAAACCAGCATATAGGAAAAGCAGGGAAGTTCATGTAGCATAGCACAATTATGGCAGTTTCAAAATAATATTTATAATACCTAGGAGATCACTAGTTCAGATATGAGTTATTCAGTGCAATGGAAGTGGCTTAAAGTCAACAAAATTTCAAGTTAAACTCTGTGTTTTCTTTTGTTTTTGTTGGAGAAGGAAAGGGCAACCCATTCCAGTACTCTTGCCTAGAAAATCCCATGGACAGAGAAGCCTGGTGTCCATGGGGTCGCAAAGAGTTGGACACGACTGAGTGACTTCACTTCACTTCAAAAACCCAAAGATGGGAAGAGTTGAACTTTAATTTTAGTGACCATTTTAAGGTTCAAGGTAGTATGCATTTAGAGGATAAAAAAGCAGTATCAAGAGTATATATTATTACATTTTAGTCATATATAAATTGTCAAAAAAATTTATGAGAATGTTTTTAGTTTGATTCCCCTCTTTATACAATTTGAAGCAAAACATACAGTCTACCTTGTATTTGTAAAATAATATTGTACAAATTTATAGATTTAAATCAATTTATTGAATACTATAATTATATTGCTACTACTACTGCTAAGTCGCTTCAGTCATGTCCGATTATGTGCGACCCCATAGACAGCAGCCCACCAGGCTCCCCTGTCCCTGGGATTCTCCAGGCAAGAATACTGGAGTGGGTTGCCATTTCCTTCTCCAATGCATTGTATTAATTTACGAGGGCTGTTATAACAAAAAACAACATCCTGAGTGGCTTAAACAACTAATAGCTAGAGATTGAGGTATCAACAGAGTTGCTTCCTTCTGTGGCCTGTGAGGGAGACTGTGTGTGTCTCTTTTAGCTTCTAGTAACCTCTGGTTTGTAGTCGGTATTCCCTTTTTATAAGGTTGTCAGCCATATTAGATTAGAGTATACTAATAACTGGATCATTGGCAATGACTGTATTTCCAAATAAGGTCACATTATTATTCAAAGTCACACATATTCACAAGTACTGGGGGTTAAAATTTTTAAACCTTTTGAGGAGCATAATTCAATAACTTTTGCCATTCATTGATTTCAATTACTTAAATTTTGTATTTTGAGTTACTGGGAAAATCCTATCTGGAATGCTAAAATGAGTAATTTGGAAAACATTCCTGAATATTTCTTTCCAGAGATATGTTTCCCAGAGGCCAAAATAAATTCAAAAATGTCTAAGTAAACACTATGGGGCTTGCAAGTATAGTAAGGCATTCTCTGTATCTTAAATGCATAGTGTATTAAGTAGGATTAAGTTTAAATATATAAATATGTAAATAACAAGAGCTAGAACAACTCAAAGACAATAAAAGACTATGCTTGATTAATTGCTAACTAAGTGTTATAGACATTAGCTATAAGACAAGAACACAATTCCTTTAAGCTAGGTGGAATAGTTAATTTGTTAGGATTTAAATTAGAAAGTAAAGACTGGATACATTTTAGAAAGAAATGTAGAAAAGGCAGTTAATGAGTAAAATGTTAGATATGAGAAAACAGGCCTTGAATTCAGAGGATTAGGTGTTGCTCAACATGTTAAAAGAGCATTTCTATAGATACAAGGCACACTGAGTAGACATGTATGGATGTGACAACTGGACCATAAAAAAGGATGATTGCTGAAGAACTGATGCTTTCAAATTGTTGTGCTGGAGAAGACTCTTGAGAGTCTCTTGGACAGCAAGGAGATCAAACCAGTCAATTTCAAAGGAAATTAACCCTGAATATTCTTTGGAAGAACTGATGCTGAAGCTGACGCTTCAATATTTTGGCCACCTGACACGAACAGCCTACTCATTGGAAAAGACCCTGATGCTGGGAAAGACTGAAGGCAGGAGGAGAAGGGAATGACAGAGCCTGAGATGGTTGGATGGCATCACCCACTCAATGGGTATGAGTTTGATAGTGGAGGACAGGAAAGCCTGGTGTGCTGAAGACCATGGGGTCACAAAGAGTCGAACATGTCTGACAGCAACTGAACAACACACTTAGAGGTGACAGGAAATTTAATCTAATATTTAAAGTCATAATAGCAATCTTTCTTTTTATAATTAGCTAAGTTCCAACCTGCCTGGAAAATCCCATGGACAGAGGAGCCTGGCAGGCTACAGTCCATGGGGTCACAAAGAGTTGGACTTGATTTAGTGACTAAACAACAACAAAATTTCCAATCTGCCTTAGGGCCTTGGCCTCTGATATTCTCTCTGCTTCTGTAGCTATCACCCCCTTTTTTGTGCACAATTGTTTCTGTTGCATTATTTCCATACTCAGCTTAAATATTACCTTGTCAGAGAGTGGTATCCTGAGTACTCTACTCTCTTTCACTCCCTAGTATAATTTCAGTTGATTTTCTCTATAGCACTGACTAAAATTAATAATTTATCTATTTATAAATTCTTTGTTATATCTTCCACTAAGATTTATGGCATCAAGAACCATATTGCTTGCTTTCAGCATTTTTATTCAGCATCAATAACAGTAGATGAAAGAGGTATATGACATGTACACATTGGCTAAATGAAGGTATTTAAGTTGTTTATAATTTTACTATTAGTATTGCTTTATAAATAATAAAAAACATTGGTTGTTTGAGGTGCAGAAGGCAGGGTGAAACTCAACAAATAAACTATATATGCCTCATACTGTGCAAATAGACTTTATATCAATAAGCTCATTATTATAACTCTTCCCTGATGGCTCAGATGGTAAAGAATCTGCCTGCAATGTGGGAGACCTGGGTTTGATCCCTGGGTTGGGAAGATTCCCTGGAGGAGGGCATGAAAACCCACTCCAGTACATTTGTCTGGAGAATCCCCATGGACAGAGGAGCCTGGCGGACTACAGTCTATGGGGTCACAAAGAGTCAGACACGACTGAGCGACTAAGCACATAGAAAAACACATCGTCAACCATACAGGCAATTCGGATTCACAGTCATGGATGGAGTAAATTTTGATCACCAAGTAGCTCCTGGCATGTGTTCCATATGATATCAGGGCACTCACATACATACTCATGGCTCATAGAAATGGTAGTGGTGATGGTTTAGTCACTTAGCCATGTCCAGCTCTTGTAACCCCACGGATTGTAGTTTGCCAGGCTCCTCTGTCCATGGGATTTCCCAGGCAAGAATACTGGAGTGGATTGCCATTTCCTTCTCCAGAGGATCTTCCAGACCCAGAGATCAAACCCACCTCTCCTTCATTGCAGGCAGATTTTTTTACCTCTGAGCCACCAGGGAAGCTCATAGACATACACCCACGTTATCGTGGTACTAACCAAGGTATTCCAGAGAAACAATCAGGGAATTCCAGAGAAATAGAACTATGCAAATAGGTGATGGTTAGATAGATAAATAAATGCATACTTGCTAAATTGCTTCAGTCGTGCCAGATTCTTGTGACCCCAAAGACTGTAGACTGCCAGGGTCTTCTGTCCATAGAATTCTCCAGGCAAGAATAATGGAGTAGGTTGCAATGCCCTCCTCCAGGGGATCTTCCCAATCCAGGGATTGAACCCACATCTCTTATGTCTCCTGCATTGACAGGCGGGTTCTTTACCACTAATGCCATCTGAGGAGTTAGATAAATAAATAGATTTTAAAAAATTGGCTCATGTGACTGTGTAGGCTTGGGAAATTCAATATCTGATGGTGGAATCTGACAGATTAGAAACTCAGGAAAGACATGTAGTGCTAGTTTAAATGCAGTCTACTGGCAGAATCCCATCTGCTTGAAGGAAGGCATCTTTTATTATGTTCAGACCTTCAACTAATTGGGTGAGATCCACCACATTCCAGAGAATAATATGCTTTACTCAAATTCCACTGATCTATATGTAAATATCATCCAAAAGTACTCTCATAGAAATAACCAAAATAATGTTTGACCAAATATCTGGGCACCAATCAAGCTGACACATAAAGTCAACCATCACAGTCATAATCACAGCATCATAGAAAGTGAGCCAGCAGAGGCAGAATACACAGAAGGAAGTAAGACTAAAGAGGGCTCTTCTTTTCTTTTCTAAGACTGAGAAGATTAACACCTTTTCTTCTGTGCATTTCTCCATAAAACATATACCATGACTTAAAGTACTAAAAATTCAAGAGATTCTAAGACTGCCCCTTGGAAAAGATGAGGACAAAATTCATACATCCTATTGAAATAGAGACTTTGGACTTTTCATTACCATTTTCTCAGAATCTAGTACAATGCCGTGTATGTGTAAGGTTTAAAACAAAAAGTAAAAAACATTGCACCATTATAGTAATAAGGAATGATGAAAGAATGAGTTGGAAGACAGCAGTAAGACTTCCTCCCTAAGTTTCTACAATATAATACAAAGATTTAATATAAAATTGGTCTAATAATAACACATGTGCATTGACCAATCAATGCATCAAAATAGAAATTCAAGACACACCTAATAAAATATAAATATTTAACAAATAATTCAAATCAATGGAAAATACCTTATTCAAAATGAGTGTTAAAATATTTTAAAAACAATAAGTACCACAATATAGGGTAAGAAACAGCAAATAGTAGTAATGATAATAAGAATTGTAATAAATTTGAGCTTATAAGTATTTAAAATACCTGGCCTGGAATTTTACAAATTTTATCCCTTTGTCT
The DNA here is from genome assembly GCF_002263795.3 of Bos taurus. Lineage (NCBI taxonomy): Eukaryota > Metazoa > Chordata > Mammalia > Artiodactyla > Bovidae > Bos > Bos taurus. The sequence goes on from NC_037347.1 coordinate 45,855,909, forward strand.
CTTTTAATGTATTAGGACTACTTGGCTTGTGAAGGCACATTGCTGGACCTCACTCTGGGATTCTGATTTATAGGTTTGGGGAAGGCACCATATTTTGCATTTTCAACAAGGGGGTCCATTTGAGAATTATCAGTCTATACAAACTGTGATAAAATTTTCTTTTAAAAAGCTTCAAGATAAATTTAAGACTCCATGTTGCTTTCTTCTATAAAGTATGCTTAGTTTCAGGACAATAATAAAAAATGTCAGTATGCTTAATCCTATTTGATATTACCCAGGATTTTGAAAATGTCCTCACTATAACCCTATAAGTACTTTACATATGAAATATACATTTGCTTATTTTGACTCTATTAGTATTTTAAAATTGATTGCAGAAATCTGTCATTAACTTTTAGCTTAATAATACTATCGAAATATTTGTATTTCTTGCTGATACTGTAATCTATGAATGATATTATATTTTACTTATTATTCTTTGAATTAATTCTTAAATTTGGCATCATTCTTTCTGAATATGAACCACCACCTGCCCCAAACATTTTAAGGAGCAGAGGATTATTATAATTTAACTTTTGTTGAAACATCTTTATTCCTTTGTATGCTGAACACAAGTATCTATTAGTACTAGTTATTTGATTGATTAAAGAAATTATCTTTTTTCTAAAAAGGACAATTTAAAAAATATATTTACTAGTTTATACCATGACGAATTTCTTTGGTAGCTAAAAAAAAGGCTTTCCTTGGAAGCACTGAAATTTAGGTGTAATAATTTGAATTCAGTATTTAAAAACTAAATTTATTTTATTATATCATCTAAATAGACCAGAACAACATTTTCTAAGAAGTATAAACTGCAATATTGCTGAGAGATAAGGGATTGTAAGGAATTTGAAATTACTTCCTGAAAAAATGATTCTAAGTTTTACTTCTTTCCTCCTTAAAACTGTTACTTTGTAAATAGTTATTTGGTGATAATCAAATGTCTATTATTTATTATTTTTCAATCAGAAAAAAACTTGCAATATTTACTATATATGGGTTCAAGTTCAACAAAATTCTATATGTATAGCTCAAGATTAACAAAATATCCTGCAAAACAATATGCTTGTTTTTGGGTGAGAGAAAAAGAAATGCACAATAGTGCTTATGATTTAAGGTAAACAATTTACATCTAATAGTTTAACCACATATTCACACTTGAACTTCCTGGACACAGACTGCTACCTCGTGATTTGATTCCATCAGCACCTTAAGGTCATAAAAGCATTCTATCAATTCTATATCCATCTTATTTTACACTTCATTTATGGAAAATTCTTAAGGAATATTAGCATTACTTGGGAATGATATTCTCAGATTTCTCAATTGTGTTGATATATGTTTTTTAAAATGGCTTTAAAAGGCCTCATTTCTATAAGAACTAGTAATATGAAATGGCTACATATAAAACAATATCAAGAAAATTTATACCAGCTTGGTGTTACACAAAATTTAATAAAAATAAAAGAATTAGGTTTGACATAGTACTCACATGACACAAGTTGTTTGCATTCTGTTTTGCTTTTAGAACTCTCTGGCTCTTTGAGTTTAGTTAATTTGAACTAAGATTCCCATTATGACAGCACTTTACTTTGAAGTGGGATTTTTTAATGTCAAGAAGGAAAATCACCTCCCAGTTGGTTGGCAATTTATTAAAGCAAGAGGTCTCAGGAGATGAGCACACATAATATTGTAAGACATAATGTCAGAGGGCTTGTCATTACAAAACAAACAATTTAATATGGATCAAAGCCTCTCATTTAGAAAGTCATAAAAAGCCCTCAGAAAGATGATATTCAAGTATTAATATGAATACTTTTATACTCTTAGGGAAAAAACAATTTTTTTTAACTTTCAAATATGCATGCATTAAGGCCTATTCAAGTAAATAAAAATTGGTCATATTTGTACTGTTAAAAAAAAGTAAAGTGAAGAAACATCAACATGTGATATATGATATATTTCTTTTCTACTCCAGAATTTTAATTGTCCTTCACCTGTTCCTACTGCCCATTATTACACTTAGAATTTTGTCATAGTTGATTACCAATCATCTCATATATGTTTTTAGAATAAGTTGGAAATGATGATTATCATAATCTGACTTGTTTTATGATACTCAAGTAGCAAGTTGAGAACTTAAGCTGAAATGAAATTTGAATTTGAATGTAGAAATGATTGAATTCCAGAGGCAAGTACCGGGCTATTATGTTGGAGCAGAACCTTCACTGTTAGGTTTGGGAAACCAAAAATACCAAAGAGAAGTTTAATCTTAGAGCATAGATATAAGGAGGTGTTACCTGTGCCTTAATAGGAAAAGGGATGTGTCAGGGGGGAGCATAAAAGAAACAAAGAGATACCTACTTGGTCTCTAGTGTTTGTGTTGCCACAATTTAATGTTGGTCAATAAATTGTACCTACATTTTCTTGTATGCAGAATTGAAATTTTAAAACCATGTATAGTTATTCATATGCTATATAAAACAAGTTTTAAATATGGCAAAACCAATACAATATTGTAACGTTAAAAATAAAAGAAAAAAAAAGGTTCTAAAATTTGACTTTCGCTATGAGAACATGCGTATTAAGTCGTGTTAAGCAAAGTGTCTGACTCTTTGCGACCCTATGGGCTATAGCACGCCAGGCTCCTCTGTCCATGGGATTCTCCAGGCAAAAATATTGAAGTGGGTTGCCATTTCCTTCTTCAGGGGATCTTCCTGACCCAAGGATCAAACCTGCATCTCCTGCATCTCCTGCATTGGAGGCAAATTCTTTATCCATTGACCCACCTGGGATTTCAACTTAAGTCTGAATTTTGCAATAAGGAGCTGATGATCTGAGCCACAATCAGCTCCAGGTCTTGTTTTTCCTGACTGTAGAGAGTATCTTCATCTTTGGTTGCAATTAATATAATCAAACTGATTTCAGTATTGACCATTTGGTGATGCCCATCTATAGAGTCATCTCTTGTGTTGTTGGAAGAAGGTGCTTGCTATGACCAGTGTGTTCTCTTGGCAAAACTCTGTTAACCTTTGCCCTGCTTCATTTTGTACTCTGAGGCTAAAGTTGCCTGTTACTCCAGGTGTCTCTTGACTTCTTATTTTTGCACTCCCATCCCCTATGATGAAAAGGACATCTTTTTGGCATTAGTTCCAGAAGGTCTCCTGGAGTAGGAAATGACAACCCACTCCAGTATTCTTGCCTGGAGAATGTCCATGGACAGAGGAGCCTGGCAGGCTACAGTCTATGGGGTCCCAAAGAGTTGGACATGCCTGAGTGACTAACACAAACACTAGAAGGTCTAGTAGGTCTTCATGGAATCGTTCAACTTCAGCTTCTTTGGCATTAGTGGCTGGGGCACAGACTTGGATTACTGTGATGTTGAATGGTTTGCTTTGGAAATGAATTGAGATAATTCTGTAATTTTTGAGATTGCACCCAAGTACTGCCTTTCAATATCTTGTAATAACTTACAATGGAAAGCAATCTGGTAATAATTCTATATTATTGAATATAGAATTCAATACTGAATTACTTTGATGTACACCTGAAACATTGTAAATCAACTGTGCTCCAATTAAAAAACAGAAGACCTTATGAGTTCAGAGGTATGGTAAATGAAGTAATACTACTAGCACCTATGAGTTATATTGTAGGGGGTCTTCTGAGTACAGTGAACATGGAAAGTTGTTTTGGTAAAGCTCCTTACTCATTAGACATCAAAAGTTCATAACAGAGCAAGGCCTTCTGAGTACAGTGAATGTAAATATTTAGCTGAAACTCCAACCACATTACATATCAGTGATGTCAAAATGGAGACAGGCCTAAGTACAGCAATTATGGGCACATACTCAGCCAAAATTTTGACCTTACTCATCACCAAAAAGTTCACACCAGAGGGAGTACTGCAAATGGGGGAAGACTAACAAATTGCTCTAATCTATGCCTAAAAACTTCTTTAAAAAAATTGTAAAATATATGTAACAAAGTTTATCTCTACATTTTAATGTTTGGTGCAGCGTGTTTAAAAACTCACATCTAATCTCCAGAACTCTTTTTCATCCTGCAAAAATAAAACTTTATACCCCTTAAACAACATCTCTCTCTACTCCATTCCTACCCCACCTGGCAACCACTTTTTTATACTCAGTCTATGAACTTGATTACTCTGGATACTTTATATAAGTGCAATCATACATTTTTCATCTCTTTGCAACTGGCTTATTTTGCTTAGCATAATATCCCCATGTTGAAGAATCTGTCATCACTTTCTTCCATACTGAGGAGGAGTCAGAATTGACCTGCCTAAGACATAAGGAAGGGTGCTGATATTCAATGCAAGTTCATCTGACATGATATTTAGAGAATCAGGAGATCTAGATTTTATATGGACTATTTATTAACAGCTTTACTGAGGTACTGCTATACAAAATTTCATTTATTAAAATTGTAAAATGTATTTTCACATATGTGTGCACAATGAGACTATCACCAAAGTCATGATAGTGAACATGTCCATTACTCACAGTTTTCACTAGCCCCTCCATATTCTCTTTCTCCCAACCGTACCCAAGTTTCCATCTCCAGGCAGACATCATAGTTTACATTTTATATAAAGGTAATTCTACAGGTATTCTTGTATGACTCTTCAATAAGTGCACAAATATATTTTTAGTATTATATGTGTGTAAAAGAATGACATCAAATAAGGATAAGTAAGGCTTTCCTATGTATTAGAGTTGCATTGTTTGTAAGCAAATGTGGGTTATTTTGCTGTTGTTCTCACAATCACTGAGAAAATGTTTAAAGTGGGAACTGAAGTTCAAACTATCAATAGTAATTTAAACTGAAATTCAGTTTCATATGAATTCTTTATGAATAAAATAATTTTGAACCATCTACATCATACAGAAAAGAAATTTTCAGGTATTATGTTTTACTTATCAATGAGAAATACCCCTTTGTTTACAAAGTTTCTTTACATATCTGTTAAAATATTTGTACCCAGAAGCTATGTCATGAATCTGTGATGATTAGAGAACAGGTCATTGATTCTTCCAGTAACTGTGCACCATTTTAAGTTTTAAACTCAGACCTTATCTTTTTAGCTTTTTATTTTATATACAGTTGATTAATACAGTTAATACAATTGATTAATAATGTTGTGCTAGTTTCAGATACACAGAAATGTGATTCAGTTATACATATATTGATACATGCATCTATTCTTTTACAAGTCATTTTCCCATTTAGATTGTTACATAATAATGAGCAGAGTTCCCTGTGCTATATAGTAGCTCCATATTTGCTAATAAAATGCTGTGGCCAATTCTGTAATACTGGTGATTGCTACTATTCAAATCAACTGTGATTTCCAATGCAAAGTCTATACCCTATAGCACTGTATTTAGACTCTATTCATTATTCAATTATCACTTCATATATGCATTCATCTGGATGTGATTCAACTGGAATATCATAGAGTGGAAGATAACTGATTTTATATATATATATATATATATATATATATATATATATATTCATTCAGTCACTAAACAAATGCCATAAAAAATATGTCAAATTCTAGTTAAGCATATTATTAATATATACTAGAAAGTGCACTAAAGTAGTTTTCACTATGTGATACATGGAAAGTAAACTTGCAAATTTAATTTCTCTACACATTGGAAAAAAGACCTGCAAATTTAATATCTATACACATTGGCAAATGCCATTCTCTCTAACAGTCACAATGTAAAGGGATTTAGTAAAATTCACTTAGTAAAATAAAGTAATAGAATCTAGAAAAAACACAGTTGTCAGGATCCAATGAGATATACCATATAAAAGTTCATTATAAATTGTGAATAGCTATAGAAACTGAAATAGTCATTTCTATATATTTGAAAGTATTATGTTCATAATTTTTTTGCTATACTCATTAGTGGTATTATAGTCAAAATACAAACTTAATTAAATGAAGAGCAATTGTAATTATGAAGTTAGGACTCTTTTTGCATGTGATAGTTCATTTTATGTGTCAACTTGACTTGGGCCAACAAGTGCCCAGATGTTTGGTCAGACATTATTCTAGGTGTGTCTGTTAGGGGTTTCTGATGAGATTTGAATCAGTAAACAAAGTAGAGCAAATTGTTCTGTCTAATGTAGGTGGGCTTCATCTAATCAGTTCAAGGACTGAATAGAACAAAAAGGGCCACCCTTCCTCAAGAAAGGGAACATTTTTCCTACCTTTGGGCTTAAACAGATATATCAGCTCTTCCTGGGCCTGGAGCCCGCTGGCCTTAAGACTGGAAATACACTTTTTTTTTTTTATTTTTAAACTTTACATAATTGTATTAGTTTTGCCAAATATCAAAATGAATCCACCACAGGTATACATGTGTTCCCCATCCTGAACCCTCTTCCCTCCTCCCTCCCCATACCATCCCTCTGGGTCATCCCAGTGCACTAGCCCCAAGCATCCAGTATCGTGCATCGAACCTGGACTGGCAACTCGTTTCTTACATGATATTTTACATGTTTCAATGCCATTCTCCCAAATCTTCCCACCCTCTCCCTCTCCCACAGAGTCCATAAGACTGTTCTATACATCAGTGTCTTGGAAATACACTTTTAAATCTCCTGATTCTCAAGCCTTCAGATTCAGAATAGAATTGCATTGTCCTCTCTCCTGGGTCTCCAGCCTACAAATTCAGCCTCCAGTTCACTGGACTTATCACCCTCCATAATCACATAAGTGGATTCCTTTTTATACATACTGTAGGTTCTTTTTTCTTTAAAGAACCTTTTGTATGATTATACCACAAGCATCACTCTTATACAAGATAAGATTGTTCCCTAATAAACTTTTTATTTTCCCAGGTTCTTGTAGATTCCCTAGTAAATCAATGTTTGTTGACTTAGAAATCTCAGATTTTTTAGCATGATTCATGATGGCTTCTAAGAAACTGAACTTTATTTTATTTTCACAGCCTTTAATTTGGGAATATACTCGCATCCAAACTGTGAGCCACACTGTGGTGACTGGAAATTTGTTTATTCACAAACATGGCGCATATTTAAGCTTTGACGCCATGTTACTGGAAATTTTTGATACTGAGGAGATGTACTGAATGAGAAAACTAAGTCTCTAACATCCTATTCTGCAATATGATTGGGACTTATGAGAGATTCTGATACCTCTAGAAGATATAACAAACTTATTTCCCTGGACACTATCATCCACAAATGTTTGAAGTAAGGATATAGCAGCTTAAATTTCCTTTCATAATAAAACATGGAGCTGTTTAATCTACTTATTGTCTAACTGAGATAATTTTTTTCAATACATTATGGAATAAGTAAATCTTACTTGATTAATCTTGACTTAATTGGTGAAAGACTTTTCATCAATAACACCTTTGAAGACATTACTTAAAACTATGTTCATGATTAAAATATCCAAAATATCTTGCATTAAATATCAAAAGCATTCAGGAGATTGAAATAGTAAAATCAACTTATATTACAAAAAGTAGGTATTTGTTTTAAAAACATTACTAGAGAATAACTATTAAAACTAAAAATTTTATTTTACAGAAAACTCAGATAGTAAACAATCTGCCTGCAATACAGGAGACCTTGGTTCAATCCCTGGATTCAGAAGATCCCCTGGAGAAGGGAGTGACTACCCCACTCCAGTATACTTGCCTGGAAAATTTCATGTTCAGAGGAGCCTGGCAGGCTATAGTCCATATGGTTACAAAGAGTCAGACATGACTGAGAGACTAATACTAAAGTGTTAGTTAGAATGGGAGTATGTGTTCTGTGAAATTTTACTTATGATATTTTCCTGAAACCAAAGAGAAATGAAACTTAAGTACCGATAAGATCCAGTAATGAGGGATCTCTTTAAAACATTAGCGATAAAAGGGATAATTGATAGAAAAATGTCACTAGGGAGCACAGAATGAAGAACAGTGAACACACAGAGATTTTTCTAGCCCCAAGGAAGACATCTTTTCCATTCCTGTTGTAGCCAAAACAAAGGGATATGAGATACATATTCAGTTATCAATTAAGCTTCAGCAATATCAACTTTTGCAACTCTTTCTGCTATCATAAGGACTGGAAACCTGAGAACAATTTATCTCAGAATTCTTACCAAAATAGATTCCACCATCAAGAAGCATTTGCACAATACCTAGAAATTAGAAGCTATAATTGACTTCCAGCAAATACCGTGAGCAGAAAGAAGAAATAACATTTTGCCCTCATTCTTGGAATTCTCTCAAAAATAATCCACCTTAGTGCTAGTAGTGACTGAGATAATTGTTGGAGGCTTACTCATTTTTTGAAAGCCAGAGCATTTTTCTATGTACAATCTAAAAGCTCTTTTATAGGTTTGTCAATACCTAATTCCCTCTATGTCATCCCGTCTAGTTGTAAGACCTAGAACACTCTGTGCTTTCTTGACTCAATGCTGACTGATAAAGAAGGAAAGTGGATATAAACACATGTATTAGAGTTATGGTGAAGCAATTTCAGTCTGAAGTATAGGAAAAAAATTTAGTGATTAAAAAGGGGGAGTTGGTGGAATCCCTGGTGGTTCAGTGGTTAATAATCTAGCTGCCAATGCAGGGGACATGGGTTAAATCCCTACTCCCTGCTCCAGGAAGATCTCATATGCTACAGGAGAGCTAAGCCTGTGTGCTGTAATTACTGAGCCCACATGATGCAACTACTGAAGCAGGCATGCTCTAGAATCCATGGACCTCAATGAAAAGTAGCCCCTGCTCTCTGCAGCTAGAGAAAGCCTGAGCAAAACAAAAGACTCGCCAGAGCCAAAAAGCAAAAAATAAATAAATCTTTTTTAAAATATGTAAAAAAAAAAAAAAAGATGGGGTGGGGAATTTGGATATTTTCTTGTGAGAATAAGAGAAGGAAACAACTTAACAAACATGGTGTAGCTTAGCAGCTGTAATGACTAGATGAACATGATAATGAATATATAGTGACCAAAATGTAGTTTTGTTTTTGTGTTTTTTTTTCCTAGTAGCAATCACTAAAAGATCTTAAGAGGTGGCAAGAATGCACAGAAGAACTACACGAAGAAGATTTTCATGACCCAGATAACAACAATGGTGTGATCACTCACCTAGAGCCAGACACCCTGGAATGTGAAGTCAAGTGGGCCTTAGGAAGCATCACTACAAACAGTTAGTGGAGGTGATGGAATTCCAGTTTAGCTATGTCAAATCCTAAAATGTAATGCTGTTAAAGTGCTGAACTCAATATGCCAGCAAATTTGGAAAACTCAGCAGTGGCCACAGGACTGGAAAAGATCAGCTTTCATTCCAGTCTCAAAGAAAGGCAAATGCTAAAGAATGTTCAAATTACCACACAATTGCACTCATCTCACACACTAGTAAAGTAATGCTCAGAATTCTCCAAGCCAGGCTTTAAAGTAAATGAACCAAGAACTTCCAGATGTTCAAGCTGGACTTAGAAAAGGAAGAGGAACCAGAGATCAAATTGTCAACATCCATTGGATCATCGAAAAAGCAAGAGAGCTCCAGAAAAGACCCCTATTTCTGCTTCATTGACTATGCCAAAGCCTTTGACTTGTGGATCACCACAAACTGGAAAATACTTAAAGAGATAGGAATACCAGACCACCTTACCAGCCTCCTGAGAAATCTGTATGCAGATCAAGAAGCAACAGTTAGAACTAGACATGGAACAACAGATCGGTCCCAAATCAGGAAAGGATTACATCAAGGCTGTATACTGTCACCCTGCTTATTTAACTTATATGCAGAGTACATCATGCAAAATGGCGGACTGGGTGAAGCAAAAGCTGGAATCAAGATCGCTGGGAGAAATATCAATAATCTCAGATATGCAGATGACACCACCCTTATGGCAGAAACCAAGTAAGAACTGAAGAGCCTATTGTTGAAAGTGAAACTCAATACTCATAAAACTAAGATCATGGCAGCTAGTTCCATCACTTCATGGCAAATAGATGGGGAAACAACAGAAACCAAGAATTTATTTTAGGGGACTCCAAAATCACTGCAGGTAGTGACTGTAGCCTTGAAATTAAAAAAATGCTTGCTTCCTTCAAGAAAAGCTATGACCAAGCTAGACAGCATATTACAAAGCAGAGATATTACTTTGCTGACGACGGTCCATCTATTCAAAGCCATGGTTTTTCCCATAGTCATGTATGGATGTGACAGTTAGTCTATAAAAAAAGCTGAGCACCAAAGAATTGATGCTTTTGAACTGTGGTGTTGGAGAAGACTCTTGAGAGTCCCTTGGACTACAAGATCAAACCAGTCAATCCTAAAGCAAATCAGTCCTTAATATTCATTGGAAGGACTGATGCTGAAGCTGAAACTCCAATACTCTGGCCACTTGAGGTGAAGAATGGACTCTGGAAAGACCCAGATGCTGGGAAATATTGAAGGCAGGAGGAGAAGGGGACAACAGAGGATGAGATGGTTGGATGGCATCACCGACTTCATGGGCCTGAGTTTGAGCAACCTCTGGGAGTTGGTGATGGACAGTCCAGGGGATCACAAATAGTCAGACATGACTGAATGACTGAACTGATCTGAAGAAGGTCAATGGAACAAAAGAGTGAAGAATAATAGTTGAAATCATAGATGATGTTCAGGGAAGAAGGTTTCCCTAGGGACAAATATGGGTATTGTCAAAATAATCAAGTAAATGTGCAGGGAGCATTTAAAATTGTTTAGATGTGTTTAGAAGTTTTAGATTTTTTCAGTGGAGGAATGATTTTTGGGTAGGAAAAACAAACCTAAAATGTTCCCATACTTTTAGTGGTTGAAGCGTATCCTAGATGAGGTAAAAAATCGGGAATCTTGATTAATTATGGGGCTGTGATATTTGAAGAAGAGAGACAGATTGTTAAATGCCAACTCTTGGCAATGAGTCAGAGTGACTGGGGAATCTAAAATTACACAACAGATAGAGATTTTTCTTCAGGTAATTTACAGATAAGAGGACTTTGCAGGATAGCTTGGGGAACTAATCCATGGACAATAATGTTTGTGAAAGGGATATGTGTTTTAAGCCTTAAACAAGTGATTTAGGAACATACTAGAACACAAGTCACTTGTTCCTGAAATATAAATGTGTTCCACTAAAATGTGTTCCAGTTTTCTGCTTAGTCCTTAACATTTATTTTACTCTGTGGACCTGAGAGATTTATTAACTTAATCATTTAATTTACTTTTGGGTACAGTCCAAGGAGTAGGTATTTGCTACTATAGGTAAGGGTTTTTAATTTTATTTGTAACATTAAATGTTTTTTCTGTTTTGTATACTTTAATAAAGGCTATTTCTGTGGCAGACTATTGCATCTTTCTTCATTCAGTTGCAATATGGTCCATGTGATTACTCTCGCCTTCTAAATTATTAACTGCAATTTGATGAACTGAAATTAAATGAATGATAATAAACTATATATTATGAATTGCTTTATAATCTAGGCAGATGTCTAATTGTAATGATTATATAAAATGTAGTGGCCTATTAATGACTAAAATATTATCATAAAAATGCATATAATCAGAATATAAATATAAATGTTCCTTTAAATAAAGCATCATTTCTTTTGGAAAATTGTTATTGCAATCAAATCAATCACAATACATTTCTCCAGGATTATTCAAAACCATACAAAATGACATGGCTACTTATTCCACTATACCTTAGTCTTCTCTTTTTGTCTTGTGAAAAATTTTCATGATATTCCTATACATACAAATAATTGACTTTCCAAATATAGCAACCTGAGCATAGACAAGTTGTTACAACATAGCTATGCAAAAATACAGTCACATAAATTATAGTTTTCTTTTTCATTTTTCTTACTCATCCATTCTACTCCTCACATAGCATTCTAGTGACAGGACTGAGTAAAAGCCAGTAATGCAGTGTGATTCAGATCCACTATGTCATTCAGAGATCATTTTCTCTCTCAAAACTAAGAACATTGTCTTAGTCTGCATGGTTGAGGCCAGGTTATATTTATATACATTCTAGCACACAGAAAGGACAAAAAAAGCTGAAAAGGAGGACAAGTATTTTCATTTTATGCAAATAATGAAGTATAAAAATTATCTTTCATTTGCTTCCTGCTGATAATACCAAAAATTTCATGAGTGCTTCTCATCAAGAAACCCAGTTTCTGCTAATATGTACCCAGCAAAATTTCTTGGGAAGAAGACAGAATTTCAGATAACCTAGCACTTTGCCACACCAAGATCCCAGGTGAGGAACATTTGTGTTTCTCAGAAACATGGACCAGACATATTCCTCTCCATGTTTTACCTAGAAACCCATCATTCTTATTTTTCTTTATTCTATATTTCACCAAAAATAGATATAATGGAGTTAAGCAATACTTATTAATATAATAAACACTAACTAGTTTCTGTTTCACTTGTTCTTCCTACCAGCTATCTGACAATGGAGAACATATCTAAACCATTTGGTGTTTAATTTCCACATGTGTAAAATTGAGCCAATAAAAATTAACTCACAAAATTATGTTACTTAATGAGAAAAAATGGATAGAAAATCTGGACACAATAAAACACTATTAATTTTCTTATGCCTTTTAGTCTCATTAGCAAACTAATTCTTGAATAATGTGAAATCTACCCCAGAAATGTATAGGCATTTAAATAACCACAAGTATTATACAAATAAAAGCACACATTTTTCTTGAGTTTCAAGACCACAATTTGCCTCTGGAGAGTTAAATAACTTGTAGGGATATACAGTGATGCTATTTCCTCTTATAGGCTTTTAATTATTCTTTCTACTGCTTTATGGTGGATTTTTTTTTCCCCTCAGATTTATTCCTGAGTATTGTTCCACTTTAGAGGAAATGAATTAGAAATAGCATATGAATCATTATGAGTATGTGTTCACAAACGGAAAAAAACAAACTAAAACCAAAAACCTAGGACCCCAAACACAATATCCATGGAAAGACTGGGTCTTAAATCAAAATAAAGGCACATAAAGGCTGGATTAAAATGCATACATTATACATGTATACTTTTTAATATTTTTCTTAATTTGAAGTAACCTACAGTAAAGTTGAATGTCTTGTGTGCCATTATATGAATCTGAGCACATGTATATATTCATGTAACCCCCACAGTTTCACTGGCCCAAAAAATCTCCCTCATGGTCTCTCTTCACAGCCACAGCCTATCTCAATCACTAGCTCCTGCTGACTACTTCTTTGAAACCACAGTTTTTAATTAAAAAAAAAAAAAATCACATGTATACCTGTGATGGATTCATTTTGATATTTGGCAAAACTAATACAATTATGTAAAGTTTAAAAATAAAATTTAAAAAAAAGGATAATTCAAGAGTGAAAAAAAATCATATAAAAATAAACATGCAGTACATAATTTTTTGAGGCTTGTTTTCACTCATCATAACTTGGTATACACTTGCATGTAACAAATCTTCTGCCTGCTACTATCCCATCATGTGTCTGTACCACCATTTGTTTGTCCATTCACCTATGTGGGATCTTTAGGTTATTTCCACTCTCAGGAACACATCTGCTATAAACACAATTGAACTTTCTGGCCAACCCAATATAAACCTTACACTGCTTGAATCTGTAAATTTATATGCTTTGTCTAATTTGGAAGGTTTGTAACTATCACTTTTCAAACTTTTTTTTTTTTTTTCTGGCACAATGTTCTTTCACATCTCTTTCTGAAATTCTCATGATGTGAATATTAGAAATGCTATTAATAACATCATCATATTAGGGTTCTTTGGGATTGGAATGAAAACTGACCTTTTCCAGGCCTGTGGCCACTACTGAGTTTTCCAAATTTGCTGGCATATTGAGTGCAGCACTTTCACAGCATCATCTTTCAGGATTTGGAATAGCTCAACTGGAATTCCATCACCCCCACTACCTTTGTTCGTAGTGATGCTTTCTAAGGCCCACTTGACTTCACATTCCAGGATGTCTGGCTCTAGGTGAGTGATCACACCACTGTAATTATCTTGGTCGTGAAGATCTTTTTTGTACAGTTCTTCTGTGTATTCCTGCCACCTCTTCTTAATATCTTCTGCTTCTGTTAGGTCCATACCATTTCTGTCCTTTATCGAGCCTATCTTTGCATGAAATGTTCCCTTGGTATCTCTAATTTTCTTGAAGAGATCTCTAGTCTTTCCCATTCTGTTGTTTTCCTCTATTTCTTTGCACTGATTGCTGAGGAAGGCTTTCTTATCTCTTCTTGCTATTTTTTGGAACTCTGCATTAAGATGCTTATATCTTTCCTTTTCTCCTTTGCCTTTTTTTTTTTTCCAATAAAAATCTATTTAATTTAATTTTATTTTTTAACTTTACAATATTATATTGGTTTTGCCTTATATCAACATGAATCCACCACAGCTACATGTGTTCCACATCCTGAACCCTCCTCCCTCCCCGTACCATCCCTCTGGGTCGTCCCAGTGCAACAGCCCCAAGCATCCACTATCATGCATCAAACCTGGACTGGTGACTCGTTTCATATATGATATTATACATGTTTCAATGCCATTCTCCCAAATCCTCCCACCCTCTCCCTCTCGGAGCTATTTGTAAGGCCTCCTCAGACAAAAATTTTATTTTTTTGCATTTCTTTTCCATGGGGATGGTCTTGATCCCTGTCTCCTATACAACGTCACGAACCTCAGTCCATAGTTCATCAGGCACTCTATCTATCAGATCTAGGCCCTTAAATCTATTTCTCACTTCCACTGTATAATCATAAGGGGTTTGATTTAGGTCATGCCTGAATCATCTAGTGGTTTTCCCTACTTTTCAATTTAAGTCTGAATTTGGCAATAAGGAGTTGATGTACTGAGCCACAGTCATCTCTTGGTCTTGTTTTTGTTGACTGTCCAATCCCAAACAAAGGCAATGCCAAAGAATGCTCAAACTACTGCACAATTGCACTCATCTCATATGCTAGTAAAGTAATGCTCAAAATTCTCCAAGCCAGGCTTCAGCAAAACCTGGACCCTGAACTTCCCGATGTTCAAGCTGCTTTTAGAAAAGGCAGAGGAATCAGACATCAAATTGCCGACATCCTCTGGATCATGGAAAAAGCAAGAGAGTTCCAGAAAAACATCTATTTCTGCTTTATTGACTATGCCAAAGCCTTTGACTGTGTGGATCACAATAAACTGTGGAAAATTCTGAAAGAGATGGGAATACCAGACCACTTGACCTGCCTCTTGAGAAACCTATATGCAGGTCAGGAAGCAACAGTTAGAACTGGACATGGAACAACAGACTGGTTCCAAATTGGAAAAGAAGTACTTCAAGGCTGTGTATTGTCCCCCTGCTTATTTAACTTCTATGCAGAGTACATCATGAGAAACGCTCGGCTGGAAGAAGTACAAGCTGGAATCAAGATTGCTGGGAGAAATATCAATAACCTCAGATATGCACATGACACCACCCTTATGGCAGAAAGTGAAGAAGAACTAAAAAGCCTTTTGATGAAAGTGCAAGTGGAGAGTGAAAAAGTTGGCTTAAAGCTCAACATTCAGAAAACGAAGATCATGGCATCTGGTCTCATCACTTCATGGCTAATAGATGGGGAAACAGTGGAAAGAGTGTCAGACTTTATTTCTGGGGGCTCCAAAATCACTGCAGATGATGACTGTAGCTTTGAAATTAAAAAACACTTACACCTTGGAAGAAAAGTTATGACCAACCTAGATAGCATGTTGAAAAGCAGAGACATTACTTTGCCAACAAAAGTCTGTCTAGTCAAGGCTATGATTTTTCCAGTGGTCATGTATGGGTGTGAGAGTTGGACTGTGAAGAAGGCTGAGTGCCGAAGAATTGATGCTTTTGAACTGTGGTGTTGGAGAAGACTCTTGAGAGTCCCTTGGACTGCAAGGAGATCCAACCAGTCCATTCTGAAGGCGATCAGCCCTGGGATTTCTTTGGAAGGAATGATTATGAAGCTGAAACTCCAGTACTTTGGCCACCTCATGCAAAGAGTGGACTCATTGGAAAAGACTCTGATGCTGGGAGGGATTGGGGGCAGAGGAGAAGGAGACGACGGAGGATGAGATGGCTGGATGGCATCACTGACTCGATGGATGTGAGTCTGAGTGAACTCCAGGAGTTGGTGATGGACAGGGAGGCCTGGCGTGCTGCGATTCATGGGGTCACAAAGAGTTGGACACGACTGAGTTACTGAACTGAACTGAACTGATTAGCGTTCTACAGAGATACAGAAACAATAGGAAAGCAAGAGAAATTTATTTCACCCAACTGGCTCATGAGATTATGGGGGCTAGGAAACCCAAAATCAGAAGAGCAGGTTGGCATGCTGGAAATTCAAGGGTATTTTGAATAACAGGCCATTTGCAGTCTCAAGTCCCAAATGTAAAGGCTGGAAAATAAGGCAACGTTTGTACAGTCTAGTGGCAAAATTGCTTCTTTTTCATCAAATCCTGTCTTTGGTCTTAAGGCCTTCAACTGATTGGATGAAGCCTATATACATTATGGAGGGTAAACTGCTTCACTCAGTCACCTGATTTAACTGTTGATATACTTTAAAAAAAATGCAATATCTAGACAAATACATATATATCCTTGTAAGTATTAACCTATAATAAGTATTATAAGGAATAGAACTTCGAGAATGATATTGTTTTAATAACTTTACCCATTGCTTTTGGCAACCCACTACAATATTTCTACCTGAGAAATCCCATGGACAAAGGAGCCTGGAGGGCTATAGTCTATAGGGTCTCAAAAGTGTAGGACATGACTTAATGACTAAACAACATTGTTTTGTAAATGGAGAACCCATGGTGATAATATTGCTTTGTAATAGGTGGCAATCCTCAGTTATATGTTCCATATGAGGCTGGGGAAAGGAGGAAAAAGCAATTAGAGTTCAAATACATAGGATCATCAATCTTGGTGAGTTTGCACATCTGAGTATGTGTATGCATTAGCATTTAGAATAATAATAAAAAAACATATATAATGTTTGTATTTAAAATGGAATCTTTACTTTTAAAAAATTTTACATGGGCCTGGATATTTCTTTTTTTTTTAGGTTTTCTCATGTTCTTGTTTTCTAACAAACCATGTTAATGTAGTTTCTCTCTGTGCTGTGTGCTAAGTCACTTCAGATGTGTCCAGTTATTTGTGACTCTATGGACTGTAGCCTGCCAGGCTTCTCTGTCCATGGGAATTTTCCAGGCAAGAGTACTAGACTGGGTTGCTATGCCCACCTCCAGGGCATCTTCTCGACCCTGGGATTGAACCTACATCTTCTGTTTCCTTCTTTGGCCTGCAGGTTCTTTACCACTAGTGTCAATTGTGTTACATAGAACTGAATTAATTTTCGTAAGTAAATTAAAATGAAATGGATGAATTACATCATGACTACAATTTGTTTGCCCTACTGTCACACTTAAATTTTTATGGTCTGTATTTTTTCTTTGTTTGAGAAATACTTAGCCACCCTGTGAAAGTTAAATCATTTTTTGCCATATTTTTGTGTGGCAAATCAGGGAGCATCCTATATTAATGATCAGTGTCTTTTCTTTCTAGGAAAGTGTGAAGCAAAGGCTATTAATTTTGTTTATTATCATCTTCCCCTTTAGTATAGAGCCTGGTAATTGGGAAAATGTTCACATACCCCAAACTCATTTCACATGTGCTTTCTTTCATCACTGATTAGTGATTCTGTCTCTTTTCCTCTAATGTGTGAAATTAGGTCTCCTTACTTTGACATGGCTTGTTAAAAGGGAGAGAAACAGTATGTTCATGTGGGTTCATGTGGTCTGATGAGCTCTAAGTATTCCATTAAACAATCATTTACAGGGCCAGGCGACATGGGTCAAGTCAGGCATGGGGAGAAGTGTGCTATGATAATCTGAACTAAAATTATTTTTTTTTTCAAAATATGTTAATTGCTTGATTTTATAAGTCACTGAGAGCTATGACTAAGGCAGGGACTGCATCAAAATTCAATTTTACACAGCATATTTAATCAAAATTAAAGGTCACAACATAAAAGTGCCTGGGGCGTGCCATGGTTTTAAAACCAGATGATTCTTAAAAGCTGTTGCTTAAAATGCATATGCTTCCATTATAAATTAGTTTTTAACATAACCACTAATATAGACATTTAACTTAAAATGAATGTATACACTTCAATTTCAAAATGAGTTTTAGGGCAAAGGACTTGTGCTTCTATAAAATATAAGCTTTTTTTGGTGGGGTACTATGTTCTGAAAATATTCATTAAAATTTTGAAATATTCTGCATTCAGACTATTTAATCTAATCTTTTAATTTTTATTGGAATATAGTTGATTTACAATGTTGTGTTAGTTTCAGGTGTATTGCAAAGTGCCTCAGTTATACATATACGTATATCCACTCTTTTTCAGATTCTTTTCCATATAGGTCATTTCAGAATATTGAGTAGAGTTCCCAGTTTGTCCTTAGTTATCCATTTTATATATAGTAGTGTGTGTATGATGTCAATCCCAATCTCCCAATGTAACCCTTCTCCCTGCTGAACCCCAAGTAACCATAAGATTATTTGATACATCTGTAAACCTATTTCTTTTTTGTAGATATGTTCACTTGAACCTTTTTTTAATCCCATACATAGCAATATCATATGATATCTGTCCTTCTCCGTCTGACACTTCACTCAGTATGACACTTTCTAGGTCCATCCATCTTGCAGCAAATGACATTATTTCTTTCCTTTTTATGGCTGAGTACAAAATGCTATATTCACCCCTAGAGATTAGTGGTTTCAGTGCACTGGAAAATCAAGGATCTTTAAGAGCCTTTCAACAACTTTTTAAAATATGAAGTGAGTTTCATTTCTATTAAAATCAGTTTTTCCTAACAATTTTGATTCACATATATGCTATAATAGAAATAAAATTTTAATGTGTGTTGCATTGTCTGTGGAGTATGTGTACTTGTTGGGAAGGGATACGTGTAGGTTGAAGCCTATGGGGGAAAAATATTTGAATAAATCCATTATTTTTTCATAATAGAGACAAAATCTAAGACCCTTGAATTTGTAAATATTACAACAATTCCAAATAAAACAGAAGCACAGCAGGTAAATACTATTTAATGAAGCTCAGTATGTTATTTAAAAATATGTGTCATATGATTATGTCTACAATACTTTATAGGTACAGTACATAATAATATAGCATGAGATAATATAAGAGCACCAATCTTCAGTGGATATTTATACCTATATAAATAGGTGAATAAAAATATTTGTATTCAAGGTATAAACTTGAGGGCATTGTTATAAACATATTTTATACAGCAGTAGTTCATACATTATAATCATTCAATTATGGGTTTTGAGCAATTATTATTTCCTTCTATCTCAATTTATTGTGATATTTTTACTCCACAATACACTGCTTATATCACTGACATGCACTTAGAGTATAACTGGAAATGATAGATTTAATTTTTGGTAATATGAACTCATTGCTTTGGGAGTAATGTCAAAAGTCTTTACAGTGCTTTGTCAAAAATCAAAATAAATAAGTAGAGTACTAAAAAAAAAAAAAAAATTGCCTCTCTTCAGTATTAGAAACATGATTCTGTCATGAGTGAAAGACAACAAATGTTGAAAAGAGATAATCAACCATTCATTCATTCCTTACAGAAACCTGCTTGTGTGCTAAGTAGCTTCTGTTGTATCTGACTCTGAGACCTACAGACTGTGGCCTGCCACACTCTTCTGTCCATGGGATTCTCCAGGCAAGAATATTGGAGTGGGTTGCCATTTCCTTCTCCAGGGTAAATAAACCTACTGTGGTTTAAAAAATAACAAGAGACATACTATTTCCTCAAGAGTTTTACAGCTTAGTAGATGATACAGCGGAGAAGGCAATGGCACCCCACTCTAGTACTCTTGCCTGGAAAATCCCACGGACGGAGGAGCCTGGTGGGCTGCCGTCCATGGGGTCGCTAGAGTTGGACACGACAGAGTGACTTCCCTTTCACTTTTCACTTTCACGCATTGGAGAAGGAAATGGCAACCCACTCCAGTGTTCTTGCCTGGGGAATCCCAGGGACAGGGGAGCCTGGTGGGCTTCCGTCTATGGGGTTGCACAGAGTTGGACATGACTGAAGTGACTTAGCAGTAGCAGCAGCAGTAGATCATACAGACATACAGACACTTAAGTGGCTGGAAATGTTAGCAATGTGCAAAAAGACACATATTAACTAACTAATCAAGAATTTGGACAGCAGTGGAGAGGAGGAATCATAGAAAGAGATGAATCTTGACCCAAGACTTAAAAAACAAACAGGAATTAGCAGTATTATTTCAGTCACTTCAAGATATGTAGATCATAAATAAAATATATACTTTAAAATCTGAAAGAATATACAAACATGCATCCCCCCTACTTCCTATTAATAAAGAATATTGAAGGCAGAATGGAGAAGGAAATGGCAACTGACTCTAATATTCTTACCTGGAAGATCCTATGGACAGAGAAGCCTGGCAGAGTACAGCCCATGAGTTCACAAAGAGTCGGACACTACTTAGTGACTAAGCAACAACATAGCAATGCACTCATCAACACTCAAAATTATTTTAAGCATTAAACACATGTATAGCTCTAAATAATTTTTGCCATCCATGAATCTCGTCATCATTCTAGGTAATCTTAATGTTTTTATGGAAAAACAACCAAATAACAAAACAAACCTGCTCTTCATTCTTTTGGGCAGTTTAATAGAAGATTACTCTTAACCTCCATTGTACTTAAGGCATCCATTTTGTTGGGTACCATGAAACCCAAATACTCTATGAACTCTTAACTTGAAAATTTAATCTTTGTTTATGAGCACCTACTAAATCTCTAGCATGTTTTTATAATTATAGCTATTATCATGTTTATGAATTTCCCTCTTGCTTTCATCTATTTCTTTATCAGCCTGGGTTATATAATGTGAAACTTTAACCACTTTTTTGATATTATCAAGTACTTTGCTATATGTTGAAATATAGATGCAGGCCCATTAGGAGTGTAGACAGAGCAGGTGGAGAAGGAAAAAAAAAAAAAAACAACCCAACGTATAAGAATGATTTCATACAACGAGTGTTATGGAGTAAATATCTGTATCCTCTTACCAAATTCGTATGTTGAAGCACTAATTTCTAATGTGCTGTGTTTGGAGATGGGGCCAATAAGGAAGTGATTAAGATTAAATGGAGAAATGAGGGTAGGGTCTAGTTCAGAAAAGTTAACGCCCTTATGAAAAGGGACATCAGAGAGCTCACATTTTTTCTCTTTGCATATGAGCAAAGATTTCAAGTGAGTACAGAACAAGAGGGTGGCCCTCTATCAGCCTGGAAGAAATTATCATCAGAGTTCTCATCAGAAACCTCTCCTACTGGACCTTGACCTGGGAATTCCAAAACAATGACAAAATAAAGTTCTGTGGTTTAAGCCACCTAATATACAGTATATTGTTATGACAGCTTAAGCCAACCAACATAGCCAGTATCATATAAACAACCGAGCAAGCAATTTATAAATTATGAGGCTACAGTTGAAGAATAGTCTATAAGCTTAAGGTTCAAGAAAAGCCAAGCTGCAAAGAATGCTTATGAGAATGAATGGCTGCTCATGAGGTAGCGATGGTCACTGGATGTGACAAGGTCAAGAGAACAAGGGATCAGGACAGAGTGAGTGAGACTCAGAGGGATACAGAGATTAGAGAAATGAAGATAATTTACATTTCTGGCCAGTAAGCAAGGATAACAGATATTACAGATAAATATTTATTTACCCTAGTTATTGCCAAGATAATTTGTGTTAGTTTTCCTTCTTGTGAAAACAAATAAGTCTTCTGAGAATGTGGGCTCTGCCATGATAGATGGCATTTATAAAAGTGCTACTGCAATCTTCTGATACTGAATATTCTTTCTCTTAGAGTTGGCAAAGCAACTGTCATCTGCTTTGATGATGTGGATACTAGGGTCAAGCTACAAGAGCCAGACTCCATGAGTATGCTATCCCAGGAGAGAGAACAGACGTGGTCTGTGTGCATGCAGTAAGTTGAAAGTCATAATGCTGGTGGCCAGAAGTGTGACCTCTGTGATAAAGGCCAGCATACAGTAATACAGGGTCAGAATATTCCCATCCATCAGGGGCACCTTGAGATTAGAGCCCATTTGGGCAGTGTCAGAAAGATCAGAGTGCTGTCTCCAGGGGTGATGTAATTTCTCAGAATACTGCACACAGATTCTTTACATAACAAGAAGGGTAATGCTGTGATAAACCTATTTGCAAAGGAAACACCAAAATTTAATCTAGATTCCACATATAAGTGATATCATACATGGAATCTAAAAAATACAACGAACTAGTGAATTTAACAAAAAAGAAAGTGAAAAAAGTGAAACTGAATGTCACTCAGTGTGTCTGACTTATTGCAACCCCATAGACTGTAGCCCGCCAAAATCCTCTGTTAATGGAATTCTCCAAGCAAGAATACTGGAATGAGTAGCCATTTCCTTCTCCAGGGGATCTTCAACACCCAGAAATCGAACCCAGGTCTCCTCAGTGGGTTCTCAACCTTCCCCAGGTGGGGAAGACAAAGAGGAGGAGCAAAATAGGGGTAGAGATTAAGAGGTACAAAAGTTATGCATAAAATAGGCTACAAAGATATACTGTGTAATATGGGGGAATATATCCAATAACTATAAATGGAGTATAAACTTTAAAAGTTGTGAATTACTCTATTGAACCTATGTAAAATGTATAGCATTATACAACAATGATGCTTGAATAAAAAAATCTCAAAAAGCTCTTTAATCTATTACTTATGTTAAGCTATTTCTTCAGAGTTATCTTTTTAAATATGTCATTGTACATTACATTTTGCTTTTCAGCTGTTTTATTTTGAGGGCTGCAGAAAATTTTTCTTGAGGAATACATCCCAGAGATAAAAATTAAAAAAAAAGAAAGAACTCAATAAGTCTATTTTTCAGACAAATTTCCTGTACACTGTAAGTGTAAAAAGACATGAAGCTACTCCTTCATCATTAGACTTCCTGTAGACGCATCCCAAGATTTCACTTTTGAATACGTATTTCGATAACCATCTAGCAGTCAAAGCAACCATCTACAGTGTGACTTTCAGCCTGTGAGAATATAGATTTTCTCATTATCCACAGGTAATTACTGAGTTCTACTGGTTAAGTTCATATACAAACACTGAATAAACAAGACGGCTGTTTATTAATGAAGAAGGTATACTTTTCAGTTGTTGGAATACAAATGACTTTATCAAGAGCCTATCAGCCATTTCTCATAGAATGAAGTATTTGAGAAATCATGTTACTTATCAAAGTTTCCTTGGTATAGCAGAATTTTTTTTAAAAATCCCATTTACAACATTTGCCTTCTTTCTCCCTCTATTAAGAATATTATCTAAATATCCTTTTGCAGAAATCCTCTATTATATATGTTCTTGGCAACATGACAGTCTCTGAAGCCTCTCACTACTGCCTCTCATGAAAGCTAAGAAGGAGCTAGACTCTGCCTCTGCTCCTCTGCATGGCAGACACTGAGGATGTCCAAAGTGAGTCAGATGGATTATGGAGATCTTCGGTCCCTGATCTCCAAATTGTAACTGATTAATGGAGAGATGGATCAAATGGTGGAGCACCAAGCCCATGGGGACATGAGTATTGGCACAGGGACCAATGTTATTAAAGACCATCTTGGTTTCACTCCTGCTGCTTAGACTGTAGACCCCCAGGGTATTTTATCTGTTTTCTAACTGTTTCATAAGCCTTCCATCCATTTTGTTAGCTCACTATCGACTGAATCTATTTTATTTTATAGTGTTATGATTTTGCTTAAAATTTCCTTCATAATACTCTGCAGTTCAGTGCAGTTCCATCGCTCAGTCATGTCCGACTCTTTGTGACCCCATGAAACACAGCACGCCAGGCCTCCCTGTCCATCACCAACTCCTGGAGTTTACTCAAACTCATGTCCATCAAGTCGATGATGCCATCCAGACATCTCATCCTCTTGATGTCCCCTTCTCCTCCTGCCCCCAATCCCTCCCAGTATCAGGGTCTTTTCCAATGAGTCAACTCTTCCCATGAGGTGGCCAAAGTATTGGAGTTTCAGCTTCAGCATCAGCCTTTCCAATGAACAACCAAGACTGATGTCCTTTAGGATGGACTGGCTGGACTTCCTTGCAGGCCAGGGGACTCTCAAGAGTCTTCTCCAACACCACAGTTCAAAAGCATCGGTTCTTTGGCACTCAGCTTTCTTCACAGTCCAACTCTCACATCCATACATGACCACTGGTGAGCATAAAATCAAGATATGAGAAAGGAAAAATCAAATTTATTTTAGCTTCCAGATTTAGTATATCTTTCAGTTGGACAGCAGGAGATGAATTCTGAAATCTTTTGTTTCTGTGAATGACATTCCCATGCTTAGTCAACATTTCTTTGGGTATTTTTTGTTTAATTCTTAGGTAGGGTGTTCCTACAATCAAGTTCCCATTTTGCACTAAAGTAAAATTTACCCTATATTCATCACTGTTCATATGGGCACAGAGGAAGCTAGCTCTTCCCATTATGAGTTAATTTAATTCAATATACTTGAAGAGATATACATAATATCCATTGATGTTTCCACAGTAATTAATGCAAATAATCTCACTAGGTAATTTAAACATACACTTACTAACTTAAAAAAATATACACAATACACGCATATATTATATATAAGAAAGTTTAATACTGACAACTCTTTGAAAACCATCCACATATAGGACATAGTTCTGCAGTAAACAATTTTTATAGGTGTCTTATAAACAAGAGAGCACCCCCCCTTTTCAAGGTGCTACTGAATTTTGCTTCAAGTTTTCCTCCACAACAAAGTACACAAAAATTTATGGTGTTTTGTCATCTTATCTATCAAGTGATTACTTCATAACAATTTACACCTGAAACAAACCCCTCAAGGCATGTGAGTAAAATGTTAATCTGTTTATATATAATAGATTTAAATACAACTTCAAAATATGTTTACTTATATATCCTGAATATTAGAGCAATACACATATATTGAAAAGTAAATGAAGCATTAAAAAGCAAATAGAATAATAAATATCACAAACAATTCTATCATCCAATAGCAATTACATGCTATTTATAATTCAGTTTTGTCAATAACATAATGACTGACCCACACACATCATATATATAAACCTTTAACAGTTTATTCATATGTCACAGAGCATATATACTTGCCAAGGCTCATTATGTAGTGTTAAAATTGCTTTAGAATGGCAGTACCTAGATGAACTCTGAGTCCTAACGTGAGTGTCTATTTGTCACTTCTTTGCTTGCATGTTAGTAATGTTCAGTTTAGATGTCTCCAATTTTGTATAATAAATATAATATTTAATTATCATTAAAACTATTGGGATATTTCTTATATTTTCAGTTTTCTAATTTGTGAAATATCTAATGACATGATATTTATTCTTATCAATGAATGCTTAGAGTTGTTCATATTTTAAATATATATTATACAATATATATTTCTATGGTTTAATTTCATTATGCATGTGTGTGTGTTCAGTCATGTCCAACTCTCTTGCAACTCCATGGACTTCCTGCATTGGCAGGCTGATTCTTTAGCACCGTGCTACCTGGGAAGTCCCATCATTACTAATATCATAACACATTAAAAGAATAACTGAACAATGAGTAACAAAAATAATTAATATAGCAGTGTATATTAATGCAATTTCCTTGTTATTAATTTGACTTAGTGCATATATCAATTCACTAATATTAAACATTCCTGAAATACACCTGAGGACTGTATACTTTTGCATCTACTCCTGGAATGTACATCATATTTTGGACCCTATTTTTTTTTTAAATCTCAAATACAGAGGAAGATTTAAGGTATATCAGTGATGTGTATTATAGTAATTAGTATTACAAACAACTCTTAGGCACAGCTAATTTTCTTTTTTGGTAGTAATCAGAATTTTTTGCCTAGATACTTTTAGTATGCTTTTTTTTTTTAACAATTTGATATTAAATTATATTGTGTTTAACTCTATATCATTTGCTCCCAGTAAAACTGTTTCCTCAAATGTTGTAGAGCTTCTACAACTGCTGTAATTATTATTATATTTGTTGCTTATTTGTTTAATATCTTGTTGCCCAATATGTTGTTGATATGGTATAATATATAGAAGAAAATCTATGACAAACTTAGACAGTGTATTAAAAAGCAGAGACATCACTTTGCTGACAAAGGGTCCATATAGTCAAAGTTTTGGTTTTTCCAGTAGTCATAAACAGATGTGAGAGTTGGACCATAGAAAAGGTGAGCACTGAAGAACTGATGCTTTCAAACTGTGGTACTGGAAAAGACTCTTGAGAGTTCCTTGGACAGCAAGGGGCTCAAACCAGTCAATCATAAAGGAACTCAACCCTGAATATTCATTGGAAGGACTGATGCTGCAGGTGAAGCTCCAAGGCTTTGGCCATTTGTTGCAAAGAGCTAACTCATTAGAAAAGCCCCTGATGCTGGGAAAGATTCAGGGCAATTGGAGAAAGGAGCAACAGATGATGAGGTGGTTGGATGGCATCACTGACTCAATGGACATGAGTTTGAGCAAACTCAGGGAATAGCGAAGGATAGGGAACACTGGCATGCTGCAGTTCATGGAGTCGCAGAGTTGGACATGACTTAGCAGCTGACAACAACAAATCTTGGTTTATGGACATTTTCTGGAAAGGCAATGGCAACCCACTCCAGTACTCCTGCCTGGAGAATCCCAGGGACGGAGGAGCCTGGCAGGCTGCAGTCCATGGGGTTGTGAAGAGTTGGACACAACTGAAGCGACTTACCAGAAGCAGCAGCATGGACATTTTCTATATTTTAATTTTTTCTTCTGCCACAAAGCATCTTGTGTGTATGTACATCAATATGCCTGTGTATAACTGTTTCCTCCATCTTGGCAAAGGAATAGATCCCCAGAAGTGCAATCATTGGATCCAAGGTACATTCAGTATTGCTTTTCAAGTAGGCTATCATAACTTTTATTTCCACATGAAAAAGTACTATTATTCCTACATATCTGATGAAAGGTGTTTTAATCTGTTTTTAAAACTGTAAATCTGATTAGGTAAGGATCAGCAAATGGCCAAATCTAACTAACCACATATTTTATAAGCAAAGTTTATTGCAACATGATCACAGCAATTTACTTACTATTAACTGCGGATACTATGATGGAGACATCAGTTTGTTGACAAAGATCCATATAGTCAAACCTATGGTTTTTCCACTAGTTATTTATGGATGTGAGAGTTGGAATATAAAGAAGGCTGAGTGTCAAAGAATTGGTGCTTTAGAATTGTGGTGTTGGAGAAGACAATTGAGAGTCCCTTGGACTGCAAGGATATCAAACTCAGTTAATCCTAAAGGAAATCAACCCTGAATATTCATTGGAAGGACTGATGCTGGAGCTGAAGCTCCAACACTAAAGCCACCTGATGTTAAGAGCTGACTTATTGGAAAAAATGCTGATGCTGGAAAGATCAGAGGCAAAAAAGTGGGTGGCAGAGGATGAGATGGTTAGATCTCATCACCAACTCAATGGACATGAGTTTGAGCAAACTCTGGGAGATGGTGGAAGATGTAGGAGCCTGTTTTGCTGTTCCATGGAGTTGCAGAGTCAGACATGACTTAGGGACTGAACAACAATGACAAGATGTGTCAGAGAGTTCATGTGGACTATAAAGCCTGAAATAATTACTTGGACTTTTACAGAAAAAGTTTACAAACTTATAATTACTTTAATTGATTACCTTGCTGCTGCTGCTGCTGAGTCACTACAGGCGTGTCCGACTCTGTGCGACCCCATAGACGGCAGACCACCAGGCTCCTCCGTCTCTGGGATTCTCCAGGCAAGAACACTGGAGTGGGTTGCCATTTCCTTCTCCAATGCATGAAAGTGAAAAGTGAAAGTGAAGTCACTCAGTCGTGTCCGACTCCTAGTGACCCCATGGACTGCAGCCTACCAGGCTCCTCCATCCATGGGATTTTCCAGGCAAGAGTGCTGGAGTGGGGTGCCATTGCCTTCTCTGATTAATTACCCTAATTGACTACTATTAGTTCCCAATAATTTTATAATTGAATATACATTTGACTACTGTGATTAGGTCTTTAATTCTTTACCTATATCTTTTGCCAATATTTATATGATAAGGTTTTCCTGGTTAAATTCTAAGAGATTATGTGTAATTGATTGCAAATATTACTTAATACTTTATTTTCTATTGACTGTGCTTTTGAAATTTGTAAGTTTTAATTTTTTATAAATACTCCATTTTTTTTTTTCCTAAATAGCTACTCTTTCATGCCTGGTTAATATATCTCACTAATCCAAGCAAACAAAGAATTTATAATTTTATGAAAAAAAACACTTTAATTCAATAAAATTTAATTTTAAGGGTTTGTGATGAGTTGTAAGGGCCCAATTTTATTTTCATTTGTGGTTTCATCTGGCTTTGAAATAATCTGTTCATCTATTGAAATCACATATAAACACAATCCCACATATACAACTTCTCTAGAGCCTTATAACATAACTCCATTTCATATGGTTAAAAATTATATGTAAAACCTAAACATGATGTTTTTCAATATTATTTCCACATAGAGACTTAAATTTTATTGAAGGCTGTTTTTCCCTACTGAAGTTCAGTTCAGTCACTCAGTCTTGTCCAACTCTTTGCAACCCCATGAACCACAGCACGCCAGGCCTCCCTGTCCATCACCAACTCCCAGAGTCCACCCAAACCCATGTCCATAGAGTTGGTGATGTCATCCAGCCATCTCATCCTCTGTTGTCCCCTTCTCCTCCTGCCTTCAATCCTTCCCAGCATCAGGGTCTTTCCCAGTGAGTCAGCTCTTCACATCAGGTGGCCAAAGTACTGGAGTTTCAGCTTCAACATTAGTCCTTCCAATGAACACTCAGGACTTATGTCCTTTAGGATGGACTGGTTGGATCTCCTTGCAGTCCAAGGGACTCTCAAAAGTCTTCTCCAACACCACAGTTCAAAGGTATCAATTCTTCGGTGCTCAGCTTTCTTTATAGTCCAATTCTCACATCTATACATGACCACTGGAAAAACCATAGCCTTGACTAGATGGATCTTTGTTGGCAAAGTAATGTCTCTGCTTTTTAATATGCTGTCTAAGTTGGTCATAACTTTCCTTCCAAGGAGTAAGCGTCTTTTAATTTCATGGCTGCAATCACCATCTGCAGTGACTTTTGAGCCCAGAAAAACAAAGTTAGACACTGTTTCCACTGTTTACCTATCTATTTGCCATGAAGTTTTTATATAATTTAAATGTAAAGTGCCATATAATTTTTTCTACACAAGTATAGTTTATGCATTTGTTACATAAACACTGCTTCTGTGAATGAAAAGGACATATTTTTTTAATATACATTATTGACTCCCAAACACTTAGCATAATGTCTGGTATAGAATGAGCTTTTAATAGATTCATTTTCAAGCACTGTTATTGCATATCTAATATTTAACAATCTCTCAAGACCAAAAATACTGAAACACATTTTAAACCAGGCCTAGAAATATAATATGCTGTAGGAAGTTGTTGCTTAAAATATTTAAAGGATTTTAAAATAAATTTCCACAAAGGAGGTTAAAATAACTTCCTTTTAATCATATAAAATAAAAATATCTCTTATGAAGATAAAAGTTATTATTATAATAGCTATAAGTTTTGAACCCATATTTTGTGCCAGATGTGTGCTAGAAGCTTAATGGGAATTACACATGGAATTATGTGCAGCTAAACACTAATTGGAAGAAGAAGGAGGGGCAGATTGGGTTATTAAAAAAATGGAGAAAGTGATACTTTAAATTTGGCAGCTGATTAACTGTATTAAGTGGATTAATTAAAAAAAAAATAAAACAGCTTGGAGACTGGTGACATTTTTCATCTTTGTCCAAGCATGTGTTACTCCAGATGATACTGCTACTGCTGCTGCTAAGTCGCTTCAGTCGTGTCCGACTCTGTGTGACCCCATGGACTGCAGCCTACCAGACTTCTCTGTCCATGGGATTCTCCAGGCAATGGGTTGCCATTTCCTTCTCCATCAGATGATACTAGATAGTGGGAAAAAACCTTTTAGGATAGTTATTACTGCATTCACCTGTGCATAAAATGTAGATTATCAGGTTTATAATATGATAAATAAGAAAGTTTGTAATCAAATTGGTTTTAATTGTATTCTTTGTAGTATAAATATGCATTTATTAAACATTTGCAAGTCATAAATAATATAACTTAGAAAGCTCAGAAATCTGGTTTTCATCTTACATTTCATATTCTAGATGACAAAAAAGTTAGTATCATTAAACAATGTATCATTGTTTAGAAAGCTGTGAAAAACTGACATTAAAATTTAATTGTATTTTGGATCTGAGTCTTTTTAAGCAAAGTTAGATTTTAAAGAAGTCAGGATTGATGAAGCATTTCACATAGAGTAAAATTTATAGTTTTAAATTTTAATGTTTCATAAAGTATTTAGTTACTTAACCATCACGTACTGTCAAAATTTCCCATTTTTCAGTCAGTCTCCTCAATCCTATCTAAACCCTGTCAACCACTGATCTGAATACTTTCCAAATAACAAGCATATGAATGGAATTATAAAGTAGTAGCCCCTCTGGGATTCTTTCACTATTTTTGAGATCCATACCTGTCAGGATGTCATTCCATTTGGTCTTCCTTATTGCCAAGTAGTATTCTACTGTACAGATGTACCAAAATTAGTTTATCCATTTGATGGTTGAGGAACATTTAACTTTTTGCAATCTATGGTGATTACAAACAAATCTATTATACATTCAAATACAGGTTTTTGTGGATATACATTTTTATGTCTCTTAGGTAAACAATTAGAAATAAGATTAGAGGGTTACAGAGTAAGTATATGTATAATTTTTGAGAGGCTTTACAAACATTTTTTTTTCAAAGTAGAAATACGATTTCAGGAACGTTTCAGCAATATATGAGAATATAAGTTATATTATATTTCTACCAATGTTTGATATTTTGTAGTTATAGCCATTCTGATAATGTGTAGTGATATCTCATTGTGGTTTTATTTCTCATTTACTCAGTGCCTATTGGTGTGAACTGTCTCTTCATATGTTTATTTGCAATTATCTTTTTTTGGTGAAATGTCTGTTCAAACGTTGTACCCAACTGTTATTGTCTTTATCTTATATCGAGTATTAACTGTCCTTTTTCAGAGCCATAATCTGTGACTCGATTTTTCATTTTCTTAATGGGTTCTTTGAGACAAAAAGTTAAATTTAGATGAACTATAATTAATCATTTTTTTTAATAGAAAATTATTTAATTAGTATACATGTGTTCCCCATCCTGAACCCTCCTCCCTCCTCCCTCCCCGAAATCTGTACTCAAACATACATAGTTTGTAATTATTTCAGTGGGAAAACAAAAAGATCAAAAAGAGGAATTTGCTTAGTGTCAACTTCTCACTTATGCCCAAATACATGCAAAGACGTCACTGTCTTTTGTCACAGTAATAGAATGCTTGCATACTATAAATTTATATCTACAGTGTTAAACTTTAATTACTTCTATTTTTCAGAATATTCTTGTTTCCAATTATAAATTCATAAGATTTGGTGGGCATATTGTATACTTTTATTTTTTATATATTTTACAGTTATAATAAGCACAGGCTCAGGGAGTCAAAGATCTTGAGTCTAAAATTTCAAGAAGTCATTTGAAAGACATATAGCTTTGGGAAATTTACTTATATTTGCAATATCTTAATCTGTTAAATAAGATGTTTCTAATTATCAGAGTTCGGAATGATCATAGTAATCTTTTTTTTTTTTTTTTTGGGGGGGGGGGGGCGGGGCCTGACACATGTAACCCAAAGGAACTATTTAACAGTTCAATTTATTAAGTAGTAAGTTCTATCACAGTTAAAAGTATTTGTATTGACAACTTTATGGTCATTTAAAATAATCCACAAAAATTGAAAGAAAAATACTGTTATTTTATTACCTCGAATCATTAACTATAGCAAATATTTCCTTTTACTCAGTATATCAAATATTCCATTACAAAAACTACCAATACCTATTAAATACGGTACACTTTCTAAGACACAGCATTCTACAGTATAGGTAATATAGTCAATATTTTATAAATAATTTAAATAGGATATAATCTATAAAAATATTGGATCACTATGTTATTCATCTGAAATAATATAATACTGTAAATCAATATACTTCAATAAAAAATGTAGATTTGAATGGAAAAAGATCAGATCTACATTGCAGTACATGATCTATGATAATGCCAGGCTGAGACATTTTTAAAGCAATATTGGAAGCAGCATGACAATAAGAAAGGGATGATTTTATTCCTTCTGAGTAATAAATTCACACTGCCTATGTCCATAAAAGGAGAGGAACCTTTGTTTAACTGCAACAGCAACAACCCTATGTAAAATCTTATCAATCTCCTATACCTCAGTGTTGTAATATAGTAGATAACTTCCAATCCATGCTGATTAAAACTCTATATATTTTATAAGATAGAGCTTATTTAAGAATTTCAAACATATAGCAGAGATGAAATAATTTTATAAGGAATATCTACATATTCCAATCTGAATTCTAATGTTAATATGTTGCCATACTTGCTTTATTACCTGTATGTATACTCATGCTTCTATCCATGTATTCGTCCACCTTATTTTCTGGAGCATATCAGAGTAAATTAAAGACTGTCAATATGCTTACTCCTAAATATTTCAGAATGCATGTTTTAATTAGAGTTCAATAAATGTTGAATTTTTTTTTCTTTTGGTGTAAAATGGAATATGAAAAAGTTCACAAATATTAAGGGTATGCTGGCTGAGTTTATATACATAGTTAAATGCATGTAACTATATATATACATATGCTTTTAGGAACGTGTATTTTCTTCTACTAATTAATTAAATTACACCTTTAAATATTTAATATGAAATATTTTATCAATGTCCAGTTATAAATATGCCAAATTTATACTGTGATTTCTTCTTTGAATACTGCATTATTTTGAAGTTTAAACATTGAGATTTAAATGTGTTTATTATTTCAATTGCATTTTTATCAAATAGCAAATTCAGATACTTGCTGTTATTTGAACATTGTTAAGATTTTCTTTATAGCCTAGCTCATGTTAAAAGTGCTCATGTAATTGAAAACCATCCATGTTTCTATGCTTTAAATGTAGTGATTTATATATGGTACCTTCAATCATTTTTATTATTTTGTTGCAATTGTCTAGTGTTTGTGTGTTAGTTGCTCAGTCGTGTCCGATATTTGCGACTCCATAGACTGTAGCCCATCAGTCTCTTCTGTTCATGGAATTCTCCAGGCAAGAATACTGGACTGGGTAGCCATTTCCTTCTCCAGGGGATCTTCCCTATCCAGGGTAAAACCCACTTCTCCTGAACTGCAGACAGATTCTTTATCAGCTGAGAAAACAGGCAAGCTCACAACTGTCTAAATTCTTATCAATTTTTGTTTCTGATCTATTACTGAGAGCTATTAACATTCCCTCATCCCCAATGCATTTTAATCAGATATCATTGTAATCACTTTTTTTTCCCCTTTCCTTCATATAGCATTGAGTATTATTAGCTAAATGTTACATTTGGGTTGTTATAAGTTTTTAAGTAATATTTTATTTTTTGTTGTTTTTCTTCAGTCACTCAGTCATGTCTGACTTCTTGCAACCCCATGGACTGCAGCACCCTAGGCTTCCCTGTCCTTCACCATCTCCTGGAGCTTGCTCAAACTCAAGTTCATTGAGTCAGTGATGCCATCAACCATCTTATCCTCTGCCCTCCCCTTCTGCTGCTTTCAATATTTCCCAGCATCAGGGTCTTTTCCAATGAGTAGGCTCTTTGCATCAGGTGGCCAAAGTACTGGAACTTCACCTTCACCATCAGTCCTTCCAATGAATACTCAGAGTTGATTTTCTTTAGGGCATGGTCTTCCCTGATAGCTCAGTTGGTAAAGAATCCACCTGCAATGCAGGACACCTAGTTCAATTCCTGGGTCAGGAAGATCCACTGGAGAAGGAATAGGCTACCCACTCCAATATTCTTGGGCTTCCCTTGTGGCTCAACTGCTAAAGAATCCACCTGCAATGCGGGAAACCTGGGTTCGATCCCTGGCTGACAATTTAAAGCCTTGACCTGAACCTTTCCCAATTTGGAAGATCTCCTGGAGAAGGGAAAGGCTACCCACTTCAGCATTCTGGCCAGGAGAATTCCCTGGACCATATAGTCCAGTCATAAAGAGTTAGACACGGCTGAGTGAGTTTCAGTTTCACTTGGGCTTCCCTGGTGGCTCAGATGATAAAGAGTATGCCTGCAATGAGGGAGACCCAGGTTCGATCCCTGGGTCAGGAAGATCCCCTGAAGAAGAAAATGGCAATCCATTCCAGTATCCATGCCTGGGAAATCCCATGGATGGAGGAGCCTGCCATGGGCTCACAAAGAGTCAAACACAATTGAGCGACTTTCACTTTCTTTCACTTTCCTTTGGGACAGACTGGTTTGATCTCCTTGCACTCCAAGGGACTCTCAAGAATCTTCTCCAACACAATTCAAAAGTATCTATTCTTTGGTGCTCAGCCTTCTTTATGGTTCAAATTTCACATACATACATGACTACTGGAAAAACCATAGCTTTGACTATACCAACTTTTGTCGGCAAAATAATATCTCTGCTTTTTAATACAATAAATTTGTCCTAGCTTTTCTTCCAGGGAGCAAGTGTCTTTTAATTTCATCACTGCAGCCACTGTCTGCAGTGATTTTGGAGTCCAGGAAAATAAAGTCTGTCACTGTTTTCATTGTTTTCCCATCTATTTGCCATGAAGTGATGGGATTGGATGCCATGATCTTGTTTTGAACGTTGAGTTTTAAGCCAGCTTTTTTACTCTCCTCTTACCTTCATCAAGAGGATCTGTAGTTCCTCTTCAATTTCTGCCATAAGGGTGGTGTTATCTGCATATCTGAGGTTATTGATATTTCTCCTGGCAATCTTGATTCCATCTTGTGTTTCATCCATCCTGGCATTTTGCATGATGTACTTTGCAGAGGAGTTAAATAAGCAGGATGACAATATACAGCCTTGATGTACTTCTTTCCCAATTTGGAATCAGTTTGTTGTACCATGTCCGGTTCTAACTGCTGCTTCTTGACCTACAGAAAGATTTCTCAGGAGGCAGGTAAGGTGGTCTGGCATTCATAGCTCTTGAAGAACTTTCCACAGTTTGCTGTGATTTATACAGTCAAAGGCTTTTGCATAGTCAGTGAAGCAGAAACATATTATTTTTTCTGCAATTCTCTTGCTTTTCTAGATCCAGTGGATGTTGGCATCTTGATCTCTGGTTGCTCTGCCTTTTCTAAATCCACTTGTACATCTGAAAGTTCTTGGATCGCATACTATTGAAGCCTACTGAAGGATTTTGAGCATCACACTGCTAGCATGTGAAATGAGTGCAATCGTGCAGTAGTGTGAACATTCTTTGGCAGTGCCCTTCCTTGGGATTGGAATGAAAACTGACCTTTTTCAGTTGTGAACAATCTCTCATTCTCACTGCATTTTTAACAATTATCTTTGTAATTATGTTTTTTGTTTGCTTCACATCTTTTGACTTTTATTAGCTAAATTTTACACTCACATGTGTGCATGCATGTGTATGTGCTAAGTTGCTTCAGTCATGTCCAACTCTTTTGCGACCCCATGGACTGTTGGCCACCAGGCTCTTCTGTCCATGGGATTCTCAGGTAAGAGTACTAGAATGAGTTGTCATATCCTCTTCCAGGGGATCTTCCCACCCAGGGACCAAAGCCACATCTCCTGCATCTCCTGCACTATAGGTAGGTTTGTGCCCACTGAGCCAGCTTGGAAATTTACACTTGTGTCATTATAAAGTTTTCAGTAATTTAATATTTTAATTGTATGGATTTTCTTCATTTTGATACTTAATAATATCTGTAACTATATAAGATTATTTTACTAATATTAATACAACTTATTCAGCATTATTTGGTTTGTATTTTTTTAATTTAATTTTATTTTTAAACTTTACAATATTGTATTAGTTTTGCCAAACATCGAAATGAATCTGCCACAGGTATACCCATGCTCCCCATCCTGAACGCTCCTCCCTCCTCCCTCCCCATACCCTCCCTCTAGGTCGTCCCAGTGCACCAGCCCCAAGCATCCAGTATCGTGCATCGAACCTGGACTGGTGATTCGTTTCATACATGATATTATACATGTTTCAATGCCATTCTCCCAAATCTCCCCACCCTCTCCCTCTCCCACAGAGTCCATAAGACTGTTCTATACATCAGTGTCTCTATTTCTGTCTCGTACACAGGGTTATTGTTACCATCTTTCTAAATTCCATATATATGTGTTAGTATACTGTATTGGTGTTTTTCTTTCTGGCTTACTTCACTCTGTATAATAGGTTCCAGTTTCATCCACATCATTAGAACTGATTCAAATGTATTCTTTTTAATGCCTGAGTAATACTCCATTGTGTATATGTACCACAGCCTTCTTATCCATTCATCTGCTGATGGGCATCTAGGTTGCTTCCATGTCCTGGCTATTATAAACAGTGCTGCGATGAACATTGGGGTACATGTGTCTCTTTCCCTTCTGATTTCCTCAGTGTGTATGCCCAGCAGTAGGATTGCTGGATCATAAGGTTTATATTTTTTAACCTGAGGTATATATGGGTGGGTATGTATGTATGTATGTATGTATGTATCATCTATCTGCCTGTCCATGTATCTTATATCTTATATCTTTAAACGTTTATCATTTTGATTTGGACTCTTCTTTAGTAATTTGTATATTAGTTAATTTACATTTTTATTCAGTTTTTTATTTACCTTTATTACATATCATGGTGTTTGTATTTATTATCACTAATGTAGTTTTAATAATTTATACATCTTATTTTGTATGACTATCACTCATTTTCCATATAGTTTTTCTCCTAATGGATTGATCAAGTTTTCTTTTTTCTTTCACTTGTTACCTAGTCCTCCCAACTCTAGAGATTTGGAATGTCTACATCTATCGTTTTTCTTTTCATGTTTATCTTTTAAAAATACATGCAGAATTTTCTTAAAGGTGAAAATCTAACTAGTATCTAGTCTCTACAGTTAAAGTCTTTCAATCTGTTCGTTATGTCCTGTGAGCCTCATAAGGGTATTCCCAGGTGGTACTGGTGGTAAAGAAGCCTCCTGTCAATGCAGTAGACATAAGAGATGTGGGTTCGACCACTGGGTCAAGAAGATGCCCTGGAGTAGGAACGGCAATCCACTCCAGTATTCTTGCTTGGAGAATCCCATGGACAGGGGAGCCTGGTGCATTACAGTCCATGGGATCACAAAGAATCACACATGCCTGAAGTGACTAAGCATGCATACAGCCTCATAAGGGTGCATATTACATTAATGACATCATTTTCCACCTCCAGAATTAATCTTTTAAAATTCCTCTATATTGAGCAATTTATTTTCTCCAAATTTCTTCTGAAATTTTATTCCTTCTATCTGGATTCATTGTTGCTTTTGTTGAAATGCCATCTTTGGCAGTTCATGTTATCTTAGTGCTTTATGCTGATTTTTACTGAAAATAGTTTATTTGCATTTAAATAAAACTAGAGGTTATTTGGGTATTTGATTCTAAGATAGTAACTTTTTGTATGAGCACTTTAAAGACATTATTTCATATTTTTCTGGCTTACATTTTTGCTTTGAAGAAATATTCTATCAGTCTAATAATCTGCATTTTCTTTGGAGCTGCTTTTAACTTGATTTCCTCTGTCCTACCTGACTGTTGATACTCATTTACATTTACTATCGTTGCCCAAAACCATGTTTCCTTAGCCTGAGGACTCAGGTTTTTCATTATTTCTGAAATATTATTTTAATATTGCTTCTTCCCTAGCCTCTCCATCTAGAGTCTTTATTATATGCTTCAAGTCTTCTATTCCTTCTTTTTAAAAGACTCTGAAGCATTATCATTTGAATCATGTAATCTCCCTTTTTCAAACTCTTCCAAATTTCCCAAAGAACTTGGATCTAAACCACAGATCTTGGCTATGAATTGCAAGTCAGGGTCTGGCCATTTGCTCATTTGCACACTTCATCTCTCCTCACATCTCTTTCTCTACTTGCCCTCAAGCATGACAATCTCAGTCACACAGATTTAAAATGAGAAAGACATTACCAGACATTAATTTTGGGCTAAATTAAATGTGTTACAAGTAGAAAAGACTATAGTTACTGAATAGAAGTAGTTATTTAATGTCTGGAAGAGGACATGGCAACCCACTCCAGTATTCTTGCCTGGAGAATCCCCAAGGACAAGAGAGCCTGGTCCATGGGGTCGCAAAGAGCCAGACATGACTGAGCAGCTAAGCACAGGACAGCACAGCACACACACCACAGTTATTTAATGATTGATACTTAATTTGGAAGATGAACTAATTAAACAATAAACTAATAAACAGCAGAAATTACATCAAATGTCATTTTATCTTTTGGTCATGAATAGCACCTTGTACATTTTAAATGCTCAATACTGACTCAGAGAAATGTAATTGATTTTGATGGAATAGAATTTTTAATGAAAACTGTCTTCAGGTAGCAGGAAACATGAGAATTTTAAAGGCCACAAATATAGTTAATACAGGAAAATTCACTAAGCTTTGTGCATTTTTTTAATTGAAATAGATCTGACTTATTCTGTAAGTGCAAGGTATGTATCATTAAACTTTGAATTTTCCCCAAATATTCAACTAGTAAGTGTAATATTATGAGAAAAGCAAATAAAAATCAGAATATATCAGTCTTTGAGATGAGATAGACTTACCTTACTTTCTTTTCTACAGAAAATAATGAAATTTATATTATCCCATAGTTCAAACTTCGCTGCATAAACTGTACTGGCAATTACCATAAAAACGTACAGTGCCTAATAAAAGTGAATCCACTGTTTGGAATAAAACTTGCCTTTTATTGAAGTCAGAGTCATCACATTTCTTCTACCCAACTTCTTGAATAATGAGGATTTCTACTTTCTTTAATGTTCTGAGAATTTTCTTTCTGAACAATATAAAGGCTTATATTATCATGCAGAGGAAAAGGTATAGGCTTCTATTGTGAATGTGCTGCAATATTCCATTTAAATAAAGTTGATTCAGCACCAGTTCTCTAGATACTAGCAATTTTACAGTTTGAATAAGTGTAAAATGTTTGCCTGGTTGAGGCTCACATTATATACAAGCTTTCTATCATGAGAGACCTTATTGGGATTTTTTTTACAATACATTTGGAAAGAAAGACTGAATAAAAAGATATTATTACTTTTTTTTCTCTTTTGTGGATATTATATATATATATATATTTAAATACACCTTTGGTGATTAACAAATAGTAATCATGGATTTAAGAGACCTCTTTTGTTTAATACTTTAAGCCCTCACATTTTTTTGTATAAAATTAATTTGAGTTTTGAATATGTGTAAAGGTTTATAAAGTCATTAAATTCAGAATATTTTGAAGACTTCTTTATGTGGTATCATTCAAACCCATAATAAATTAATAAATTTAATGCCAAATTATTTGTTTGGCATAATAATAAAAATGATTGGAATGTTTTGAAAGCAAATTTTTTTCTCATAACTGAATATAACCAAGTTCATTCACATTGAAACATGAATATCTAAAAACACTAATGTATGGAATGCAGTGAATATAAGTAAAAGGAAAATCACAAGAGTATGTTTAAAAATAATGGAGTGAGAATGAGATCTCTCATACGAAAATCTATTTCTTTAAGGGGAAATTTACCTGTTTCAAATCCCACATTAGGCTAAAAGTTTAATACTAGATAAAACATACTCTGTTAAATACTTTTTAATCACACTGCAGCTGCTGCTGCTGCTGCTAAGTCGCTTCAGTTGTGTCTGACTCTGTGCCACCCCATAGACGGCAGCCCATCAGGCTCCCGTGTCCATGGGATTCTCCAGGCAAGAATGCTGGAGCCGGTTGCCATTTCCTTCTCCAATGCATGAAAGTGAAAAGTGAAAGTGAAGTCGCTCAATCGTGTCCGACTCTTAGCGACCCCATGGACTAGTGGTATTATATATAATTGCCGGCTGAAACATGAACTTTTGTGTCAGAAATTTCAAAAGTTCATTAATTACATGAATTTTAATAAGTTAATCTCCCCCTGATCAATTTTAAATCCTTAAATTTAATAAAAATATTAGTACTATTTGAAAGGATTGTTGTGGAGTTTCATTGAGATAATATTTATAAACACAATTAAAACAACAGATTTAGGTACAGATTAAATAGTAAATGTGAGCTTTCTTACCTCCTAATATTTTTTTAAAAATCACTCTGTTAGTTCATTCTTGGAAAAGACATACAATTATTGCATATTACATAGATTAAGAAAAATAAGAGGGAGAAAGTTGAATCATGTAAATCTTAGAGCCTCAGGGGGGAATACTGAGTTGTTATGTATTTCAAAGTAGGAAAATGCTTGTAGCAGGCTCTGTTCTCATATAGAAAAGAGAACTCTGCTTCTGTTTGTGGGGACCTGTGTGGTCAGTTAAACATAAACTCCAATGTTTCCCTTCTTGTGAAATTAAATATGACCATATTGCAGAGCACTTGGCAATGGTAAGTGTTGGAAGTAGTCTTTCCTATAGCCTCATTAAAAGACAGCTTTCACTTCTTTTTTCCTTCTTCCATCTTCAAGTCTGAAAATACAGCAGTCATTACAGGGAGGCAACATACATTGAGACAGTCTGGAACCTGGGACCTGGGACTCTACTACAATACATACGCCTAGACACATGTCTCCTCAAACTAACTACAAAGAAACTATAACAGACTAAAAATAATCGTGGGTATGGCAGTTAGGGCAAATTGTGGACAATATACAAAAGGACCAAAAAGCCCAACTGCCACTTCTGAAATGCCAAGAGCAAAAGCAGGGCACTGGATGTGCTCCTGCATGGAACACCACCAAAGGAGTGGGCAAACCACCTAGGTCATCCCACTGGCCTGACCCCTGGACACTCCTCTGCTCTCATCCGATATAAGGAAGCAGCTCATCCCCATTTGGAGAGTGACTGCGTGAGCGAGGGAACCTGTTACATGTTCTTGCGCACTGCTGTGTCAAGGGCCCCAATAAAGCCTTGTTTGAATTTCTTGTCTGGCCTCTAATCAATTTCTATTGATTAAGAAAGTCAAGAACCCTGGTCAGTAACAGTATTAAGATGGAAAATGACAACACAAATGCTGGCCAAGAGATGGAATCTGAGTCCTTGTTAAGACAAAGTGGCAGAGATGAACTATCTATAGCTAGACCTCATTTTATGGTAGTAAAGCATATATATATATCTCTGTGATAAAGCACTTTAAAAGTTCCTTTTCATCATGTACAGTTAAAAGTAACCTGAATTGACACAAAACTGATGGATGAAGAAAAGAGTAAAGGTACAAAGATACCCCATCCATACCAAAAATGTAACCTTTTGTTTCGTTAACAGTACTCTGGGGACTTCCCTGACAGTACCATGGTTAAGACATCGCCTTCCAATGCAGCAGGTATGGATTTGATCCCTGGTGGGAGAGCTAAGATCCCACATGCTTTGCGGCCAAAAAATTAAAAACAAAAAACAAAACAGAAGCAATACTGTAACAAATTCAATAAAGACATTATAATGGTCCACATTAAAAAAAAAAAAGGACTATTTCATCCTTACAATCTTCCTTTGTCATTTGTAATTATTTCTATTGTTTTCTCTAACACTTTAGTCATCTCTTTTCTACCTTCTTTGCTTCTTTATTGTCTACTTGATTATTCAGGTTTACAGCAGACAGTTATTGAAGTAGCTCACAATGTATTATGTGTCCCTGTCTCCATACTCATGTATAGCTTCTTCCCAGATTAGCTGTGATTTACCACGTGACTTTCTTTGGCCAAGTATTTTAGCAAATATCATTCAAGCAAAAGCTTGAAAAATATGGGGATTGAAATCATCTCTTTTTTGATTTTGGAACCATGTTCCCATGTAAAGAATCCCAAGCTAGCCTGATCAAAATGTGTGGCCTTGGAAATAGCTAGGACCAACTCTCAATCAAATGAGTAAGGTTATTTTAAAACATCTAGACCAAGACACAGTACTGAGTAATCACATTTGAAACCAGCCAGAAAACACCTACCTAAACTCAATACAAAATGTTGACATGGATGAAAGTAAACAAAATTACTGTTTTATTTTAATTTGGGTGTTGTTTACTACACAGAAACAGGTAATACAAGTTTCATAACTGTTCTTATGTTCTTCCATTATATGGCTATATTCTCTTGCCATCACTCCCAGATAGATATCATCAAATTATACCTCTCATTCAATCTTCCAGACCCTCACTTCCAGTCCTCTTCTCAATACCCCTTCTAAGAGAATACTACCTATGTGGGGACTTCAAGCTAAACATTTTTGTTGTTTTTGTTGTTGTTCAGTCACTCTGTTGTATCCAACTCTTTGCGACCCCATGAACTGCAGCACGCCAGGATTCCCAGTCCTTCACTATCTCCCAGAGTTTGAAAAACTCATGTCCATTGAGATGATACTATCCAACCTTCTCAACCTGTGTCACCACCATCTCCTCCTGCCTTCAATCCTTCCCAGCACCAGGACCTCTTCCAATGAGTTGGCTCTTTGTTATCAAGTGGCCAAAGTATTGGAGCTTCAGCTTCAGCATCAGTCCTTCCAAAGACTACTCAGGGTTGATTTCCTTGAGGATTGACTGGTTTGATCTTGCTGTCCAAGGGACTTTCAAGAGTCTTCTCCAGAACTGCAGTTCCAAAGCATCGATTCTTTGGCACTCAGCTTTCCTTGTGCTCCAACTCTCATATCTGTACATGACTACTGGAAAAACCACAGCTTTAAGCATATGGACCTTTTTGGGCAAAGTGATGTCTCTGCTTTTTAATACGTTGTGTAGGTTTGTCATAGATTTTCTTCTAGGGAGCAACATGATAGCTGCTGGTCCAGTAAAAGTCCTAAGAAGTGAATAAATCCTGAACAGTTAACAATCTTTCTTATGAGCTGCTACATGATAGCTGTAGCATAACACTTTCTGCAGAGCCCTGCATTTCTCTGATAGAATGCCCAGTGCACTGTTAATGTAATGAGGTCCCACAGTGCTCGGTCCATTTCTTTCCTCCTCACTGTTGTATTTTTAGTGGTGCCACAGTGCTCAACTTACAGAATGCAACTTATAAAAATGTATTAAGTGAAAGAAAGAAGTAATACATGAATGTAGATGTTTCCCGGCCTTCTAGGGAAGCACCAAGGGCTAGAGAGTGTCTGAAATTAAACATCTCCATCCTTCCATTCTGTAAGACTCACATAAGAACACTTGGGGAAGATATTGAAATGTATTTGTGTAGGTTGAAAATGCATAGCTGGTGATTTTGATTCGACCTGTGTTGAAAAACACTGTTTTAAATTATGTATCCTGGGTATATACATATTAGTCAAAAAGAGATGGCATTGAGAAGATATTTAAAACAGTTTTTAAACCACGTTATGCAAAGGCCATGCCTGCATTAATGTTGAAACAAGTAAGCTTCACAGATACTCAATGGCACACCTAGTTAACTGGCAAAGAAGAAATTGGAAGTAAATGATGATGGATGCATAACCCAGTCTTTTTGAACTGCTCTGTCATTTGTAGTCTGAAGTATCTGAAATAAAGTGATGTTGATTACTGTAGAAAAGTTGCTTAAACAAGCTATAATTTTCTGAAGATTGACTATAGAATAGGAAGTCAACAGGAAATTCAATGAATAAAAACACATCTTAGAAACTTGGGGAGAATAATTCCAAGATAATTGCACATGGTCTGAGCTCCCATGAGCTCAGGTATTAGTGACTGTGCATGCAAGTTAAATGTACAGTTTCTTTCATAAACTGTTAAAATATTATTTACGAAATAACCATATTTTCATGCTTCTAAAATGAGTATTAAAAGTTTTAGGTCTCTGAAATTCATTTGCAATAAGTAAAACAATTGAATTACAATTTAACTGGTAGCATTTGATTCCATCTTAGTAAAAACTCAAAAATAATGGCATTATCAATGTGATAAACTACAGCAATGGTGTTATGCCATAGCAGATACCACTTTGCAAATAGGAGATAAAAATATAAAAAGTCATTTTTTCAAAATCCTGACCTGGAACAGCAAAACAAAAAAGGCAAAGGTAATAAATATTAGATTAGACTTAAAATTGTAAGGTCAAGAAGATGAAAAATATCACTACAGTGCTTAAAATATTTGGTGTTTCCATTGTGGTGTTTTCTAAATACTCTA
Source organism: Bos taurus (assembly GCF_002263795.3). Lineage (NCBI taxonomy): Eukaryota > Metazoa > Chordata > Mammalia > Artiodactyla > Bovidae > Bos > Bos taurus. The sequence continues at coordinate 45,900,651 of NC_037347.1, forward strand.
AGTATTTGGTGTTTCCAATATGATTCTAAGGCATCAGAGTAAGAATTCACAAAAAATGCTTGTATTGTGGATGCAAAAAAATTAAGATTGCTTAATTTGTTTTACTCACCATCCAATTTTACAAGGATTAAGTCATAATCCACTACATCCCTGAACACAGTGCAGACTGAAAGGAATTCAGGGTGAAAAACAAGATGAGGTACTCTGTACTTTGGAAGAGCATGAACTTAGGTGGTTAGATGGATACTTCAGGAACAATTTAAATGTCCCTGATATTTGTGTATCCCCATATATTAAAAAATAAATAAATAAAAGGTACTAAAATCATTAACATGAAAGTCTGTTCTTTGTATCAACAGTAATCTTTTATCAAGATGTATGTTTGATTGCATACATTTCCAAGTCAAAGATCATATATATACTGGCTTTTCCCCTACTTCTTCAGAGCAGTTTCCTCAATGCTGATTAGCTATCTCCCAGGCTACAGTCCTCAGCAAAAACCTGAATAAAACAAACTCACAACACTTCCGTTGGATTTTTTTCTAAGTAGACAATGTATATAATCAATCAACATTCTACTTTTTTTGCCACACATTTTCTAAAAGCTTATCCCACAGAGAAAGGGAGAGAAAGAGAGACAGAGACAGATACGGATAGAGAGAGAAAACAAGTCTGAAATTAAGCTGATGTTCAAAAGCATGAGCATGAGCAACTAAGATAAATAATATTTTTTTAAATGTGGTCCACATATGATTTGTGGATATCCATAAAAATTGCCTGGCAAGCCTGTTAAAAATGAACATTCTTTGGCTGTGACCCAAACCTATAGACACAAAATCTATGGATAGAAACTCAAACTCTTTATTTTCAACAAGCTTTTCAGCACGTTTTATGCATACTAATGTTTGAAAGAAATATTATGTAGGAAAGGAAAAAAAGATTATCCAAAAAATACAATAAACATAGGATGTTACACCATAATTTTAGTCATTCACTAAACTGTGCCTAACTCTCTGTGACCCCAATGATGGCAATATGCCAGGCTTACCTGTCCTTTGCTGTTTCCTGGAGTTTGCTCAAACTCATGTCCATTGAGTCAATGATGCTAAGAAATTGCTAATAACAAGCGTGCTGAGTAGGCACTTAAAATTGTAATGCTTCCCTATGGAAATCTATTTAAAATGTGGATATATTTCAACTGAGTCATGAATAATTGTTTACTGAAAGAGTGGTGGTACAGAAAGCTATGTAATATTCAACTGTATATATTGTTAATAAATCTAATGTAACTATATTTCATTCCCACTGAGTAAAGTTGAAAATTCTAGTATAAATTGCCTTTTTTTTAAGGAAGATTTACATATACTTCACATATTTTATCCAGTTTAAAGCCTATGCATTTTGTCAATATGAAGTTATCTACAGCACCAAAATTTCATTAGAAAAATTAGCAGTTATAATATTTGTCATATTTTAAAAACAAAATTCTAGTCATAAGTTATAGTATTTTCTATACACATATATCTGCTGTCTAAAACTAAATATTAGCAACAAAGTTATAGTTAACTTATTAACATCAATTAATGTGCTAACTTGAAATAAAAAACTATTAAAACATGTTTTTCTTAAATAAACAGTATAGTAGTATATCGAAAAACATAATTTAAAAATTGAAATTTGTCTTATTCAATTACATTTTCCTTAACTACAGGATTATTGTCTGAATTAGAACAAATAGCCCTGATTTTCTTTACAAATCCTCAATTGTTTGCTATTTTGTTGTAGTAAATAGATAATCATTATTATTTGCATATACCATTGAAATATTTCAATAAAAAATTGAATATCAAGCACATTTTGGAGAAAATGCAATCAAAAGTAATTTTTATATGAATTGATTATTTTTAAATACAAATTTAATCTTTTCTTTACCTAACTGCATATGTTACTATTTTAAGTTTTAGTAGGGTAGAAAATATTTAATGCACATGCTATAAGACTTCTCTACAATTCAGAAGATTTAAATCAGCATAGAAAAGAGTGAAGAACAAAAATAAAAACCAAGTGAGGAAAATAAAATATCTCTGGTCTACTTTTCCTGAGTGAAAAATTATTGCTACCACATATATATTGGTGCAATATATCTCTAATTTTCCTGACCAGCTTCAAGGAAGAGAATATCTTGTCAGGTCAAGATTATACAAGGTTTACATATTAGCTATGAATTGGTTCAGACAACTTTCTAGTCATTTAAAATTGCTCCAAAATACATAAAAGCCATGGTTGTTCCAAGGGAAAGCTCTTTTCTAAGTATGCAATGTTCTTGATTTATGAAGTAGAGTAGTTAAAAGGATGTTTACATTTAAACAAAATGTGTCTTTTTTTAACTTGAACTTATTTATTTAGTAGAATTCTTAAAGAACAAGCCTACAAATAAAAGGAAAATGATAGACATAAGTAAATATTGTTACACTTAAAATAAATGTGTATTTTTTGATACTTATAAGAAATTGATTTAATATAAATTAAGACTAAAGCAGGTGCCAAAGTCATTTTTGCAGAATTGTGCTTTTGTTGATGGTCTTTTTCTTATATTTGTAATGGTAATTTTCTTATATTGTGTTATATATAAATACATATACAAATATACATGTACAAACACACAGAAAGGAAAGCACTAGAGTCTTGTTATTTTACATTTTAACTTTCAATGAAAAGATATTTTTCTCTTTTCTTATCATCAGAAAATCTTACACATCTACACTGTCATTACCACACTGAACAAATTTTGCCTCTCTATGGAGAATTCTGCTTTGTCATAGCAGATAAAATAGATCCATGAGCTTTTAGCAATTGTCATAACACTGTAGTCTTGCATTTCATTTGGATGAATATTCATGTCAACAATTTAAGTTAAAATTTATTAAAAAAATAAACCTCAAAACGTATTTTATATTTCATTTTTGGTTTTCCACTACAAAGATGGAAAAGTCTTATTTTTTGTCAAAAATAATAAAATACAAAATACATTTTACATGTTACTTCTCTCTGGTTATAACCGACTCCATGAAGTCACTGCAAAGTTGATTTATGAGAAAATGATATCTTTGAACTGTGAAAGGAAAATTACACCAGATGGAGTTAAATAGCCAAGGAAGACCTTTTCATGGCTATTACAATAGGCAAAAAGGATTGAACTCAATTCCATTAAATAAAAAGAATTTTTAAGTTCCTGGGTCTAGTAGTGAAAAAAATACTGGAGGACCTTAGAGAAGAGTTTGGTCACTGTGGTTAGGTCATCTGCATGTACTAACTAGTGCTTAGGGAAAGCTAAGCTCCTTCAGCAATACATGAACTGTGAACTTCCTGATGTTCAAGATGGTTTTAGAAAAGGCAGAGGAACCAGAGATCAAATTGCCAACATCAGCTGGATCATGGAAAAAGCAAGAGAGTTCCAGAAAAACATCTATTTCTGCTTTATTGACTATGCCAAAGCCTTTGACTATGTGGATCACAATAAACTGTGGAAAATTCTGAAAGAGATGGGTGTACCAGACCACCTGATCTGCCTCTTGAGAAATTTATATGCAGGTCAGGAAGCAATAGTTAGAACTGGACATGGAACAACAGACTGGTTCCAAATAGTAAAGGGAGTACGTCAAGGCTGTATATTATCGCCCTGCTTATTTAACTTATATGCAGAGTACATCATGAGAAACGCTGGACTGGAAGAAACACAAGCTGGAATCAAGATTTCCAGGAGAAATATCAATAACCTCAGATATGCAGATGACATCACCCTTATGGCAGAAAGTGAAGAGGAACTCAAAGCCTCTTGATGAAAGTGAAAGAGGAGAGTGAAAAAGTTGGCTTAAAGCTCAACATTCAGAAAATGAAGATCATGTCATCTGGTCCCATCACTTCATGAAAAATAGACAGGGAAACAGTGGAAAGTGTCAGACTTTATTTTTTTGGGCTCCAAAATCACTGCAGATGGTGACTGCTGTCATGAAATTAAAAGACACTTACTCCTTGGAAAGAAAGTTATGACTAACCTAGATAGCATATTTAAAAGCAGAGACATTACTCTGCCAACAAAGGTCCCTCTAGTCAAGGCTATGGTTTTTCCAGTGGTTATGTATGGATGTGAGAGTTGGACTGTGAAGAAGGCTGAGCGCTGAAGAATTGATGCTTTTGAACTGTGGTGTTGGATAAGACTCTTGAGAGTCCCTTGGACTGCAAGGAGATCCAACCAGTCCATTCAGAAGGAGATCAGCCCTGGGGTTTCTTTGGAAGGAATGATGCTAAAGCTGAAACTCCAGTACTTTGGCCACCTCATGTGAAGAGTTGACTCATTAGAAAATACTCTGATGCTGGGAGGGATTGGGGGCAGGAGGAGAAGGGGACGACAGAGGATGAGATGGCTGGATGGCATCACTGACTCGATGGACGTGAGTTTGAGTAAATGACCTCTCTGTCCATCACCAGGAGTTGGTGATGGACAGGGAGGCCTGGCATGCTGCGATTCATGGGGTTGCGAAGAGTCAGACACGACTGAGTGACTGAACTGAAGTGAAGCTCCTTCAGGCAGATAGCAGCCTTATGTTTCTTGATGACATTTCAAGGGGATGGCTCCCAGGTACTTGAGAGAAAATTTAGCAGGTTATAAAACTCGCCAAAGGACTGGAGATTTCATCTTAAAAGGGTGGAGAAATAATTTACAATAAAATATTGTCTTGCTGCTGCTGCTGTTGCTGCTAAGTTGCATCCGTCGTGTTCGACTCTGTGCAACTCTGTAGATGGAAGCCCACCAAGCTCCTCTGTTCCTGGGATTCTCCAGGCAAGAATACTGAAGTGGATTGCCATTTCCTTCTCCAATGCATGCATGCATGCTAAGTCGCTTCAGTCGTGTCCAACTCTGTGTGACCCCATAGAGCACAGCCCACCATGCTCCTCTGTCCCTGGGATTCTCTAGGCAAGAATACTAGAGTGGGTTGCCATTTCCTTCTCCAAAATGTTGTTTTAGACAATTATTTTAAAAAATGGATGTAAGTATCCTGGGTCAGGAAGAAGCCTGTGTAAAGTTTAGTCAAGCAGGCCATCATGGCTACAAAGGAGAGTGGTATCTAGTCTACACTGCAGGTTCATTTAAGCCCTACCTATGGTTTCTCCGACAATCATGTACAGATTGGAGAGGTAGTCCATAAGGAAGGCTGAGCACTGAAGAATTGATTCTTTTGAACTCCGGTGCTAGAAAAGACTCTTGAGAATTCCTTGGACAGCAAGGAGATCAAATCAGTCAACCCTAAAGGAAACAAACCTGACTATTCATTGGAAAGACTGTTTGCTGAAGCTCCAATACTTCTGCTATCTGATGTGAAGAGCTGACTCATTGGAAAAGACCCTGATGCTGGGAGAGATTGAAGATGGGAGGAGAAGGCCGTGGCAGAGGATGAGATGGTTAGAAAGCGTCATTGACTCAACGGACAGGAATTTGAGCAAACTCTGGGAGATAGTGGATGATAGAGGAGCCTGATGGGCTACAGTCCATGGGGTCGCAAAGAATTGGACACAGTTTAGCAACTGAATAACAACAAATAATACTGGAAGGGAAATGTATCCATAAGATAGATTGGACACCTAAGCCTTGAGGTCCTTTCCTCCACTGTTTTTCCTTTGTAAGTCAAATAGTTTGTCTTCTCCAAGAAACTTTAAAATACTACCTCCATTCTTCCCCAATCTGACTTAGAACTCTTTGTCTGTTGCCAGGTAATCCAGCAACATCTCTTTCAAAATACATGTATCATCAGAGATTTAATTCGGGGAGTCAATTTTGTCTTCCCCATCACACTTCAGCCATTTCTAGGACAAGATGTTGTGATTTTTATCTCTGTTATCCAAGAAACAAGCTAAGTGTCACAAATAGTCAGTACATAATGAACACTGCTAAATAATAGAAGCATACTTTTTTCATAGTAAATAGTTTAAAGTCAGCTAGGGCTTTTCAAGTGGCACTAGTGATAAAAAACCCACCTTCCAGTGCAGGAGACTTAAGAGACAAGGTTTTGATCCCTATCCCTGGGTTTGGAAGATCCCCTGGAGGACAGCATGGCCACCCACTCCAGTATTCTTGCCTGGAGAATCCCATGAAGAGAGGGGCCTGGTGGACTGTGGTCCATGGGGTCGCAAGGAGTAGGACATGACTGAAGCAACTTAGCACACAGGATAAAGAGAATCATCCATGGACAAAAGGTTTTACAAAGTCCCTTATATCTTGAATCTTAAAGCATTTATTCTGTCTCTTTGAGCCATAAGGCCAACCCTATTAGAGAGCATTATAAATGAAAAATATGCAAATTTTAAAAAATAGCCCAGTTTTAATGGGGATTATAACAAAATCGAATATGAGCTTAACTTTGAATTTCTTGGCTTTTATGTTTAACTTAAATCCAAGATACTATTTGAAACTATCTTTTGGAATGCAAATCAGCACCAATACTGCTGAGCATAGTTAAAATGAATGAAAATGATAACAGAAAAAACTTTACAAACTATACAGAATCCTGTTTTAACATAAGTAGATTTAGGTTTTATTATTATTATAATTAATGGCATACAGACTAAATCTTATTTATCATTTAATTTAAAGTAAATTTATATATAAGGAAGACTGTATAATATTGGCTGGAGAAGGCAATGGCACCCCACTCCAGTGTTCTTGCCTGGAGAATCCCACGGACAGTGGAGCCTGATGGGCTGCAGTCTATAGGGTCACACAGAGTCAGACATGACTGAAGCGACTTAGTAGCAGCAGCAGTATAATATTGGCAAGGAAAAATGAATACAAAATACTCTAAACAGTTAATATATCACATTTAACATGGGTCACACAGAGTCGGACACGACTGAAGGGACTTAGCAGCAAGATGATCTTAAAAGCTTCTGCACAGCAAAGGAAACTATTAGCAAGGTGAAAAGACAGCCTTCAGAATGGGAGAAAATAATAGCAAATGAAGCAACTGACAAACAACTAATCTCAAAAATATACAAGCAACTCCTACAGCTCAACTCCAGAAAAATAAATGACCCAAGCAAAAAATGGGCCAAAGAACTAAATAGACATTTCTCCAAAGAAGACATACAGATGGCTAACAAACACATGAAAAGATGCTCAACATCACTCATTATCAGAGAAATGCAAATCAAAACCACTATGAGGTACCATTTCACACCAGTCAGAATGGCTGCGATCCAAAAGTCTACAAATAATAAGTGCTGGAGAGGGTGTGGAGAAAAGGGAACCCTCTTACACTGTTGGTGGGAATGCAAACTAGTACAGCCACTATGGAGAACAGTGTGGAGATTCCTTAAAAAACTGGAAATAGAACTGCCTTATGATCCAGCAATCCCACTGCTGGGCATACACACTGAGGAAACCAGAAGGGAAAGAGACACGTGTACCCCAATGTTCATCGCAGCACTGTTTATAATAGCCAGGACATGGAAGCAACCTAGATGTCCAACAGCAGATGAGTGGATAAGAAAGCTGTGGTACATATACACAATGGAGTATTACTCAGCCATTAAAAAGAATACATTTGAATCAGTTCTAATGAGGTGGATGAAACTGGAGCCTATTAAACAGAGTGAAGTAAGCCAGAAGGAAAAACATAAATACAGTATACTAATGCATATATATGGAATTTAGAAAGATGGTAACAATAACCTGGTGTACGAGACAGCAAAAGAGACCCTGATGTATAGATCAGTCTTATGGACTCTGTGGTAGAGGGAGAGGGAGGGAAGATTTGGGAGAGTGACATTGAAACATGTAGAATATCATGTAAGAAACGAGTTGCCAGTCCAGGTTCAATGCGCGATGCTGGATGCTTGGGGCTGGTGCACTGGGACGATCCAGAGGGATGGTGTGGGGAGGGAGGAGGGAGGAGGGTTCAGGATGGGGAACACATGTATGCCTGTGGCGGATTCATTTTGATATTTGGCAAAACTAATACAATTATGTAAAGTTTAAAAATAAAATAAAATTAAAAAAAAGAATAAATGATTTCAAATACTTTGTTTGTTGAAAAAATATTCATTTGCTCTGAATTCATTTTTAAACACTTTTTTCCCTTTAATTGTGTATGAATTTTAAGTTATAGAAAAAATTCATTGACTGTTAGGTCAGTGTTTTCAATTGGTATTCTTATAAGAAACAGTAAATGACAAACAAGATTTTCCCATTGCATTTATTAATTTCAGATAATCACAAATTTGAAAGATGATTTTAATTTTATATAATTATTAAATCTATTATTAATACCGTGTAGAAGCCCAAATGATTATTTTTAACAACTGTTTTTCATGAAATTTCACTTTCTTCTCAGATGTTGTATTGTAGTCTTTCAAAGTAAACATAAATGATTTTTAAAATACAGAGCTGAATTAAAGTTTTCTTTTATTTCCAACACTATTTTGTGAATATTTGACTTCAGTGAGACTGAATTCAGACAATGAGGTTATCCTCTGACATGATCGTTTATTTACATAGTTTTATTTTAGAAAGAAATTAAATTTGTACAAACGTCTGGTTTTAAAATGATAAAAAATAGGAGGCGGTCCTAAGATGGCAGAGGAATGGGACAGGGAGACCACTTTCTCCCCCACAAATTCATCAAAAGAACATTTAAACACTGAGTAAATTCCACAAAACAACTTCTGAATGCCAGCAGAGGACATCAGGCACCCAGAAAAGCAGCCCATTGTCTTCGAAAGGAGGTAGGAAAAAAATATAAAAGACAAAAAAAGAGACAAAAGAGGTAGGGACGGAGCTCTGTCCCTGGAAGGGAGTCTTAAAAAGAAAGAAGATTCCAAACACCAGGAAACATTCTCACTGCCGAGTTCTGTGGCGAGCCTTGGAAGCACAGAGGGCAACATAACTGGGAGGAAAAATAAATACATAATTAAAACCCACAGACTACAAGCCCAATGGTAACTCCCCCAGCAGAGAAGCAGTGCAGACGCCAGTACCCGCCACAAGCAAGTAGGGGCTGAGCAGGGAGGTGCGGGCTGCATCGCTTAGAGTAAGGACCAAGCCTGAATGCCTCAAGGACAATCTGAGTGAACTAACTTGGACTAGCAAACCAGACTGTGGGATAGCTACCACGTGCAAAGCCCTAACCTAAGACACTGCCAGGCCCACTCACAGAACAAAGGACTGAAAAAAGATAGCCTGCTGCAGACCATCCCCCTTTGGTGATAGGCAGCCAGAGCCACATGGGGGCAATCACAGCCCCAGAGAGGCATTATCTACAAAATTGCAAGCAGGCTTCTTTGCTAACTAAGACTTCTTGGGGTCCTGGACATCCACCTGTGAAGGTGCACCAGTTGTACACCCAGAAAACAGAGCAGCAGGGACCGGGGAGGTGATAAGTCGCAGCGACCACGCTCACCAAACACCTCATCACTTGAGCTGCTCAGACCTAGGAAGGGCACAAAATGCAGTCCCAATGGAGTCTGCGCCTCTGAGGACTACCCGAGCGCCTGAACCTGAGTGGCTTAGACCTGGGAGGTGCAGGCTGCCCAGGGCTGGCCTCAGATGGTTCCTGGCAGAGCTACCTAGAGCCTGAGCAATGTGGGCAGGGAGGGCACACGCGCCGTGAGCGGGGGCAGACCCAGTGTGGCTGAGACACTGCGAACACACGCCAGTGTTATTTGTTTGCCGTGTCCCTCCCTCCCCACAGTGCGACTGAACAAGTGAGACCAGAAAAAAGAAAAAAGTCTCCACCACCACCCACCTTGTGTTAGGGTGAAAATCAGACACTGAAGAGACCAGCAAACGGAAGAAGCTAAAACAGAGGGAACCGCTTTGGAAGTGACAGGTGCAATAGATTAAAACCCTGTAGTTAGTACCAACTACATAGGAAGGGGCCTATAGAACTTGAGAAATATAAGCTGGACCAAGGAACTATCCGAAAATGAACTGAACCCACACTACCCACAACAACACCAGAGAAAGTCCTAGATATATGTTTACTATTTTTATGATCATTCTTTTTTTCTCTCTCTTTTAATTTCTTTTAATTTTTAAGTCCTCTATTACTACTTTAATTTTCATTTTTATAACCTACTATTACTTTGCAAAAAAAGATCCTATTTTTTTAAAGCAAACTTTATATATATATATAATTTTTGTAACTTTGTTTTTTCTTTTTCTTTGTTTTTTTTTTTTCCTTCTTTTCTTTAATATTGTATTTTTGAAAATCCAACCTCTACTCTAGATTTTTAATCTTTGCTTTTTGATATTTGTTGTCAATTTTGTACCTTTAAGAACCCAATCTTCAGTACCCATTTTTACTTGGGAGCGAGATTACTGGCTTGACTGCTCTCTCCCCCTTTTGACTCTCCTTTTTCTCCACCAGGTCGCCTCTGTCTCCTCCCTCCCCCTTCTCTTCTCTACCCAACTCTGTGAATCTCTTTGTGTGTTCCAGACGGTGGAGAACACTTAGGGAACTGATTACTGGCTGGATCTGTCTCTCTCCTTTTGATTCCCCCCTTTTATCCTCCTGGCCACTTCTGTCTCCTTCTTCCCTCTTCTTTTCTCTGTATAACTCCGTGAACATCTCTGAGCGGTCCAGACTGTGAAGCGCACATAAGGAAGTGATTACTGGCTAGCTTGCTCTCTCCTCTTTTGATTCCACCTCATTTCATTCGGGTCACCTCTAAACCCTTCCTCCCTCTTCTCTTCTCCATGTAACTCTGTGAACCTCTCTGGGTGTCCCTCACTGTGGAGAAACTTTTCATCTTTAACCTAGATGTTTTATCAACAGCGCTGTATAGAAGGAGAGTATGGTAGTCTTGAGATTACCATAAAAATAAGACTGAAAACCAGAAACAGGAGGCTTAAGTCCAAATCCTGAGAACACCAGAGAACTCCTGACTCCAGGGAACAGTAACTGACAGGAGCTCATCAAACGCCTCCATACCTACACTGAAACCAAGCACTACCCAAGGGCCAACAAGTTCCAGAGCAAGACATACCACGCAAATTCTCCAGCAACACAGGAACACAGACCTGAGCTTCAAAGGCTGCCCAAAGTTACTCCAAACCCATTGCCATCTCATAACTCATTACTGGACACTCCCTTGCACTCCTGAGAGAAGAAATCCATCTCCACCCACCAGAACACTGACACAAGCTTTCAATAACCAAGAAACCTTGACAAGCCACCCGTACAACCCCACCCACAGCGAGGAAACTCCACAACAAAGAGAACTCCACAAACTGCCAGAATACAGAAAGGGCACCCCAAACACAGCAATATAAACAAGATGAAGAGACAGAGGAATACCCAGCAGGTAAAGGAACAGGATGAATGCCCACCAAACCAAATAAAAGAGGAAGAGATAGGGAATCTACCTGATAAAGAATTCCAATTAATGATAGTGAAAATTATCCAAAATCTTGAAATCAAAATGGAATCACAGATAAATAGCCTGGAGACAAGGATTGAAAAGATGCAAGAAAGGTTTAACAAGGGCCTAGAAGAAATAAACAAGAGTCAATATATAATGAATAATGCAATAAATGAGATAAAAAACACTCTAGAGGCAACAAATAGTAGAATAACGGAGGCAGAAGATAGGATTAGTGAACTAGAAGATAAAATGGTAGAAATAAATGGATCAGAAGAAAAAATAAAAATGAATTAAAAGAAATGAGGACAATCTCAGAGACCTCCAGGACAATATTAAATGCCCCAACACTCGAATCATAGGAGTCCCAGAAGAAGAAGACAAAAAGAAAGACCATGAGAAAATACTGGAGGAGATAATAGTTGAAAACTTCCCTAAAGTAGGGAAGGAAATAATCAGCCAAGTCCAAGAAACCTAGAAAGTCCCAAACAGGATAAACCAAAGGCAAAACACCGGTAAGACACATATTAATCAAATTAACAAAGATCAAACACAAAGAACAACTATTAAAATCAGCAAGGGAAAAACAACAAATAACACACAAGGGGATTCCCATAAGGATAACAGCTGATCTTTCAATAGAAACTCTTCAGGCCAGGAGGGAATAGCAAGACATACTTAAAGTGATGAAAGAAAATAACCTACAGCCCAGATTACTGTACCCAGCAAGGATCTGATTCAAATATGAAGGAGAAATCAAAAGCTTTACAGACAAGCAAAAGCTGAGAGAATTCAGCACCACCAAACCAGCTCTCCAACAAGTGCTAAAGGATCTTCTCTAGACAGGAAATGCAAAAAGGGTGTATAAACCTGAGCCCAAAACAATAAAGGAAATGGCAACCGGATCATACTTATCAATAATTACCTTAAACATAAATGGGTTGAATGCCCCAACCAAAAAACAAAGACTGGCTGAATGGATACAAAAACAAGACCCCTATATATGTTGTCTACAAGAGATCCACCTCAAAGCAAAGGACACATACAGACTGAAAGTGAAGGGCTGGAAAAAGATATTCCATGCAAATAGAGACCAAAAGAAAGCAGGAGTAGCAATACTCATATCAGATAAAATAGACTTTAAAACAAAGCCTGTGAAAAGGGACAAAGAAGGACACTACATAATGATCAAAGGATCAATCCAAGAAGAAGATAAAATAATTATAAATATATATGTACCCAAAATAGGAACACCACAATATGTAAGAGAAATGCTAACAAGTATTTAAGGGGAAATTAACAATAACACAATAATAGTGGGAGACTTTAATACCACACTAACACCTATGGATAGATCAACTAAACAGAAAATTAACAAGGAAATGCAAACCTTAAATGATATAATAGACCAGTTAAACCTAATTGATATCTATAGGACATTTCACCCCAAAACAATGAATTTTACCTTTTTCTCAAGCGCACACGGAATCTTCTCCAGGATAAATCACATCCTGGGACATAAATCTAGCCTTGGTAAATTAAAAAAAGTTGAAATAATTCCAAACATCTTTTCTGACCACAATGCAGTAAGATTAAATCTCAATTACAGGAGAAAAACTATTAAAAATTCAAACATATGGAGGCTGAACAGGAGAAAAACTATTAAAAATTCAAACATATGGAGGCTGAATAACCAACAAATCACAGAAGAAATAAAAAAAACAAATCAAAATATGCATAGAAACGAATGAAAATGAAAACACAACACAAAACCTGTGGGACACTGTAAAAGCAGTGCTAAGGGGAAAGTTCATAGCAATACAGGCATACCTCAAGAAAACAGTCAAATAAATAACTTAACTGTACACCAAAAGCAACAATAAAAGGAAGAAATGAAGAACCCCAGGGTTAGTAGAAGGAAAGAAATATTAAAAATTAGAGCAGAAATAAAAAAAAAACAGAGAGAGAGAGACCATAGCAAAAATCAACAAAGCCAAAAGCTGGTTCTTTGAAAAGATAAATAAAATTGACAAACCATTAGCCAGACTCATCAAGAAACAAAGGGAGAAAAATCAAATCAATAAAATTAGAAACGAAAATGGAGAGATCACAACAAACAACACAGAAATACAAAGGATCATAAGAGACCACTATCAACAATTATATGCCAATAAAATGGACAACGTGGAAGAAATGGACAAAACCTTAGAAAAGTATATCTTTCCAAAACTGAACCAGGAAGAAATAGAAAATCTTAACAGACCCATCACAAGCACAGAAATTGAAACTGTAATCAGAAATCTTCCAGCAAACAAAAGCCCAGGTCCAGATGGATTCACAGCTGAGTTCTCCCAAAAATTTAGAGAAGAGCTAACACCTATCCTACATAAACTCTTCCAGAAAATTTCAGAGGAAGGTAAATTTTCAAACTCATTCTATGAGGCCACCATCACCCTAATACCAAAACCTGACAAAGATCCCACAAAAAAAGAAAAATATAGGCCAATATCACTGATGAACATAGATGTAAAAATCCTTAACAAAATTCTAGGAATCAGAATCCAATTACATATTAAAAAGATCATACACCATGACCAAGTGGGCTTTATCCCACGGATACAAGGATTCTTCAATATCCGCAAATCAATCAATGTAATACACCACATTAACAAATTGAAAAATAAAAGCCATATGATTATCTCAATAGATGCAGAGAAAGCCTTTGACAAAATTCAACATCCATTTATGATAAAAACTCTCCTGAAAGCAGGAATAGAAGGAACATACCTCAACATAATAAAAGCTATATGTGACAAACACATAGTAAACATTATCCTCAATGGTGAAAAATTGAAAGCATTTCCCCTAAAGTCAGGAACAAGACAAGGGTGCCCACTTTCACCACTGCTACTCAACACAGTTTTGGAAGTTTTGACCACAACAATTAGAGCAGAAAAATAAATAAAAGGAAACCAAATTGGAAAAGAAGAAGTAAAATTTTCACTTTTTGCAGATGACATGATCCTCTACATAGAAAACCCTAAACACTCCACCAAAAAATTACTAGAGCTAATCAATGTATATAGTAAAGTTGCAGGATATAAAATCAATACACAGAAATCCCTTGCATTCCTATACATAACAATGAGAAAATAGAAAGAGAAATTAAGGAAACAATTCCATTCACCATTGCAACGAAAAGAATAAGATACTTAGGAATATATCTACCTAAAGAAACTAAAGACCTATATATAGAAAACTATAAAACACTGGTGAAAGAAATCAAAGAGGACACTAATAGATGGAGAAATATACCATGTTCATGGATTGGAAGAATCCATATAGTGAAAATGAAAATACTACCCAAAACAATCTATAGATTCAATGCAATCCCTATCAAGCTACCAACGGTATTTTTCACAGAGCTAGAACAAATAATTTCACAATTTTTAAGGAAATACAAAAAAGCTCGGATAGCCAAAGCAATCTTGAGAAAGAAGAATGGAACTGGAGGAATCAACCTGCCTGACTTCAGGCTCTACTACAAAGCCACAGTCATCAAGACAGTATGGTACTGGCACAAAGACAGAAATATAGATCAATGGAACAAAATAGAGAGCCCAGAGATAAATCCACACACCTATGGACACCTTATCTTTGACAAAGGAGGCAAGAATATACAATGGATTAAAGACAATCTTTTTAACAAGTGGTGCTGGGAAAACTGGTCAACCACTTGTAAAAGAATGAAACTAGAACACTTTCTAACACCATACCAAAAAATAAACTCAAAATGGATTAAAGATCTAAACATAAGACCAGAAACTATAAAACTCCTAGAGGAGAACATAGGCAAAACAGTCTCCGACATAAACCACAGCAGGATCCTCTATGACCCACCTCCCAAAATATTGGGCATAAAAGCAAAAATAAACAAATGGGACCTAATTAAAATTAAAAGCTTCTGCACAACAAAGGAAACTAGAAGCAAAGTGAAAAGACAGCCTTCAGAATGGGAGAAAATAATAGCAAATGAAGCAACGGACAAATAATTAATATATATATGAAGTTTGCTTTAAAAAATAGGGTCCCTTTTTTTTTGCAAAGTAATAGTAGGTTATAAAAATGAAAATTAAAGGAGTAATAGAGGACTTAAATTTTTTTTAAAAAATTAAAAAAGATAAAGAATGATAGTAAAAATAGTAAAAATATATCTAGGACTTTCTCTGCTGTTGTTGTGGGCAGTGTGGGGTCAGTTCATTTTCAGATAGTTCCTTGATCAGGCTTATATTTCTCAAGATCTATAGACCCCTTCCTATGTAGTTGGTACTAACTACAGGGTTTTAATCTGTTGCAGCTGTCACTTCCAAGGAGGTTCCCTCTGTTTTAGCTTCTTGTGTTTTCTGGTCTCTTCAGTGTCTAATTTCCGCCCTGATACAAGAGGGCGGTGGTGGACACTTTTTTAGGCTCACTTGTTTAGTCGTACTGTGGGGAGGGAGGGACGCTGCAAACAAATAACACTGGTGTGTGCTCGCAGTGTCTCAGCCACACTGGGTTTGCCCCCACTCATGGCATGTATGCTTTCCCTGTCTGCACTGCTTAGCTTCTAGGTTGTTCTGCCATGAACTGTCTGAGGCCAGCCCTGGGTTATATGCCCTTCCCAGGTCTCAGCCGCTCAGTTTCAGGTACTCGGGTAGTCCTCCGAGGCGCAGATAGGGTTGGGCCTGTTTTGTGCCCTTCCCAGATCCAAGCAGCTCAGATGACCAGGTGTTTGGTGAGCATGGTCGCTGCGACTTTTTGCCTCCCCTGTCCCTGCCGCTAAGTTTTCTGAGTGTACAACGGGCGCAACTTCTCAGGTGGATGTTGACCATCCAGAATCCCAAGAAGTCTTAGTTAGCAAAGAAGCCTGCTTGCATTTTGGTAGATAATGCCTCTCTGGGGCCACGATTGCCCCCTTCTGGCTCTGGCTGCCTGTCACCGGAGGGGGATGGTCTGCAGCTGGCTAGCTCTGCTCAGTCCTTTGTTCTATGAGTGGGCCTGACGGTGTCTTAGGTTAGAGCTTTTAGCGTGGTAGCTATCCCACAGTCTGGTTTGCTAGCCCATGTTAGTTTCATCAGATTGCCCTCAGGGCATTCAGGCCCAGTCCTTACTCTAAGCAATGCAGCCTGCACCTCCCTGCCCAGGCCCCTCTTGCTGTGGAGGGTGCAGGTGTCTGAGCTGCTTCTCCGCTGGGGGAGTTACCGATGGGTACTTAATCTGTGGGTTTTAATTATTTATTTATTTTTCCTCCTGGTTATGTTGCCCTCTGTGGTTCCAAGGCTTGCCACAGACTCGGCAGTGAGAGTGTTTCCTGGTGTTTGGAAACTTCTCTCTTTTTTAAGACTCCTTTCCTGGGATGGAGCTCCATCCCTACCTCTTTTGTCTCTCTTTTTGTCTTTTATATTTTTTCCTACCTCCTTTGGAAGACAATGGGCTGCTTTTCTGGGTGCCTGATGCCCTCTGCCGGCATTCAGAGTTGTTTTGTGGAGTTTACTCAGTGTTCAAATGTTCTTTTGATGAATTTGTAGGGGAGAAAGTGATCCCCCTGTCCTATTCCGCTGCCATCTTAGGACAGCCTCCATACTAATCCACTAATGTCTTTCAATCTTCCTGAGCAATCACTCCATAAAGCTGAAAGATTTACTTATAGCTTTTATTTCAACTTTTGAACTCATTATGAAGGTGCTAAAGCTATAAAGAAAGCTGAGTACCAAAGAATTTATGCTTTTGAACTGTGGTATTGGAGAGGACTCTTGACAGTACCTTGCAATGCAAGGAGATCAAACCAGTCCATTCTAAAGGAAATCAGTCCTGAATATTCATTGGAAGGACAGATGTTGAAACTGAAACTCCAATACTTTGGCCACCTGATGCAAAGAGCTGACTCATTGGAAAAGACCCTGATTCTGGGAAAGACTGAAGGCAGCAGGAGAGGGGGACAACAGAGAATGAGACGGTTGGATGACATCACTGACTCGATGGACATGAGTTTGGGCAAACTCCAGGAGTTGGTGATGGATAGGTAAGCCTGGTGTGCTGCAGTCCATGGGGCAGCAAAGAGTCGGACATGACTAAGCTATTAAACACTGTCTGGTTCTCTGGTTATCTATTAAATTATTTTAATTATGTGATTGATGAAAGTGAAAGTGGAGAGTGAAAAAGTTGGCCTAAAGCTCAACATTCAGAAAACGAAGCTCATGGCATCTGGTCCCATCACTTCATGGGAACTAGATGAGGAAACAATAGAAAAAGTGTCAGACTTTTTTTTTTTTTTGGGCTCCAAAATCACTGCAGATGCAGCCATGAAATTAAAAGACATTTACTCCTTGGAAGGAAAGTTATGACCAACCTAGATAGCATATTCAAAAGCAGAGACATTACTTTACCAACAAAGGTTCGTCTAGTCAAGGCTATGGTTTTTCCTGTGGTCATGTATGGATGTGAGAGTTGGACTGTGAAGAAGGCTGAGTGCCAAAGAATTGATGCTTTTGAAGTGTGGTGTTGGCGAAGACTCTTGAGAGTCCTTTGGACTGCAAGGAGATCCAGCCAGTCCGTCCTAAAGGAGATCAGCCCTGGGTATTCTTTGGAAGGAATGATGCTAAAGCTGAAACTCCAGTACTCTGGCTACCTCATGCGAAGAGTTGACTCATTGGAAAAGACTCTGATGCTGGGAGGGATTGGGGGCAGGCGGAGAAGGGGACGACAGAGGATGAGATGGCTGGATGGCATCACTGACTCAATGGACCTGAGTCTGGGCAAACTCCAGGAGTGAACTCCGGGAGTTGATGATGGACAGGGAGGCCTGGCGTGCTGTGATTCATGGGGTCGCAAAGAGTCGGACACGACTGAGCGACTGAACTGAACTGAACTGAACTGAACTCAACTGAACTGAATTATGTCATAAAGAGTTAACTGGTGCCCAATGATATGTTTACTTTTTCAAAATGCTTTTTAAAATAAAATTATCAGGATATATATTGTTTATAGAATAAAATATGAAGTAGGAAAGTAAATAGTAATCATCTTGATTTTTAGATAGTACACAAGCAAAGGGGGTTGAAACAGGAAGCATGAATATGTTAATTCTTTGCTTTGTTCTAAAGAAGATGCTTGTTTCTTACCCTTTCACAAGCTTGTCCTGTCAGAAAAGACTGAAAAAAGTGCTGTCTTCTTGAAGATTTTCCTGGTTTGAACTCTGGAATTAAAAATCTGGCACACTGGCTAGCCTGAGTGTAGGTTACAATGATCTACTTGGATAGTTATCTAGTCAACTCAGGCATGATATGAAAGTTATATTAAATTTGGAATTCCTTCCTCATTTAAGTTCAATAGAATATTTAGATAGCATGCTGTTGTACCTTAAAAAGTGAATGAAAGTCAACATGCAAAAATGCTGTTATATGGGTTGGACAAAAGATATGTTCAAGTTTATGAAAAACCCCAACAAACTTTCTGGGCAACATAATGTGTATGAATGAACATAAATATGAATATGAACAAATGTAAGTATAAAAAGTGAGTATAAAAATCTGAAGCTAATGCACACAAACTCATAGAATTAGTGAATGGAATTTTGAAGAAAGCATTTTATATTTGTTATTTTCTGTCCTTAAGAAATGAAAGTTCTACCTGTGTATCAGGACTGTGAAGAAGACTGAGAGCCGAAGAATTGATGCTTTTGAACTGTGGTGTTGGAGAAGACTCTTGAGAGTCCCTTGGACTGCAAGGAGATCCAACCAGTCCATTCTGAAGGAGATCAGCCCTGGGATTTCTTTGGAGGGAATGATGCTGAAGCTGAAACTCCAGTACTTTGGCCACCTCAAGTGAAGTGTTGACTCATTGGAAAAGACTCTGATGCTGGAAGGGATTGGGGGCAGGAGGAAAAGGGGATGACAGAGGATGAGATGGCTGGGTGGCATCACTGACTCGATGGACATGAGTCTGTGTGAACTCTGGGAGTTCGTGATGGACAGGGAGGCCTGGTGTGCTGCAATTCATGGTGTCACAAAGAGTCGGAAACGACTGAGCGACTGAACTGAACTGAACCTGTGTATCTGGCCATGACAGATAAACTGGTATCAGACTTGCCCTTGAACTAGAATTAATTTGAAAATTGGGTAAGTCATTAAGAAAAACAACAACCGAAAAAATCCGTTTTCATACATTTAGCAATTAGCAGGAAACTCAGAAATGTGATCTCTGAGAGAAGGGAAACAAATGAGACCAACATTATGATTTCACAAACTTCTGTTTGTGGGACATTTCCTGAATTGTGGCCAAAGGAGGCATCCAATCTAAGTAGTCTCCATAGTGGAGGAGAAAGACTGAAATTCCAAGAGGCTGAGATATTTGAAATTTGTGGGGCAGAGTATCAGAGACGTGAAAGCTACACTGTTCTCTGAAATATGTATGGTGACTACTTGATTCTTTGGATCATTTCTAAGCTGTGTGTTCACAGAGTGAGAACAAACAAGTGTGAGTAGTGCAATGCTGCTGCCGCTAAGTTGCTTCAGTCATGTCCGACTCTGTGTGACCCCACAGACGGCAGCCCACCAGGCTTCCCTGTCCCTGGGATTCTCCAGGCAAGAACACTGGAGTGGGCTTCCATTTCCTTCTCCAGTGCATGAAAGTGAAAAGTGAAAGTGAAGTTGCTCAAATAGATTCTTAAATTCCCAACATCAATTTTAAGAGCAACTAATAGGAAGCTGGTACCTAAAATACGGACTTCCCTGGTGGCCTTGTGGTAAAAAATCTGCCTACCAATGCAGGAGACGTGGGTTTGATCCCTGGGTTGGGAAAATCCCCTGGAGGAGGCAATGGCAACCCACTTCAGTACTCTTACCTGGAAAATCCCATGGACAGAGAAGCCTGGCACGTCAGTGTCTGTGGAGTTGCAGAGTCACACACAACTTAATAACTGAAGCAGTACACACAGAGAAAATGACCAGAATACATACAAGGATAAGAGGCATTCAATTCACAATCAGTGAGAGTGGAAACACCTTGTTGAACACAGCATATTTATTCCATCTAAAATCTTAACTCATTGAATATTTTATGAGGGCAATGTTCTATGTACCCATAGCTCCTGTAAATGTAAACTAACAAATTTAAAAACAAACATTGCAGATTTCAAATAACTCTTAAGTAATTTGGATTCTTGTCAAAAGAATATAAAACAAAAAGCTTAAAGGATAGAAAATAATTGTATGCCCTGAAATTACCAACTTTAGGAATTAAAAAGGGCATCACAGATAGTCCATATGTTAAAGGGATAATAAAAACTTATAATGAAAACTTTTAATGCAACACTGACTTAAGAAATAGGGAGCTTGAATATCCTATAACTATTTTGAGAAATGAAGTCATAATTAGTAACTTTCACATTAGGTAATAAACTTTAAGACCAGAAGCCTACACCAGTGAATTCTATAAAACATTTGACAAGGAAATGGTACAAATCCTACACAAATATTTTTTTTAGAAATCGAATAAGAAGGAAACAGTCTCTTCTTTCAGGAAAAGTGATGATAAATTTTCAAACAGTATAAGTAAATATCCTTTAAAATCCTTCCAGACAGACCAATAAGATGGCAGACCACGCCAAAAAGTTATCTGCTTTCATGAAAAATCAACCATTATTAAAACAATTGAAGTTCAATGAAAGATGATGAAAAGAAGTTATTAAATTTTTAGAGAAGTTAGTTCTTTATTGTTGTTGTTCAGTCACTATGCTGTGTCCAACCCTGTTGCATCTGCATGGACTGTAGCATGCCAGGCTCCTCCGTCATGGGGATTACCGGGCAAGAATACATCAGTGGGTTACCATTTCTTTCAGGGGATCTTCCTAGACCAAGGATCAAACCCTTGTCTCCTGCATAGGCAGGTGGATTCTTTACCACTGTGCCACCAGGGAACAGATATTAAAGCTAATAAAATGAACAGCTGAGCACATGTGCAGCAGGAGAACCCAAGAGCAGAGAGGTAAGTGTGTTTGCATCAGGTGGCATTTCTCTGAGATCTGCATCCAGATCTCTGTCCATAACATCAATTGGTCCAAAGGTAATAAAGAAGGATTGGGATTAAATTAGACTATGTCATATCTTGTAGAAGTCAAATATCAAGCAATAAGATAAATTGTAACATGTGTCAGACAAGGCTAAGTTAAGAACCAGGGCATAAATTTAGGGGCCCCTTTGTGTTCCCTTTATCGATATTTGGGAGAAAGGTGAACTACCTAGGTCTTCAGGTGGAAAGAGAATAGGTCTAACTAATTAAAGAGTTTAAAAGAACAAAGAATGCAAGAACAAGCTACTACTATCAGGCAAGAGAAATAACCATAGCATGTGTGTGTGTTAGTTGCTCAGTCCTGTCTGACTCTATGTGACCTGAGGGACTGTGGCCCACCAGGCTCCTCTGTCCATGGGATTTTCCAGGCAAGAATACTGGAGTGGGTAGCCGTTCCCTTCTCCTGGGGATCTTCAGGGATTGATCCAGGGATCAAACCCATGTCTCCTGTATTGCAGGCAGATTCTTTACCATCTGAGCCACAAGAGAAGCCCCAACTATAACATAGAGGGCTCCAATAAATCAGTCACAAAGACTCCCAGCTCTGTTTCAAAGGTAACAATTAGCTTGACATACATTTTTGAGCCATTTTCTAGGAAATAAACCTCCCTTGAACACTCGACCACCAGACTACCTTGAGCCAAAAAGAATGATGATACTGACCTTCTTTGATCTAATACCTTCACTCAACAAGGTGTCTAGATATTGTCAACCTAGAGAAAACTTTGTCTCATTTTAGAGCTAAAATTCCCACTCCTACGATGTGAATTACTGCCATTTTGGGACATGCAACATATGTCTGAGCACTGTGCAAACACATGTAGAACTCCACTCTGCATTAAAGATTACACTCACTATTTCATGAATACACATGTACCTTTGATTGAAAGCACTTGTTGTGTTCACTGGCTATGCATTCCAAGCAACAGACCCAATGAGTGTCATAACAACCCCTCTGGAGAACTCACAATTTCTTATAACTCAAGTCTACACATACTGTACAGCCCAGAAATTTCACTATCCACAAGAGATGAAAGTGTACGCATTAATATATACTGAGGAAACCAGAATTGAAAGAGACATGTGTACCCCAATGTTCATCACAGCACTGTTTATAATAGCCAGGACATGGAAGCAACCTAGATGTCCATCAGCAGATGAATGGATAAGAAAGCTGTGGTACATTTACACAATGGAGTATTACTCAGCTATTAAAAAGAATACATTTGAATCAGTTCTAATGAGATGGATGAAACTGGAGCCTATTATACAAAGTGAAATAAGCCAGAAAGAAAAACACCAATACAGTATAATAAAGCATATATATGGAATTTAGAAAGATGGTAATGATAACACTGTATGCGAGATAGCAAAAGAGACACAGATGTATAGAACAGTCTTTTGGACTCTGTGGGAGAGGGCAAGGGTGGGATGATTTGGGAGAATGGCATTGAAACATGTATATTATCATTTGTGAAACGAATTTCCAGTCCAGGTACAATGCATGATATAGGATGCTCAGGGCTGGTGCACTGGGATGACCCAGAGGGATAGTATGGAGAGGGAGGTGGGAGGAGGGTTCAGGATGGGGAACACATGTACACCTGTGGCAGATTCATGTCAATGTATGGTAAAACCAATACAATATTGTAAAGTAATTAGCCTCCAATTAAAATAAGTAAATTTATATTAAAACAAACAAACAAACAAAAGTAGCCAAGGAAACTCCAGTTTGAATGGAAAGAAAAGGATAGGAACAGGGGAGAGGATGGTATAATTGGCTGAATGTTTAAAATGAGATAACAGGAAAAATAAAAAACAGTAAATTCCAGGGTTTTGAGCACATATGACTTTGACAATAAGGTAGTAAATAAATTAAATAGATAAATCGGAAGGATTTTGGTTTTGAGAAAAAATGACAAGAGTTTAGGTATGCCAAGTTTGAGGTACTCAACCATGTCTTACTGTATCTTACTGATTTGGAAAGTTATTGATTAAATTACTACGCTTGGGGCTAGTGCACTGGCACGACCCAGAGGGATGGTATGGAGAGGGAGGAGGGAGGAGGGTTCAGGATGGGGAACACATGTATACCTGTGGTGGATTCATTTTGATATTTGGCAAAACTAATACAATTATGTAAAGTTTAAAAATTAAATAAAATTAAAAAAATACATATATATATATATATATAAATTACTAACATAAAATTTTAAAAATAAATAAATAAATTGTTACCAGTTTCTTAGCCCCAACAGCCATGCTTGTTTCTACATCTTCACATTTCCCCATCATTAACTCTCAAGTCAGTATTTTACTTCAAACACAAGGACACAGGGGCTTGTAGATGGTTTAATTCCTGACCCCCTTTCTCCATCACTTTGGAAACAAGGAAATTTTTGAGCAACATTGTCTGATAATAAGTAAAGAGGTTTTTTAAAAGTAAAAATAATAATAATAATAAAAATGTATGCATTAAAAACATGCACACAAACGTTCACAGGGGTTTTATCACACTATAGCAAAAACTTGAAAACCTTAAATCATCACCAGCATTTAAATGGATAAAAAGTGATGATCCATACAATGGAATACCATTTAGTAATAAAATATAATGAGATATGGATAGAAATAAAAACATGAAGGAATCTCAAAACCATAACATTGAGTAAGAGAACCCAGATGAAAAGGTACTTTCTATAATTCTATTTAAGTGAACTTTTAGAAAAAGTTCTAGGGATATAGTAAGCAGATCATTGCAACTGAGGATGATGGTGATGGGAGACAGTGATTACAGAGAAAAACAAGATAACTTCTGGGGACAACAATCTTGATTCCATCTAATGCCAGCTTATCTCATAGCAGGTAATGACAATTCATCACCATTGATGTTTAACAATAAATAAGTCTTGACACAAAAGAAAATGCAAAAAAAAAAATTCTAGTAAAAATCAAAAGAAAAATATTTCCAATAGGCAAATATGTCAAGACCTAAAGTCACTAATTATATAAAAAACATATTTTGAAGAAGTAAAACCTCTGTATTTTGATTATATCACTAAATGTAATTATAAATTTATTTATACTATTAAAATATAAAGCTGAAAGCTACTTCTTGGAAGAGAACATTTGTCATACCTATATCTCAGATACAAATTGCCCCATGATATTTAACATAAAACAATTTAATGAAAAGAAGAAATCAAATAAAATTTAGAAAAATTGTTTGAGCAGATATTTCATAAATTATGGCATACATTACCAACACATGCATTAAAAAGTTCACTATAATTATTCCTCAAGGTAATGAAAAATATAAACACAAAGTACTACTATTAAACATATATTAGAATGGCTAAAATTTAAAGGAATAATAACATCAGATACTGTCAAGGGTAGGTTCCAATTTGAAGCTACATTTTGTTGTTTGGAATGTAAATTAGTACTATTAATTTATATAACTTCATGGCATTTTCTTGTGAATATACAAAACCCACATAATATTGTAAATACATGTGTTGTATTACCATTAATCCATTTGTAGGTATTCTTTCAAGACGAGCGAAAACATTTGTCTACAAAAATTAATCATATGTGAATATTCATAGGAGCATTAATCATAAGAAGAAAAATATTACAACCCAATTCCATCAATAGATAACTGGATAAGCATATTTCCATATATTCATCCATTTAAATACTGCTGCTGCTGCTGCTGCTAAAGGATGCTTAGGGCTGGTGCACTGGGACGACCCAGAGGGATGGTATGGGGAGAGAGGAGGCAGGAGGGTTCAGGATGGGGAGCACATGTATACCTGTGATGGATTCATTTTGATATTTGGCAAAACTAATACAATTATGTAAAGTTAAAAAAAAAAAGTCAGATGTTTACTTAAAAAAATAAATAAATAAATAAATCGCTTCAGTCGTGTCCGACTCTGTGCGACCCCATAGACAGCAGCCCACAAGGCTCTCCCGTCCCTGGGATTCTCCAGGCGAACACTGGAGTGGGTTGCCATTTCCTTCTCCGATGCATGAAAGTGAAAAGTGAAAGTCAAGTCATTCAGTCGTGTCCGACCCTCAGCGACTCCATGGACTGCAGCCTACCAGGCTCCTCCGTCCATGGGATTTTCCAGGCAGGAGTACTGGAGTGGGGTGCCATTGCCTTCTCCACCATTCAAATACTATTCAGTAATAAATCAAAATATTTAGGCAATCAAACGAATGACTCTCAAATCTTGTGCTGAGTGAAAACAGTCATACAAAAAAAGAATAAACATTCTGTAGCTTTGTTTATTTCAAATTTTAGGCCAGTGGAATTTATCTCTAATAATAGAAGCAGAGGAGTGCTGGTGAACATAAATTTGATTGTAAGATAGCATATTCAGTGGTGACAGCATTGTACTCTATCTTCATCGGTGTAGTTGTCATACAAATGTAATACATTTGTTGAAGGAGTCTAATGATACACATGAAATGTGTTGTGTTTCCTGTAGAGTATGCCTTAATAAAATTTTAAGAATAAATAAGCAAAAAGTGGAGAAAAACATGTAAGTGCTTTCATCGAAGTATATGTGATTAAATAACTGCAAGTGTAAGAAAAGTTTAAATGAAAGGAATGGATTATTTATAAGACATCATATGGAGAACTAGAAACATCATTTATTTGGTTTTTTTATTGATTGATTTTATACTTGAAATTATAATAAGATTTGGAACTTTTTTCCTAGAAAATAATTAGGGTAGTATATTTTCCCTCAGTTTTCTGTTGAAGTGTGCTGAAACATGGAATACTTCGTTCAGAAACAGAAACCAGCTAGAGAAGATACATTTTTAAACAAATTCTATCCAATAAATAGCCTGGAGAAATCTTGTCTAAATTGGCATACACAACTCCCTGAAAAACAAAGCAGGTTAGTCTTCTACTAAAATAATGTTTTGCAGCATAATTGTTGTTGCTCTTCAGTCGCTAAGGCAAGTCACACTCTTTGTGACCCCCTAGGCTGAAGCATTTCAGGTTCCTCTGTCCTTCACTATCTCCTGGAGTTTGCTCATATTTATGTCTGCTGACTCAGTGATGCTTTGTAAGCATTTCATCCTCTGCCAGCCCCTTCTCCTTTTGCCTTCAATCTTTCCCAGAATCAGGGTCTTTTCCAATTAGTCTGCCCTTCACCTCAGGTGGCCAAAGTTTTGGAACTTCAACTTCAGCATCAGTCCTTCCAATGAATATTCAGGGTTGATTTCCTGTAGGAGTGACTGGTTTAATCTGCTTGCTGTCCAGAGTCTTCTCCAGCACCACAATTCAAAAGCATCAGTTCATCAGCACTCAGATTTCTTTATGGTGCAACTCTCACATCCATACAGAACTACTGGAAAAAGTATGAAAGTGCAAGTCTCTCAGTTGTGTCTGACTCTTTGCGACCCCTTGGACTGTAGCCCACCAGCTTCCTCCATTCATGGGATTTTTCCAGACAAGAATACTGGAGTGGGTTGCCATTTCCTTCTCCAAGGGATCTTCCCGACCCAGGGATCAAACTCAGGTCTCCTGTATTGTAGGTGGATTCTTTATCAACTGAGCTTCAGAGAAATCCAAATCCCAATATAGGTGTGAACAATTAGTGATGTAATAACATAAACTCTTGTTATGCTTGACAAAATAATTTTAAATTTTTGTAAACAGAACTTCATAGTAACAAATACTTTAAAAAGGTTGGCTATCAATTTCTTTAGTGAAATATGCTGAGACATTTTTTTTTCCTCCAAAGAAACTTTCAATTCAACTTTAATCATGTAGATGGCAATTCAATTTTCATCATGTAAGCTGAGGATGTAAGATGCATTTAGAACTAATACCTATGACTCAAATAAATTGTGTCAGACAGTGTTATGAAATTGGCAGGCAATAATTGGCATTTTTATACTGGCTATAAAATACTCCACAATATTTAAACCCTTACTTCTCCGTGAAATGAGTTTATTTAGATGCCTACTAAGATGATAGCTTACATCAAAATGAGTTATTCATTAAAAGTACAGTTTAATACATGATACATATCATTATGAAGTTTCAAAATTTTACTTAAGTATGAATATGAATTTGTAATGTTTATTATTTAACATGTAATATAAAGTTGAAAAGTGAAAGTGCCAGTCGCTCAGTCCTGTCTGACTCTCTGATTCCCCATGGACTGTACCCTTCTAGGCTCCCCTGTCCATGAGAATACTCCAGGCAGGAATACTAGAGTGGGTTGCCATTCCCTTCTTCAGGGGATCTTCCAGACCCAGGGATCGAACGCAGGTGTTCTGCATTGCAGGTGGATTCTTGGCAGTGTTAGTCGCTCAGTTTTGTCTGACTCTTTGCAACCCCATGGACTGCAGCATGCCAGCATCCTCTGTCCATGGGATTTTCCAAGCAAGATTACTGGAATGGGTTGCCATTTCCTTCTCCAGGTGATCTTCCTGACCCAAAGATTGAACCCTGGTCTCCTGCATTGCAAGCAGATTCTTTACCATCTGAGCTACCAGGGGAGCCTCAGATTCTTCATCTAGTTTAACAGTAATTAACATTTATTGAGAACTTTTATGTCAGACATTGTACACAGGTTCTTCCATATGACCTTAAAAATGACTCTTAGTCGCAGTCATATTCTACACTTTACATATGAGACAAATGAAGTTCAAAGTTAAGTCATTCACCCAAGGTCAGTAAGTTGGCACCCAGCTCCTGAGCCTGTGCAGTGTTCCTCAGTCAATATGCTGCTAGGTTTTGTTTTTCTGAAATGAAGCTACTAGAGGAACCCAACATGGACCAAACCATTTCTGGGGATTAAGCTGACCAGCCAGAATTTGCTGCAATGGGTATCTTTCTGTTGTCTATAATACTAGATTAAAAGTGTAAAACACTTTGCCTAACAGAATGTGCAATTAAAATTGGAGAAAAAATGAGAGCAATGACTTATGTAAGCATTCTAAAAATTTAACTAACCAAAAGAAAATCTACAATTTTGTTTAGAATTAGTCTATTTGGATTTTAGTTTATTCCTTTTGTTTATCTCACATATCATAAAGGATTAGTCACTCAGTTCTAAGTCTTTGTGACCCCATGGACTAACCCAACAGGCTCCTCTGTCCATAGACTTCTCCAGGCTAGAATAATGGAGTGGGTTGCCATGCCCTTCTCCAGGGGTCTTCCTGACCCAGGGATTAACCCTGGTCTCCTGCATTGCAGGTGGTTCTTTACTGATTGAGCTACCAGGGAAGCCCCACACATGTATGATAAAAGAGAAATTAAATTTAATTCAACAAATAGAGTTTTAATGTACTTATGTGCAACTCAACTGTTAGTCATTTAAGAAAGATAAAAATAAATTAAATGCTATCTACTAGTGCTATAGAATAATTATTATCTTCTTAAAGGTGTGGTATGTACTCCAGAGGAAATTATTAGTAATTAGAATTTAAATTACTGTCACAGAACACTTGAGTCATTAATTTTAGTGGTGGCACAAGGGAATTTTAATGGAGGAGCTATCATGTCATCCAAGGTCAGTAAGTTGGAACCCAGCTCCGGACCCTCTGCAGTATTGTTCCTCAGTCAATATGCTGCAAGGTTTTGTTTTTCTGAAACAAAAGACTATTATTTACCTCCCTCATTTTGCTTATTTGAGCATACAAATAGTTTAGATTTATTAGTTTTAAGTCTATGGTACTCGATTGAATTTCTTCTTATATCTTCTTTGTCTTTCTCTTGTAGCTTGTTGTCAAGTTTTTCTGCATGTTCCCCAATCAGAATTTTAAAATTAAAAAAAAATTTTTTTGAACAAGTACTGGTGACCAGTTGATCTAATATGTGACCAAAGTGTCCAATGCGTATAGGACAGCTTCAAAGTTCCTGGTGCTGATAGATATATTTTTTTTTTTTTTCAGAAGCAGTGAGTACAATCATAATAGCCTGGACACACTCTAAAATGTCTCACTGATCGCAGAGAACTGGCCCAAATCTACAGGGAGTTATGATATCAGGCCGACTGTGCTCCACAGGACGATTCTGAGATTCATTCATATTGTAGTGTGTACTGCTAATCCATTATTTTATTATTGAGTAGTATTCTCTTGTGTGGATATAATGTAGTTTACCCATTCACCTATTGATGGGCATTTGGATTGCTTTCAGTGTTTGGCTATTTCATATAAAGCTTCTATTAAAAATATTTGCAAGTCTTTGTACAAACAAGTGATTTAACTTCTCTCAGAAGTTTCACTTCTTAAGAAACTGACAGGTCATTTTCCAAAGTGAATGTAATTTGTTTTATTTTTACCAGCAATGTATGATAGCTCTAGTTATTTCATATCCTTGCAAGCACATGATCAGTCTTTTCAATTTTAGCTATAATAGATTTGTGGTTCAACCTCAGTTGAGCTTTTATTTGCTTTTATTAATGCCAATGATGTGGAGCTTCTTGCATGTGCTTACCTCAGATATTTTAAAATTTTGGCATTTTTATTTAGGTATATTTCTCAGTATAAGTTATTTTTTGTATAAGTAGTGAGATATATAAAGTTTATATTTATCATTATACATTAATATTCAGTGTTTCAGTATCACTTCTAAAAATGTTAATCTTTCTCCACTGACTCACTGTTGTTTTTTTTTTTTTTTTTCATATTCAAAGTCTAACTCTGGATTTTGTATTCTCTTCCAATAGTTATTTGTCAATACTTATACTAATGATGGAGGAGGGCATGGCAACCACTCCAGTATTCTTGCCTGGAGAATCCCCAAGGACAGGAGAGCCTGGTCCATGGGGTCGCAAAGAGTCAGACACGGCTGAGCCACTAAGCACAGCACAGTGCATGCAAATACCACTTATCTTGATTATTATAGCTTAATAATAAGTCTTTTAAAATTGAGATGTAACTAACATAAAACATTGTATAAGTTTAAAGTGCACAACTTGTTGATTTAGCACATTTATATATTGCAATATAATGACCACCATAGTGTTAGCTAACACTATTATCACGGAACATAATTATCATTTCTGTTTTGTGATTATAACATTTACTGTTAATTATGATCACAATGATGTGCTTTCCCAGAATTTATTCATCTTCTAACTTCAAGTTTACACCCTTTGACAAAAAACTCCCCAAATCCCCCATTGCCCTTCCTCCCCTGAGTCCCTGGTAACCACCATTCTATGTTTTGTTTCTGCAAGTTTGACTTTTTTAGAGTCTACATATAAGTGATATCATACAGTGCATGTCTTAACATCATGCGTTCTCACCACCTCTGTCTGGGTTTCCCCTCCCTGCTTACGGCTTGGATTTTGCTCAAAACTGTTAACTTTGGCAAATGAGGGCTCATTTTATTTGCTCTCTCTCATATATATATCTCATATATATATCTCTCATCAATCGTTCTTCTTAAGCATCTTGAAAAGCATGGTCTCAGATATTTTGTCTATTTAATGGGTACGTTATTAGGTAAAATTGGTCCCTGTTAGCCCATTTTGTCCAGAGATGGCAAGGTTCATTTTTTTGGTCCATATTCAGCTATATTTTAGACTGTTTAAGTACAGGTACATTAAAGATTATACAAGTCCAAAATTATCGACCTAAGAAAAGAAACAGTTTAGTAATTAAGGTAATGAGATATAACTGAAACCTCAATATTGCATTGGCTTAAATGAGTGAAGTTTTGCTTCTTATTCATCTAAAATCAGATCGAGGTTAGTGACCCTCAGACTATCTTAGGTAATGCAAAATATTACCTTCATACTCCAAGTGGGTTCTAGGAACCAGCAGCAATAGCATCATTTAAGAGCTTGCTAGAAATGAATGATCTCAAGCCCCATCACAAGTATGGTTTATTACAACTTGGCTTGTACCCGGAACCCAGGGAGGCAGTATGAACATTAAGTTTCAGAAGCACAATTTCTCATTAAAGGAACATGACCACCAGAGTAGCTGTATCAGGGTTAATGATGAATTAAGAAAACCCACAAAATACTTTTTAATGATCCATTCTGAAAGTGTTTTCCATCATTCTGACTCTTATCTAGTTTGCCATAACACAATCATAAGACTTTAGTCCATATGCAAGGAAGGATGGAGATTAAAAGGACAAATGGATATTTGGTAGTATAATCGGAATTCTCACATTTGTCTCATTGGAAAAGACCCTGATGCTGGGAAACATTGAAGGCAAAAGGAGAAGAGGGTGGATGAGGATAAGGCAGTTAAAGAACATCACTATTCACGACTCAGTGGACATGAATTAGAGAAAACTCTGGGAAATTTCTGAGGAGCCTAGAGGGCTACAGTCCATGGGATCACAAAGAGAAAGACATGACTTACTGACTGAATAACAGCAGTCACATTTATCTACCTAGCTGATTCTTTTAATGTGAAAAGAGTCTAAAGTTTATGTCATATAGGAATACATGGATTTTTGAAAAAATACTGAGTTATTAAAGCTCAAGTCTCTATATGCACAAAAAACATTTTCCTGACTTTTCCTCCTCAGTTGATAAAGAATCCACCAGCAATGCAGGAGACCCCAGTTCGATTTCTGGGTCGGGAAGATCTGCTGGAGAAGGGATAGGCTACCCACTCCAGTATTCTTGGGCTTCTCTTGTGGCTTAGCCGGTAAAGAATCTGACTGCAATGTGGGAGACCTGGGTTCGATCTCTGGGTTGGGAAGATCCCCTGGAGAAGGGAAAGTCTACCCACTCCAGTATTCTGGCCTGGAGAATTCCATGGACTGTATAAGCCATGGGATCACAAAGAGTTGGACAGGACTGAGCGACTTTCACTTTCACTTTCCCTCCTATAATACTGATCATGCAGAGGTCAGGTAAGAGATTCATTTATCCTCTATAATAAAATTTTAAAAAGCAAAACATAGTTTTGAAGTCTTATTAAACATTTTCCAGGCTCAAAGTAGATTAAAAAGAGCCACTGGGAAAACTAAGCATACAGCTCAACACAAGAACAATAACAAACTATCACTATTTGCAACTGATGACTGAAGGAGTAAAATAAGTTAAAACAAACCAAAATAATAAAATCCATGAAGGTTGGTACTAATTTGTATAAGAACAACAACCACACAAAAATAGGTTTTTGAGATATTTTTCTCCTAAACTAAAAGGACTTGATGTTCAAGATAAAAATTTCAAAATTGAATGATTGAAATATTCTGATTAAACACAGAATTTCTTTGTTAAAAGATTATTAATATTTGTATGCAGTTTTATAAAAGTACTCTAAAAATCATTGATATAAATGTTTAGTTTTGAAAAACACATTTACTATTAAAGCCAGAGTTGAATATATATGAATAAAAATCAATTTTTCTCAAGTATTGTTCCCTTAAAGTAATAATTACAAAGTGACAATTATTGTGAGTTTGTTTTCCTCTAATAAATTGAAATAAATGGGTTTTTTATGTCTGTCTTTTAATGTAATTGAAAAGTAATCTCCTTTAATATTCTCAATATAGCTAAAATCAGTGAATCCAAGTTCTAATTTTACATAAATATTGTATTTTTACACAGCATGTTTTACTGACTGCTTTCTCAATCAGCAGACAATATTAATCATGGATGAATTTATAAGTTTCTGTCTCTTTCTTTTCTTTAGTATAAAAATAGCTCTAAGTTTTGACTGAAATATATGATTTTACAAAACTCTTCCTTGGAGATAAATAATTTAATTTATATTACTTTTCATTATACCAAGCAGGGATAAAGCAAAAAGAAAACAGAAAATAACATTTATTAGTTAATATTCATTTTTGAAAATTATGATAAATATTTATAGTAGAAAATAAGCAAATAAAGCTAGTGATTTGTTGTTTGAAATACTTTTCATTTATGAATTTGTTTTCAGATGCTTAGATTTTAAATCTGTTGAGTACACACATTTTACATAATAGTTACTAAAAAACATTATGCTTATACAGGTCATTTTACTCATTAACCTCTATTATGTGAGATTCTATTATTAACAATATCATCACTATAACGTTTACTTTAAAGGACAATAGGGTTAGTAAAATTTCTCAGCTATCATGTGTAATTTTTGTATAAAAATTTTATTCTTAATTTACCATGAGTTATAGCAGTGATGTTTTTATTACTTATAAAAAGAGTCTCCCAGTCTCATTATTTGCACATGTGGCAGGTAAAAGAATATCCTTATAAAAGAATAGGGAAAATTACTATAAAACCACTAGCATGTAACACTGCAAGTCTGCATGGTAATAAGCCAATTTTTTGAGGAAATGAACTCATTAATGCTAAATTTTTGCTGACTTCCAACTGATCAGAAAACTGCCTTACAAAATTCAAAAAGCACTTCATGAATTGTAGAAGAGATGAGGAGAAAAGGAATGAACCAACCATAACCAAGCATATTTCACTCATTTGGCTTCCAGCTAACTCCCCTATAATCTATAGCTGTGATCCAGGGGGGGAAATGAATAAAATTGTTAAGAGTGACAGAAGGGTTCCATCTGAATGACAAAAAAAGCTTGTTGATGAGCAGTGCAAAGCAGTTTAGACATGAAATGCAGCTGGGATTTGATTGTTTATTATATTTTATTTTATCTCTCCTTGCACTTGAAAATATTCTACACATTATTTATAAAAATGTCAACTTGCTATAAGTGGGCTTTACACAGTGGAGGGGAAAAATTGAGAAACAAAATGGGATGTGAAATAGATAAGTATACAAGAGACAGAAGGCTAGGGAAAAAATAAGTTTCTCATGTTTGATTAGAATACTTATCTAAAAAGACCTCTGAAAATACTTGGTAACATAATTTTTATAAACACCCATAGTCTTATGAGCAGAAAAATAATTTATTTAAATAAAGGTTCTTATCAAAGTGGCTTATTTCTATGGCAATGATTATTTTTATTTAAAAGTCCCTAGACCTCTATGGTTCATTTTAAAAGCACATGAAAAGTCAATACACATTGAGATGCAGATCTTAAATACACAACACTGTAATAATCAAAGCTATAAAAGCTTAATTTTTTTTCAACTTATCTGGAAAATGTGATGGCAAATCATTCATCTACTATAACTATCCACAATGAATTTCCTGAAAAAAATAAATTCAAACAAGCTTAACTGTATTCTTTTATTTTGGCTCAAGTTATGACTGATTGAAAACTGAGAGAAGCAAAGTAGTTTCCAAACTGAAGATATTCTGAGTTAAGGGGCTGATATTGATTTTACTTGTTTATATTCTACCCATAGCAAAGATATACACTACAGTTAAAAAATAAGATGGCAAAAATAAAAAGCAATTATTTAAGCAAAGGAAATGCCAAATTTCAAGTAATAAATTATGGTTGTAAGGCAACTATTATACAATAGATGAACCGTTACAATTAAACTATGACCTCCAAGAAGCTATTTAAATTACTCAGTTCAGTTCAGTTCAGTCGCTCAGTCCTGTCCGACTCTTTGCGACCCCATGAATTGCAGCACGCCAGGCCTCCCTGCCCATCACCAACTCCCAGAGTTCACTCAAACTCACGTTCATCGAGTCGGTGATGCCATCCAGCTATCTCATCCTCTGTCGTCCCCTTCTC
The DNA here is from genome assembly GCF_002263795.3 of Bos taurus. Classification (NCBI taxonomy): domain Eukaryota; kingdom Metazoa; phylum Chordata; class Mammalia; order Artiodactyla; family Bovidae; genus Bos; species Bos taurus. Next base: position 45,935,783 of record NC_037347.1, read on the forward strand.
CTCCTGCCTTCAATCCTTCCCAGCATCAGAGTCTTTTCCAATGAGTCAACTCTGCACATGAGGTGGCCAAAATATTGGAGTTTCAGATTTAGCATCATTCCTTCCAAAGAACACCCAGGACTGATCTCTTTTAGAATGGACTGGTTGGATCTCCTTGCAGTCCAAGGGACTCTCAAGAGTCTTCTCCTAAGGGAGCCCAAACATGGACCAAACCATTTCTGGGGATTAAGCTGACCAGCCAGAATTTGTTACAATGGGTATCTTTCTGTTGTCTACAATACTAAGAGTGTAAAACACTTTGCCTAACAGAACGTGCAATTAAAATTGGAAACAAAAATGAGAATGATGATTCATGTAAACCTTCTAAAAATTTAACTAAAAGAAAATCTACAGTTTTGTCTAGAATTAGTCTATCTGGATGCTAGCTTTTATTTATATCTGATAATATCTCACATATCATAAAGTGTTAGTTGCTCAGTCCTGTCTAAGTCTTTGTGACCTCATGGACTATAGCCCAACAAGCTCCTCTGTCCATGGACTTCTCCAGGCAAGAACACTGGAGTGGGTTGCCATGCCCTTCTCCAGGGGTCTTCCTGAAACAGGGATTGAACCCTGGTCTACTGCATTGCAGGTGGTTCTTTACTGATTGAGCCACCAGGGAAGCCCCACACATGTATGATAAAAGAGAAATTAAATTTAATTCAACAAATAGAGTTTTAATGTACTTACGTGCAACTCAACTGTTAGTCATTTAAGAAAGATAAAAGTAAACGCAATGCTTTCTATCTACTAGTGCTATAGGATAATTATTATCTTCTTAAAGGTGTAGTACGTACTCTAGAGGAAATTATTAGTAATTAGAATTTAAATTACTGTAACTGTCACAGAACACTTGAGCCATTAATTTTAGTGGTGGCACAAGGGGATTTTAATGGAGGAGATGGCATGTCATCTGACTGTAATAGCAATTGGTCAATCAATTACAATGGTGTGGGAAAATAAAATATATAATGTTTTAAGAAAATATTTATTCAAATTATAGTATTTAATGGACATCATCATATCAGATCCTTTGGGACTCCATGGACTATAGCCCACCAGGCTTCTCTGTCCATGGAATTCTCCTGGCAAGAATACTGGAATGGGTTGTCATTCCCTTCTCTAGGGGATCTCCTGACCCAGGGATCAAACTCAGGTCTCCTGCACTTCAAGCAGATTTTTTATCATCAGAGCCATCGGGAAGCCTGTCATATGTATATATGTGTGTGTGTGTGTATAGATATGTATACATACATATATATATGTATATGATTTTGAAGAACTTGTATGTCATACAATACAATTAAAATTTTATTCTTGTGTTACTGGCAATTGATAGGATCAAATGGTCAAATGTGATTTTAGGCGATTCATTCCCTCATCATCTATTTGTCAATGATTCTCCTTTAACAATTGGAAGAATTTATCAATGGAGATAGCTGGGCCTGGTACTTCCTTGCTTCTGAGTTTCTGTTTGGTAATTAAATATCTTTAGTTATTATAGGTACATATTAAAATTTTATGTTTCGCCTTTAAATCATTTTAGAAAAGTTGTCTTTCTAGAAAAATTTCATTAAATCTGAGTTATATATTTTTGATACACATTTCTCATATTTTTAAAGTGGGTAGTAATAGACCTGTCTCTTTCCTGATTTTAATAATTTCAGTCTTCCCTTAATTTTAATTTTGCTTGCTTTGGTTAGGTTTTTTATTTTTTTCTCTTTTTATAATTTCTTATGTTGAAAGGTTAGGTTATTGATTCATTTCCTCTTTTTTAACATATTCATATACAGTTATTAATTTAACTTTAAGGATTTCTGTAAGTTTACATATATTATGGTTTTGTTTTCATTCAGTTCAAACCATTTCTAATTTCCCTTGTGATTTCTTCTTTTATCCATTGATTATTTAGTAATGTCTTGCTCAATTTCCATGTATTAGCAGAGTACAAATTTCCATCTGTTTTTGATTCCTAATTTTATTCCATGTGGTAAGAGAACATATCTTGTATGATTTTTATCTTTTTAAATGGACTGAGGCTTTGTTATAATCTAATATATGGTTTTTCATGTAGACTATTCCATATGCATTTTAGAAGAATGTGTAATAGGCCATTGTTGGAGCCTTTATGGATGGTTGTTAGTTGTAATTAGTTCATAATGGTTTTCATGACTTTCCTTTCCATACTAATTTGTTTTACCCAATACTAAAAGTGGGTCATAGAATTCTCCAATTACAATTTTATTTTTTAAAAATTGTTATTTTGTATTGGGGTTCAGCTGATTAACAATATTGTGGTAGTTTCAGGTGAACAGAGAAGGGACTCAGCCATACATATACATGTATCCACTATCCTTCAAACTGCTTTTTAAAAAACTCTTTCTTGCGGCTGGTGAACTGGGATGACCCAGAGGGATGGTATGGGGAGGGAGGAGGGTTCAGGATAGGGAACACACGTATACCTGTGGCGGATTCATTTTGATATATGGCAAAACCAATACAAAATTGTAAAGTTAAAAAATAAAATGAAATAAAATAAAAAAGCTGTTTCTTTTTTCACTTATCTCACAATTTTTCTTCATAAAATATGGGGCCTTTGGTGGCTGAGGTGCTTATAATTGTTAAATCTTCTTAATGGTGGACTTTTTCATTATAAAATGCCTTTTATCTCTAATAATGAGTTTTGTCTCAGGATCTATTTTATCCAATATTTATATAACCACCTCTGGTCTGATTTGCTTACTGAATACATTTGTGCCTTTGAATTTAGTATTATTTGTACTTTCCACTTTCATGCATTGGAGAAGGAAATGGCAACCCACTCCAGTGTTCTTGCCTGGAGAATCCCAAGGACGGAGAAGCCTGGTAGGCTGCAGTCCATGGGGTCGCACAGAGTTGGATAACGACTGAAGCGACTCAGCAGCAGCAGCAGTAGTTAGCGTTTAGTTGGATAGTGGTTTTAGCCATCTGTTGACCTTTTGATTGAAGATTTTTTTTCTTTATCTATAATAAAATTAACTGATAAGCTGAAAAGGTAGGATTTAGCCTCTCTTACTATGGTTTTCCACATGTCATTTATATTTTATTTTTTTAAATAGCTCAGTTAGTAAAGAATCTGCCTGCAATGCAGGAGACCCGGGTTCGATTACTGGATTGGGAAGATCCACTAGAGAAGGGATAGGCTGCCCACTCCAACATTCTCAGGCTTCCCTTGTAGCTCAGCTGGTAAAGAATCTGCCCGCAATGCTGGAGACCTGGGTTCAATCCCTGGGTTGGGAAGATCCCCTGGAGAAGGGAAAGGCTACCCACTCCAGTATTCTAGCCTGGAGAACTCTGTAGACTGTATAGTCCATGGGGCCGCAATGAGTCGGACTCAACTGAGTGACTTTCATTGTCACTTTCACTTTCATCTCTCCTTACTGCCTAGCTTTGTGTCAAATAAGTGTGCTCTACAATGACATTTTTAATCCCTAATTTTTATTTTAACTCTATTATTTGAATTATTTTATTAGTGATTACTCTTGAATTAGATTTCCCTGGTGGCTCAGTCAGTAAAGAATCCATCTGCAATGCGGGAGACTCGGGTTTGATCCCTTGCAGGGAAGATCCCTTAGAGAAGGGAATGGCTACCCACTCCAGCGTTCTTGCCTGGAGAATTCCATAGACAGAGGAGACTGGTGGGCTACAGTCCAAGGGGTTGCAAAGAGTGACAAGACTGAGCAACTAAGCACACACAGGCACACACTTGGATTACAATTAACACTTTAACTTATATTGATCTACTTCCAATAAAGGCAACTTAATTTCCATATTAGGGACTTCCCTTCTTGCCCAGTGGCTAAGGCTCTTAGCTTCCACTGCAGGGAGCTCAGGTTTGATCCTTGGTCAGGGAAATCGGAAGGACTAATGCTGAAGCTGAAGTTGAAGCTCCAATACTTTGGCTACCTTATGTGAAGAGCCAACTCATTAGGAAAGACCCTGATGTTGGGAACGATTGAAGGCAGGAGGAGAAGGGGACAACAGAAAATGAAATGATTCAATGGTATCACCAACTCAATTGTCATGAATTTGAGCAAGCTCCAGGAGATGATGAAGGACAGGGAAGCCTGAATGCTGCAGTCCATGCTGTTGCAAAGAGCTAGACATGACTGAGAAACTGAGCAACAACTACTTCAATATTATCTCTCTTTTGTGTTAATATTTATATAATATTATATATGTATACATTATAAGCCAATCAATGTAGTTTTTTATGCATGGAGTAATGTTTTACATCAAATGGGAGTATAAAAATGTTTCCTCCCAAAATACCAAAAACATGTATGTGTGTGTGTGGGTACTTACTCGCTTCAGTCCTGTCTAACTCTGTGTGACTCTATGGACTCTAGCCCACCAGGTTCCTCTGTCTATGGGATTCTCCAGGCAAATATACTCTTATATTTACCAATGCAGTTACTTTTACTAGTATTCTTTATTTCTTCAAGTGTATTTTAAGTTACTCCCTAGTGTTCCTTCTCTATTGTTTTTTCAAGGTAGGTCTGCTAGTGACAGATTCTCTCAGTTTTGTTTAACAAGGATGACTTAATTTTTCATTCACTTCTTAGGATAGTTGTTCTGTTTACAGAATTCTTGGTTGACAGTCTTTCTTTGAGCACTTTGAATACATCAATCTATGAAGAGCTATAAAGGTTTTTTGTCCTTCCTACTTACAGGTGAGAAATTCACTATTAACCTTACCTTGGATCACTTGTACATGGTGAGTTACTTCTCTACTGCTATTACGTGTCTAGGTGTAGATATGTTTGATTTTATCCATAACAGTCAAGCCAAATGAATAGCCATAGTATCCAACTTGGTTTAACTGAAATTTTTTGGTGTGTAGAATAATGTACTCAATCAAATTTAAGACGTTTTAGGACATTATTTTTCCCAAATATTTTTCTACACCTTTCTCTGTCTACTATCCTTGTGGTACTCCCATTTTGCATATTCTGTATATTTTATCATGTTCTAAAAGTCTCTGGGGCACTCTTCAGTTCTTTATTATTATATATATATATTTTATTTAATGATTTATCTTGCAAGTTTACTGATTCTTTACTCTGCTGGCTCAAATATACTATTGAGTCTTTCTAGTGTATTTCTCTCTTTTATTAATATTTTCAAGAAATTGCTTTTATACTTTCCTATAGTTCTTTATACATGGGTTCTCTTTAATTCTTTAAAGGCATTTAAAATAAATGACTTGGAATATCTGTCTAATAAGTGCAAAATCTGGCCTTCCTGATGGACAGCATCTACTGACTTCATTTGTTCCATGTATATGCACATTTTCTCATTTCTCTGCATGACTCACATTTTTCTGTTGTTAAAAAATTGACATTTTAAATAAAATAATGCAGTCATCTGGCAAATAAATCTCTCACTTTTCCTTGGGATTTGTTTTTCTTGTCTGTCATGTTTTTCTGCTGCTGCTCTTACGTGTTTTGTGACTTTCCTAAACTAATTTTATAAATTCTATATTCTCTGTTGTATGTGCCCTGAAGTCTATGTTTAGTTTTATTAGTGGGCACATAATTATTAGACAAAAACTTCCTCAATGTTTTGAACTAAGATTTAGCTGAGAAGCTCTGTGTGCATGCTTGGACATGTCTTCAAAACTCCAGCTGGCAGATTACAATTCTGTCTTAAGCTTCCCTGTCTGCTTGTGTGGAGCTTCAAGGAATGACAGAAGTGAGAAATCAGAGCCTTTTCACATCTTTACTGAGAATGAACACAGTCCTGCACATGCACATGGCTTTTAAATTTCAAGGAATATATGGGAGCTTTTGAAGCCTGTTACACATATCAAGATCCCAACTTCCCTTTTAAATCTTCTGGTTGTAGTTTTCTCTTGCACCAGTGGTTATCACTTCCTCTGGAAATAGCAATGTTAAGCAATTACTATTGTTTGTTTTGATAACCCTCTTCTCACAAATGAAAATTCATTTTCTTACAATAATTATAAACTCTGAATCAGATAAAAGAAACACAAAAGTGGAAGCTGGGCTTTTTGTGAGCTTTCCACACATGAGGCTTTTGGGGAGCTTCAGAACCGTTCTGCCCCTCCTAGTGAATTCTAGAATGCTTGTTTTCCTGACTACTGTTATTGCTACAAAGTTGTTGGTTTTCAAGGTTATTACAGAACTCTGACATGGAAAGGGAATAGGCAAGTAAACATGCCATAAAACGAGCTGCTTAAACTCAGCGAATTCAGTTTATTTTTCTTAAATAAATTTTTGTAAGATTATTGCAACACTTTGGTAAATCTTTACCACAGTTTGAAAAAGTTGATTTTTTTCTAGTGTTCTCTTTGCTTTTCTGGTGGAACAGATTTTCAGAGATCCCTGCCCTACTATTACCATTATAGCCACTTGGCATTTCTTTTTAAGGATTTTAAGGGAGAATTTACACAAAAGTCTTTCTGAATTTTCCTAGCATATCAGAGGCCAACAGACTAATTTCATCTACAACAAAAATTTCACTATATCATTTGGGATTTTTTTTTTTTTTTAATGAAAATAATCCTGCTGGTTAAGACAGCTGAACAAATATCTAGGTTGTTTTTCCTTCTATTTCAAATAATGCATAATGATCAACAAATTAGCTGCAAACAGCATTGATTTAAAAAATCATTAATCTTATTAGCTTAATTACAAGTTATCTGTGTATCTATGGTATAGAAATTGCAAAGGCTGCATAAAGTAAAATATGAACAAAAAGAATGAGAGCAAATATCAGGATAAGCATGGGTTTCATGTAATGGCAAATATGTAACAAGGAAATAGGATAGTATGGTGCCTAAAATTAAGAGCTATGAATTGAGACTCTTTGGAATAGAGTTCTGATATCATCAGTTACTGATCTGGAAAATTGACTCTCAGTACCATTACTGGTAAATAGGATGATAATATCTTTAGACAGGGTTGCAGCAAGAATTATATGCCATAATCTATGTAAAGCACTTAGCACAGAGTTGGACACAAAACAAAAATTCAAGAAACCTTTACAAATTATTGATATTAATTTATATTAATATATTTACACCTGTTGACTGGTGATGGAAAAGTGAAACTCTCTAAAACAGGTTGTCTTACTAAAAACAACTATTGCTAATAAGTCACCAAAAATATTGTCAAGTATTGTAGTAGATATTTTTATAATTTTCATATTTTCTTACCAAAATGACCCTTACACCATTCTGTTTTCTTTTGTTAAATTGATTTAAGTAAAGAAATTATGTGAAGGTAACTATCACAAAATCAGAGAACAAACAAATCATGAATCTAAAGCAAGTGTATATGGCCCATGTCTTGATTCTATAAGATATTGTTAACTCCTCTCAGTCACATACTGTGTTCATAAATATTTACTTTTTTAAAAATTTTTTCCTGGAGTTACAAAATCCATGACAAGTAATTTTTGTACATATTTCAAAATATATAACTACAGTTTGAGGCACTTTTCTCAGACAATTTCTGGACTTTCCATCTGCCTACATTCAAGAATTGTTTTCCTTGTGACACCAAGATGAACCTAAGTAAAAATATAATTTTTAAATCATATAATCTTGCAATTATTTAAGATTCCTGCAATGTCCCAAGAAATACATGAGGTTACATTTAGGTACCCTTAATCCCCAAATTCTCTGACGAGTATTATCTGAGCTAAAAGAGTGGAAGTTTCAAACTAAGTATGTATCAGTAGAATCATAAGTCTATGGCAGTAAAGCAGACCCCTGCTGATTGCTGATTTTAAGGATGTAGAATGTCACAAGAGACCCTTATTTCTGCCCTAATGGTTGAATTAGTCCAGAAAATTTACAAAATAATTAGTTTTTTAAAAATCCATCTGAGAACTGAGGGTGCAAAAATACCTAAAAAGAATAAATTTCAGAAAGAGACACATGCTTTAGGAGAGACGAGCCATACAGTTCATTTCATCACACAACAGGGTAAGTAGAAGCCAGTAAGGAGACTAGTAAACGGCCCAAATTTTAGTAAACTTTCAGTGGCTGCACATAGGCTGACATGACAGATTTGATGTTTAAGAAACAACATCCTACAATTTTCCATTAGACCTTTACCAAGTGCATGGGGATTAGAACACTGCCAGAGGCTGAGAAGATTCCCCAAAAGAAAATAGGTTTTTCCCCAATGCAAGGCAGTAACCTGCCAAAAGGAGAGTCAGGGAAGGACAGATGAGAGAAAACCTCAAAGGTGTGCATGAATTCAAAATCACGCACGTGGACACACACACACAGACATACAATGTAGTGAGCTGACACAAGATGAAACAAATCTTCTTTGGGTGTGGGGGGAGTGGTAAAAATATTTATTTCAACTTCTACTGTCCTTTCCATACTGTCAGGCAAGTAGAGATATTTTCTAAATGTCACCAATGGTTCAGGAATTCTGACTTTATATATTGGTCCCTCTAATACAAATATATTCAATTTTATCTACTGTCAGCAAACCAAACGCCTGTCCACATTTTAATTCAATCAGTACATTGTGTTGGTTCAGTGATTCTCAATTCAAAATAAGCCATGTCATTTGGGATGGAAAGGAAGTTAGAAAATGTTAAAAAATGATTTGACAAAAAATTTATATCTTTATCAATATTATTTAAATAGCTTGTTGTATGACTATTTCACTACAGTTTGAATGTATCCACTACTTGCTTCCTTGAAATGAATTGTTATGGTATTTCAAATTTATCATTTTGCTCTCAATTTGATACATTTTTGAAATTTTTATTCTTAAGATAAACTCAATCATTGTATTTATTTAGTTCATTTCCATGTTTCAGGAGAGTATTATTGACTCTAATTTTACAAACTGGAAAGTATATAACTTATAGGTTTCAACATTTTTCGTATCTATGAACTATTGGTGCATGAGGTACATTTCTTTCTCCTCAAGCAAAAATAAAATTTGGAAGGCATCAAGTTTTATCTTTTCTCTAATTTTATTGAGTTGATATAAATTTTGACTTAAGAATATAGTGGACACTGTCTTACCAGGAATGTCATTGATAACTGATGTGCAAGGAAAATTCTGAAAATAATGACTAATTTATTGTCTTTCTCCAATGAGAAAAGTATAGGAAGAGTGAAGACTTTGAAGGGTAATTTAATTAGGTCTAGATTTTATGATTTTTGAGCATAATCAGAATATTTCTAAATTTCTAAGTAAAAAGTTCATGTACTTTTTTCTCCAAATGAGGGAAACTCTATTTCCTTACAAGTCCCATCAAGGCTTTGTTAGAGTCCATTCTTAATTCCTATCCATTCAGAGGAGGAAATGGTAACCCACTCAAGTAGTCCTGCCTGGAAAATCCCATGGACAAAGGAGCCTGGTGGGGTACAGCCCATGGGGTTGCAAAGAGTTGGGCATGACTGAGCAACTAACAATTAACTGTCATCTCAGAAAGGGGTATTTCTCGGTCTCATTTTGATTGAAGTCTGGCCTATGAGACTGACTTCCAATTGCCTGACACTGTCTCCATGGAAAGAGGCTTTATTGATTGTTTTGGTGTTTGAAACTCTCTCTTGAAGAATCCTCTTTATTTGGCTAATTCATCAGTAATTTCCAATCCAACACAGGCAATCTGAGTCAAAATTCCTGTAAATGTTTCCATTTCATGTAACCAAGTTTATATTCTATCTCTAGATCACAGAGGTTTTGTCTTGTTATATGTAGAAGTGTTCTTTAGGTAAGTGGGACAAATCTCCAGATGTTTTCAGACTAAATCCAGGGATTTATATTAGGAACTCATTCTAGTGACAAATATTTGCCTAGTGAACTATGATATTTTGTTTTCCATAAGTTAAAGCCTGTATGTCTTTGTTCCTCAATTGTGTTGTAACTTTACCTTCTGCTGGATATTTGAAACCTCACATTTACATTTTCATAATTATTAATAGCTCTCTCACCATATCAACATTTCCAGGAAAAAAAAAAAAAAAGAAATTCTGGAAGAACTGAGTAGTTGACTTTAACTCTGAAAACTTTAAGAAAATGAACTGATCATTTTAGTTTATGAGCCTGGAGCTTTCTCACTAGACTTGTTTTAATTTCCTGGTAAGCTGGAACTGATTGGTTTAACATGGTGAATCTCAGCTTATTAAATCACCTCAGTTGCTTTTTAAAAATACCTAATTCAATGCATCCTACCTCAGGGTGATTAAATCAGAGTCTCTGGGAGCAGAGACTAGACATTATAATATGATTCTAATATGAAGCCCAGTTGGAGAATTATGAACCAAAGCATGTTACTGTCTCTGAAGTAGTATCCCTTATTAAGAACTCTTTTGTTATTATTTTGAAGACTTACTGCAGGGTAGAATTGATCATATTTGGTGATTTAAATCCTAATATTGGTGAAAGTATTGGATATCTTTCATGCAGATGATCAGTTTAGATATAGGTGTATCTAATAGCATTTTTAGATGACAATATTTTTGAGTGAAATCATATGGTATGAATACAGAACATTTTAAACTGCATCTCTGTGTGGGAAGTGAATATTGTATATTGGTTTAATTATTCTATATATGCTGCAAACTGTGAAGGATTACTCTAGACTAGGTAAAAACTGGGTCCTTATTATATTTTTTTATAAACCTGTGGAGATTTCTTTTAGGAATAATATGAGATTGGGGATTTTTTTTTACTTTTCCTCAGACTTTGATTTTGTGGTAAGCAATCACAATGAATTAAAGAGTCAGAGTTGAATTTGTTGTGGTAATTGTTCAGTCGCTAAGTCGTGTCTGACTCTTTGCAACCCCATGGACTGCAGCATGCCAGGCTTCCCTGTCCGTAACCATCTCCCAGAGTTTGTTCAAACTCACGTCCATTGAATCAGTGATGCCTTCCAACCATCTCGTCCTCTGTTGCCCGCTTCTCCTCCTGTCCTCAATATTTCACAGCATCAGGGTCTTTTCCAATGAGTCAGATAGATACGAATAGAGACCTCCAGATACTGATGCTAATGAAAGACTTAATATTCATGGGAGAAGCAGGGTTGGTGGAAATTGTGATCACATAACAGTCTCTGCTGGCGAGCCTACATCTTCTTACAGTCGTAAATCAAAATCAACTGAAGGGCTGCATATCAAAAATTATTGAGTCTGTGTCATGGGGTTTAGTGTTGCTTTTGTTGCTGTGATAATTGCTATACTCCCACATTTTACTGGCTTATGTTAAGAGATGATCAAACCTTTTAACTAGTGGGATTAAGTAGGTACTCTCAGCAACAGTAGGAAACAAAAGTGCACTGCTTTATTCTGATTCATTAAGAACTGATTTCACTGAATTTTAACTGAAAGTTAGTTTTAATAATGGTGTAATTCTCTTTCTCCTATGTAATAAATCTGATTTCATTATCATCATGAATTATTTAACAGACATCTTTGCATTACATGCCATATTCTTTGCATTACATTTGAGATTGGTCTGAGATCATTTTTAGCCCTCTATTAGTAGTAAATGTGGCAAATAATTTTGGCTAAAGCACGTATATTGTACTCTGCTGGCATTGCCTTTTTCACTGATGTTTTTTTCCTCATGTCACTCTTTTTTCCAAATAATTTTTTCAACACCTCTTTTTATACTACATGTACTTAAACCACTTTAAATCATTTCTGAAACAAAGTGACACATCTATATAATTTTTTAAAATTACAAAACATAAGTTAAAAATCTTGAAGGAAACACGTCATTTCTAATTCAAAATAATGAATATTTGACAAAAGTGTAGGGAATTGATTCCCATCCTTTTTATTTTTTCCCTCTCTAGGAATTTCTCTGTCAGTAAGCACTGATGAGTATTTTGCTTGGGTTCTAATTCTATATAAGATACTTACCTTTGCCCATCTACTGCTAGTATCAACTTGTTTCCACTTGCAAAATTATCCATGCATGTTTTATATGTATATTTTAATAATTGGATATTCTATTTAATTTGATCTGTGAAAAATTTTTATATCTCCATTCTTGGGAAAGTTATCTGTTTTCAGTGTTGGATTTAGGAAGGTGATGGGGATCTGAGAGTCAATGAATCAAGTCAAATGGCAAAAGACTCTGAAAGTAATGGAAACAGCAACAGAAGGAAAAATGATTTTCCTTCAGCACAACAATTTAAATAAATTGAATGCACTATCAGCAAGGCAGTGTGCTATTTTCGGGAGTTAGAAATTGTCAGAACAGCCCTTTCTAGATTTGCTTCAAGTTGCTGGCAGTCTCATTCCATCCCCCCCATTAGGCTGAGGATAAAAAGCAAGCCAGGTGGTTTATGTATGCATTCAAAACCAAAATTGTTTTATCCAAATGTGAGAATGGACAAGAAACAAAAATAGTTCTGTGATCTACAAATGAGAATAGTACTATTTTTCAAAAGATTTCTCATGCTGGAAAAATCTTGAAAACTACAGAATTTTTTGCTGGCAAACAACAGAACTTGCTCATTTTGGCAGAAAAAGAACCTACTTGCCTGCACTGCCTTTTTAAGCTTTTGAAAGATGAAACATGTAGACTGTATTAAAAAGTATAAAGAAGTAACATTTTAAATACTTGCTAACTAACTTTCATTGTGTCCTCATGTGTGTCCATAGGAGGCAAAGGGACAATTACATCCAAATAAAATATATTTCCTGCTACCAATAACCACAACTATAAAAAGAGGGTGAACTGTGAGATTATATTACCTGTGATATGCACACTGCTAATGAGGTTAAATACTGGAAGTCATTCTTTTCCTTCACAATTTTACAAAACAAGAACTTGTGAACCACCTGGATTTTAGAAGACATTTTCACTACGAACATATTTCATTTAAAGGCATGTGGTTTTTGGCAATAATAGCACAGTAGAATTGTGGTTGTCTTCCTTTCGAAAAGTTTATATACTGCTTGGTGTAAAAGGTCACAGTGAAAATTAGGGAGGAAACTGTAGATCTGATTCCTAACTCATTAAACATAAAATGAGTAGCTCTTGAAGATGTACACTTTGCAGTCCTCCCACCGCCTCCCCTGTTATACAGGCTTCAGTTACGCTTTCCAGACAGGAAATGTTCATGGCTGGCCCTGCAGGAGATGTGAGGACATATTTAATAATGTGTGGCCATCCACAAAGGAAAAAAAAGTATTCCAAACAAGAGAAAGGTGAAAAAGAAGCCAGAGGATTTGCAGACAGGAAATAATTTGTTCTGTTCCCAGTTTTAGCCTTGTAAACATAGATCATATTTGGCATTACAGCTCAGACTTTCAGTATCATCTTTGAAGGAGAGAAAAAATTTCACAGAATCTATTCATAATACTATGAAATATGAAATTTGTTTCACAGTTGTAGAAACAAATTAAGAAACTGAACATTTCTCTAAGAGGGCAGAATTGAACACTAGGGTTAGATGCATTGGCATTTTAGTTGCTACAAAGTTGAATACTTAGCAGTGGGTGTGTATCTAATTTCAGGTCTGCATTGTGCAAGACATTTTGTATGTTTTCTTCTGTCACTCTTTGCCTTTGAATCTTTGATTTGCCTATATAATTCTTGGTCAAAATAAATGCAATACCAAATAACTAGAATTGAATTGTTCAGAATATTATATAAAGTTAATTTCACCTCATATTACACCGCATCATGGAGGGGAGAAGTGGAAACCCTTCATGTTTCACTTTTCTTTTCATGCCATCAAAAGGACTTGAATTTGTTAATTAAATTTTTTTTTCTGGAGTGCAGTTGCTTTATGTTGTCTTAATTTCTACTGAATAGCAACATGAATCAGCTATACATATAACTTTTTGATGACACTGGAAAGTGCTGAATGTAGCATCCAGTACCCCTGGGTTTGCCTTTTAACCTTTCTCCATTAGTTTTTACCACCTTTCTAAGGCATGACCAACAAAGGTCCATATAGTCAAAGCTATGTATTTTTTTTCCCAGTAATCACATATGAATTGAGATTTGCACCACATTGAGTGCTGAAGAATTGATGCTTTTGTATTGTGGTGCTGGAGAAGACCCTTCAGAGTCCTTTGGGCAGCAAGCAAATTAAACCAGTCAATCCTAAAGGAAATCAACCCTGAATATTCATTGGAACGACTGAGGCTGAAGCTGAAACTCCAATACTTAGGCCACCTGATGTGAAGAGCCAATCCATTGGAAAAGACCCTGATGCTGGGAAAGATTGAGGGCTGGAGAAGGGGCTGATAGAGGATGAGATGATAGAAGATGAGATGAGGTGTGGCCAAAATTGCCACACCTCATGTTTGAATGTGTTGGATGGCATCACAGACTCAATGGACATAAGTTTGAGCAAACTCTGGACAATAGTAAAGGACAGAGAAGCCTGGTGTGCTGTAGTCCATGAGGTTGCAAAGAGCTGGACACGAGTTGGCGACTGAACAATGACAAGGTATACCCAGGAATCAAGAATTATGTCATCACAGATAGTGGGAGTCACAGTTCATAGTCTTTTTCCAAATACTGGGAATTTCTCTTTTTGTAGTAACTTCCCCTAAACACTCTGCTCCTCTTCAACCACTCTAGGACAGCTTTCATTATTCCTGCACAGAACTGGATATTCATAAAAAGCATTCACTTAATATGAGCCTCTTTAAACTCTATGACACAAAGAATTTCAAATCCCAGCTACCTGTTTAAAATGAAGAAGAGAAACTTATGAAAAAGTCAAAAATAATTTAATATTTTAAGTAAGCCTGACACATATATATTGCATTTTGAAAATAAAATTTCATTCTGCTGCCAAAAATTGCCACACCTCATGTTTGAAGTTTTATAGAATTATTTAGCTTTAAGAAAATTTGAAGATGCATGAATTTTACTCATTTTGGTTCACAATACTGCAATAATTATTTTAGAGATTTCATGAAGAAACAAAAAATGATTAAACAATATTAGTAGTAGAACCTGACTTCTGTCATAACCATTGCTTTTTTTCCCTATATTTTTTCTTTTTAATTTTTATATACTTTACTTCCCAGGTGGTGCTAGTGGTAAAGAACCTGCCTGCCAATGCAGGAGACATAAGAGACTCCAGTTTGATCCCCGGGTCAGGAAGATCCCCTGGAGGAGGGCATGGCAACCCACTCTAGTACTCCTGCCTACAGAATCCCATGGACAGAGGAGATTGGCCGGCTGTAGTCCATATTGTCGCACAGAGTCAGACGTGACTGAAGTGACTAAGCAGCAGCAGCAGCATACTTAACTTCAAATATTATATTAATGTCAATTTTACAACACACTGATTCAACATTTATATACACTACAAAATGATCACTATTGTGAGTCTAGTTACTATTTGTTGCCATTCAAAAATATCACAAAATTATTACTGTATTCTCTAAACTATAAATTACATCCCCGTGACTTATTTTAAAACTGGAAATTTTTACCTCTTAACTCCTTTCAGCTGTTTCACCCACCTCCCACCTTGCTTGTTGCTATTATTCATGTTTGCTCTCTGTATCTATGAATCTGTTTCTGTTGGTTTTGTTTGTTTTGTTTTCTATATTCTGTTTTGTTTAGTCACTAAATCATATCTGACTCTTTGGGATGCCATGGACTGTAGCCCACCAGGCTCTCTGCCCATGGAATTTCCCAGGCAGAATACTGGAGTGAGTTTCCATTTCCTTCTCTGGGGATCTTCCCTACCCGGGAGTCAAACCTGTGGCTCCTGAATTGGCAGATGGATTCTTTACCAACTAAGCCACTAAGTGAAATCATATGACATTTGTCTTTCTCAGCATAATACGGTCTAGACCCATTCATGTTGTTCCAGATGACAAGACTTCATTCTTTATTGAGTAATATTCCATTGTGAAAGTGAAAGTAGTCCAATTGTGTTTGACTCTTTGCGACCCCATGGACAAAATTTCCAGGCCAGAATACTGGAGTGGGTAGCCTTTCCCTTCTCCAGGGGATCTTCCCAACCCAGGGATCAAACCCAGGTCTCCTACATGGCAGGCAGATTTTTTACCAGCTGAGCCTCAAGACTGCAGCCATGAAATTAAAAGACATTTGCTCCTTGGAAGAAAATCTATGGTCAACCTAGACAGCAGAGACATTACTTTGCCAACAGAGGTCCATACAGTCAAAGCTATGGTTTTTTCAATAGTCATGTATGAATGTGAGAGTTGGACTATAAAGAAAGCTGAGTGCTGAAGAACTGAGGCTTTTGAACTGTAGTTTAGGAGAAGACTCTTAAGAGTCCCTTGGACTACAGGGAGATCCAGCCAGTCCATTGAAAGGAAATCAGTCCTGAATATTCTTTGGAAGGACTGATGCTGAAGCTGAAACTCCAATATTTTGGTGACCTGATGTGAAGAACTGACTTTTTGGAAAAGACCCTGATACTGGGAAAGATCGAACGCAGGAGGAGGGGATGACAGAGGATGAGATGGTTGGATGGCATCACTGACTAGATGAACATGAGTTTGAGAAACTTCTGGGAGTTGGTGATGGACAGGGAATCCTGGTTTGCTGCAGTCTCTGGGGTCGCAAAGAATCAGACACGAGTGAGTGACTGAACCGAAAGTGAAAAGTGAAAGTGAAGTCGTTCAGCCGTGTCTGACTTTTTGCAACCCCATGAACTGTAGCCTATCAGGCTCCTCTGTCCATGGGATTTTCCAGACAAGAGTGCTGGAGTGGATTGCCATTTCCTTCTCCAGGGGATCTTCCAGACCAAGGGATCGAACCTGGGTCTCCCGCATTGCAGGCAGAAGCTTTACTTTCTGAGCCACCAGGGAAGCCCCAGAATTAGGATTAGTGAAAGTCACTCAGTCATGTCTGACTCTTTGAAAACCCATGGACTGTACAGTCCATGAATTCTCCAGGTCAGAATATTGGAGTGGGTAGCCTTTCCCTTCTCCAGGGAAACTTCCCAACCCAGGGATCGAACCCAGGTCTCCCACATTGCAGTCAGATTCTTTACCAGCTGAGCCATAGGTGGCTCACACAGTAAAGAATCTGCCTGCAATGCGGGAGACCTGGGTTCGATCCCTGGGTCAGGAAGATTCCCTGGTGAAGGGAATGGCTACCCACTCCAGCATTTTTGCCTAGAGAACAGAGGTGACTAGTCAACTGACTGGCAGGCTACAGTTTGTGGGGTTGCAAAGACTTGGACTGAATTGAACTTACTGTATATTCCATTGTGTGTGTGTGTGTTTGTGTGTGTGTGTGTGTGTGTGTTTATAACTTCTTTATCCACTCACTTATGGGTGAGTACTTAAGCTATCTTGGCTATTGTAAATAATACTACAATGAACATGAGGATGCACATACATCTTTTCAAATTAGTGTTTTTGTTTTCTTTGGATAAATATTCAGAAGTAGAATGACCTTAAGAACTGCTGAATCTTAAGGTCATTCTATTTTTTATTATTAAGGAATCCTCATACTGTTTTCCATAGTGACTGAACCAATTTACATTTCCACCTTCAGGTGCATGGAGACCTCTTTTTCTTCACATCCTTGACAACTTTTATCATTTCTTGTCTTTTAGATAATATCCATTTTGACTGGTATGGGGTGATATCTCATTGTAGTTTTTAATCTCATTGTAGGATGATATATTTGATAATTAGTTATGTTGAACATATTTTCATATGCGTAATGGTCATGTGTGTGTCTTCATTGGAAAAACATCTATTCAGGTCTCCTAATTTTTTTTTATTCAGTTTGTTTTCTTTAATATTGAGTTGTGTGAATGTTTACATATTTTAACTATTAACCTGTTATCAGTCATATCATTTGCAAATATTTTCTCCCATTCAGTAGGTTGTCTTTTCACTTTGTCAATGGTTTCCTGTGCTGTGTAAAAGCTTTTACATTTAATTTGGCTTCATTCATATATTTTTGCCATAGCTTCTTTTGCTTTGCAACAGATCCCTC
The DNA here is from genome assembly GCF_002263795.3 of Bos taurus. Lineage (NCBI taxonomy): Eukaryota > Metazoa > Chordata > Mammalia > Artiodactyla > Bovidae > Bos > Bos taurus. The sequence goes on from NC_037347.1 coordinate 45,953,776, forward strand.
CAAATATTGCTATGATCTATGTCAAAGAGAATTCTGCCTTTGCTTTCTTCTAGAAGGTATACATTTCAAATCTTATGCTTAAGTCGTCAATTCACTTTGAGTTTATTTTTGTATAAGATATAAGAAATGGTCTAGTTTTATTCTCTTATATGTATTTGTCCAGGTTTCCTAACACCATTTGCAAAAGAGATTCTCTTTTCCCAACTGCACATTCTCTCTCTCTGTGTCACAGATTAATTGACCATATGTGCAAGGGTTTATTCTTGGGATCTCTGTTCTATCCCATTGATCTACATGTATTTACTTTTGTGCCAGTGGTGCCATGTTTGGATTACTATAGCTTTGCAGTATACTTTAAAATTAAAGAGGAAAAAATTCATATTTTTGTTTTCTTTCTCAAGATTGCTTTGGCTATTCAGTCTTCTGTGGATCCATATATTTAAGATATTTTTCTACTTTTATGAAAAATGCTATGCATATTTTGACATATATTCCATTAAATCTGTACATTGCTTTGAATAGTATGATCATTTTAGTAGTAACCCTTCTGATCCATTAGCAGTGTGTACCTTTCCATTTATTTCTCTTTTCTTAAATCTCTTTTAACAGTATCTTATAGCTCCAATGCATTTAAAAAGTTAAAACTGTCATAATTTCCATCTCACTACAATAAATATGCAGATATGGAGGCCATGAAATAAATTGAACAAAACTAGTATCATTGTTTTCAGATACATTTGATTATTCTCTTCATTTTTTTGTTTATTTAGGGAGATTTTCAGGTTTTAAATTAGTTTAAAGGGCCCCTAATGCTGTGATTACCTACATAAGAAAAACAAAATCTGGGCAACCACATCATTGCTTGGATGAATAAATTATTAAAATTTTAATATACCTTGATTTATCTTGATTAATCTTACCTATGAATTGATATGTTTTATAAAGAATTAATTTTCCTCTTTGAAAAATTCATCCCATTCTATTTTATGTTCATTTTGAAAACTTTTTCATATGCTGGCAAATTTTAAATGTATTAGTATAAATTATCAAGAAAATGAAGATCATATTTTACTGAATGTTACATTCAAAAACATTTCTCTGATAATATTAATTGAAAAGGATTATTTATGGAAAATGTTCCAGAATATCCTGATTATAATTTAAATCAATTGTTTAGCTTAGCTTGATGAGAAGGTGAAAAATGCAGCTGTCTGACTGTTTGCATGCAGATCTATAAGATGATAAATCCTCAGTAGCATTTTTATTTCTGGCAGCATGTCTATTGTTAGTGATTAAAAAAATAGTTACAATTAAAGATGTAAATAGAATTAATAATCTGATCATTTTAGTGCTGTGATTTAAAAAAAATATTAACAGTTGACAAAATCATGTCAGTTTAATTAATGCCATCAGGGGGAAAAAAAGTCATGAGTCTCATTGGAATGAATACTGCTCAATTACTATGGATAGATCTTTAGTAGAATAGAGATGGACCATTATTTATCCTGGTTCTATTTAGCAATAAGAATGTCCATCCCAAAGTGATTTTTAATTTTCTGAGGCTATTTAATTTACTGTCCTTGGATTTAGTATACAAACTGCCAGATCAGGCTCTAACCCTTCTAGCAAAGAAGGGATTTACTAGTTTAAAAGTTTGGCTATTATCAGCCACAGAGCTAAAAAAAGAATGTTTTGTATGCTCTAGGCTTTTCTTTCATTTACTGCTACTTTTTGAAGTTGATGGCTCTGTAGGAGCTAGAAATACAGAAACATCAGGTTATTCAAGTAAAATTATAACTCATAGATTCATAAGGAATGAAGGAAATGTAAACATTTTCTTTTTCCTCAGTGATCAATCGAAACTAACTCCATTCTACAAACAGATATGATAAAATCCTTAAACAACTTATTAAACACGTCTGTTTCAGTGGTCAAAAACATATTTACCTAGGTATTCTCCACTTTGAGAATGTACAGAATAAGTATTCAAATGTGAGGATGCTTTGATAGCATTCCTGGTACACAAATTTGAATATGACTCACTTGAATCTAAGACCTCTAGATCTTCATTGAAGATCATTGAACAGTAATTTCAAATGACAGCTATTGAGATGCCCCTGCTCCATTGTCTCACTTACCACCTCCATTGTCCCGTTCAACGTTCAACTGGTCACCAGGCCTCCAACTGGTTCCTTTAACCAACTTTACTGACACTGGCATTCATCAGGAGCTACCAGAGGACATTAATCAGCCAATTGACCTCATTGTACCCAGTCATCCCCATTTCAGCCCACTCTCCATGCCATTAACCTTCGGAAATAGAAATCATATCATGCAATTCTTGAAAATGGCCAGGAGGCCTTGAGAAGTTTTACATGCTAATTGACTAAAGGAAATGTTCAAATACCTTAGCAGTGTCTAGAATCAACATATCTGTACTGGCTATGGATCTGTTTATCTCTATTTACCTTCCTTCCAAAGTGATTCTAAGCAGAGTCAATTTCTTTTCCTTCACATTCCACACAAAATTGCATGTCTTTCGAATTTCTAATTTTTGTGTTCAGAATAGTCTACTATTCATTCTTTAAGATTCAGATCAAATGTCACCTATTCAGTGAAGCTCTTCATTAAAGCACCCTCATAAATTGACTAATTTCAAATATGCCACTCAGGCCTTAAAAAAAAAAAAAAAAAAAAAACTATTGTTAGAGTCCTTACAAGAAAATAATGATCCTTTTTGATACTTTCCATGCCTTCCTTATGTCTTTTAAGACAACAGAAGTTTAGTACTAAACTAGACCTTATTTTATGATCTTTCTTCTGTAAGTCATATTTCCTTTAAAGCAATGACTACCCTATATTGCTTCTAGCTTTTTAAGATCTTCATGAAGAACTCAAGGGATATTCATATCCTTTTAAACTTAAACTTTCAGACTTAGGATTAATACAGTGAATTTTCTAATTGAGCTATATTTGAGAACCGTGTAAACATTTATGTAATCATGGGAATGGATGTATGGAAGACTTGATTAAACATCCAAGAAAAACTAATACAGACCGAATGTGAAAACATTTGCTTAGCATATTATTAACTTAGTACACAACAACTCCAAGGAATATTTATATTCATTCAAAATTAAACTTTCAGACTTGAAATTAATATGATAAATTTTCTAACTGAGCTATATTTGAGGACCAGCTAAACGTTTATATAATAGTGTAGATTTTGTAAGGACTAAAGCAAATACATGTAAACATCTTGATTATTCTCTTTGCCTTTATTCCACATTAACAAATCCCTTAAGACTTAAGACTTTATCTTTAAAATGTACCCGGAATTCAGCCAGTTCTCACCAATATCCAGTACTACGAAAGTCCACAACTGCATAGTGTGTTTGAATTACTGATAAAACTTGCTACAGAATTCTCTTCTTGTTCCCTCTCCATCCCCACTCCCCCCTGCCCCACCCAACCCCTAGTCCCTTTTCTTAAAGTAATCCATTTAAAACAGTGGTTATTTACTAGTGGTCATTTTGTCTCCCCTGGGGAATGTCTGCAAATGACTCCAGTCAAAACTGGGTGGGGGAGGACTACTGACATCTAGTGGACAGAGGCCGGAGATGCTGCTATCAACATATCAATATAATCATAGGAAAGCTACCTTCAACAAAGACAGCACCACAGTCACAGACTCTATTTTAAAATATATAAACAGTATATACAACTTAGCTAAATATCTTTAAAAAACAAACAACCCAATCACAAATAAATGGGAAGAAGATCTAAATAAGCATTTCTCCAAAGAAGACATTCAGTTCAGTTCAGTTCAGTCGCTCAGTCGTGTCCGACTCTTTGTGACCTCATGAATCGCAGCACGCCAGGCCTCCCTGTCCATCACCAACTCCCGGAGTTCACTCAGACTCACGTCCATCGAGTCAGTGATGCCATCCAGCCATCTCATCCTCTGTCATCCTCTTCTCCTCCTGCCCCCAATCCCTCCCAGCATCAGAGTCTTTTCCAATGAGTCAACTCTTCGCATGAGGTCGCCAAAGTACTGGAGTTTCAGCTTCAGCATCAGTCCTTCCAAAGAAATCCCAGGGCTGATCTCCTTCAGAATGGACTGGTTGGATCTCCTTGCAGTCCAAGGGACTCTCAAGACAGATAGCCAAAAAAAACAAACAAACAAACAAAAAACACTTTGAAAGATACTCAACATGACTAATTATCAGAGAAATTCAAAGAAATTCAAATTGAAACTACAATGAGCTATCACCTTACACCAGTCCTAAGGGCCATCATTCAAAATCTACAAATGATAAAAATGCTGGAGAGGGTGTGGAGCAAAGAGAATCCTTCTACACTATTGGTAGGAATGTGAATTGGTATAGCTATTTTAGAAAATAGGATAGAGGCTCTCCATACTGGAACAGAGGTTCCCAAAATAAAAATAGAGCTACCATATGATCCAGCAAGTCCACCCCTGGGCATATATTCAGAGAAAATTATAATTTGTAAAGATACATGGACCTCACAGAAGCAATCTAAGTGTACATTGACAGATGAATCGATGAAGAAGATGTGGTATATAACTAATCAACCTTAAAAATGAATGAAATTATGCCATTTGCAGCAACATGAATGTACCTAGAGATGGTCTAGGTCACATTGTGAGTGAAGTAAGTCAGACAAAGACAAGTAATGTATGATACCATTTATATGTGGAATATTAAAAATACAGTGCAAATGAACTTGTTTACAAAATAGAAATAGAGTCATAGATGTAGAAAACAAACATATGGTTACCAACGGGGACTGAACTTAGGACAGATCAATTGGGAAACTAGGATTAACATATACACAATACTATAAGGAAAATAGGTAACTATAAGGATCTACTATATAGCAGTTTTTAAGAACCTATTGTATCATGAGAAATGTTGGGCTGGATGAAGCACAAGTGGAATCAAGATTGTTAGGAGAAATATCAATATCCTCAGATATACACATGATACCACCCTTATGGCACAAAGCAAAGAACTAAAGAGCCTCTTGATGAAAGTGAAAGAGGAGAGTGAAAAAGTTGGCTTAAACTCAACATTCAGAAAACTAAGATCATGGCATCCGGCACCATCACTTCATGGCAAACAGATGGGGAAACAATGGAAACAGTGACAGACTTTATTTTCTTGGGCTCCAAAATCACTTCAGATGGTGACTGCAGCCATGAAATTAAAAGATGCTTGCTCTTTGCAAGAAAAGTTATGACCAACCTAGACAGCATATTAAAAAGCAGAGACATTACTTTGCCAACAAAGGTCCGTCTAGTCAAGGCTATGGTTTTTCCAGTGGTAATGTATGGATGTGAGAGTTGGACTATAAGGAAAGCTGAGTGCAGAAGAATTGATGCTTTTAACTGTGGTGTTGGAGAAGACTCTAGAGAGTCCCTTGGACAGCAAAGAGATCCAACCAGTCCATCCTAAAGGAGATCAGTCCTGAATATTCATTGGAAGGAGTAAAAGTTGCTGAAGCTGAAACTCCAATACTTTGGCCACCTGACATGAAGAACTGACTTATTGGAAAAGACCCTAATGCTGGGAAAGATTGAAGGCAGGAGAAGGGGATGACAGAGGATGAGATGGTTGGATGGCATCACCAACTCAATAGACATGAGTTTAAGTAAACTCCAGGAGTTGGTGATGGACAAGCAGGCCTGGTGTGCTGCAGTCCATGGAGTCATAAAGAGTCAGGCACGACTGAGCTAAACTGAACTGATTGTTTAGCACGGGGATTCCCTGGTGGCTCAGATGGTAAGGGATCAGCCTTCAATGCAGGACACCTGGGTTTGAAGACCCTCTGAAGAAGGTATCTACCCACTCCAGTATTCTTGCCTAAAGAATTCCATGGACAGAGAAGCCTGGTGGGCTACCGTCCATGGGATCACAAAGTGTTGGACACAACTGAGTGACTAACACTTTCACTTTCACTGTATAGCACAGAGAACTCTACTCAATACTCTGTAATGACCTTTATGGGAAAGGAATCTAAAAAAGAGTGGATATATTCGTATGTATAACAGATTCACTTCCCTGTACAGCAGAAACAAACACCGCATTATAAATCAACTATACCCCAATAAAAATTAACTTAAAAAAAGTCTCACTCTCCTCAAAACTTTCCAATGGATTCTCATCTCACTCTGAGTGAAAATATTCTTGAAATTAATTGCCTACAAGGTCCCACAGCACCCAGTTCCCTGATATTTCTCTAATATCACTCCCTCTTATAACATCTCACTTATTTCCCAAAACATTGGCCTCCTCAGAATATCTCAAATATGTTTCTGTATCAGGGCCCTTAGCATTTGCTTCTCTCTCTTCTTGAAATATACTTTGAATATATATTTATATAATTTACCCTTTCATTTCTTTTAGATGTCTAATCAACAATGCTTTAATTGTGAGGCTTTCTCTGACCATCATTTATAAAATATAACCCCTCAATATGACATACACATAGAGAGCTAGCCTTTCCTATTCCCTTTCTTTGTTTTGCTTTTCTGCATAACTTCTGACTCCTTAATATACTTACTTGCATTTCAATTTCTCCTCTACAGTGTAAGTTCAATGAGGTCAGGAACATTTTTTTTTTCTACTTTGTTTATTTCTTGAATACTTAGAAGCCTGGGACAGAAATGGGTGTTTGATAAATATTTGTTGTATGAAGGAACTGAAAATTCTTGGTTATTTATCTATTGAAATAGCATTACATTAAACTTTGCTTAACTTGAGTCAGGGAATAAGCATACCAATTTTTAACTAAAGACTTTTGATTCCTTTCACATTTTATGTTGATTACATGAAAGCAGAATATATTATAAGCTCCTTCTCAGTCCAAGGAAACAGGATCACATCAATAAGACAGAGATGAAAGGGCATGGAGACTAAGAGGAGAATTAAATGTTCTTTTATTTTCTCTCTTACTTTCAACTGATAAGTAATTATGGGTGTAAGTCTTCAGTTCTTTGATTTGCTTTAAACCAATTCAAAAAAGAACAAATTACCTGAAACCTTAAAAGACAACTTCAGTTAATCAGCAAAGTACAGTTCATAAATTCCCTATGCACATCTATGCACTGCAAAGAGCTAATTCCAGTGAGAAAGTAAATTCAGAGTTATTGTTGAGTTAGCTCACTCAGGCTAATTTATCCTTTACCTCACTACAGCCTTATTTCTTTCTTTCTTTTTTTTTATTGCTGAAGAATTTTATTTTTTATTTTTTAATGTTTTTTTTTATTTTATTTTTTAACTTTACATTATTGTATTGGTTTTGCCATATAGCAAAATGAATTCACCACAGGTATACATGTGTTCCCCATCTTGAACGCTCCTCCCTCCTCCTTCCCCATACCATCCCTCTGGGTCGTCCCATTGCACCAGCCCCAAGCATCCAGTATCGTGCATTGAACCTGGACTGGCAACACATTTCATATATGATATTACACATGTTTCAATGCCATTCTCCCAAATCATCCCACCCTCTCCCTCTCCCACAGAGTCCAAAAGATACAGCCTTATTTCTTGACTCACAGTTCAGGGGATATGGAGAAAGCAAGTCAGTGATTGCATTTTAGTTTGACATTAGAGTAATTACATCTTGGTATTTTAGCCATGTGAGTTGAGAAGAACTTAGTTTAAAAATGTAAATATGAGTAATGAATCATACAGCATATTTTGCTGTATCCTCCATCCAAGCCCTCTGGTAAACTGCTAAATTCATTTAAACTCAGTTTTCTCAATAAGGAAGAAAATATGAAACTCTAAGTATTTTCCCAATGCTTAGTGTGATGTGTGAAGACTACATATAATCAGTGATTCTCCAACTGATAGTTTTTGCTCCTGTTATTACTGTTATCATTGCTATTATTATTTTAAAATCCCCACCATTTAGAATAGTATTCAGACATTGTCAGATCCCAGTAAATGTGCTTTAAATACATAAATGAATTATTTTATAGAAACAGGAGAACAGTATTCAGTCTATAATTTATTTTAGAATTTAGATGAAAGAAGGAAAAAAAACTGTTTAATCTAACCTATCCAGAAAACCATTGCCACAAATAAAACATCTATTTATTCAATGTCCTGGCATAAGATTTCTGATTTCTAGAAATCATACATATCAGATATATCAGATGTACCAGTCCATGAAGTATGAATTGTAGGAAAAAGGTAAACACAGGTCCGCAGTGAAATATAGCTTAATAGGACCCCTATCTTACAATACTCACAAAAGTTAACTCAAAATGGATTGAATACTTAAATAAAAGACCTGCAAATGCAAGTCCAAAAGAAAACTTGGGAAACATATCTTTAATAATGGTCTTGGCAACAATTTCTTGGATAAGTCACCAAAAGCACAAACAAAAACAGGCTAAAAAACAAGAAGAAAAAGAAGGTTACATCAAAATATAAAAGCTTCCACACAGCACAGGAAATAATTAATAAATGATATTAAATATTAAATTTCCATTATTAAATAAGGGAAAATATAACCTACAGAAAGAGAGATGGCATTTGGAAATAATATATCTGATAAGTGGTTAATATCCAAAATAATTTCCTACTCAATAGGAATACCTATTTCCAACTCAATAGGAAAAAAAATAAAATAATCCAATTAAACATGAACAACAGACCTGAACAGGCATTTTCCTACAGAAAACGTACAAATAATCACTAGGTATATAAAAAAGTCATCAACATCACTAATCGTCAGGGAACCCTAAGCCTGTGAGCTGCAAGACCAATCTTACAAGACCCAAAACAGAGACTAGTCAGGGAGACTCTAAGTAGAGAACCCATTTGAGCTTGTCTACACTTCTGAGTTAAGAACTGTGAGATATTAAATAGGCTTTGTTCTAATTTTCTAATTCTATAGTAACTTTTTACTCAACAGAGAACGAATACATCTGAATTCAGCAATGAAGTGATTTTTCACCATTCACAACAGAAGATAGGAGTTTATATTTTGGATGAAAAAAAAAAGTTGAACTCATGGAAATGGACTAAATAAATGAACTTGGAAATATTAAATAATTTAGATACCAACTCCCTCGTAATGTTCCGTGGCCAGAATTTAGTCACCTTGGTAAGTATATTCTGCCATAATGGGATGAGGAAAAAAAGGAAAACATATATTTGGGTGCCTCAGGATGAAATGATCATATTGCTCCCTCATTACCACAAAGTGAGTCTCACAATTCAGCAAAACTGGTCAACTCACAGAGAAAATCTTTATTGGGAAATGAGGGCTTTTCCACTCAAGCTCAAGAATTATAGTCTACTACAATTCTGGTTGGGCAGGAGTGCATTTGTTCCTTACCCTTGGCTTCATTCCACTTGGAGAGAACATTGGTACACCAACCCTCTTCCCCTCTGTCCTCTTGTTTGCTCATTCATCTCTGAGTACATGACAATGGCAAGAGTCTTTTAATTTCATGGCTGCAGTCAAAATCTGCAGTGATTTTGGAGCCCCTCAAAATAAATTCTGTCACTGTTTCCCCATCTGTTTGCCATGAAGTGATGGGCTCAGATGCCATGATCTTTAGTTTTCTAAATTTTGAGTTTTAAGCCAACTTTTTCACTCTCCTATTTCACTTTCATCAAGAAGCTCTTTAGTTCTTCTTCACTTTTTGCCATAAGTGTGATATCATCTGTATACCTGAGGTTATTGATATTTCTCCCAGAAATCTTGATTCCAGCTTGTGCTTCCTCGAGCCCAGCCTTTCTCATGATGTACTCTGCATATAAGTTAAATAAGTAGGGTGACAATATACAGCCTTAACGACTCCTTTTCCTATTTGGAACTAGTTTTATTTCATGTCCAGTTCTAACTGTTGCTTCCTGACTTGCATACAGGTTTCTCAAGAGGCAGGTCAGGTGGTCTGGTATTCCCATGTCTTTCAGAATTTTCCACAGTTTGTTGTGATCCACATAGTTAAAGGCTTTGGCATAGTCAATGAAGCAGAAATAGATGTTTTTCTGGGACTCTCTTGCTTGTTCAATGATCCGACAAATGTTGGAAATTTGATCTCTGTTTCCTCTGCCTTTATAAATCCAGCTTGAGCATCTGGAAGTTCACGGTTCACATACTGTGGAATACTGGCTTGGAGAATTTTGAGCATTACTTTGTTAGTGTGTGAAATGAGTACAATTGTGTGGTAGTTTGAGCATTCTTTGATATTGCCTTTCTTTGAAATTGGAATGAAAACTGACCTTTTCCAGTCCTGTGGCCACTGCTGAGTTTTCCAAATTTGCTGGCATATTGAGTGCAGCATTTTCACAGCATCATCTTTTAGGATTTGAAATGGTTCAACTGGAATTCCATTACCTCCACTAGCTTTGTTAATAGTGATGCTTCCTAAGGTCCACTTGACTTTACATTCCAGGATGTCTGGCTCTAGGTGAGTGATCACACCATCGTAAGTATCTGGGTCATGAAGATCTTTTTGGTATGGTTTTTGTGGGTTTTCTTGCTACCTCTTCTTAATATCATCTGCTTCTGTTAGGTCCATACCATTTCTATTCTTTATTGAACCCATCTTTGCATGAAATGTTCCCTTGGTATCTTTAATTTTCTTGAGGAGATCTCTAGTCTTTCCCATTCTATTGTTTTCCTCTATTTCTTTGCACTGATCACTGAGGAAGGCTTTCTTATCTCTCTCTGCTATCTTTGGAATTCTGCATTCACATGGGTATATCTTTCCTTTTCTCCTTGCCGTTCGCTTCTCTTTTTTTCACAGCTATTTGTAAGGCCTCCTCAGACAACCATTTTGCCTTTTTGCATTTTTCACCCCATGGGGATGGTCTGGATCACTGCCTCCTGTACAATGTCATGAACCTCTGCCCATAGTTCTTCAGACACTTTATCATATCTAATCCCTTGAATCTATTTCTCGCTTCCACTGTATAATTGTAAGGGATTTTATTTAGGTCATACCTGAATGGTCTAGTGGTTTTTCCTACTTTCTTCAAGTTAAATTTGAATTTGACAATAAGGAGTTCATGATCTGAGCCACAGTCAGCTCCTGGTCTTGTTTTGTTGACTGTATAGAGCTTCTCCATCTTTGGCTGCAAAGAATATAATGAATCTGATTTCAGTGTTGACCATCCGGTGATGTCCATGTATAGAGTCTTCTCGTGTTGTTGGAAGAGGGTGTTTGCTAGGACCCATGCATTCTCTTGGAAAAACTCTATTAACCTTTTCTTTGCTTCATTTTATATTCCAAGGCTGAATTTGTATGTTACTCCCGGTATTTCTTGACTTCCTACTTTTGTATTTCAGTCCCCTATAATGAAAAGGACATCTTTTTTGGGTGTTAGTTCTAGATGGTCTTGTAGGTCTTCATAGAACCATTCAACTTCAGCTTCTTCAGCATTACTGGTCGGATCATAGACTTGGATTACTGTGATATTGAATGCTTTGTCTTGGAAACAAACAGAGATCATTCTGTCATTTTTGAGATTGCATCCGAATACTGCATTTTGGACTCATTTGTTGAGTATGATGACTACTCCATTTCTTCTAAAGTATTATTGCCCACAGTAGTAGATGTAATGGCCATCTGAGTTAAATTCACCCATTCCAGTCCATTTTAGTTCATTAATTCCTAAAATGTCTATGTTCAGTCTTGCCATCACCTGTTTGACCACTTCCAATTCGCCTTGATTCATGGACCTAACATTCCAGGTTCCTATGCAATATTGCTCTTTACAGCATCAGACTTTACTTCCACCACTAGTCACATCCACAACTGGGTATTGTTTTTGCTTTGGATCTGACTCTTCCTTCTTTCTGGAGTTATTTCTCCACTGATCTCCAGTAGCATATTGGTCACCTACCAACCTGGGAAGTTCATCTTTCAGTGTCCTTTTGCCTTTTCATACTTTCATACTGAGGTTCTTAAGGCAAGAATACTGAAGTGGTTTGCCATTCCCTTCTCCAGTGGGATGTTTCACTACCTTAGTTCAAGTACAGAAAACAATTCAATACAGATATGATAGTAAATACCTAAGAAACAGTTCCAACCCCAAGAGCTCACTTTGTTCCAAATAGTTATGTTGGATTTACTGTATATTTTATATAGTTTAGTTAAACTCTTTTCAGTTTTTAGTATGATGGATCTTTTGTGTTATTTGCCACATTTCTCTACTGTGATTGAGATTTTACAGCCCGTGATTGTCATTCATAATCATGTTCTCATGTGATTCTAGTGATAACTCTGTAATTTTATCTTATTATCCCATTTTATAGATGAAGAAACTTAATTCACAAGATTTTAAGTAGCTTGCCTAGAATCTCTTAGCTTGAAAATGACTGAATTAGGGTTTTAAATCATGTTTATTTAACTTAAACCTTCAAGAACTTTTCTTTCTACTTTGTTCAAGAAATCAGAATCCTACTTTCCCTTTAAACAATTTCACAAGTTCTACCTACACTAACATCTTAAAGATTTCAGATCACAAGAAACATAAACCATCAGGAATAGGATTCCTTGTGAGAGCACTCATCTAATCCACTTTAACCAGTGTTTAAGAACTTTCCTCCACACAATCTCTGGAGAAATAGTCAGTTAGTCTCTCACTCATCAATTTAAATTATAGGTTACTCAAATTATTACTTCTAAGAATAACTCTATATAATATTGTTACTAGAATGTTTATTTCAAAACAAATTCTCTATCAATATAAATTTTGTGTTGTACTTCTTAGGATCAAAGATATTATACTGAATAGTCTAAATAGCTTTTCTTTCAACTTTCTTCTTAATATTTTGAGTATGTACACGTTCAGTTGCTCAGTTATATCCGACTCTTTGTGACTCCATTGACTGGAACCTGCCAGGCTCCTCTGCCCATGGGATTCTTGAGGTAATACTGAAGTGGGTTGCCATTTCCTACTCCAGGGGATCTTTCCAACCCAGAGACCGAAACTGGCAACTCTTTCATCTCCTGAATTGGTAGACAAATTTTTACCTCTGAGCCACTTGGGAAACCTTCTAAATATATCAGGCCCCATTTAAATAAGTGAGAACCAAAAAATTTGATTCTTTAAAATTTTTGTTTGTGACTTCCTGAGATTAAATACAAATCTAGAGAGAACCCAGGGAGCTCAAGTGTTCCAGAGGTTGCTCTGGGTAATAAAAGTGTTTCTGGTTCCTATGGCTAGTTGAAGTTCTAAGATGAACCCAAGAAATGTACCATCATTTCAGGCCATTTACATGATTTGATGGAAACTGCATTGAAACAATAAGATCAGTATAGTCTTCTGTTTTAAAAATATACCTAAAGGGACTCTCAGAGAAGGCAATGGCACCACACTCCAGTACTCTTGCCTGGAAAATCCCATGGATGAAGGAGCCTGGTAGGCTCCAGTCCATGGGGTCACACAGAGTCAGACACGACTGAAGCGACTTAGCAGCAGCAGCAGCAGCAGCAGCAAAGGGACTCTGGGACCATCTCACCACCTTGTGAACATTCAAGATGAAATTCCCAGGAAGAACATGTTTCCTGACCTTGCTGATTCATACTTTGTCTTCCTCAATATTACCCCCAAATAAGAGCATTATCCTGGTCCCTAGAGAAGTGGGCTAGGTGCATGAGTGGAGTTCTAATGTCATTTTATTACAATTTGCATTCTTATAATGTTTTACTCTATTTTAGACATGATATGGCTAGCACAAGATGATGGTCAAACTGCCTATCCGTCCTTAATGTACATCAGTTCAGTTCAGTTCAGTTCAGTTGCTCAGTCGTGTCCGACTCTTCGAAACCCCATGAATCACAGCATGCCAGGCCTCCCTGTCCATCACCAACTCCCAGAGTTCACTCAGACTCACGTCCATCGAGTCAGTGATGACATCCAGCCATCTCATCCTCTGTAATCCCCTTCTCTTCTTCCCCCAATCCCTCCCAGCATCAGAGTCTTTTCCAATGAGTCAACTCTTCACCTGAGGTGGCCAAAGTACTGGAGTTTCAGCTTCAGCATCATTCCCTCCAAAGAAATCCCAGGGCTGATCTCCTTCAGAATGGACTGGTTGGATCTCCTTGCAGTCCAAGGGACTCTCAAGAGTCTTCTCCAATACCACACTTCAAAAGCATCAATTCTTCAGTGCTCAGCCTTCTTCACAGTCCAACTCTCACATTCATACACAACCACAGGAAAAACCATAGCCTTGACTAGATGAACCTTTGTTGGCAAAAGAATGTCTCTGCTTTTGAATATGCTATCTAGGTTAGTCATAACTTCCCTTCCAAGGAGTAAGCGTCCTTTAATTTCATGGCAGCAAAAACCATCTGCAGTGATTTTGGAGCCCCCCAAAATAAAGTCTGACACTGTTTCCACTGTTTCCCCATCTATTTGCCATGAAGTGATGGGACCGGATGCCATGCTCTTCATTTTCTGAATGTTGAGCTTTAAGCCAACTTTTTCACTCTCCACTTTCACTTTCATCAAGAGGCTTTTTAGTTCCTCTTCATTTTCTGCCATAAAGGTGGTGTCATCTGCATATCTGAGGTTATTGATATTTCTCCCGGCAATCTTGATTCCAGCTTGTGTTTCGTCTTGTCCAGCATTTCTCATGATGTACTCTGCATAGAAGTTAAATAAGCAGGGTGACAATATACAGCCTTGATGAACTCCTTTTCCTATTTGGAACCAGTCTGTTGTTCCATGTCCAGTTCTAACTGTTGCTTCCTGACCTGCATATAGGTTTCTCAAGAGGCAGGTCAGGTGGTCTGGTATTCCCATCTCTTTCAGAATTTTCCTCAGTTTATTGTGATGCACACAGTCAAAGGCTTTGGCATAGTCAATAAAGCAGAAATAGATGTTTTTCTGGAACTCTCTTGCTTTTTCGATGATCCAGCAGATGTTGGCAATTTAATCTCTGGTTCCTGCCTTTTCTAAAACCAGCTTGAACATCAGGAAGTTCATGGTTCACGTATTGCTGAAGCCTGGCTTGGAGACTTTTGAGCATTACTAGCGTGTGAGATGAGTGCAATTGTGGGGTAGTTTGAGCATTCCTTGGCATTGCCTTACTTTGGGATTGGAATGAAAACTGACCATTTCCAGTCCCGTGGCCACTGCTGAGTTCTCCAAATTTGCTGGCATATTGAGAGCAACACTTTTATAGCATCATCTTTCAGGATTTGGAATAGCTCAACTGGAATTCCATCACCTCCACTAGCTTTGTTAATGTATATAAATAATAACTAATTTTTTATCTTATGATGATACTCCATAGTAATTGTTCAATTAAATTACTCTTCTGTTCAGACTTTTCTTTTTTTTTAACATTTACTTTTTTTAAAATATTTTTTAATTTAATTTTATTTAACTTTACAATATTGTATTGGTTTTGTCATATATCAAAATGAATCTGCCACAGGTATACATGTGTTCCCCATCCCGAACCCTCCTCCCTCCTCCCTCCCCATACCCTCCCTCTGGGTCATCCCAGTGCACCAGCCCCAAGCATCCAGTATCGTGCATCGAACCTGGACTGGTGACTTGTTTCATATATGATATTATACATTTTTCAATGCCATTCTCCCAAATCTTCCCATCCTCTCCCTCTCCCAGAGTCCAAAAGACTGTTCTATACATCCGTGTCTCTTTTGCTGTCTCATATACAGGGTTATTGATAACATCTTTCTAAATTCCACATATATGCGTTAGTATACTGTATTGGTGTTTTTCTTTCTGGCTTACTTCACTCTGTATATAGGCTCCAGTTACATCCACCTCATTAGAACTTATTATTCCTTTATATTATTATTAATATTACAATGACATCAAGGATGTCAATTAATATATTTCATTCAAATAAAGTACATGATTTTACTTAGAAATAAAACAAAATAAATGGATTTATTTCATTTAAAAATCTTTTAGGATTCTGAAAATTTTAATATATACTCTCTACATATTTCATTTACTTTAGAAAACTTAAATTTATTCAGTAAATTTCCTCACAAAGGAAAATTTGCAAAACATATTCATGGAAATTTTTACAAAAGAAAAGAAGCAGTTGATCAACAGAAAGGCTACTGTGCAACATTCACTCACAGATCAAAAAAACTGGATCACTGGATTAAAATCTAAAGCTTGTTGGAGAGTCCTGAGTATATAGATTTGCTCTGGTATGGCCCAGTAAGTTGGATAGAGACAAAGAAATAGCAATGATCAATTCATGTGGACACTGAACACAGAACATATGGCAGAAATTCCTCCAACAACAACATCAAAAAATATAGGTAGCATCAGTTTCACACTCTTCATTTTTTTCTTCTTAAAATTTGCAATGCAAAGTACACCAGAAAACTGCTATTCTATAGTCTGGTTAGCAGGTCAGCTGTACTGTAATCGCACTGTTTTTCAAAGGCCATTCATCTTCTATAGCATTTTCCAGTCAATCCTAAAGGAAATCAACCCTGAGTATTCATTGGAAAGAATGATGTTGAAGCTGAAGCTCCAGTATTTTGGCTGCCTGATGCGAAGAACTGACTCACTGGAAAAGACCTTGATGCTGGGAAAAATTGAAGGCAAAAGCAGAAGAAGGCGGCAGAGGATGAGATGGTTGATAACATCGCCAACTCAATGAACATAAATTTTAGCAAACTCCAGGAGACAGTGGAGGACATAGAAGCCAAGTGTGCTGCATTCCATGTGGTCTCAAAGAATCAAATAAGACCAAGCAACTGAACAGCAACAACAACACAGCATTCTCCAATTATACAGTATATTTTAGCTGATCTGTAGCATGTATAGAAGCTGATACTACTGCATCAAACAGCCTAATTTGAAGGAAACACATGTTGCTTTGATGGCCAATCCATGTTTATTTCACAGTCTGTTTTTTGAGATGGACACATTTAAAATATATTGATCTTCAGTAGACTAGCATCTGTAAATATATCTTTGGATATCTCAACATATCATACTCAAATTAATAATCTTCTACTTTAAAAATTTACATTTTTATGTAGGTTAATTTTCATTACTGGGAGTTCAAAATAGTTCTTGGTAAGTTATTAAACTATGAATTTATTCTTACCTACATGGACCTATTTATTAACAGATTGTTAGAAAATGGATTCTTTTCCATGAAGTTTCAAGTTCCAGAACACTGGGCACATAAATTTTCTGCTTAAATATTTGGTCTGGGCTGAGTGCTGGATGGGCAAAGCAGTTTCCAAGCAGCTTTTGAATCTTCCACTCAGTGTATTCCTGGTGCATATGCATGTGTGCTAAGCCGTGTCCGACTCTTTTGTGACCCAAAGGACTGCAGCCCATCAGGCTCCTCTGCCCATGGAATTTTCCAGGTAAGAATATTGAAATAGGTTTCCATTTCCTACTCCAGGGAATCTTCCAGACCCAGGGATCGAACCCACATCTCCTGCATTGGCAGGTGAATTGTTTACCACTGCATCACCTGGGAAGCCTATATTTTTGATACTTGCCCTACACATGTGATCTTTCCCACTCTACCATTTTCCTTCTCCCACCAAGCAGCTTTATGAGATCTATTTGGATTCAGGGTGTTATAGACCTGATGTTTTTGTGGACTGGTCAAGCATGTGTGTTTATGATGACCAAAACAAATCAACTTTTTTATTAAACCCATTTGGAGTACTGATTATCAACAAAGATATGAAAACAATTACCTGTGTACACATGAACCCGATCTATTAGATATGTTCCCGCATGTTACACTTTAGTGTAGACACACACACATACACATAATTATTATGTATAGAAGTGTACTGATTTCCTATTGCTTCACAATCACCACAACACAAACTTGGTGGCTTAGAACAACATGTGATAGAATTATTTTACTAACTCGGTTAGTTAGTGTTGCTAATTGTTTTTTTTAACCCATTCTTGCCAGTGAAAAAAACCACAGAAAGATTATGAATCAACCAATTCCAGGAAGTGTGCCATCTTCTGCTGTCAACCTTGTGATGATTTCTTGTGAGTTTCCAATGCCATAAAAAGATGAGAGTCAAGAACCATCATAACAAAAATGTCCATAACTGCAGTACCCTCATTCTTTGTAAATTTATAGACACGTACTGATCACTTTACAGAAGTGCAGAAATAGCTTTGCCACAAAAATATGGATGACATTATTAGTTTTAGTCAAATTCTATTCAAATATAAGATATTATCATGGTCAGAGAAACATGAGTAAACTTTTGAATAAACTTTTACATGCTGGTATTTCCTTTGGACTAAAAGAAGACTCACTGCATTTTTTTTTTTTATGCAATTTGGCCTATTTCAAGGTATCTACAAACCTCAAAACAACAAAAGGTAAACAATAAAAAAGTACATTTTTAATTGCAGAAGAAATTTCATTGAACTTAATTTCATGATTCACCATAAATTTGGAGATATGATTATGTAGAAATAACATAATTGAGATAATGCTGATGGATACTTAAATAACAAAATGCTTAAATAACACAAATTGCTATTGAAAATAATGTCGAAAGTGTAATACCAATTAGTTATTCTCAGTGCTCTTAGTAGTTCATATTTTTCCCTTGAGTTTTTATTTTATGTAAAGCCATACTTTTGATTCTAGCTATCTGAAATTGAATTAATTCATTGATTACAAATTCACTTGTCAACATAATTAGAATAATGCACCTCTACACTTATTGCTCAGTTCGACACATAAACATGTTCCCTTAGAAGTTTAGGTCAGCTAGCCTTTGAAGTTCTAAATATAGAAAAAAGGTTTTAGCAGAAAAATGCACTTAGCAAAATCAGACAGAAATCTATGTAATTGCTCTTAATTGAGACCAGGGATGCTTACCTCTTTACAGATACAAGTGTGAATACATAAAGTGTTAAGCTACTAATGAGCAATCAGAAAACAGGGGAGAAGAAAACGAGACAGTTTCCTTTCTATTTGCTCCTGACAGAGAGTAATACTCAAATGACCACTCTGCAAATCTGAAAAGGCATGTGCACATGTGCTTGAAGGTGAATGAGGACAGTAAATAGATGGCTATAGCCATCTATATGGTTATAGCCTTCTCAAACTAGGCATATCACATTTTCAGATAGAAATAGTCTTTAAAAAAACATTCCTTCAATTTAAAATATGACCAATTATAAATTACCTTCACAGTGTTACTCAGATGAGAGAGAAGGATTTTCCCAATGGTATCAGATCATGTATGAAAATCTCTTATTTATCCATCAAGGATAAATAAATATTTGTCTAAGTATGGCCAGGTTCCAGCATCACAGAAAACCTCCACAAATAATCCAGTGAAGTTAAGCATATAGGATTTTCTCCATAGTTGGTAAAGGTAACAATTGAATATAAAGGTGCCATGCTTTGACTGCCTTCTCTACAGGCTTTATGGTCTTGCTTTCAATTTTCTTAAATTGTTTCTTTCAGCCTTAGTAAGTCCAATCAGTGTATAACCTTTGACTAGATGCTATTTTGAGTTTATGCATCATTTGAATTCACATATCCTTTTTCTCCTTCCTGCCAACTTCTCTCCTGTCTGGATTCCCCCAATACATACTCATCAAAGATCAACTTCTAGTTAATTAGAAGCGTCTAGAATTGCCTTGTCTGCTTACTCAGTAAGAAATTTCTAAGGGGTTACGGAATATCAAAAGATGTAGACAATACCACTAGAATATGTTGAATAAAATGTTGCTGAGATGAAACTATCTGAATAAATTTCCATTATCTTTAACAAATTCATTACCAAACTATAGAGAAGTTTTGGAGTTTGTGAGAATTTTTGACCTGTGATGGGAAGTTTCATTTAATAGAAGAGTCAGTTAAAGGAATGTTTAAGGAGATAGAATAATAACTCAAATGGTTATATATCTGTGGTTCAGAATCATCATCATTATATTCTAAAACAATACTAAATTTCTAAGGAATGCACAAGTTCTTATTCCTTATACTTATGGAAAGAGTATTTTATGGCCTTACTTTAGATGAGCAAAACGAAGCACAAGACTCCCACTTTTTTGTGCTGTATGTGGTCTTTCACCTGTATTGACTCAACAATATGCATCTGACATTTATTGACCTTCCTTATGCAAAATACTTTATCTATTGTTCCTGAGAATACAAGGATGAATCCATTATTACACTAAACTAAATCATCTCAAGAATTTACATGGGTATAGAATATTACATAAAGAACTACTGCATTAAACAAAATTCATTAAGTATACAACACAGCACGCTTTGGGAGTCTAAATGAGGCAGTGAAACTTTAGCCTGTAATTGTTAAGACAGACTTATGGAGAAACAGATGCTTGCTTTTATTCCAGATAATCAGTTTTAACTGTTTAATAAACACTTTCGACTGATAGTGGAAGGTTAAATATGAATACAAAATGGAATACTAGCTTAGATCTTTAAAGAAGGAAATTTACTAGCCTATATATGTGTATCCTCCCTATGTAAGTGGTCTTAAAGGTAAGCTATTATCTATCAAAGTGCTAGTTAAGGGGATAACAGTCAATTATTACAGACATTTCTGCTGTAAGTCTGAGCAAGGTTCTAACTTTATTTCCTTTCCTAAATGTTGTCTTTAACAGCAACAACAACAAAGTTAGTGACAAGAGAATTGAAAGATACTCAGAGCATTGTAATGCTTGGTTAGCCCTGAAGATTGATATACTTAATAGAATCTGGCTCTAAAATTTTATATAAGGACAATTTTTTCAGGTATTTTTTATTACTTGATTTGCTATGAAGTTAACAACAAAAGAAGGTTCGAAACAAATGATGTATGACTGTGTGTGTCAAAGTGCATTTTCCGAATTTTTCCTCATTTTAGAAAAACCCATGAAGCACTGTTATGAATTAATCTGAAAAAAATTATCTTCATATTAATACTCTGAAACATTATGAACACAAAAAAAAAAAAAAAGCTAAGATGCTCACACATTTTGGGTTGCCAGGGATGATTCTGATTTAGGACTATTAATGGTTAACTATATCCATTTCACTCCTTGAAGTGGCATAAGACTAAGTGTAGTCACTCAGTCATTTCCAACTCTTTGCGACCCCATGAACTGTAACCCACCAGGCTCCTCTGTCCATGGGATTCTCCAGGCAAGAATACTGGAGTGGGTTGCCATTTCCTTCTCCAGGGGATCTTCCCGACCCAGGGATCGAACCTGGGTCTTCCGCATCACAGGCAGATGCTTTACCCTCTGAGCCACCAGGGAAGCCTAAGTGGTCTAGTTTGGACAATAAATTATTTGATCACCCTAAATAAAATGAACGCATATTCAGTTAATGGATAACCATACAGTTAATGATAAACATTAGAAATACCTTAGTCACTCTCAAATCCTAACTTCCTCTCTTTTTTAAATTTGGAGTTTATAAATGTTATTGTAGATCCAATTGTATCCCCCAAAATAGATACAGAAGCCTCCTTTTCCCATGAATGAAACCTTTTTGGGAAATAAGGTCTTTGAAATGTTTGAATCAAGTTAACAGGAGATTAAGGTGGGCTGTAAATGTAATGACTGGTTCCTTTTAAAGAGAAAAACACACACAAACATACAAACACACAGACCACATGATGGTCAAGGCAGAAACTGGTGTGATACAGTTCCAATAAATGTCAAGGACTGCTTTCAATGACCAGAAGATAGAAGACATGACGTGTTCCTCCCTAGAGTTTTCAGAAGGAGCATAGCCTGCTAACAACTTGAGTTTGGAGTTCTAGTTATCAGTTTTGCAAGAGAATAAATTTTTGTTATTTTAAGCTTCTCAGTTCAAGATACTTTGCTGCAGCATCCCTAGGAATATAAAATTAATTATTTCCATGAATGTCTTTGTAGTTTATTGTATGTATATATTGATCAGATAGAATAGATTATTAGTATTTTTCATATATTATTACTTTATATAAATGGAATCAGAAGCAAAAATGTTTCTATACTTGTGCTATTCATTTCTCTAAATACGTTGTAGGTTACTTTTAGCTTAACTGTGGAATACTATCCCATTCCAAATACACAGGCATACAGCTGTGTATATATAGCTTCTGTTGTTAATGGACATTAATGCTGTTTGCAATTTACAACTATTACAAATGTATCTTGTACTTGTCTTTTTGTATGTGAGAGTGTTAGTCTCTCAATCATGTCTGACTCTTTGCGACCCCATGAACTGTAGCCCACAAAGCTGCTCTCTCCTTGGGATTCTCCAGGCAAGAATACTGGAGTGGGTTCCCATTCCTATTTCCAGAGGATATTCCTGACCCAGGGATCAAACCCAGGTCTC
The DNA here is from genome assembly GCF_002263795.3 of Bos taurus. Classification (NCBI taxonomy): domain Eukaryota; kingdom Metazoa; phylum Chordata; class Mammalia; order Artiodactyla; family Bovidae; genus Bos; species Bos taurus. The sequence continues at coordinate 45,976,126 of NC_037347.1, forward strand.
CTACATTGCAGGCAGATTCTTTATCGTTTGAGCCACCAGGGAAGCCTATATGAGTAGGCAATGCAATTCTCCAACTTAATGTGGTATTGCTAGATTGCTCCTCAAATTAGTAATTTTCAAACTCATCAGGAATGCATAGAAAGTGTTTTTGCTTCTTGTTACTGCCACAGTTAGTATTACTAGAGCAACATTTCTGTTGTCAACTTTTTTGTTGTTGGTGGGTGGTTGATTGTTTTTGCTAATCAGTTAAGTGAGAAATTATACTTCTTCCTGTTTTAATTTGCAGTTTCCTGATTACTAGTGAAGTTCATTTATTCATATGTTCACTGGGATTTCAGATATTCTCTCCTGTGCACTATGTGATCATAATTTTTGCCCTGTAGGTGGGTTTATTTGTTTCCCCTCAATAATATGTAGTAGATATTATTAGTTTTTGGATTATGGTTCTTGATGGATTTTACATAGTTTAAATATCTTTTTTTCCAGATAGAGGCTTATATGCACTGAACAATATAATTTGTTAAGGCAAAGTTATTTTTTGTCCTCTTTAGGCTACCCTTATTATCATGAATATCACAGTGTTTTCTGACTTGATTGCATGTATGATTTCCTATGAAATTTTGAGTTATTTACCAACAGGAACAGTGTTTCTTCTCATTTCTAGCTAATGACACACATAAGACACTACAACAATAAGCATTAAGTGATAATAAAATAATTTTAGCTTGAGAAGTAGTTAAACCCATTACCAGAGAGCACCAGACAATCACTTCTGGTAAAAGTTTAGAAATACAGTATATATGACTCTTGTGACTACAGGATTAAAGAAACAAATTAATGGAAAAGATTTCTTGGTTATTTATACCCTCCAATCATCTAACACACAATACAGCCAGGCTATTTTTTCTTTATTTGATTGTCCATAGTGTGTCCAAATACACTGTAAAATGAAGAAAATTACTTGAGGCAACAAATATAAGAACATGAAATTACCAAAAAAATATCTATGATACCCTGAGCTAGGAGAAACACTGCATATATATATTCTAATCAAGAAGCCACCAACTCTTTACTACTACATTTTAGAGCACATTTAAATTTCATTAATGGAGTGGCCATCATGGTCAACAAAAGAGTCCGAAATGCAGTACTTGGATGCAATCTCAAAAACGACAGAATGATCTCTGTTCGTTTCCAAGGCAAACCATTCAACATCACAGAAATCCAAGTCTATGCCCCAACCAGTAACACTGAAGAAGCTGAAGTTGAACGGTTCTATGAAGACCTACAAGAAGTTTTAGAATTAACACCCAAAAAAGATGTCCTTTTCATTATAGGGGACTGAAATGCAAAGGTAGGAAGTCAAGAAACGCCTGGAGTAACAGGCAAAATTGGCCTTGGAATACGGAATGAAGCAGGGCAAAGACTAATAGAGTTTTGCCAAGAAAATACACTGGTCATAACAAACACCCTCTTCCAACAACACAAGAGAAGACACTATACATGGACATCACCAGATGGTCAACACCGAAATCAGATTGATTATATTCTTTGCAGCCAAAGATGAAGAAGCTCTATACAGTCAGCAAAAACAAGAGTGGCTCAGACCATGATCTCCTTATTGCCAAATTCAGACTTAAATTGAAGAAAGTAGGGAAAACCACTAGACCATTCAGGTACGACCTAAATCAAATCCCTCATGATAATACAGTGGAAGTGAGAAATAGATTTAAGGGCCTAGATCTGGTAGATAGAGTGCATGATGAACTATGGAATGAGTTTCATGACACTGTACAGGAGACAGGGATCAAGACCATCCCCATGGAAAAGAAATGCAAAAAAGCAAAATGGCTGTCTGGGGAGGTCTTACAAATAGCTGTGAAAAGAAGAGAAGTGAAAAGCAAAGGAGAAAAGGAAAGATATAAACATCTGAATGCAGAGTTCCAAGAATAGCAAGAAGAGATAAGAGAGCCTTCTTCAGTGATCAATGCAAAGAAATAGAGGAAAACAACAGAATGGGAAAGACTAGAGATCTCTTCAAGAAAATCAGAGATACCAAAGGAATATTTCATGCAAAGATGGGCTCGATAAAGGACAGAAATGGTGTGGACCTAATAGAAGCAGAAGATATTAAGAAGAGATGGCAAGAATACACAGAAGAACTGTACAAAAAAGATCTTCACTACCCAGATAATCACGATGGTGTGATCACTGACCTACAGCCAGACATCCTGGAATGTGAAGTCAAGTGGGCCTTAGAAAGCATTACTACGAACAAAGCTAGTGGAGGTGATGGAATGCCAGTTGAGCTATTCCAAATCCTGAAAGATGATGCTGTGAAAGTGCTGCCCTCAATATGCCAGCAAATTTGGAAAAATCAGCAGTGGCCACAGGACTGGAAAAGGTCTGTTTTCATTCCAACCCCAAAGAAAGGCAATGCCAAAGAAAGCTCAGACTACCGCAAAATTGCACTCATCTCACACGCTAGTAAAGTAATGCTCAATATTCTCCAAGCCAGGCTTCAGCAATATGTGAAATGTGAACTTCCTGATGTTCAAGCTGGTTTTAGAAAGGATAGAGGAACCAGAAATCAAATTGCCAAAATCCACTGGATCATGGAAAAAGCAAGAGAGTTCCAGAAAAACATCTATTTCTGCTTTATTGACTATGCCAAAGCCTTTGACTGTGTGCATCACAATAAACTGTGAAAAATTCTGAAAGAGATGGGAATACCAGACCACCTGATCTGCCTCTTAAGAAATTTGTATGCAGGTCAGGAAGCAACAGTTAGAACTGGACATGGAACAACAGACTGGTTCCAAATAGGAAAAGGATTACGTCAAGGCTGTATATTGTCACCCTGTTTATTTAACTTATATTCAGAGTACATCATGAGAAACGCTGGACTGGAAGAAACACAAGCTGGTATCAAGATTGCCAGAAGAAATATCAATAACCTCAGATATGCAGGTGACATCACCCTTATGGCAGAAAGTGATGAGGAACTAAAAAGCCTCTTGATGAAAGTGAAAGTGGAGAGTGAAAAAGTTGGCTTAAAGCTCAACATTCAGAAAACAAAGATCATGGCATCCGGTCCCATCACTTCATGGGAAATAGATGGGGAAACAGTGTCAGACTTTATTTTTCTGGGCTCCAAAATCACTGCAGATGGTGACTGCAGGCATGAAATTAAAAGACGCTTACTCCTTGGGAGGAAAGTTATGACCAACCTAGATAGCATATTCAAAAGCAGAGACATTACTTTGCCAACAAAGGTCCATCTAGTCAAGGCTATGGTTTTTCCAGTGGTCATGTATGGATGTGAGAGTTGGACTGTGAAGAAGGCTGAGCACTCAAGAATTGATGCTTTTGAAGTGTGGTGTTGGAGAAGACTCTTGAGAGTCCCTTGGACTGCAAGGAGATCCAACCGGTGCATTCTGAAGGAAACCAGCCCTGGGATTTCTTTGGAAGGAATGATGCTTGAAGCTGAAACTCCAGTACTTTGGCCACCTCATGCGAAGAGTTGACTCATTGGAAAAGACTCTGATGCTGGGAAGGATTTGGGGCAAGTTGAGAAGGGGACGACAGAGGATGAGATGGCTGGATGGCATCACTGACTCGATGGACATGAGTCTGAGTGAACTCTGGGAGTTGCTGATGGACAGGGAGGCCTGGCATGCTGCAATTCATGGGGTCGCAAAGAGTCGGACTCGACTGAGCAACTCTTCTGATCTGATCTGAACATAGAAATTATATTAATTTTTATTATTTTCTTTTAAGCATCCTCATCATCTCTCATCTTATCATTCAGTTTTCTTTCTTATATATCAAATGAGTATATTAGCATATAAGCTTAAATATGACAATGAGCAAAATTTATAAAGATGCTCACATAAAAGCTGAGGATTGTAATTTATCCTTCCAATCCAAATTAATGTGTTGAAGTGGAATAGAAGCTACTTTATATTTATTTATAAATTTAAGTTGCTCAATTCCTCCAAGAACATTGGAATTATTATTTACCCTAGTCTTTCTTAATTAGCCTCTTTATATCTTTTAATGACTAGCCCATGCAGCAATGAGAGACAATGGATTATGCCTTACCACTTAATTCTACATTTTGAAATGCATTAATGGTTCTTGTCATTCATATTATGTGAGTGTCACTTCCTTGACAACATGCTGACAACATGTCAATAAGACTGAAGATGCAGGATTAATTCTCAAGAGTGATGATCTGAACTGATTCGTTTATCAACAAACAAGTAAACATTTCCCCTTTTCTTTTAGTTTCTATGTGACAGCATCATTATCATACATGACTTTTATAATATAAAAATTAAAAACAATTTATCTGAACACATAAATATCCTGAAATATTTTAAAGATAATTCAATTAAAATAATATATATTATTCATACATATATATATGTTGAGTCAAGGAAATTGTAAATATATTTGTATGAGTGGTTAGTTTGAAATATTGTTGCAGATAGAGACTAGCTATCTTTATGTTGGGTGAGCCACTTACATTGAAAGTCAGTTACAAGTGACTTTTGGAAACAGTTTAAATGTGAAACAACAACAACAAAAACCACTGTGTTCAAGGAGATCAAAGTTCCCTGAGGAACTAAGAAAAAATATTCAAATTATGTGCTCACTGATACATCTGTTGGGTGATCTTTAAAGTTCTACTTTCTCCTGTAATATTATTTTGCTTTTTGCCTACATCAGATCAGATCAGATCAGATCAGTCGCTCAGTCGTGTCCGACTCTTTGCGACCCCATGAGTCGCAGCACGCCAGGCCTCCCTGTCCCGCACCAACACCCGGAGTTCACTCAAACTCACGTCCATCGAGTCAGTGATGCCATCCAGCCATCTCATCCACTGTCATCCCCTTCTCCTGCCCCCAATCCCTCCCAGCATCAGAGTCTTTTCCAATGAGTCAACTCTTCGCATGAGGTGGCCAAAGTACTGGAGTTTCAGCTTTAGCATCATTCCTTCCAAAGAAATCCCAGGGCTGATCTCCTTCAGAATGGACTGGTGGATCTCCTTGCAGTCCAAGGAACTCTCAAGAGTCTTCTCCAACACCACAGTTCAAAGGCATCAATTCTTCGGCGCTCAGCCTTCTTCACAGTCCAACTCTCACATCCATACATGACCACTGGAAAAACCATAGCCTTGACTAGATGGACCTTTGTTGGTAAAGTAATGTCTCTGCTCTTGAATATGCTATCTAGGTTGGTCATAACTTTCCTCCCAAGGAGTAAGCGTCTTTTAATTTCATGCCTGCAGTCACCATCTGTAGTAATTTTGGAGCCCAGAAAAATAAAGTCTGACACTGTTTCCACTGTTTCCCCATCTATTTCCCATGAAGTGATGGGACCGGATGTCATGATCTTCGTTTTCTGAATGTTGAGCTTTAAGCCAACTTTTTCACTCTCCACTTTCACTTTCATCAAGAGGCTTTTTAGTTCCTCATCACTTTCTGCCATAAGGGTGATGTCACCTGCATATCTGAGGTTATTGATATTTCTTCTGGCAATCTTGATACCAGCTTGTGTTTCTTCCAGTCCAGCGTTTCTCATGATGTACTCTGCATATAAGTTAAATAAACAGGGTGACAATATACAGCCTTGACGAACTCCTTTTCCTATTTGGAACCAGTCTGTTGTTCCATGTCCAGTTCTAACTGTTGCTTCCTGACCTGCATACAAATTTCTTAAGAGGCAGATCAGGTGGTCTGGTATTCCCATCTCTTTCAGAATTTTCCACAGTTTATTGTGATCCACACAGTCATAGGATGAGCATATGCTTCACATTTACCAGGACACTCTCATTTAACTACTGCCTATTTGGTGTATGTTTTATTAACCTCATCTCCCTCTCAAAAGAGCCCTGGCTTTGGCAACAAAGTATGTACTTACTCTACAAATATAAAATAGTAAAACACTTTCCACTTTTAGTCATTTTTTATAGCAATCAAGGGGAACTTTCAGTATCTTCTGCATGTGAACAATATCAAAAGCCATTTACTAATCCTGAAATTCCGCTAAAAAAAAAATGTTCTCATTTATGGTATATGATGAGAAATTGTTCTAAGGATGTATATTTTCCAACATATTATAGTTAGGTTAGCAAGCAAAAATAAAAGTCAAAGAATTTCAAGAACATCTAATGTTTTCAAATGTCTTCTGTTATATATCACATGAGGGATAAAATGGATTAGCCCTTGAGAAGTGATGAAGGGATACAAAATTAATATTTTGGAAATGAAACAGTTTGGGAGGTATCAAGTGACATATCCGGCCAGCTGTACCAATGAAGATTAGAAGTCACTTAACTTGACTTGGTCAATTTACTTTTACTACATCACACAGCCTTTAATTATTAGAGCAGCTGGGCCATAGCTATTTACGTAGTTTCAGGATATAAAAATCTATATTCTCCAAAAGTATTAAAGATAAGCAAAAAAAGTAATAAAAATTAAATTCAAAGTTAAAATAAAGGAACTAAGGTGATATATATATCTCTCTCTATATATATATATATATAGATATTGATATAGATATATATATGCATGCACGCTAAGTTGCTCCAATAGTGTCTGATTTGCAACCCTATGGACTGTAGCTTGCCAGGCTTCTCTGTCCACAGGAATCTCCAGGCAAGAATGCCGGAGTGAGTGGCCATGCCCTTCTTCAGGGGATCTTCTTGTATGTAGTATGGTAACCTATAGCCCACAATTTAGAAAGGATACAAATTAGTCTTTTTTCTTCATAAATGTAATTATTTATAAACACTATTCTTTCTTAGGAAGCCATATAATTTCAGTATGTGTTTTAGTTTAAGTTACTCCCAATCTGCTTCTAATTATTTTTAAATGTTGTATTGAGATTAATTTCAGTGGTACTAATGTATATAATTTAAATAAAAACATGAAATCAAATTACCTCTGGCTTATGCAATATTTAAGAAAATCAGCTTAAATGGGGGAATAGTGGAATTAAGTACTGTGTATTATTGAAATGTATAAGTTAATGCTTTCCTACTGTGTTAAGTAAAGGGATTGGCATGGAATCTTTAGTTGTGAATTAAAGTGCTGGGACAGAGGTGTTACATGAGCAGCAACATGAATGAGCAAGGAAGGATTATCACAGAAAAGAAACAACAGCTGTTTTTTAGGGAGCTCTAAATAAGGTTTAGTAAGTACAATCAGATTTTTCCTTTTCCTTTCCTTTTATGTTTTATTGCTTGCTATTTTATTTTTATAGTAATTACATTTACCTATTTCTCCTTGTATATAAAAGAGCATATTTTTCCTTCTATGTAGAATGATAAAATGGTGCCAATTTGATTTAGTGCAGTGACTTTCTTTGGATTTTATTGAAATAATCTTTGCATAAAATCCAGTGGTGAGAAAAGGTTTAAAATAATAGCAAGGCCATTTAAATGAAATGTCCAGAATAGTCAAATCCATAGACAGAAGGACTTCCCAGTTGGCACCACCATTAAAGAAACTGCCTGTCAATGTAGGAGACATAGAGACTAGGATTCAGTCTCTGGATTGGGAAGATCCCCTGGTGTAGGAAATGGCAATGCACTCCAGTCGTCTTGCCTGGAGAACCCCATGGACAGAGGAGCCTGGTGGGCTACAGTCCATGGATTAGCAAAGAGTTGGACATGACTGAAGCAACTTCGCAGCAGCAGCATACACATACAAACAGTTCATAGAACATAGTATATAGAAAAAAAAGATAAAAAAATGCACAGAAGACATAAAGTCCATTTTTCCAAAGAAAACATACAGATGGCTAACAGGAACATGAAAAGGTACTCAGTGTTACTAATTTTTAGCAAAATGCAAATCAAAATCACAATGGGGTATCATTTCACACCAGTCCTGATGACCATGATCATAAAGTTCATAAATAAAAAATGTTAAGGGTGTAGAGAAAAGGGAACCCTCCAACAGTGTTGGTGGGAATACCAATTGTTGCAGCCACTCTGAATAATATAGAGATTCCTTAAACAACTAAAATGACACAGTAATCTCACTCTTGGACATATACCCAGAAAAAAAGATTAATTCAAAAAGATACATGCACCTAAATGCAAAATTAACAATAGCCAAGACATGGAAACCACCCAAGTGCAGATCAACAGACAACTGGCTTAAAATGAAGATGTGGTATATATACAGACACAGACACACACATACCCACACACAACGGAACATCACTCAGTCGTAAAAAAGAATGAAATATTGCCATTTTCAGCAACATGAATAGACCTAGGCAATATTATACTTGGTGAAGAGAAAATCAAATACTATATGATATGATTCATATGCGGAATCTAAGAAACTAATACAAACAAATCTATATACAAAACAGAAAGACTCACAGACATAAAAATAAAAATTATGGTTACCAAAGGGGAGAGGGAAGTAAAGGGACAAATTAAGAGTACAGTATTAATATATATAAATTTGGCCACCTCATGCGAAGAGTTGACTCATTGGAAAAGACTCTGATGCTGAGAGGGATTGGGGGCAGGAGGAGATGGGGATGACAGAGGAGGAGATGGCTGGATGGCATCACCAACTTGACGAACCTGAGTTTCAGTGAACTCCAGGAGTTGGTGATGGACAGGGAGGCCTGGTGTGCTGTGATACATGGGGTCGCAAAGAGTCGGACACGACTGAGCGACTGAACTGATACATAAAACAGATCAGCAACAAAGATGTACTGCATAGTGCATGGCATTATATCCAATATCTAATAACCTATAATGGAATGTAATCTGAAAAGAAAAAAAGAACTTAATCACTATGTCCTGTACTTGAAACTAACATAGTATTATAAATAAACTCACTTCAATAAGAAAAAAAAAAGTAGCTGGTAAGTACAAAGATAAATATGGAAGTGCTTAAGAAGAGACAGAGATATAAAGGTGTGTTTCCAAGAATCTCATATAGGGTAGCATCTAAGAGTAGAGAAATCCTATGTTAATATTTGTCTTGCTTATTTCTCCAGTAAGACTGCTTTTTTCTGGAATTTCTTATTCTTTTTGGTAATGGCAATGAAAGCCAAAGACTGTACTTACTAATTAAGATACAATCTGTGTATAAAACCCAATGCGTGTGTGCATCCTCAGCCTCTGACTCTTTGTGACCCCATGATACTCTAGCCTGCCAGGCTCCTCTGTCCATGGGATTTTCCAGGCAAGAATACTAGAGTGTGTAGACATTTCCTTCTTCAGCGTATCTTTCCAACCCAGGTATCCAACCCGTGTCTTCTGATGGAGACACATCTTGCATTACATAAAACTTTGGGCCTTTAACAATTCACACAATAATTTAAATGAAATAGCAATCTTTTGGAAAAGCACTTAGTATATGCAAGGAAAAATTAAAATGTCTGTCATATTTATAAAATGTAGATATTCTGTTCCCTTTGATGTAAATGACTGAAATCCTATTGATCTTGATAATCACAGACTCATGGCATCATTGTCAAATCAGTCTCAATCCAACTTTACAGCCATGGTGTCTATTGTTCTATTATCCATAATATTAGGTACCAGGCAACTATATCACTTTGTTTCCTTTCTTTCTGCCAGTGTTTATGCATTTCACTCCACTGGTAAATTCTCCAAGACATAGTGGCAAGGTAGTCTGAAATATAATTGTCTTGAGTTTTGACTTCAACTCATACAGCTTGGATAAGTCATTTACTCTTTCAAAGATTAGAATTCTCATGTACATAAAGGGAAGAAAAGCAGTAATAACACAGGTACCACCAAAATAATATATTTGGTAAAAAACCCTGATGCTGGGAAAGATTGAAGCAGGAGGAGAAGGGGATGACAGGATGAGATAGTTGGATGGCATCACCGACTCAATGGACATGAGTTTGAGCAAGCTCTGGGAGTTGGTGATGGACAGGGAAGCCTAGCATTCTGCAGTCCATGAGGTTGCAAATAGTCAGATAAGACAGAGGGACTAACCTGCAGGATTCAATAAATGCTAGATAGACATTGTTACTTTTTTTTTTAATCAAATCGGAGCTGGAACACCTCCTTCAATTCCTTTTAGAGTTGGATATATATTTTATCTCTTTAGATCTCCAAATCAAACTGTACTTAAAAAAATAGTTTAATTTTACCTTCCATCTCCAATACCTAATTCATTGCTAATGTGCATTTATTTTATATGATTGATTTATTTTTTTCATAAATTCAAGTAGTGTAATTATCAGTAGCATTTTCTGGTGAATGAAAACTATCCAGAACATAGTAAATAACAAGTGTCATATTCATTTAAAGCTACAAAGTTTACAATGTGAGAGAGTGGGGAAAAGTTGTTATTCAACAATGAGAGATGGGACTTTGAAAGTAATTCAAGTATATGACCCAGTGGTGGCCTTTGTCCAGATGCTCTCTCCTGACAGTCAGAGATGTGTTGTTGATGAACCTAGAATATTAACGCCAGAATGTTGAAATCAAGATACCTGCCTCTCATGGTATAAATTCAAAGAGATTGCAACCCATATCAAGGTTTGCAAAATGAACCTAAACACGTTTGCCAATCATGGGAAAAAGTAACACTAGGTACTGCTACAAAGCCATCATGTTTGTAAAAAAGATTAAAGCAATAACCAGAGAACAGAGAACAGGCAAATTTGGCAAAGAGAACGGCCTCTGGACCATGAATCTTTCTTTTCTCTTGAAACCATAAATGATCTTTTATACTTGACACATTTTTCAAGTTGACCTCTAAAACTTTTATCATTGATGAAAATAATAGCAACGATGTATCTTCCACCACATTTTAAATTATTTGAGTTTTATGTCCAGCCTAAACGTATTGAATTTACTCAGATAATTTTGAGTCTGCAATCACTCATTGAAAGAATAAACTTTTTAAAAGTCATATACTTTGCATTTTTTTCTTTGAACTTAGATTTCAATTCCACTTCTCCAAAAAATTCCTACAATAAATATTTTATACATATGTTTATACACATATTTCAAAACAAAGCATACTGTGTATATTTAGATTGTTTATAATTTACATATAATTTAAAACACATTTCCTGTACCAATTAGGCTTTACTTTATCAAAACATTTATTCTGGCTTGAGAGCATTTCATTTATTAGTGGTTCATTGTTGGCCATAATAACATTATATATTACAACTTTTAAAAATGTTAAATCATAAAATAAATTTTATTGAAATTGCAGTTAATTAAGATGTGTAGCATGGTTATAAAGCTTATATAAGGATGTCCTTAGATATTATATTTATAATTACCTCCTTGCTTAATGGTCCTGAGATTTTTACGTTATAGGGCAATGCATCTTATTGGGACGTAAGGTGCACTTATTCTTATGAAAATGACAGAAGCATAATTGTGGAGGAGGTTAGAATAGGAAATATAGTTGTCAAGAAGGTCACGCTAGGAAAAAAGTTTAGACAGAGGTAAAGGGTCTGGAAGAATCTGTGCATGAGTTTTTAGAAAGTTTTCCTGTGATGCCAAATGTACACATATCACAGGATGAAAACCACTGTTTTATATGATCTGTGAGATTTTCCTCAATTTATTCATGTGGGTTAGCCAGTTCACATTAGAAGAACATAGGAGTATGGGATGGGAATGGAAAGAGCAGAAATGTGAAGGTATGGATTAGATGCTGTAGGTAATCAATGATTACCCTCCCCATTTTGACTCAAGAGGCCTCTGGTTTCCATGTGAAGGAGTTCCTCCACACTCTACTCCTTGCTAGATTCAGAAATGTAGGCATACTAATGAACATGTCCTTTGTGGATACACTTTAATTACGTAAGTTCATTTCTAAGAATTTCCTGGATAATGTTGGAAATCATAATTAACTAAGACACTCCAGTGCCATTTAATGAAGAACTGTCTTTGGTCACTATGGTCAGACTTTCGCAGCAACTTAGTATGTTTTAAAAGTAATGAGAAAATTTAAATACTTCATGGATAATTATATGCCACAAATAATAACTTACACTTTAACTCTTTCAGTATATTTAGATCTAATTTAAAAAAAAAGTGTTTGGTCCATTTATTTATTTTTTATATTGCAGGTTTTTGGACTGTATAACTGTTTGGAGAGTTTATACTAATCATTGTAGACATTTCTAAAAACAGAAGTGAGTACAAAACTGGGCTTCTATAAATGCTGAATATGCTCTGAATTAAGAATCCTTGTCTGGCTCAACAGTTTACTGAAAACATAGGGGCATTGTACTCTAAAAATCAAACTTCTTATTCACGTAAGCATTATTCATCAGCCTTGTCGGGTCTTCCAAAACATTCTTCCTTGTGCTTTATAGATCATTCATTTTAAAAACATATTTTTCAGACTCCACCAGACTCCAGTTGGTAATACTGAATGAAAATTCTCTAAAAAATCACTTTTACTTACAGTGCTGATGTCAAACATTCAAGCAGACAAGGCTATCAGGTTGGTTGTCTTCTAATTTCAGATTTCAGAAATTGAACACAATCACTTTTGTATGTAGCACACAGAAAGTAAATTTGTTTCTTTTATATGTTTATTTTTTAATGGAGCATAATTGCTTCACCAGAAAATAAATTTGAATAGAAATCTTACTTTTCTGTCCCAATAATATATTCTTTCAATATTCTACTAGTGTCTTACTTAAAATCTTCCAATCCTATGAAATTGTATTCTATAATATCATTCTTTTAAAGAGTATATAGAACATGTAGGATTTAAACTCAATGTAATTTACTTACTTTTTAACAAAAATGACACTATGTGGAAAAATAGTATTTTCATTAACATGAACAATGCCAATTTGTTAATTTCAAAATCAAAATATTTATCTCAATTATCTCTATTACTTCATTTACAATTATTTTAAGGACATTTTCCTCACTAGATATTCTTATAAAGTTTTATCATTAAAAATACTGATTTATCAGAGAAATAAGAAAGTATACTTGAAATGACAAAAAATGTTAAAATTTCATCCTCACCTTGCATACTTGATCCTAAGCAAAGAAAAATTGAATGAAAAAAAAAAAACAAACAAAGGGATAGACTTTACCTTATCTGTTGTGATAGATTTCATTTCCCTAAATATGACCTATTTCTTGAATAGCATGTGTTTAATGGGTTTAGTGATGAATATCACCTCTGACTGTTTAAATTTTGTTTCCTCAATCTCTTCACAACCTTTATGGTTTTATTTTCTTTTATTCTGAATAAGTCTCTACAATTTCTGTAAATCAAGTACGAAAATCAGTGCTTAAAAGAAAAAAAAAAAAGAAGCAAAAGGGATGTGAAGGATGGAGCACTTTACTTGGAGTGTCTGAATAAGGACCACCAAAAAGTTGGTGGAGTGGATCAAAATGGCACTGTGATTTGACGAAAGTAGTAGGTTATATTTTTGTTGAAACAGATGACTGATGCAATGAAATTAAAAGACTTTTTTTTTTCTTGGAAGGAAAGCTATGAGACAGCATATTAAGAACTGGAGACATTACTTTGCCAACAAAGGTCCATATAGTAAAAGTTATGGGTTTTCCAGCAGTTATGTACAGATGTAAGAGTTGGACCAAAGGCTGAGAGCTGAAGAATTATGCTTCTGAATTGTAGAGCTGGAGAAGACCTTTGAGAGTCTCTTGGACAACAAGGAAATCACACCAGTCAATCCTAAAGGGAATCAATCCTGACTATTCGTTGGAAGGACTGATGCTGAAGCTGAAGCTCCAATACTTTGGGCACCTGATGCAAAGACCTGACTCACTGGGAAAAAACCTTGATGCTGGGAAAGAGAGAAGGCAAAAGGAAAAGAGGGTGGCAGAGGGTGCATTGGTTAGATAGCAGCACTGACTCAATGGACATGAATTTGAGCAAACTGTGGGAGATAGTGAAGAACAAGGAAGCCTGGTGTGTTGCAGTCCATGGGCTAGCGATGACAGAAACAATGGAGTGACAGAACAGCAATAAAGGCAGAAGTACTTCCAACATAACTTAAAAGCTGTGACTTTAGAGTCAGAAAGATAAGGATAAATATTAAGAATCAAATTTAAATATCAATAAGAGCAAAATTCCTACAAGAAAAAAAGTATAAGGAAATAATTTAGAGTAGAATTAGGAGCAGAGGACTACCCAGATATACATGAACCAAACCTTGAAGTGGCATTCATACTCCGAATCTATTCTTACTCCACTTAAAAGAATTCAGTCACATGGTCATACTAACATCAAAGATTGCTGCAAAATCTAATCTGGTTACATCCTAGTTAGAAAGGAACTTGGGGAGACCAATTCCAACAGAGCATGTTTATCATTTAGCTTTAGTTTTCTCAGTTCCCTTCTGTATAATCCCTTCCTTTCCTCTGTATAATCCCTTCTGATTATACAGTGGAAGTGAGAAATAGATTTAAGGGACTAGATCTGATAGACAGAGTGTCTGAGGAACTATGGACACTTTGAGATATTGTATAGGAGACAGAGATCAAGACAATCCCCAATAAAAAGGAATGCAAAAAAGCAAAATGGCTGTCTGAGGAGAGGTCACAAATAGCTGTGAAAAGAAGAGAAGTGAAAAGCAAAGGAGAAAAGGAAACATATACCCATGTGAACTCAGAGTTCCAAAGAATAGCAAGGAGAGATAAGAAAGCCTTCCTCAGCAATCAATACAAAGAAATACAGGAAAACAACAGAATGGGAAAGACTATAGATCTCTTCAAGAAAATTAGAGATACCAAGAGAACATTTCATGCAAAGATGGGCTTGATAAAGGACAGAAATGGTACGGACCTAACAGAAGCAGAAGATATTAAGAAGAGGTGGCAAGAATACACAGAACTGTACAAAAAAGATCTTCATGATCCAGGTAATCACAATGGTGTGAACACTCACCTAGAACCAGACATCCTGGAATGTGAAGTCAAGTGGTCCTTAGGAAGCATCACTATTAACAAAGCTAGTGGAAGTAATGGAATTCCAGTTGAACCATTTCAAATCCTAAAAGATGATGCTGTGAAAGTGCTGCACTCAATATGCCAGCAAATTTGGGAAACTTAGCAGTGGTCACAAGACTGAAAAAGTCAGTTTTCATTCCAATCCCAAAGAAAGGCAATGCTAAAGAATGCTCAAACTACCACACAATTGCCCTCATCTCACAAGCTAGTAAAGTAATTCTCAAAATTCTCCAAGCCAGGCTTCACCAATATGTGAACCATGAACTTCCAGATGTTAAAGCTGGCTTTAGAAAAGGCAGAGGAACCAGAGATCAAATTGCCAACATCTACTGGATCATCAAAAAAGCAAGAGAGTTCTAGAAAAACATCTATTTCTGCTTTATTGACTATGCCAAAGACTTTGACTGTGTGCATCACAATAAACTGAGGAAAATTCTGAAAGAGATGGGCATACCAGACCACCTGATCTGCCTCTTGAGAAACCTGTATGCAGGCCAGGAAGGAACAGTTAGAACTGGACATGGAACAACAGACTGGTTCCAAATAGGAAAAGGAGTACATCAAGGCTAGATATTGTCACCCTGCTTATTTAATTTATATGCAGAGTACATCATGAGAAACTGTGGGCTGGAAGAAGCACAAGCTGGAATCAAGATTGCCGGGAGAAATATCAATAACCTCAGATATGCAGATGACACCACCCTTATGGCAGAAAGTGAGGAAGAACTAAAAAGCCTCTTGATGAAAGTGAAAGAGGAGAGTGAAAAAGTTGGCTTAAAGCTCAACATTCAGAAAACGAAGATCATGGTATCTGGTCCCATTAGTTCATGGCAAATAGATGGGGAAACAGTGGAAACAGGACAGACTTTATTTCTGGGGCTCCAAAATCACTGCAGATTGTTTTTGCAGCCATGAAATTAAAAGACACTTACTCCTTGGAAGGAAAGTATGACCAACCTAGACAGCATATTAAGAAGCAGAGACATTACTTTTTCAACAAAAGTCTGTCTAGTCAAGGCTATGGTTTTTCTAGTAGTCATGTGTGGATGTGAGAGTTGGACTATAAAGAAAGCTGAGTGCTGAAGAATTGGTGCTTTTTAATTGTGGTGTTGGAGAAGACCCTTGAGAGTCTCTTGGACTGCAAGGAGATCCAACTAGTCCATCCTAAAGGAGATCAGTCCTGGGTGTTCATTGGAAGGACTGATGTTGAGGCTGAAACGCCAATACTTTGGCCACCTGATGTGAAGAGCTGACTCATTTGAAAAGGACCTGATGCCTGAGAGATTGAGGGCAGTAGGAGAAGGTTGGATGGCATCACCAACTCAATTGACATTGGTTAGGGTAGACTCTGCCAGTTGGTGATGGACAGGGAGGCCTGGCTTGCTGTGGTTCATGGGGTTGCAAAGAGTCGGAAACGACTGAGCGACTGAACTGAACTGACGTCTGGGAGTTGATGATGAACAGGGAAGCCTGACATCCTCCAGTTCATGTGGTCACAAAGAGTCAGACACGCCTGAGTGACTGAACTGACTGAACTTAAGTCTTACTGGTGACTTATGTATCCCCACTCAGAGAGCAAATTCCAAAGAAAAGAAATTGCCATGGAAATCCAACTCACTAGATTTGAAAAGAAAGAGATTTTTCTTCTGAACATTTGCTCCAGGATTGGAGAAAATTTGGACTCAGCACTGCAAAAGCATTTTTCTATAAACTGTCTTAATCTTTTCCCACTCCAACATCATATTTCTTTTCATATTCATGCTCTGGAGAGAGATACAAGATCAACTGAACTGACTTTTCAACATTATTTTGAACATTTTCCCAAGAAACAAGAGTTTTACACTCTAGTATCTGATAGCTGTTATGATTCCTATTTAAGGAAGTTAAAAATCTGGATTCTCTATTTAACATCCTTCATAGTGGATTTTGAAATTTTTCTTTTAATAAGTAAGACATTAATTTCAGAATTAAACTAGCTATAAATGTCACATTTCATGGAAAGAACTCAGCTCACTAACCATCTTTATGATGCCTATGGCAACTCCACACATGTCCAAAATAAACAAGGTTGTAGGGACCAATTTATTATCAGTGTTGTTAACAGTTAACAAAACATAGAAAGTGAGGTGCCTAGGACACAAAATTGAAGGAGGTATTCACCTTCATTCTAAACTTCATTTTTTAAATTGTTTTCCAATTTAAAAATAAGTACCATCACCTCACAGACAACAAAGTTAGAAGTACTGTCCAAGACACATGTCTATTATTCCCCCATCCACGTATTAATGATGCTATAATATTCAAATTTCCTGATCTCATTCATAAATGCACCCTTCCCTCAATCTACAGTGTTTCAGCATGATTATTTCTTATACAGACTACATTAAATCATCTCTTAATTTATCTCACTCCTTCCTCCTGGTCTGATCTTTCTAAAATTCAGAACTAGTTCTTCTGTGCCTGTGTTCAAATAGTTCATTGTTGCTCAGTCAAAAAATGACATTCAGACTACCATCTACTACTATTTACATCTACTACATTATGTCTCTCAGCCTATCTGGGAAGTTTTCAAATACATCATACTTTTTTGTTAATACATGTATTTTTTCTCTTACTAGACCTTTGTCTGACATTCAGTTCTTCTTGGAAGGAACTCCCTAATGTCTCGAGCCCAGGCCAAGCATCATTTACTCTATGAAGATTTCTCTCACCTTTCCCAAGGACAACTGAAACACTTTCATTTATTCCATAGCTTGTACAAATGTCTGCTATAGCATTTGCTATGGCATTTATTTTAAAACTCAAAGCTTGGAGTCAGTATATACATGCTCCTACTCTCTATTCACAGTTCTGATAGAAGAATTAAACATATGCCACTTTTTCAGCATATGTATTTTGAATGAATAAAGC
The DNA here is from genome assembly GCF_002263795.3 of Bos taurus. Classification (NCBI taxonomy): domain Eukaryota; kingdom Metazoa; phylum Chordata; class Mammalia; order Artiodactyla; family Bovidae; genus Bos; species Bos taurus. Next base: position 45,994,028 of record NC_037347.1, read on the forward strand.
CATAAAATATAATTCATCCACCCATCACGTGCTCAGTCATGCCCAGTTCTTTGCGACTCCATGTACTGTAGCCCACCAGGCTTCTCTATCCATGGGATTCCCCAAGCAAGAATACTGGAGTGGGTTGTCATTTCCTCCTCCAGGGGATCTCCTTAACCCTGGGATTGAACCTGCATCTCATGCATTGCAGGTGGGCATTTTATTGCTTGAGCCATCGGGGAAGCCCATACAATATAATAAGAGCAATGAAAAGTAAATCCTTCCATTTATAAAAATTTTAATTCATTCTTCACTCTTCCAGAATCTCCTAAACATTAAAAACTTAACACAAGCTCTGACACTCCAAAGTTAGGATCAGATGAACACAGTGTAGTATAACAAATTCTTCCTTCCCAAAAGATGTCTAAATATTTGCAATTCTGACTTCAATTCCCAAGGATCCTGTTAGTTCCTTAAGATGAATCTCTCACTTCACGCCCATGAGATGCAACATGGGCTTGAAGGTCACATCGGAAATGACCTCTGCTCATGACTTAGCTCGGCTGAAGGCTAACGGTTTTCCCAAAGATAGCTGTAGACCCAGTTCTCAAGATAGGTTTGAAGACTTACCAGAACTGTTTCCATTTTTCTTCCTTCTCCTTCTGTGTCTACATAAGTTCTATAGAGAGCATTGTAAATTTTAAATTATATAATTTCATGATTTTGGCTTAGAGTGAAATTTAGAGAATGTTGGCTTTTTATATGCAAGGGTCTCCCCTATTACAATTCAATCCCTCTACAATTCAGTGGCATGTGCTTAAAACAATCAAAACTGAGGATACGTGACTAAAATTTACTCCTGAACAACTTACAGCCAAATTAACCTGAAACATTCAATTATACAGATATAACAGCTTTTCCATTTCAAGGTAATCAGGAATAAACAGCAAGCTATTCTCACAAATGACAATGATGCTATTTTAAATCAACAAAAATGACTTCTTTCTCAGTATAATATTGCTCTTTTATCTATAATTAACATCTATAGCAGATACTCCTTGGAGAAATACAGCATTTAGTTAACATCCAAATGATTAAACATCAACACACATTACACAGATACAGATAAAGACACATACACATATTGAAAAGTAATACCCACTGCCTGACATAATGTTGAATTTGCCTTGTTCTGGCAGACTTACAATGTCAACAGGGAAATAGACAGACTAAGAAACACATTTCTTAAAAGAAATGTACATTTTGTTTGGCAAAAACATGCATTTCTCTTTGACAAAAGTCTGCTAGAGGTAGTTGTAGTAAAATGAAAGTCTGAAGCTGGTAGAAACCAACTTTACAGCTGAATATTTTTAGGGTGAAAGAAATAAGGTGGGCTTGTGTCAAGTAGAAGAAAAAGATTGAGATGTAAAAGAATAGCAAAGAAGGATTGAGAAAATAAGTAGTATAATGAGATTAAGAAGACAAGATAAAAGTTGCAGGCAAATCTGAAAAATGATGAAGACCTCAAGATTCAAAGGGAAACAAACAAACAAGCAAACAAAAAATAAAACTGAATTAGCAAGTAACTAATAAGCTAATACGAATCCCACTCCACCACAGATACATAACATTAAATAATAAATATTTTCTCTGTGTACAGAGAAGGATGCTTGAATACGCAAGTGTAAACTTTCTATCAGTGGTTTATGGTAGAAATGCAGAGATGACAAGTTTCTGCTGGCATCTAGATTCAAAGGAAGGAGATTATACCCCCTTCTTTGTTGGCTACATTGCATGCAGACCCTGCTAAATAGGGATTGAATGATGCCTTGACTGAATGAGGAATGTTTCAGCAATCCACATAATGCAAAATATCATGAAATGAGAATCAGATTCTACTGAGAGATTTATTTCCCTTTCAAATTTGATGTTATCTTTATAGCGTCATCTACTTCTCAAAATGATTTTAATCATTTTTAAAAGCAAGAATGTTAAACTCTTTCTTCTTCCTTTTTGTTTTCTTTCCTTTCCTAGATACAAATTTTATTACAAAATAATATTCCATTCCTATTAAATAAATTTTAAAAACTTTCACAGAAAAGAAGACAAATATCTAAATACAGAGAAAATATATTTAAAATATTTTATAGATTTGTCTAACGAATGCATGTATGCTCGACTCACTCAGTTGTGTCCAACTCTTTGTGACTCCAAGGACTGAAGCCCACCAGGCTCCTCTGTCCATGGAATTTCCCAGGTAAGAATACAGCAGTGGGTTGCCATTTCCTCCTACAAAGATCTTCCCAACCCAGGGATCAAACCCGTGTCTTATTTCTTATGTCTCCTGCATTGGCATGAGGGTTCCATTTTTTCAAAAAGGCATAATGCAGTACTTTTAAAAAATAAAACCTGGTACATATAAACATAGCAAAATTATTAAAAATCATATAGATAGAGCTTGATAATCCTTCCATTTAAAAGTTATATAAGTAGAAATTATACCCAAATACTCACCAATTAAGATACAAATGTCATACTGAATTATCACTCATATGTGTGTCTGTATGTTAGTTGCTTAGTTGTGTAGGACTCTTTGCTACTTCATGAACTGTAGTCTGCCATGGAACTACTCTGTCCATGAAATTTTCCAGACAAGAATAATGGCATGGGTTGCCATTTCCTTCTCCATGTCACTCATGTACTTTTAAATTAATTTTTAAAGACTATTGTATACAATGATTTTAACTATGTGGCATAATTAAATGGAACAATGGAACAAACATTTCAGGCACAAATAAGATGTATCTAAAGGAGAAGTTTTATTTTTCATTTAAATATATTATATCAACTGTCAAAGAAAATAAAATTTCTGGATAATTTCTTAGCCTATTTCAATCTTCCTCTTCATACAAAGCCATGATGTTAAAAATACTTCGTCAGACTTTTAAATTTGCCACCAATCTTTGATTAACAGAAGTAATGGAACTTGGAAAACACTACTTATTGAATGATCCTAAAATACTTTGTAATCCACATAAGAAAATAATTTAACACTATCTTACCTCACAAACAGAAGCCAGTTCTAAGTGTATTAAGAACTTCAGTAAAGAAGGCAAAATTATAAAACATTATAGGTTATACATGTATGACCTAAGAAAAGAAAGCCCTAAAACAAGGCAAAGAAAGGGAATCTTAAAAGACAAAAAATAGAAAGAAAAACCTAAAAGACACAAAAAAGAATAAACCTTAAAAATTGGAATGGTTCACTAAGAATTCAGTTTAATAGAATTCATATACAGAAAGTGAAACACAGGTAACTACACAGAAGAAAATATATTAATATTTTACATTGGTAAAGCTTTGAACCCCAAAATATATAAAGAATGCCTGCTAAATTATAGTATCATAATAAACAATGAAATAGAAAAAATATGCAAAATTCATAGGCAGTCATTTTTGTGAAGAGGAACATCTTCACAAAAAAAAGTAGCCAGCAATCTTCTGGTATAATACTAATAATATCAGCAATGTGGAACATGGAAATTAAAAAACACATTGGATGGTCCAGTAGAGCAAAATTTTGAGCTCTGATAATTTCAGCAATTGAAATGGTTGAAGGCTGAAAAGATAACTTCATAGACTGAAGCAATGGAAATCTCATATATTGCTGGAGAATACATAAATTTTTTGATTCCATTGGAAAATAATTTATCTTTTTTATTGATAAAATAAGAAATATTCTTTAAATCTGGAATTTGAAAAAGAAACAACTCAGTAATTCCACTTCTAAACTAAACCCAAGAGAGATACTTGCACAAACAAATTTGAGGACAGTTTAACAAATTCACAACAGCAATGCTTTTATAGCAAAAACTTGGAGTCAACCTAAATGTCCAACTAGAGAATGGAAAATAATATTTTTATCTAGTCATTACATATGTATAGACACACTACCATTAAATAACATTAAAAGGCATAGAAAGTTCAAGAGTACATTGTTTGAAGTTACATGTTTATATGACATATTAAAAAATTGGAATAATTCACATAAATTTTATCAATACTGTTAGCACATGGATAGGAGACAGTGATAGCACATAGTTGGTTTGAGCTCTTCAAATTTTTTCTACGTTTGTGGATTTACCTGTGTTTATTTTACTACTATTTATCCAATAGCCATTTGAATGTATTCTAGTTCAAACAAACAAGCCAAAAAAAAAAAAAACTCAAAAATTTTTAAATTGAAAAGGATATTATGGGATTTAGTACACAGATATAATCACCACAACTATTTACCTACCTACCATCATCTATATTTTAATGCACCAATTTTGGGGAACTACTCTTACTTCAACTGAATTTTTTAAAAAAAATACATTTATTTGGCTGTGTAGGGTCTTAGTTGCAGCATGCTGGATTTTTTGTTGTGGCACATGGGCTCTCTAGTTATGGCACGTGGGCTCTGGAGTGCATGGGTTCAGTGGTTGTGGTGCATAGGCTTAATTGTTCTGCAGCGAGTAAGATCTTACTTTTGCAACCAGGGATCAAACTGGTGTCCCTTGCATTGCAAGGTATATTCTTAACCCTGAACAATCAGAGAAATCCCTCAAGTGAATATATTCAATAAAAAATGATTACAAACTAGACAGACTTAATACATAAATAAAAGCATAAACCACCTAAGTGAAAGTCATTCTTACACATTTAGGATTTTCTACAGTCTTTCTGCAGCTCTCTTGGTAGTTCAGTGATAAAGAACCTGCCTACCAATGCAGGAGACATAGGTCCAATCTGGATCCAGGAAGATCCCCTGGAAAAAGAAATGGCAACCCACTCCACTATTCTTGCCTTGGAAATCCTATAGAGAGAGGAGCCTGGTGGGCTATAGTTCTTGGGGTCACAGAGTCAAACACGACTGAGCCACTAAAACAACAACATTCTTTCTGATGTCTGACATTTGAAAATTTAAATCTATTATCTAATTTTTTGAAAAGCAAACATCTCAAGCAGAAGGAAATATAAATCCGTGTCACTTCATCCATACATTAAGTGCTTTAGGAGACTATTTTCTGAGAGAAATATTTTATTTATTTTATATAGCCCTTCTATAATATTTATAAAATTATTAGCTTGTACAGGCATTTGTATGTAGCTATGAGCAATCATCTCATATATTTTTAAACAGTTATAATGGAGAGTTCACACTAGCAATGGACAGTTACATTAAAATGTAGTTTGGGCACTAAAATAAGAAAATTCAATATTCTTTTAGAGTAAAAAAGATACTAAGGAATTCTCTTAATCCTGTCTAGTAGAAATAAATAAGTTCTGAACTAATTTCTGAGTTAGATACAGTACTTAACTATGATAAATCAAGGTAGACCATTTCTGGATTATTTTAAGAAGAGTGCACATAACATTTGAAGGCCTAGATATAAGGAAGAGAAGAATGTACATTGGGAAAGCATAAGTAATTCTGTTTGTCTATAGAATGAAAGGAAAAGAAGCAGTCGTAAGAGAAGATGCTGATGCTGAAGACATAAGGGTCAGTTACATACAGGAATAGGGAAGTCAACATGGTGTGCTTGGATTTTATCCTGAAAATAGTAGAGATATTTCATAGTTCTTTAAGTAACAGAGATTCATTTTCAAACTTGGGCTGTAAATCACACTGTATATGTAGAGTGGTGGGACAACACGGTGAACACAGGAGCAGACGGTAAAAGACTTTAATTGTAACCCAGGCACACTTATGATAAGCAAGCACAACGGAAGTAGTGTGGCCCCGCCCGCCCCCTCCCCCGCCCCCTCCTCCCCCCGCCTCCCCGCCGCAAAAGAATGAAAAGTTAGTAAGAAATACTGAACTAATAGAACTTGTAAATCATTGTGGGGATGTTGAACAGCAGGAAGTGTAATGTTTCTGGCTTACATGAAGTAGATAATCTGGTTTTAATAATTTACATGAGGATGGGACACTGGAGAAAAATGTGGGTTGTTTAACAAAAATTAGATGCTCTATAGGTAGAATATACAAATAAATATGTCAGAAAGACTTTAACAATAATGGCTTGGATTTCAAGGTAGAGATTTGATCAGAGCAAAAAAATGATTAAGTAGCAAAATTGGCAATAAGGAGTAAATATAGCAAGTAAAGAAATAACTTTAGGAAAAGTGACATGATGGGGTAGGCAGAGGAAAAATAGTATATAAAAAAGGACTACACAACAAATAGTATATAAGAAAAGTGAAGGAAGTGGCTCAGTCATGTCCAACTCTTTGCAACCCCATGGACTATAGCCTACCACGCTACTCCATCCATGGAATTTTCCAGGCACTACTACTGGAGTGGGTTGCCATTTCCTTCTCCAGGGGATCTTCCCGACCCAGTGATCAAACCTAGGTCCCCGCATTGTAGGCAGACACTTTACCATCTGAGCCACCAGGGAAGTCCCTATATAAGAAAAGACTACACAACAATGAGTTAGGCTGTAAAAGAGGGGTCACAGATGCAACACAAGATATGTAGAAGGGAGATGGGCAATAATGTCAAATGTCCTCAAAGGCGAAGAAGAATGGCAGGGATTTTGAAATCCTACAACACTAAAGGCGGTCTTGGAGAGGGAATTTTCAGGGGACTGAATAAAGATGGAGATTGATGTCCAATAACAGTAAATTGAGAGGCATTAAGAAGTAAGTCAGTGGATTTAGATACCCTAAATTTAGACAGTAAAGGGGAAAACAATTATTTTGCATCTAAAGGGATTTTAGAGTTGTGGAAGCTTCTTCTATGAGACCTGATCAGGGTCTGAACACAAGTTTGAAGGATCCATGAGTGAGGAAGTATTTGAAGAGAGATAGGAGCTGATGATAAAGAGAATTAGACCTCTGTAAATTCTGTATAACATGGACTCCATATATAGATGAAAGTTTAATCTGTCCTGGTCTCTCTGTGTACTTGTGGAGGGGGAAGAGGCGGGAGTATACACACAGCTAGGTATTCAGATGAGGAAATGGAAACTGTCAAATTAACTGACTTGCATGTAGTAGAACCAGCTCAATACTTAGTGCATGAATTATGCATTCAACTGTCACAGGGGGAGCTCCACAATGAACAGCCATTATGCTTGCCACATCGAAGAGGAAGGATGATGAGTGACCTGCAGTGACTACAACATTTATGCCTCAGAAAGGCTCCCTAGAGACTTGGATAATATGTACTTTTACCTCAGGATACCAAGCTACCAAAATAACTGTGGACAGTGACTATAGACATGAAATTAAAAGACACTAGCTCCTTGGAAGGAAAGCTATGACAAATCTAGACAATGTATTAAAAAGCAGAGATATCACTTCGCAAACAAAAGTCCATATACATACAGTTAAAGTTATGGTTTTCCCAGTAGTCATTTACGGATGTGAGAGTTGAACTATAAAGAAGATTGAGCACCAAAGAATTGATGTTTTTGAACTGTGGTGCTGAAGAAAACTCTTAGAATCTCTTGGACAGCAAGAAGATCAACCAGTCAATCCTAAAGCAAATCAAACCTGAATATTCCTTGGAAGAACTGATGCTGAAGCTAAATCTCCAATACTTGGGCTGCCTGATGTGAAAAGACAACTCATTGGCAAACACTCTGATGCTGGGAAAGATTGAGGGCAGGAGGAGAAGGGAGTGACAAAGGATGAGATGGTTGGATGGCATCACTGACTCAATGGACATGAGTTTGAGCAAACACAAGCAGGTGGTGAAGGACAGGGAAGCCTGGTGTAATGCAGTCCATGGGATCTAAGAGAGTCAGACACGACTTAGCGACTAAACAACAAAATGCACATCTGAAGACAAGTCTTTGCACAACACTTTCAGCAACTTAATGTTTGACTACAAATACTTCACTGCTTTTAGAGCTCTTGATAGATGTCTGGATAAAAGGATGATGAGTCTCTCACGATTTGCTTTTTATTTTCACTAAACAAATTATTCAAAGTTTAGAGTTATGCTTCATCAAAAAAATCACATTTTAAACTTTTAAAATGTATTTTTGAGATAATTTAGTACAAATAAAATTCAGAAATATTATTACAAACATGTATACGGAATTTAAGGTCATAGAAAGTGACATCATAAACATCAGCAAGCTTTGTAAATAACACCTTGATGCTGAATCTATTTTACCTAGATATTGTCATTTTCATTTTATTTTATAAAATCATACTTAATTTATGTAATGTGTTTAAAGTGATCTGAATGAAAAAGCTGTAGGACCAATGCTATTTGTGATAAGCTATCAAAATGTTAAGTGTCTATTCACAGTTAATAGCTACTTTAATGATATACTGACATTTTTAAAAAGCAAAATTATCAGTTTATGTCCAAATGGGGGAATATTTTCAAATATAATTTAGAGAGGTAATGGATTTAGTTTTCACTTTAAAATGACACTAGTGTATTAGATTTTTGATACCCCACATTTTTCTAACATTTTCAGGATGTGTTAATTTATAATAGTTCATTGCAGAAAGGTAGAATATATAAAATACAAAGACATTTAAAAATTAATTCATAGATAAAAATTTGACCAAAAAAAAAGGTGTTAGAAATTCTATTCTGGTAATTGCCTAAAACAGTGTGTGTTAGTCATTCAGTCATGTCCAGCTCTTTGCAACTGCATGGACTGTAGCCCGCCAGGTTCCTCTGTTCATGGGATTCTCCAGGCAAGAATACTGGAGTGGGTTGCCAACAGTGTAGGTAAATAAATGTATGTTCTTTATGTAAACATTTAAGAAAATCTATATTTCTATATGTTTATAATCACCTTATAAATTTTAAATGGTACTGTGCGGATATAGTAATATATTACTTACCCATATTTTAGTTTTTCCTCCACTTACTTAATAAACTTTAACTGCAATTATACATATTGGTCAAAAATTATTTTATCTCCTAGTAATTTTAGACAAGTTAAATAATTAGGAAGCAAAATAGAGGACAGAGGATTATTCAGAAACTCAGTATATATATGAAAATGATAGTCACTAAGTAAAAAAGCAGGTCTTATAAAATATTAAACAGAATATCAAAAGAAGTCTGAAACTAACTTTCTAACTTTCTGCTGTTATTAGTGCAAATATATTTTTATCTTAGGAATGAATTCTTGATATCTTATTTGTATTTTCAACAGCTGAATCATATATATACTATTATATTTAAGTATTTACCAGTGTTTACATTTTGCACAGCTCAAAAATCCCCAGAATTGACTTTGGTAAATGAAAGTCAATAAAAGTAATGATAAACTTCCACTTAAACCCAAGACCATGAACTGTTGAATGATGTCAAATATTCAACAACTAGGACTATGTGCACAGGCCTATCTACCCAAAAAACAAAAACAAAAAAAAGGGGAAATCAAAGAAAGAAAATAAAAAGAAAAACAAGTGCTGAATTAAACTGGGTAAATTATACCCTTGAACAAACAATATGGATTGAGCACATTTGTCTATGCACTGCCCTGCCTTCTGACAATAAAGAAACAATAAGATGTAAGCTCCCAATGATAAACCAAATGAGAAAGGAGAAAACAAACAAACAAACATACATTCTGCTAATTTTAGGAAAATAAAAATGGACAGAATCATGAAAAGAATAAATCAGATGCTTTGATAGCTACCATAAAGTGAAGTGAAAGTTGCTCAGTTGTATCCAACTCTTTGCAACCCCATGGACAATGCAGTCCATGGAATTCTCCAGGCTAGTATACTGGAGTAGGTAACCTTTCCCTTCTCCAGGGGAGCTTCCCTACCCAGGGATCAAACCCAGGTCTCCAGGTCTCCTGTATTGCAGGCATATTCTTTACCAGCTGAGCCACAAGGGAAGCCCAAGAATACTGGAATGGGTAGCCTTTCCCTTCTCCAGGGGAGCTTCCCAACAAGGGATAGAACCCAGGCCTCCAGGTCTCCTGCATTGCAGGCAGATTCTTTACTGAGTTATTAGGCAAGTCCTTCTTTATATACCATAAAGAACGATACAAATGAGAAGCAAGCTGTTTCATACTGTAGGATACAATTCATGCACAGAAATTATAGGGACCAGGTACTTCAAAAGGCACAAGAAAGAAATGGGTTTAATAACAAATGATTTATTAAAAGTCTTTATGAGGATTATTTAGAAACCCCATTCTCCCTCCCTACTTAGGCAGATTTATTCCCTGAAAACCTGAAACATTATTTCTGGGCCTGAGAGAAGATGTGATGAGATGCTTAAAAAGTAAACTGAGACTTTCCTTAAATCTCAATCCATTATCTCTCAGAATGCTGCCAGGAAGGATTGTGCAATCACCTTTGTAGCCATAATCCCCAGCTAGTCTACCATCCCTCTGCTTCTTTCCCAAGCAGCAGTCTAAAAAAAGAAAAAAAAAAAGATTTTTGGAGGAAAGCTTGGCCAAAGATAGTAAAGTGGAATATCTAGATGCAGACATCTGGCATCCTTTGTAAAGCAGCAAGTCATTCCTGATCAACAGAAAATCCCTCCAAAATCAACTCCTACTCCCATGGCAATCCACTCCAGTATTCTTGCCTGGAGAATTTCATGGACAGAGGAGCCTGGAGGGCTACAATCCATGGGGTTACAAAGGGTCGGACACGACTGAGTGACTAACAAACACACACACTCCCACCAGAGCTTTCAATAAATTTCTGAGTTTCCTGCAGTTTTATATTTGGAGAATTAAGTATGATGTATTGTAGAAAATCCTTAAACATTGTTAGTGTAACAGAAAAAAAAATTAAAAAGAGAAAGAAAAACACCAAAATATTACTTAAAGAAATTGGAAGAAAAATACAGGAGGTAAATGAATTTAACATTAAAACTACCCAAGTGTATCCTAAAGAGATGAGAAAAATACTGCTTTCATAATTCAAAGGATAGAGTTGATAAAAAGTGAGGGAAAGGGGATAGAAACAGACATAAAAAGAAAAAGGGATCTTATAAACATGAAAATAGGATCAGATCAAATCAGATCAGATCAGTCGCTCAGTCGTGTCCGACTCTTTGCGACCCCATGAATCACAGCACGCCAGGCCTCCCTGTCCATCACCAACTCCCGGAGTTCACTCAGACTCACGTCCATTGAATCAGTGATGCCATCCAGCCATCTCATCCTCTGTCGTCCCCTTCTCCTCTTGCCCCCAATCCCTCCCAGCATCAGAGTCTTTTCCAATGAGTCAACTCTTCGCATGAGGTGGCCAAAGTACTGGAGTTTCAGCTTTAGCATCATTCCTTCCAAAGAAATCCCAGGGCTGATCTCCTTCAGAATGGACTGGTTGGATCTCCTTGCAATCCAAGGGACTCTCAAGAGTCTTCTCCAACACCACAGTTCAAAAGCATCAATACTTCGGTGCTCAGCCTTCTTCACAGTCCAACTCTCAGGATAGCATATCATTTAAATATAGACTAATTGGAAATAAAATTGAAGAATATCTGGCTACATAGATTAGAAAACAAAGAAATAGAAAATAGGTTAGAAAACATAAGGAAATTAGATTGCTAATTCATACATTCTGATATATGACAAACAGGACTTTCTAAAATAGAAAATGGAAAAAAAGTGTGGAAGCTTGTAAGAAACTTTCCATAACTAAAGGGTATGAGTTTTCACACTAAATTGGCCCATCAATTGTCCAATGAAAGAAAACATACACACATATATAGAGACATGCACATAGATCGACTTATGATTATGAATTTTCTGAACAGCAACACATAGAAGATCATAAAACTTCCAAGAAGAGAGAAACTGTGACTTCTGGATGGAAAATTAGAGTAGCTGTTTTTTTTGTTTTTTACTTTACTATAATAAAGTACTTTATAATGTAATAAGAACTTTTACTTTTACTATACTTTAATAAGCAAAACTTTATAATAGAATGCAATATTCTTATTGAAACATTAACTTATTTGTTGCATTTATTTACTTTTCCAATTTCAACTATGAAAGTCAAGAAAGTCATCTCAATAAAAATGGGGTCAAACTCATGAACAGATAATTCACATAAAAAACTATTATCCACAAAAAATAATCAAACACATATGGTAAGATGTTTTTTATCATGATTAATCATAAAATAAAAATAAGTTAAAAACATAAATTTCACCTGTGGTGGTGGTTTAGTCACTAAGTCATGTCTGACTCTTGCAACCCCGTGGACTATAGCCCACCCGCCTCCTCTGTCCATGGGATTCTCCACGCAATACTGGAGTGGGTTGCCATTTCCTTCTCCAAAATTTCACCTGTAATGGTGCCCAAAATAAAAAAAGAAGACATGAAATCTACATGCACAATTTGACAAACATTTCCACTTTGAGCATTATTTCCTAATGAAACAACTTTATAAACATGAGAATAGGTTTATCATGTACAAAATTAAACTCATAAATCCCCATTTACATGATAAATATGAATTTGTATAAGTGCATTGTACAAAATGTGAATAATTAAAACAATTTAAATAACCATAAAGTTATAGTTAAATAATCTTGTTAAATAAGCCTTGGTTTACTTAACACGTACAATGTAGTACTAAGAAGCTCAGTTATGATAAAGATATATATGTGTCTTACTTTATCCAATTGATTAAGTCAAATATATTTAAAAATTAGGGCAAATATATTTAAAAATTTGGTAATTTAAACATATTAAAAAATTTTACTAGAACTGTTTTTTCTAAGGATCATAGTTTACTAATGCCCATAGTTTACTAATTTTCTTCCACATGTGAAAATGTATAAGTTGTCAACAGCCATTTTCTTTTTTTTTTTTCTTTTTTAAATTTTATTTTATTTTATTTTTAAACTTTATAATATTGTATTGGTTTTGCCAAATATCGAAATGAATCCACCACAGGTATACCTGTGTTCCCCATCCTGAACCCTCCTCCCTCCTCCCTCCCCATACCCTCCTCTGGGTCGTCCCAGTGCACCAGCCCCAAGCATCCAGTATCGTGCATCAAACCTGGACTGGCGACTCGTTTCATACATGATATTATACATGTTTCAATGCCATTCTCCCAAATCTCCCCACCCTCTCCCTCTCCCACAGAGTCCATAAGACTGTTCTATATTTGCTGTCTCGTACACAGGGTTATTGTTACCATCTTTCTAAATTGAATTATTTTTAAATGAAAATGAATATATTTTAAATTTTTAATTTTTTTAACTTAATGTGACCTGCAGTGGTATTTTGAAAATATTAAATCAGATTAACAGAATTTTCATTGCAAGTAATTTTGACAAAATTTGTAATGATAAATTTTAAAGAAGAATGACAAAATAAAATTTGTGTACATATTAATAGATTAAAATATAGATAAATATGTAATCATATTAATAGTATCTATCTCTGCTTGTTAATTATTGCTTGTTGTTGCTCAGTCTCTAATCATGTCCAACTCTTTGCGACACCATGAACTGCAGCACATCAAGATTCTCTCTCCTTCACTATCTCCCTGACTTTTCTCAAACTCATGTCCATTGAGTCAATGATGCCAGCCAAACATATCATCCCCTGTTGCCACCTTCTCTTCTTTATCTCAGTCTTTCCAGGTATCTGGGTCTTTTCCAATGAGTTGGCTCTTCACATCAAGAGGCCAAACTACTGGAGCTTCAGCTTGAGCATCAGTTCTTTAAAGTAATATTCAGGGTAGATTTCCTTTAGGAATGACAGACTGGATCTCCTTGCAGTCCAAGGGACTCTCAAGAGTCTTCTCCAACACAATTCAAAAGCTTCAATTCTTTGACACTCGGCCTTCTTCATGGTCCAACTCTCACATCCATAAATGACTATTGGAAAAACCATAGCTTTGACTAGATGGATCTTTGTTGGCAAAATGATATCTCTGCTTCTTTATACACTGTGTAGGTTTGTCATAGCTTTTCTTCCAAAGACCAAGTGTCTTTTAATTCCGTGGCTGCAGTCATAGTCTACAGAGACTTTGGAGGCCATAAAAATAAAATCTGTCACTGTTTCCATTTTTTCCCCCTCCTGTTTGCTATGAAGTGATGGGACTGAATGCCATGATCTTTGTTTTTTAAATGTTGAGTTTTAAGCCTGCCTTTTCACTATCCTGGTTCACCTTCATCAAGAGACTTTTTAGTTCCTCTTTGCTTTCTGCCATTACAGTGGTATCATCTGCATATCTAAAGTCATTGATATTTCTCCTGGCATTCTTTATTCCAGCTTGTGATTCATCCAGTCTGGCATTTCCCATGATATACTTTGCATAGAAATTAAATAAGCAGGGTGATAATATATAGTGTTGACATACTCCCTTCCCAATTTTGAACCAGTCCATTGTTCCATGTCTGGTTTTAACTGTTGTTTCTTGACTTGCATACAGGTTTTCAGGAAGCAGGTAAGGTGGTATGGTATTCCCATTACTTTAAGAATTTCCCACATTTTTTTGTGATCCACACAGTCAAAGGCTTTAGCATAGTCAGTGAAGCAGAAGTAGATTTTTTTTTTTTAATTCCCTTGCCTTTTGTATGATCCAAGGGATGTTGGCAATTTGACCTCTAATTCCTCTGCCTTTTCTAAATCCAGTGTGTATGTATGGAAGTTCTCAGTTCAAGAACGGTTGAAGCCTAGCTTGAAGGATTTTGAACACTACCTTGCTTGCATGTGAAATGAACACAATTGAGCGGTACTTTTTACATCCTTTGGCATTGCCTTTCTTTGGGATTTAAATGAAAACTGACCTTTTCGTATCCTGTGGCCACTGCTGAGTTTTCCAAATTTGCTGGCATACAGAGTGGAGCACTTTAACGGCATTATCTTTTAAGATTTTAAATAGTTCAGCTGGAATTCCATTATCTCCACTAGCTTTTTTCATAGTAATGCTTCTTAAGGCCCACTTGACTTCACATTTTGGATCTAGGCAAGTGATCACACCATCGTGTCTGTGCAACCATAAAAGTTTGTCTAGACCATTTTTGTGCAGTTCTTCTATATCCTTGCCATCTCGTCTTAATTTCTTCTGCTTCTGTTAAGTTCTTGCCATGTCTGTTCTTTATTGTGACCATCTTTACATGAAATGTTCCCTTGGAAAAGTGAATGTGAAAGTAAAAGTCATTCAGTCATGTCTGACTCTTTGCGACACCATGGACTATACAGTGTATGAAATTCCCCAGGTCAGAATACTGAAGTTGGTAGCCTTTCCCTTTTCCAGGGGATCTTCCCAACCCAGGGATCAAATCCAGGTCTCCCACATTGCAGGAAGATTCTTTACCAACTGAGCTATCAGGGAAGCACTTGGAAACAAACTGAAATCATTGTGTCATTTTTGAGATTTCACCCAAATATTGCATTTCAGACTCTCTTGTTTACTATGAGGGCTACTCCATTTCTTCTCAGGGATTCTTGCCCACAGTAGTAGATATAACGGCCATCTATATTAAATTTGTTCATCCTAATCCATTTTAGTTCACTGATTCCTAAAATGTCTATGTTCATTCTTGCCATCTCCTTCCTGACTACACCCAATTTACCTTGATTCATGGACTTAACATTCCAGAATTCTATGCACTGCTGTCCTCTGCAGCATCGGACTTTACTTTCACCACCAGACACACTCACAACTGAGGGCTGTTTCTCCTTTGGTCCAGCTCTCTTTCTGGAGCTATTTCTCCATTCTTCCCCAGTAGCATTTTGGACACCTACCAACCTGGGTGACTCATCTTATGGTGTCATATGCTTTTGTCATTTCATACTGTTCATGGAGTTCTCAAAGCAAGAATCCTGAAGTGGTTTGCCATTTCCTTCTCTAGTATAGCTTGTTTTTTGTAAACTTTATTTTTTCCTGCAGTCTACAATATAGTGCAATGACTATGGCATATTTTCTATTCAAAGAAAAGATGTAAATGGTTAAATGTATATTTTTTATTTTCTACATTTGTTTTTTTTTTTTTTCTAATTTTATTTTATTTTTAAACTTTACATAATTGTATTAGTTTTGCCAAATATCAAAATGAATTCGCCACAGGTATACATGTGTTCCCCATCCCGAACCCTCCTCCCTCCTCCCTCCCCATACCATCCCTCTGGGCCGTCCCAGTGCACCAGCCCCAAGCATCCAGCATCGTGCATCGAACCTGGACTGGCAACTCGTTTCCTACATGATATTTTACATGTTTCATTGCTCTACATTTGTTTTTTAATTGGAAGAAAATTGCTCTATAATGTGTTGGTTTCTGCTATACAACAATTTAAATCAGGCCTAATTTTACATATGCTCCCTCTCTCATCAGTCTCTCTTCCCTCCTACCCCTCTAGGTCCTCACACAGCACCAAGCTGGCCTCCCTGCAGTTAAATCTCCAAAATACACAAGAAGGTCAACATCAGAAAAACAAACAGCCCCATCAAAAATGGGCAGAAGATCTAAAGAGACACTTCTCCATAGAACACTTGCATATATGCTAAGTTGTTTCAGTCATGTAAGAAGGCTTACAGATGGTCTATAAACACATGAAATGATACTCAACATCACTAAATGTATTCTAGTTCTTATGAAAATGGAGACAGAATAGGAGAGAAGAAAGAGAGGAGGACGGAAAAAGAAAGAGGAGGATGAGGGTGGAATTATTGTGCAGTTATTTAATGTATTCTTCTAATACCTGTGTTCACATTTCTGTGTAATTTAATTAACTAGTTAACAGAAGCGAGTTCCTTTTCCACACTGTCAGATTTTTATGAGCTTCCTAGGTCACTTTAGTTGCTTCTGACTCTGTGTGACTATGGACTGCAGCCCACCAGGCTCCTCTGTCCATGGGATTCTCCAGGTAAGAATACTGAAGTGGGTTGCCATGCCCTCTCCAGGGGATCTCCTCAACCCAAAGGTTGAACCCGCCTCTCTGTTGTGTCCTGCACTGGCAGGCAGTTTCTTTTACCACTAGTGCTACCTGGGAAGTATCACAATATATATTCAATAAGTATTCATAAACTCAGAGACACCTGAAATCATTTTAAAAATGAAAAATTTGGCTCTTGAGAGTTTTCTGGGTTGGAGGATACCAACAATTAGAACACTGGCATCATTGAAAGCTGTTCAGTTTTTATTTATCTATTGATCTATTTTACATTGTGTTCATCAACCTGGGTAAGTCTTTCCTAGTATAATTTAAACTATTGAAGCTCTGTACTATATCTAAATGGGGCTTCCCAGGTGGCTCAGTGGTAGAGAATCCACTGGCCAATGCAGTTGTTTTGATCCCTGGATCAGGAAGATGCCTTGGAGAAGGAAATGTCAATCTGCTTCAGTATTCTTGCTTGGCAAATCCCATGGACAGAAGAGCCTGGTGGGCTCTATATGGTCCATGGGATTGCAAATGTATTCAGGTACAACGTAGTGACTAAACAATGACTATGTCTAAATAATGAGAATATCCAAAGTAGTGCTCAGCAATCTACATTTTAACAACCTCCAAGATATTTCAGTTTCATATTAAAGCTTGAGAACGTACGGTCTACATACCCTGGTAGGGCTAAGGTCTATACACATGGTGTATACACGGATGTACAATAGGCACTGAGTTCAGGGATTGTAGGGAATGCTAATCAAATGAAGTGTCACTGGAGATGAGTTTCTAACAATTAATGTGGGCCAGGCACAAAGGTGGAAGTTTTGCTTATGCAAAAGTTATAGACATAGTTTGGAAATGCACAAAGCCTTTGGAAAACTGCAGTTAGTTTATTATGGCTAGAGATAGAGTATGTTGGTAGGTGGTAGCAAATGAGGCAGAGGAAGTCATTAAGCAGAACTCAAGTAAGGTTATATCAAATTAAAGGCATGTAATTAATCCTAAGAGGGTTCATGAGATGGTTTTCAAATGGAAAATGTCATAATGCAATCTGCATTGTTTCCTTGTTTTTTCTAGTCTTCCAGTCTGTCTATCCGCTCTTCCATTCACTTACCTTTGCATCCATCCAGTCATTTTATCTACTTATCAATCTGTAATGAACTGTCTCCCTCACACACCCACTGAAGAAGAATATGAAGTAAAATTTGCCATTGTGAACAAAAAATATTGACCACTTTGTAAAATAAACAATAGCGTTATTGTTTTATAAAAAAAGGGAGTTGACTTTAGGGTGGGGGGTTGCCCTAGAAAAGAGAAATAATACCACTGGTATGTCCTGAGGCAAACTTTGTCTCTAGTATTTGTAACTCTTTTTAATGTCCCCAAATGTATGAAAGTTGTAAAAGTGTTATCCATTAGTAAAGAGAAAAGAGTTTTGCTATTTGCTAATTCCAAACACAACAGGGGAAAAGGAGAGCCATTTCTCTGATTTGCCTCTGATTAGTTGTCTGTGACTAATCAGCCCCTAATGTGGGGCTGATATGCCTTCTTTCTGTAGTATCATCTCTTGCTTTCCCTCAGCTTGCTTACCACTTTTAAAGAGGAAGAAAGAAGCAAGCTTTTACCTTAGGTCATCTTAAGATAGCCTTTAATGAATGATTGAATAGTTCCAAGAACATTAATAACATCACTGCAATCAGATAATGCAAGATTTATATACTACTCCATGTAATAGTCAAAATGATGTATTACATGGGTACTTTAATTGAGGAGCATAAATATAGAGTTCTGGGAATGGGTTTAATTTGATCACATAATTTTAAATGATGCACGTTAATAATTAACACATTATGCTCAAATATAACTTGAGTTATACAAATTCCCACAGAAATTAAATGACCATAATTAGCATTACCTTAATAAATATCAAATAAATTATTGCCAAACCAATTATTTTCAAAGCATGCATGATTTATAAGTACTGCATAGAGTATGTCAATAATTAATAAATATTCTTAAATAACAGTTTCTTGGTATGGTAAAGCGTTACACAGAAGATGAGAGTAATTCCTCTTTCTCTTTGTAAGGCAAATTTACGGTTTCTTCCGTCAAGAAAATTGAGCTTATTTCCTCACTCTTTGATCCTGGGCTGGCTTTGTGACTTGTTGGGTTCAATTTGAAGCTATAAAATGACTATAAATTTCTAGGCTTTCTACCTTCATGCTTGCCCTCATGGAATGTTTCCCTAAAACCAAAATGAAGATTTTTGCTCTCATATATGAGGTTGAAGAGTCTGATGGAGCAAATGCTAATTTCTAGGAGAGGTAGTGTAGCTATATTTGACCATCTAGTCACATTTGAGTCACAGATGACTGTACCCACATGAGTCACCGAGGAGAGACAACCAGAAATGCTCAACCGAGCCCAAACTAATTGCTGAAAATCAAGAGCAAATGATAGATT
This sequence comes from Bos taurus, assembly GCF_002263795.3. Taxonomy (NCBI): domain Eukaryota; kingdom Metazoa; phylum Chordata; class Mammalia; order Artiodactyla; family Bovidae; genus Bos; species Bos taurus. Next base: position 46,013,317 of record NC_037347.1, read on the forward strand.
TGAAGGTGATTCTTGATGAGTCCTATATAGCTTCAGAATGGAAGCTGATCACCAGAAACAAGAAGGAATGATTAGCAGCTTCCATCTTTCAGTCCTACAGCTCTCCACCCCCAGCCCATATTCCAAGAAGAAGAAAGGAGCAGGAGATCTAGATTATGATTGATCATGCCTCTGTAACAAAGCCTCCATAAAAATCCCCAAAGCATGGGTTTAGAGAGCTTCTGGGTTGGGGAACACACTCACTGGGTGGGTGCTGTGCCCTAGCTCCTTGGGAACAGACCTCCTGCACTTGGGACTCCTCAAGTCTTTGTTCTATGTATCATTACACTGGGCTGTTCATTGGTATCCTTTAATGTATCCTTTATTTTATAATAAACTGGTATATGTAAGTACATATTTCACAGAATTCTGGTGAGATATTCTAGCAGATCATGGACTCCAAGGAGGGAGAATCATGAGAGCTTCTAATTTGTAGCCAGATGGAACAGAAGATGCAGGTAACCTGAAGACCTACTGTTTGTGACTGGGTTCTGAAAGTGGGGGCCCATCTCATGGAACTAAGCCCATGCATAACCTGTGGGATCTGATGCTATATCCAGGGGTCAGAGTGTTGTGAAGCTAGTAGCAATGTAAGAGTAAAGGGGAAACCCAGGAGAAGTTCTTTTTATTTTTTCTTTCCAAATACATAATGAGTTTTTATCACGTATTAGGTATTTGGCTATATTTGGATATTTAGCAAAACTAATACAATTATGTAAAGTTTAAAAATAAAATAAAATTTAAAAAAAATAAAATAAAAAAATCATTAAACACACACACACAAAAAAACAGAAATATTAACAAAGCCTTTTTGAGATTCTATTTGAATGCTGAGAAAGTATTGATTAGTCATCAAATAAAATGCTGTCCTAATTATTACAATTTTTCATTATATATATATATATTTTTTTTTTTTATTTAGAGACATCGTTTAGACTGGAGTAGCAAGGGAAGCTTCTGTGAAGGAATAACATTGATTACAGGTATAAAAATCCCAGGTTTCTCACATTTTTAACATTTACACATAATGACAATTAAACTCTAAGGTGATTGTACCAATTTGTGAGCTTACCAAGAGCACATAAATTCTATTATCTCAAACTTCTGTCAGCAGTTAAGATGATGAATAGTTTTTAATTATTAATCCTGCAAGAATTAAATACCACCTCCTTTTTAGCATTTCTATTTTTCTAAATAGTAGGGATATTGAGAATCTCATAATATTTCATTGAATAAACAAGATTGCTTTTTAAAATTTTTCTCTATAGAAACATGTTCATCAAACAGTTTTAATTGTTTCATATTTAGTACTTAATCCACATAGAAGTGATATTTGTGCAGAGTATGAGATACAATTTCCCTTACATTTTATACACTGAGAGGCAATTTCTCCAATATGATTAGAATAGCCCTTTTCCCCCATATTAGTTTCAACTGCTCTGGTAAAAATCATCAAAAATCTTAGTGGCATCAAGCAGCACACATTTATTATCTTACTGTTCTATACCTCAGAAGTCTTACACAGGTGTAAGACTTTCACTTACACTTCTTACACAAAAGTCTAAAACGAAAGTACTGGCTGACTACCTGGGTAGGACAACAGCTGTACAATAGCTATAATATTCAGACATGCCTCCCTGAGACTCCTACCTACTGGTAGAAACTAAAGCATCTCTGTGATTTCTAAATGGAACTCTTCCCCTTTGGGCCAGACCCTGGAGGAGGCTCTTGAATCACTTTCACTCAGCAAGATCTCAAAACCTGCTCATGACCTGATTTGGATTCAAGTGATGAATTCTTATGTATGGAACAAAAAAGTACAATCCATATTTTTAGAGGTGGGTAAACCAGACTACATCAAAATTAAAAGGTTTCTTTTATGAATGACTTGTTGAACAAGCCAAAAAAAAAAAAAAAAAAGCAAGCTCCAGACTGGAAGAAAATATTTGCAAATAACATATATTCAACAAATGCTGTGTATCAAAATATATGATAGATACTCTAAACTTGAAATAAGAAAAAATATATAAGAACTGGACAAAAGATATGGACAAACAATTCACCAAGAGGATGTGAAGATGGCAAGTAAGGCACGTAAGAAGACATTTAGCATCATCGGCCCTAACAGAAATGATATTTTCTTAAATTGAGATATCAGTGAATGCCTAGTAGAGCAGCTAAAAAAAAAAAAAAAAAAACTGAAAATACTACACATCAGTGGAGATGTGAAACAAGTCAAAGTCTCAGACACTGCTAGTCACAACTCAGATTTGCAAACATTCTGTGGAAAATAGTCTGTTTTTTTTTTTTTTTAATAAAGTTAAACATCCAGTTACAGTATAATCAATTACACTGCTCAGTATTTACCCTAAAGTAAACTTGGTTCCACACACACATACCTTACATGAAGATTTCTAGCATGTTCATATTGCTGAAAACTGGAGACAACTTACATGAGGGTGGGTTAGATGACCCACAAGCTGGAATCAGGATTGCTGGAAGAAATATCAGCAACCTCAGATATGTAGATGATACCACTCTAATGGCAGAAAGTGAAGGGGAATGAAAGAGCCTCTTGAAGAGGGTGAAGGAGGAGAGTGAAAATGCTGGCTTAAAACTCAACTTTAAGAAGACTAAGATCATGGCATCCAGTCCCATCACTTCATGGCAAATAGATGGGAAAAAAGTGGAAACAGTGATAGATTTTATTTTCTTGGGCTCCAAAATAACTGAGGATGGTGACTAAAACCATGAAATTAAAAGACACTTGCTCCTTGGAAGGAAAGTTATGAGACAGCATATTAAAAGCAGAGACATCACTGCTGACAAAGATCCATCTAGCCAAACTATGGGATTTCCGGTAGTTGTGTACAGATGTAAGAGTTGGACCACAAAGAAGGTTGAGCACTAAAGAATTATGCTTTGGGATGCTCAACATCACTCGTTATCAGAGAAATGCAAATCAAAACCACAATGAGGTACCATTTCACGCTGGTCAGAATGGCTGTTATCCGAAAGTCTACAAGCAATAAATGCTGGAGAGGGTGAGGAGAAAAGGGAAGCCTCTTAAACTGTTGGTGGGAAGGCAAACTAGTATAGCCATTAGGGAGAGCAGTGTGGACATTCCTTAAAAAACTGGAAATAGAACTGCCATACAACCCAGCAATCCCACTGCTGGACATACACACCAAGGAAACAAGAATTGAAAGAGACACGTGTACCCCGATGTTCATCACAGCCAGGACATGGAAGCAACCTAGATGTCCATCAGCAGATGAATGAATAAGAAAGCTGTGGTACATATACACAATGGAATATTACTCAGCCATTAAAAAGAATGCATTTGACTTAGTTCTAATGATATGGATGAAACTGGAGCCTATTATACCGAGTGAAGTAAGTCAGAAAGAAAAACACCAATACAGTGAAAAGAAAGTGAAAGTGAAGTTGCTCAGTTGTGTCTGACTCTTTGCGATCCCATGGACACCAGGCTCCCCCGTCCATGGGATTTTCTAGGCAAGAGTACTGGAGTGGGTTGCCATTTACTTCTCTAGGGAATCTTCCCAACCCAGGGATCGAACCCAGGTCTCCCGCATTGTAGACAGATGCTTTACCGTCTGAGCCACCAGGGAAGTACCAACACGGTATATTAATGCATATATATGGAATTTAGAAAGATGGTAATGATGACCCTATATGCGAGACAGCAAAAGAGACACAGATTTAAAGAACAGACTTTTGGACTCTGTGGGAGAAGGCAAGGGTGGGATGATTTGAGAGAATAGCATTGAAACATGTATATTATCATATGTGAAACAGATCGCCAGCCCAGGTTCAATGCATGAGACAGGGTGCTCAGGGCTGGTGCACTGGAATGACCCTGAGGGTTCAGGATGGGGAACACATGTACACCCATGGCTGATTCGTGTCAATGTATGGCAAAACCCACTACAATATTGTAAAGTAATTAGCCTCCAATTAAAACAAATAAATAAATTAAAAAAAAAAAAAAGAATTGTGCTTTTGAACTGTGGTGCTAGAGAAGACTCTTGAGAGTACCTTGGACAGCAAGGAGATCAAACCAGTCAAACCTAAAGAAATCAACTTTGAATATTCATTGGAAGGAATGATGCTGAAGCTGAAGCTCCCATACTTTGGCCACCTGATGTGAAGAGCTGACTCATTGGAAAGACCCTGATGCTGACAAAGATTGAGGGCAGGAGGAGAAGGGGGCAACAGAGGATGAGATGGGTGGATGATATTACCAACTCAGTGGATATGAGTTTGAGCAAACTCCAGGACACGATTTAGTGACTAAACAACAACAACAAAATGAATAAACAAATGGAATACTATGGACAATGGAATTACATAAAATATTATTCAGCAATAAATGTGGATACACTTTTGATAGACACAACGACCTGGATGAATCTCAAATACATTTTGCTGAATGAAACAAGCACTTCTCAAATAACTGTATACTGTATAATTTCATTTACATTGTTATTAAAAATAAATAGTAGAACTATGGGTATTGAGAACAGGTCGTGATTGCCAAGGGCTATGGGTGGGAGAAGTGCATGGAGCTTATGAGACTGCTCCCTAACCTAACTGTGGTGATCCTGACATGAATTTGAACATGTAATAACAGTCACAAATTTTACATGAAAATAAAATAACCCATTTAATTTCATGATAATTAAAACAACTCAAAAATTTGTAATAAAAATAAACACTGTATTTTAAATCAGGCATTTAAATTATCATATCAAAATGTTATTTTTGGAGTTGAAGTTACATAGTCATTATTCCTCCAGATGCAAAGGCTTTTGTGAAGAAATTTTAATTATACTAACAAATTACAATCATCTTTTGTGAAGTTTCCATCACAAACTCAGTAATTTTGAAGACCTTGCTAACAAAAAGTATTAGATATAAAGAGCAAAGGGAGGTAGTGATGAGCATCATGAGTGGAGACACAGATTCTGTTAGAGGAAGCCATATCCTCAAATTCTTTATTATATTAACATTACCTATTCCATTCACTAGGTTTTTTAAAAAGCTACAGTTTTATCTTTAGGTTCTTGGTCATTTTAGCAACTTATGCTCACAAGCCAGGAGTTACTCTTTTGGGTTTTGTTTTTTTTTTGTTTTTTTTTCATCTATTCTTATTTTAATTTTTTAGATGGAAATATCTTTGTGATTTAAAATGTTTTCTAGTTTCCCTGAGGATTGGCAGATCATGTGGTCTGTGTTTCTTGACAATATGCCTTGTATTCTTTTGTTCCTCTTCAATTATTTTTAATTTAAAAATATACCATCCTACAAGCTCCACACTTCTGCCTCACCACCTATGATTCATAAATGATAATATCAAATCTATTCAGGGTACTGATTATCCACCAGGTTGTCCTCACAAGACAGATAGAGACATATTTTCACATTTATCTGTGAGTAAGGTGAGCAAACAAATATTTAGAATTAATAGGTTACTGGAGAAAATAAAAAGTACATTTGAATTACAGTGAATTATTTTCACCTTCATGGTTTACTGATATATAACTATAATGCTATTAGTCTATATTTCTTACAAGACCCAGAAAAAAAGTAGTTTTTACCAGAAAACTGGTGAGGGGGAGGAGTGGAAACAAAGCAAAACATTCATCTGACAGAGGTTTTAAAGTTACTAGAGGAATTAATGGAGAAGGCAATGGCACCCCACTCCAGTACTCTTGCCTGGAAAATCCCATGGATGGTGGAGCCTGGAAGGCTGCAGTGCATGGGGTTGCTGAGGATTGAACACGACTGAGAGACTTCACTTTGACTTTTTACTTTCATGCACTGGGGAAGGAAATGGCAACCCACTCCAGTGTTCTTGCCTGGAGAATCCCAGGGACAGGGGATCCTGGTGGTCTGCCGTCTATGGGGTCGCACAGAGTTGGACACGACTGCAGTGACTTAGCAGCAGTAGCAGCAGCAAACTCATCAAATTCACGGAAAAATTTATAGTTACAATACACATACTCTCAGTATCTCCTTAAAGTGAAATCAGGAAATTATTTGAAAATATAAGCGATCAGAGAATATGTATCTAAAATTCTTGCCCTTGTATTATTTAAGCCATGTCTAAGCAAGTTTCAGGCAGGATAGAGAAGCGACTGAAGCGACTTAGCAGCAAAGGAATTAAATAAATTTTATTTTAAAATTTCAGTATTTCCTTGTGATTAGTCTGAGGTCCAAAACATGTTCATTTTGTAACAGCAAAACCACTCAATTTTATGAAAAAATGTTAAGTGACATAAGATTGCTGAAATCAGGACGAGAAAGTACATTTCTTGAGCAGTTTAAATTGAGCTTTCTAAAATCCTCTAAGCAGTTCAAATCTAAAAATAACCTAAATTATTCAGATCTTTAATAATGTGCAAATACGATTCCATCCTCTCTAAGCTCTAGGTATGTGATAATTCCTATCATTTTTCATTAAATGCTGTTAGATTCTGAACATTTAGAATTCTAATCTCATTTCCACAAAGGCTGAAATGGCATTAATATCGATTTCGAAGGAGATCACACATTTCATCTGCTTAGAGGAAGGACGGCACTCCAGGAGCCTTTGGCAGAAGGAGAGGAGGAGGAGAGAAATACGACCTTATGGCAGGAGGAAGATTTTGTCTGGTCAAGATGCTCAGACAGCTGCACCACAAGACATCAAAACAAAAGTTTATAAAAACGATCTACTACATTGAAAACTACAAGTTGTTTTTGCAGTTTGCCCTTAAAAGACTGAAATTTCAAGACTATTCTCTACTGTAACCTATAGAACAATGAACTAAATACAAAAAATTTTCAACAATATTTACTCTAGATAAGAGTAAGAAAAACCGTATCTAAAATCAAAAGATTATAGAAATATAACATTATCAATTTAAATGGATAGCACAACAAATTATGCTTTATGTCAGACATAAATATACTTTAAAGTAGATTCCGAGACAGTACTTATGTAACTTAGACATGAATCTGATGGTAAAGATAAAATCAGGAAATACTGAACTGTAGAATCATAATAAATAATACCACCATAATATCAAACATAGCAAGAATGTATTTTATTTCTTTTTATTTTGAAATTTATTTCCACTAATTTTTATTAGCCAATATGTGAGTAATGTATTAGTGAAATATTCTTTATGGTTATTTTCCTGAGCTTAAGATCCATTGCTCCATGTTTGAAGCAACTTCCTTTACTCTTTGCCAACTTTCAAAACTATGATCTCACTTTTTCAAGAAGCCTTCCTTTTCTAACTAGATGAAAGGTAATATGAGGCCACAATAAACTCAGTACAACACAGAAAGATGTATTCAGTTCAGCTTGCCTGTAATTTCAGCGTGTTCCATTTTCAAACCATGGAAGCCTAAGTACTCAAGAATTTTCCATTTCAGTTAACTTCTGTCAGCCTGTATGATTTGGCCTCATTCTGTTGACACCTATTACGGACTCACTGTTTTGTGCATATTGGTACTGGGCATACAACCGATGACAAAACAGTGGTTTCTCCTAACTTCTTCAAATATTATGCTTTTTGAATTATTCTGACTCATGAACAGTCTGGAATTCTAATTGCTTGAGACACCAATTTGGTGCAAAACTTTTACAAATGCTTTGAAACTTTTAGATAGGAAGTTCAAATAAGCTTTCCTATAAGTAAGAATAAGTTGGCCTATTTGTCACAACACAGATTTCTGGGCATCACAGTAAAAGGCTAAGGGTTGATTCCAGAAATCACCCAAAAGTGTAATGAGAGATACAAGAAACAATTTCTAGACATTACTTTCTTAATCTGGGACCAGACGGGTGGTCTGTAATTCAGGATCTGTAACATAAATCACCTAGAAAAATTTATCAAAGTGATTACAACTTAAAAATATCCTTAAATGTTTGACTATTACAATATCTTTCTGCCTACTCCCCTCCATATCACACAAGCTGAAATCCCCTGCCTTTCTCTTTGTGAAAACCAGTGTTGCATTTGATTCATAAGCTTCCATTCACCTCTAATATTCTCTTGTGGTTCCTGTCACCATTTGTTTTGCTTAGAAAAACACAATGAACATGGACATCACAAAGACATTACTATTGCAGATTAGTTAGGATTCAGGGAGGTTTAGTGGGCATGGGTGAGGTTTTGGGTTTAAACCACTCACTGACTCTGTGACCTTGGACAAATTACTTAACCTTTTGAAACTCGGTTTCCTGTCCTTGGAAGTTGAAGAATGGTGACAGAAATTCAGGTGTATTGCACTGATTTTACAAGATAAAATACAAGGAGTTATATTGCAGTGCCTGCTACATAACATGTCTATAAAAGAGGCACCTATTCTAATATTTCTCACTATTGTTTTATTTTTTTAAAAATCATGTGAAACTCATCAAACTGTGCAACAAACAAGTATATAACCAAAATTATAATCAATTCTTTGAAAATGATAATAATATTAAAACCTTGTGTTTTCTCCTATAATCTATCTAAAAACTATTTTTTATTTTCAGAGCTGACATCATATTATTTAACATTTTATACATCCATGAAATCAACTAGGGTTGGGTCTCATCCAAACTATCAGAAAGCTTTCCTTTATCCTCTCTTTGATCTTGTCTCTCAGATTGAGTATTTGATATTCTAATTAAAATTGTCTAATTTGCATATTAATGTAAAGCATAGGGCCAAATGCTTTCAATCCTGAAGTTCCTTTGCCTCAGTCCATCTGGACTTCACCCCTTGCTCTGGGTATGACTGACCCTCACTATTGGCTGCCATTCTTTTCTGATTATGCATAACAGAACATTTTTCCCACCTGCCACATGCATCTGTTCTGATATCTGCCATGTTTTGCAGGTCCGTTTGTATCCTGGCACTTCATGTTTCTTTGTGGACCTCCACAAGGTTCAGTTTTGAGAGTTCCATGTGATAAAGCTTATTGACAATTTTCAGCCTTAGTGTATGTCTCAATCAGAAGCTCAGCAGTCCCTCAGACTATAACAGCTTGAGTTTAAAGATTCTTCATTTTCAGGTTCACAGGAACATATCAGATTTAAAGCTCAGGTTGGATTATCTCCAGGTTGCAGTGATCTAAAACTTTATAACGAGTATTGTTCAACTTGACTATACATTTTTGGAGTTATGGAATGAAGGGTCAGCTGTGATGACAAGAAAAGAAGATAAAAGAAAGAAACTCATTTTAATAAATTTAAAAAATCATATTGAAATAGGTGGTGGGTTTAATAACTAAGCAAAAGTCTAGGCAAAGTAAGATCTTGATAGTGAAGACAACTGTTATTGTGTGCACCATTAACTGTTATATAGTGTATCATTATAATTCCTCAAAAACAGCCTGTTATGAACTGAAATTATGGACTCCCTGACACTCCAGAAAATTCATATGTCTGTGTTGAAGCCTAACCTCCATTGTTATAGTATTTGGAGGTGGGGTTTTGGTGGAGATAATAATGTTCATATGAGGTCATGAGAATGGGGCCTCTGTGATAGGATTAATGTTCTTTTATGAAGAGTAAGCCTCCCGGATGATTCAGATGGTAAAGAGTCTGCCTGCAATGCAGGAGACCCAGGTTACCTGGAGAAGGAAATGGCAACCCACTCCAGTATTCTTGCCTGGAGAATTCCATAGACAAAAGAGCCCGGCGGGCTATAGTCTGAGGTCACAAAGAATCAGACACCACTGAGCAACTTTCACAAACAGGAAGAAAGACCACAGGTCTGTCTCTCTACCATATAGTAAGAAAACAGACTAAGAAAGCAATCATTTGTAAGCCAAGAAGAGGCTTCTCACCAGACACTGAATTTGCTGGCATTCTGATCTTGAACATTCAGCCTCCAGAACCAAAAGAGAGGAAAAAATGTCCATTGTTTAAACTACCCAGTCTGCAATACTTGTTATGTCAATCTGAGTGAGCTAAAGGACAGCTTAAGAAGTATTCTCCTGCTTCCCACCCAAGTATCTCCTGATTATTCATACTGCTGTGACTCTTCAGTATTTCCTGGTTTAAAATGCTTTTGCTGATCCTTTCACCTCCCCAAATGTTATCAAAAATCCTTCTTAGTTTAAAATTCACATGTAAGAATATTCAAATCTCTTTGGGGATTAGATGCATAATTGGAGAAGTCATCTCTTCCCTTGTCAGCTATAATTCGGCTGTAATATCCTCCTACCTGATACTTCTGCTTCTGCCCTCACCACACTCATTCTATTCTCCCTACAGTCAAAATTATCCTTTTAAAACATCATAGATCATTTCATTCTTTTGCTCAGTCCATATGTGTCTTCCTTTATTATGCAAAATAGAGACCAAGTCCTCTAAATGGTGTATGTATCACCTTCACTGCTCTCTGCTACGTCTTTGACCTCATCTCTACTACTTTCCCTGGTAATCTTCATCCATCCATCCCTACTAGACCCCTATCTTTCTGTGAATATGCCACAAGGCTTCTGTATGTGCTGCTCCTGCTGGCTGAATATCCTTCAACCAAATACCTATACATTTTCTGCCATATTTCCTCCAGTCCTTTGTACAGATATTATATTGTCCTTTGTACAGTGAGACTTGCCCTCCCCTCCATACTCCCTTTCCATTTATTTGTTTTATTTTATTCATATCAGTATACAGTAAAGTTAAATTAGTTAACTGTATATTATCTCCTGTGTGAGTGCACAGTTGCTCAGTCATGTCGGACTCTGTGACTCCATGGAGTATAGCCCACCAAGCTCCTCTGTCTGTGGGATTTTCTAAGCAAGAATACTAGTATGGGTTGCCATTTCCTTCTTCCCTACCAAAAAAAAAAGAAAAACCACAAGGGAAGAGATTTATCTGTACTGTTAGCTTCTGTATTCCTAGAAACAACAATAAATAATTAAAAACAAGTACTTAGAAAAAAGTTACAATTTTAATTATTGCTATAAGGGGATGACAGAGGATGAGATGGTTGGATGGCATCACCGACTCAATGGACATGAGTTTGAGTAAACTCCAGGAGTTGGTGATGGACAGGGAGGCCTGGCATGCTGCAGTCCATCGGGTTGCAAAGGGTCAGATGTGACTGAGCACCTGAACTGGTACCCTGTAAATGAAAAAAATTATTTGTCCTCCCTACCTGACAAACTTGTGTATCACTGTAGGATGGTTCTGACTAAAATTGCCTACAAGTGTACCAACTTGACAGGAGAGCCAGTAATATTAGTGTCAAGTATGTGTTATAGGGATTGAGGTTTCAAACTCTTTCCATCTTTCAGTTCTGCCATTCTCAGTGTATAAAAGTGTGTCCATTTATGGTGCCAAGATGGCTGCATGTGATTTTTTGCTAATATTTTTTTTTCTGGGGCACAAATATTTCAATTGCAAGAAATACTTCACAGCTCACTTCCAAGACTAAACATTGCACAAAAGAGTAATATCATGATTGGATTAGGTAAACTATGAGTCATCTTATGAATCTGGATGCACTGAACTCAGAACAAAAAGTGAGGCTCCACTTCGGGAATAATAAGGAATAGCTGTTGGGTAGATAATATGTGTGTGTGTGTGTGTGTGTGTGTGTGTGTGTATGTGCTCAGTCACTTCAGTCATGTCTGACTCTTTGTGACCCTGTAGATTATAGTTCTCCAGGCTCCTCTGTCCTTGGGATTCTCCAGGCAAGAATACTGGAGTGGGTTGCCATGCCTTCCTTCAGGGGATCTTCCCAACCCAGGGATCAAACCCATGTTTCCTGCATCTCCTGTATTTCAAGTGGATTCTTTGCCCACTGAGCCACCTGGGAAGCCCTATAGTATCTCACAAAACTGGTGCGGGTTAGAGCTTGCTCACCAACATTTAACCCATTTTGTAGATAAATACTGACATTCAAAAAATTTTTAAAGATTTGATCAGTAACCACTTTTTGATAAGGTCATTCAGTAGACCATCAACTAGCAAGTTTGCAAGGAGATTTAACAAAAATATTGGTATGGTAAAACAAATAAGAATTGAAAAATGAGGGTCTTGATAACCATGGAATCAACATTATCACAAGGTTTATGTAATATACTCAATCCTATTTACTGACATTGTAGGATACCAATAGCCAAAATGGGTTTTAGGTTTGGAGTTAGATGTGCATTAGCCTTAGCTCTGCCACCATGGTGCTGTGTGACCTTCCATAAATTACTTAACTTCTCTAATCTTTACTACATGATGAAAGTTCTAATTAGTACTCACCTATCAAATGCAATGAGGAGAACAAGTCAATATATCTCTCTAAACATGAAGAGGACAAACACAAATAAATAAGCAGTAAAAATCACTGGAATAATTAATAAAGCATTTCAATGCACAATTTAATCAGTAATCAAGTTTTAAAATCCCTATTCTCATTATGATTTTGCTCTGAGCACTGAAAATATATTATGAGTAGTGATGTGAATATTTTATTCTAATCAAAATATTATCATATATTAGCGAAACTGTAAGACCTAAGGTTCTTTATTAATAATGCAGTTGCATTATTAAAAAGTGGTAATTTTGATTGTTTTACAACCTGTGCATCTGTGTGCAGAAGGGGCAGTGGCAGGGGGGATACAAAATTAAGAATTAGAGAATTCTGATTTCCAGTCACCTTCTTCTAGTTCATAGCCATATGCATATGTTAATTTGCATACATATATCTGTACTTCAATTTCATCATTTTTAATGATAAAAATGATTTTAATAATCCATTCATCTATCTAGATCTATCTATTTATCTATATTTCTGTCATCTATTTACATATAATAAAGTGTTCCAGTATACCATAGGAGTTGAATCAATTGTAGTTTTCTTAGTTTATGTAGCTTTGTTGACAAGAAAAACTGCTGAGGCATATAATAATAATGACAATAATAATCTAAATAAAAACAAATAAGTATTTGCTGGGCAGAAATGATAATCCATTAATAGGGAGTAGGATAGATTTTGAAAGAATTTTTCACTAAGATTATTTATATAACTAAATTTTAACTTCTATTTAAAGACTATTTATATGATTATTTATATAACTAACTTTTAACTTCTATTTTTTATTCTATCCTATAAATTGGGATAAACAAAAACTTTAAAACTTTTCTCCCTCTGCTTCTTTATCTAGGTCACACTGTTTGTCAAATAGTAATTACTCAAACATATTAACTGTTTTTAGTTTTTTTTTTTTCTTGCATTTCAGAGTTCTATTTCTTTCCTTAATGGCAAGGATTTTTACTGAACTATTTTATTGGTCACTGGGAGAAGGATAGACTGTTACTAACTGTGAGGTGACACTGATTTGGATATTATTTTTCTTACATCCTTGCTGCATTCCAAGCTTTGCTTTATGCTATTGAAACTCCATTGTTGCTTATTTGAAGTTCCGTCTGTTTCAGAATGTTGGAGAGTTTTGTGAAATTTGAAAACTTGACAATTTTACCTGAATAAAACCCAATGGCAAAGCAATTTTAAATAGCTATAGACTGATCTAATGACTGATGCTATCAGATCAGATCAGATCAGTCTCTCAGTCATGTCCGACTCTTTGAGACCCCATGAATCGCAGCATGCCAGGCCTCCCTATCCATCACCAACTCCCGGAGTTCACTCAGACTCATGTCCATCGAGTCAGTGATGCCATCCAGCCATCTCATCCTCTGTCGTCCCCTTCTCCTCCTGACTGATGCTATAAGTCTAGTAAAATAATTTTGTTGCCCCCAATGAGATGTATGCAATTAACTGCTTAACTATTTCAAGTTCCATATTAAATTTTAATTAATAGCTTACATTTCATATGCCTTTATTATTAGATGATAAATTATTCAAGTTTTGATGTTACAGACAAGTGTAGACAGATGCTAAATCAAAGTAGTTAATGATTAAAATGGGTTTTGATAGATTGCACCTTTTTTTTCTGGTTTTCAACTCCTGAGGGTTTAAGATTTTTGAATAGAGCTATAATTACTATGACCATTTGATTCTAAAGCTTTTACATTAAGCAAATATTAATTGAACACCCACAATAATCCAAGAACTCTTCTGGGTACTGAGTATAAAGTAAGAAAAACATAAGTGAAAGTGAAAGTTGCTCAGTCGTGTCTCTTTGTGACACCATGGACTATACAGTCCATGGAATTCTCTAGGCCAGAATACTACAGTGGGTAGCCTTTCCCTTCTCCAGGGGATCTTCCCAACCTAGGGATCGAACCCAGGTCTCCCACATTGCAGGCGGATCCTTTACCAGCTGAGCCATAAGGGAAGGCCAGGAAACATAAGGTAACTTGAAAAAGTATAGAAGAGTGATCTAAGTTATTGGAATCAGAGAAAGCTAGGCTTCAGGATGAACATGAGCTCGCTAGATGAGGAGCAGGGAAAAGGAAATTCCATATAGCAAAAGAGTGGGGAGAGATATAACTTGTCAAATTTTATGAATTACAAATTTTAATTTAATTAACATGACTGAAAGTAGTGAGATAAGGAAAAAGTGCAGTGAGCTAAGACTGCAAATACAGGCAAAGACAAAAATGTGGTCTTGTTGGGCATGTTAAAGATTTTGAAGGGTTTATATTAAGTGTGTTGAGTTATTGAGTAACTAATGGGAAAATATAACATGCTAAATTTTAAATTTCAATTAGAGCACTACCTACCAAAGGAAATGGCAACCCACTCCAGTGTTCTTGCCTGGAGAATCCCAGGGATGGGGAGCCTGGTGGGCTGCCTTCTATGGGGTCTCACAGAGTTGGACACGACTGAAGCAACTTAGCAGCAGCAGCAGCAGCAATATTTTTTAAAAAATGAAAAGTTAGATAGAGGGGAATAAAGGAGTCTGTGTAAGGTAAAATTTAAATTTAAAATAAAAGTTTTCCCTGTTGAAAATAAGGGAAAGAATATTAGTTCGCCTCTCTTCATCATCCACTCAATGGACGTGAGTTTGAGCAAACTCCGGGAGATAGTGAAGGACAGGGAAGCCTGCCTGACTCTGGAGTTGCAAAGAGATGGACATGACAGCGAAAGAACAACAACAACCTTTTTCTTAAATCATTTACATTAGAAAATTTGTAATTATAATTTTTTTTGTCTATCTCTTTGAAATGAATGTAAACTTTTAAAAAGCTAAATAAACCTCTTACCATCTTCACTACCCCAAATTATCTATCTCTTTTAAATGTTATCATCAGGAAAAATAAAGCCTTTATCTCCCAGTTCACCTGGGCAGGCAGGAGCCTAATCTCTGTAGATGCCTTGCTTGAAGTTGCAAAAGTACATCTTTCCTGTGGATAAAGCCAATTCACTAACTCAGATGATTGCTCTGATAGTCCACAGAATTTGTTATTCTTGTTCAGTTGCTCAGCTGAGCCCGACTCTCTGCGATCCCATGGACTGCAGCATGCCAGGCTTCTCTGTCCTTTACTATCTCCCAGAATTTGCTCAAACTCATGTCCATTGAGTCAATGCCATTTGTGACAAATAGTGCTGTGAAGTCCTCTCACTTGAGAACATATATGTAATGGGTAATATCTTCATGGCTGTATTAAAGGGCAGAATTTCTTTTTGTCTCTTTGCAATCTCTTAATGCATTACCTCTGATACATATCACATTTCAGTTCAAGGCATATTCAATAATCAACTTTTTTTTCTCTTCTACATTTGTGGAGAAGTTTTTTTGGATTGGGAAAAGATTCTGGGTTTTTTTGTTTGTTTGTTTTATTTTTAAACTTTTATTGAAAAACAGTTGATTTATAGGAGATCTTGCTTTTAATTATCTTTTCCCAGCAACTGAACCCCACCAGATCATACCTGACAGGTATTGATTAATGTCATTTCCCTCATGCTTCAGATGGTAAAGAATCTGTGTGCGGTGCGGGAGACCTGGTTTCAATCCCTGGGTCAGGAAGATCCCCTGGAGGAGAGCATGGCAACTCACTCCAGGATTCTAGCCTGGAGAATCCCCATGGACAGAGGAACCTGGGGGGCTACAGTCCATGGGGTCACAAAGAGTTGTACCTGACTGAGTGACTAAGCACTCCTCCAGAAGGTAAAAGTCTTCAAACACTTCCTTATTCTGCCTCAGTCTCTGCTGGTTGTTTTCTAGGTTTGATACACCAATAGTCACTCATGATATCTTTTGGCTGAGCAATGTATCAGTTTCAATACATCTTTTCTCTACTATGATTTATTTTTACAAACAAATCAATAAATTAATAAACAAGGAGTAATAAGTAAGTCATGTCTTTGCTTTCTAGTAGACATAACCTTCAATGCTGGATATCAGTGTCTGGGGCTTGGGGAGTAGGTGTTGATTAGTAGTAGTTACAGTTTTGTAACTGTAAATGGGGTACAGCTGCTTACCACTCAAAAGCCAATAAAGAGCCCAGCTTGGTGGAAAGGAAAGTTTGCTTTATTTTGGATGTTGGCAACCAGGAGGTAGGGCAGACTCCTGTCCAAAAGCCAACTCCTCCCCACTGAAAATTAATGGGCTAGAGATTTTATAGGTTGAAGGAAGGGCATACTTGTAGGAACTGTACAGTTGGCTTCGATAGTCATTTTGACATTGGTCATTGATGGTCTGACTAGCATCATTCTGATTCTTTTAAGTACAATTAATCTTCAGTTCCTGGGTTTCCCTGGTGGCTCAGTTTTAAAGAATCTGCCTGCCAACGCAGGAGATGCAGATTCAGTTGTTAGGTTGGGAAAATCTGCTAGAAAAGGAAATGGCAGCCCACTTCAGTATTGTTGCCTGGGGAGTCCCACAGAAGAAGTCTGGTGGGCTACAGTCCATGGAGTGGCAAAAAAGGGTCAGATACTGCTTAGTGACCAAACAACAGTGACAACATCTTCAGTTCCAGGGTCAGCTGGTTTCCATTTCTTGAGGCCACTTCTTAGAATTGTGGCAGCTTATGCATGGTTACAGTCTGGTCATCACATAGTTAACTTCTCCACCTGGTGGGAGTTTCAGTAGCTTAAGATAGCTCACAGGGTATGGTTCAGAATATTATCTATAGCCCCTGAGAAGGAACTAAGGGTCCGTGACTATGCTTAATGACTAAACTTATTATTTTGTCTTCTTTGACTGTTTCCTTTGTATTGGCATGCTCTTACTTCTCTGTTTAAATTTATTTGGCTAAAGCTTTTCCACAGCCAAAAGGCAGGCAGAGGACATGGGGGACAAGGATCATAGGGTTGTGCTCTGTTACACTGACATGATCATGCTTGAAAAGTATACTTTATTACCTCTGTCCTGCACTCCCTTTTCCCTGTATTTCTAACCATGGTTCATTTACTCCTGAAAATAAACCTCTTTCTATTCAATTCTCATCATATAAGAAACAAAATGCTCTGATTTCATTCACCATATAATTCTTTTGTCTGTTCTTTAGCTTCATATAAATACAGTCATAAATATAAACTCATTTTTAGCTAGATTCCTTTGCCAAAATCATGTTTTTTTTTTTAATTGAGGTACAAGTAACATTAAACATTATATTGGTTTCAGATGTACAGCTAATGATTTGGTATTTGTATGTGTTACAAAATGATCATCACAATATGTTTAGTTCATATCTATCACTACACATAGTTGCATTTCCCCCCCCATAACAAGAACTTACAAGATCTACTCTCATAGGAACCTTCAACTATACAATATAGTATTAGTAACTCTATGGGCTCCCCAGGTGGTGCAGTGGTAAATAATCTGACTACCAATGAAGGAGATGCAAAAGATGTGGATTCAATCGCTGGGTCGGGAAGATCCCCTGAAGTAAGATATGGCAAACTACACCAGTATTCATGTGTGGAAAATTCCATGGACAGAGAAGCCAAGCAGGCTACAGTCCACGGGGTCTCAAAGAATCAGACATGACTAAACATATATGTTTATGCACACACATTATTAACTGTAGTCGTTATGCTGTATATTACAGTCCCAGGACTTATTTTATGACTGGAAGCTTGTACCATTTTACTGCCTTCACCAATGTTGTCCGTTCTCCACCTCCCACCAACCTGTTCTCTATATCTATGAGTTCAGAGGTTTTAGTGCTTTAGATTTCACATACAGGTGATGAAACAAATTTTATATTTTAAGACAAGGCAAAAAATCAAACATTAAATCCTTTTGGTGTGTTTGTTTGCATCTCATCCTTCCCTCAGTAATGTGCAGTGCACATCTGCATTACACATTAACCAGAGCTCCTGAAGATGGGAGTGCCTGCACAGCATAAACATCATCTTTTTTTTTTTTCTTTCTTTTGATGATAGCAATGTAACTTCTCAAACGAATAACGTTCTTTCCCTGCTCTGTATGTTGTCATGGTGCCTTGCTGCTGGCTCTGCACATGTCTTACCTGGACTACACAGCCTTGGTGAATTTCCTGTAAAATACTGTTTTGCCACTCTGATGTAGAGTCCTTGGTCTCAAAAATGTATATGACTGTGCTTAAGACTTCTAACAGGTGGAACAGTTCTCAGAACTTTCTCAGAATCTGCTTCCTAGGTCATAACCCTCAGTTTGGCTCAAATATCAATAAAATTTCTTTTCTTGACTTTATTGTTAATTAAATTATCAGTGTAAGCAAAACAAAAAACTAACAAGTGTTGGTGAGGATAGGGGGAAATTGGAACCCTTGTGAATGTATGGTGTGAAGGTAAATTGGTACTGGAATACAGGGTAGAGGATCCTCTAAAAATTAAAATCTGGATCTACCATATGATCCAACAATTCTACACCTGAGTATGTATCTGTAGGAAACAAAAACACACACATGAAATACACCCTCATTTTTCTTGCAGCTTTATTTACAGTAGGCAAGACATAGAAGCAGCATACGTCCTTTGGTGGATAAATGGATTAAGAAAATAGAAAATAGAATAGATTATGATTCAGCCTTAAAAAAGAAGGAAATCTTGCCTTTTGCAACAACATGGATGAAACTTGAAGGCATTATGCTAAGTGAAATGAGTCAAAGACAAATACAGTGTGAGCTTACCTGTATGTAGAATCTGAAACAATAATATTTTTGAGATCCATCCATGTTGCTGTATTTATTAGCTTCTTTTGTTTTTATTGCCAAGGAATATACAGTTTTATGAATACAATTTAATTGAAATTGATAGGTGTTTGGGTTATTTACAGTCTGAAGCGCTTATGAAAAAGAACATTTTTGTGCAAGTAATATTGTAAGAATGTTTTTATATGTTTTGTGCAAATATATAGAAGTGAAAATTTTGGGTCATAGGGTAGTTGGATTTTTAAATTTATACAAAACTTTGAAATAATTTTCCAAAAAAATGTATCATTTTACACTGTCCCTAGTAAAGTAGAAGAGTTCCATATATATCCTTCACAATATTTGATATTGTTAAACACAGGCTAGTGGATATGAAATAATATCTTATTATGGTTTTAATTTGCATTTTATGGATAGTGATGCTGCTGAATTCTTTTTCATATTCTTAATGACTATAAAAATATCAGTTCAAATAAACATTTTACATTGGATTATCTATTACTGACTTTTAATTAATTTTATGTATTCTAAAAATTAACATATTATATGCATAGAAAATATGTTTTCACTATCTATATTTACCTTTATCAAGTTCTTAGTGGTATATTTTCATGAGTGAATATTTATTTAAATAATTCTTATTTAGCACTGCTTATTCAGTTAGTTTTGTCTATGAAATCTTTGCTTACCCCAAAGTTGTGCAGGTTTTCTCCCATATTTGTGTCTGCTAAGTCACTTCAATAATGTCCGACTCTTGGCAACCCTATGGACTACAGCCCCCCCTGGCTCCTCTGTCCATGGGATTGTCCAAGTAAGAACACTAAAGTGGGTTGCCATTCCCTCTTGCAGAGGATCTTCCCCACTCAGAGACTGAACTCGAGTGTCTTATGTCTCCTGCACTGGCAGGCAGGTTCTTTACCACTAGCTCTACCCCAAAAGGCTCCTCCATCCATGGGATTTTCCAGGCAAAAGTACTGGAGTGGGGTGCCATTGCCTCTCCACCTCTCCTATATACTAAAGCTAAAATCTTAAGCTTTGTATTTGTCTTTAATCTTGATTTAAATTTTGAGGATTGTGTGAGATAGGGGTCAAAGCTCACTCTTTTTCTATTATGTTTATCCATTTAGTCCAACACTGAATTCAGTTCAGTCGCTCAGTCGTGTCTGACTCTTTGTGACCCCATGGACTGCAGGACACCAGGCCTCCCTGTCCATCACCAACTCCTGGAGTTTACCCAAACTCATGTCCATTGAGTCGGTGATGCCATCCAACCATCTCATCCTCCGTCATACCCTTCTCCTCCCACCTTCAATCCTTCCCAGCATCAGGGTTTTTTCAAATGAGTCAGCTCTTCGCATCAGGTGGCCAAAGTCTACCTGTTGAAAATACTTTTCTTTTACCCATTCAATCTTCTTGGTACTTTTGTTGCAAATAAATTGACTACTCATGTAGATATATTTCAAAACTTTCTGTTCTTTCCCGCTGATTTATTAATTAACACGAGGTATTTTTAATATGCCTGCTAATTAACATTTTTACTATTCATATTTTGAATTTTTCAAGCATGCACGGATGTTGAATTTTCTCATATGATTTTTCTTAAACTATTGAAATGATCATATAATTTTTCACTTTTATTCTGTTTATAATGTTTAGCTTTATTAATGTCAAGCGTTAAATCAACTTGATTTCCTGATATAAACTCCAATTGTTTGTGGTGCATTATACTTTTAATATATTTCTGTATTAAATTTTCTAATATTTTGTTAAGAATTTTTCCAAGGAGTTATATAATATTCTGTTTTGCATGTAGTTTTCTGGTCTTATAATTTCTTCTTCAGATTTTGATATCATTATCCTAGGTTAAATCCTATCAAATGAGGTGAGAAGAGTTTAATCTTTATTTTAAAAAGAGTTTCTGTAGTGTTGATACTTTTTTCTTTCTTAAATGTTTAATAGAATCATCAGTGAAGCTATACAGGTCTAATGGCTTTTTTTATTTACTGATATTCCAATTCAAAATTTCTGAATACAGAATCTTTTCTTAAAATAGATTTGAGCAACTCAGATTGTTTAGGGCTTTGTGTGTTGATTTGGTGTATTTTTATTCTGCTTTCCTTTAAGAGTTTATAAGACATGTAGAAGTATGTCCTTTTTCACATTTATGGTATTACTTATACTTGCTGTACTTTTTGAAAATTGTTCAGCCTCTCTATATGCTTACAGATTCTATTAGTTTTCAAATAATCAGTTTTGACCTAATTTCTCTATATATTTATTAATTTTAATTTCATTTATTATAATTTCTTTATGTCAATTTGTATAGCTTCCCTTCTAATTACTTCGGCTTTAGTTTACTTTGTTTTTCCTACTCTCTATGGATAGAAACTTATTCATTTACTTTAAAAAAAATTTTTTATATGAGCAGTTAAAGCTATAGTATCCTCCTTAACACTGGTTTAAATTGCACTAACTTTGAATTTTTCTTTCCATTGTCATTCAATTTGACAGATTTTTAATTTCCCCTGTGATTTCCTCTTTGACCATTTATTATTCAGATTTTTCTAATTTGTTTTTTTTCCCCCCAGATTTCTTCATGTCAATGATTTCTAATTTAATTCTGCTGTGGTTAAATATTACATTTTTAAAATTTAATGAATAATTGTTTCAAAGTCTCTCATATAATTTTTGAGGAGAACATCACATTTGCAGTAGCACATTACATTTACAGAATATCTTCTGTAGTTTTAGCTGGAGTGATAAAAACTGTCAATTAGTTCAAATTAAATACTAAATATATATTTTAACTTTTTGTCTACACATTTTGCCAGTTACATAGAAGAATGATGAAGTCTCCAACTGCTAATATGAGTCAAATCTGTTAGATTTGCTTCTTGTGTTTTTAGCCCTACTATTAAATAAATGTACATTTTCAATGGTAATAGTTCCCAGGAAAATAACTCTTTTGTAAAATATAAACTGTTCCTCTGTCTTCTGGTAATATTTATTTTCTTGAAATTCACTTTTTCTGACATTAATATTTCCATCCTAGTATCCTTATGATTATAATTTGATAAATTTTATTTTATTGCTTTACTCTCAATCTCTCTGTGTGTTTGTAGTCAGTGTGTAAATTTTTAGAAAGCAGCAGGTAACATCAAGTTTGTTTTTTATCCTGTTAATCAATTTCCAGTGGAAGTGAGAAATAGGTTTATGGAACTAGATCTGATAGACAGTGTGCCTGACGGACTATGGACGAAGGTATGTGACATTGTACAGGAGACAGGAGTTAAGACCATCCCCAAGAAAAAGAAATGCAAAAAAGCAAAATGGCTGTCTGAGGAGGGCTTACAAATAGCTGTGAAAAGAAGGGAAGCAAAAAGAAAATGGAAAGATATACCCATTTGAATGCAGAGTTCCAAAGAATAGCAGGGATAGATAAGAAAGCCTTCCTCAGCGATCAATGCAAAGAAACAGAGGAAAAATATGGAATGGGAACTCTAGAGATCTTTTCAAGAAAATTAGAGATACCAATACCAAAGGAACATTTTATGCAAAGATGGGCTCAATAAAGGACAGAAATAGTAGGGACCTAACAGAAGCAAAAGATATTAAGAAGAGGTGGCAAGAATATACAGAAGAACTGTACAAAAAAGATCACTACCCAGATAATCATGATGGTGTGATCACTCACCTAGAGCCAGACATCCTGGAATGTGAAGTCAAATGGGCCTTAGGAAGCATCACTATGAACAAAGCTAATGGAGGTGACAGAATTCCAGTTGCTGCTGCTGCTGCTAAGTCACATCAGTTGTGTCCAACTCTGTGTGACCCCATACATGGCAGCCTACCAGGCTCCCTCGTGCCTGGGATTTTCCAGGCAAGAACACTGGAGTGGGTTGCCATTTCCTTCTCCAATGCAGGAAAGTAAAAAGTGAAAGTGATGTCACTTAGTGATGTCCGACTCTTAGCGATCCCATGGACTGTAGCCCACCAGGCTCCTCCGTCCATGGGATTTTCCAGGCAAGAGTACTGAAATGCGGTGCCATTGCCTTCTCTGGAGTTCAAGTTGAGCTATTTAAAATCCTGAAAGATGATTCTGTGAAAGTGCTGCACTCAATATGCCAGCAAATTTGGAAAACTCAGCAGTGGTCACAGGACTGGAAAAGGTCAATTTTCATTCCAGTCCCAAAGAAAGGCAATGCCGAAGAATGCTCAAACTACTGCACAATTGCACTCATCTCACATGCTAGTAAAGTAATGCTTAAAATTCTCCAAGTCAGGCTTCAGCAATATGTGAACCGTGAACTTCCACATGTTTAGGCTGATTTTAGAAGTGGCAGAGGAAGCAGAGATCAAATTGCCAACATCTGCTGGATCATCAAAAAAGCAAGAGAGTTCCAGAAAAACATCTATTTCTGCTTTATTGACTATGCCAAAGCCTTTGACTGTGTGGATCACAATAAACTGTGGAAAATTCTGAAAGAGATGGGAATACCAGACTACCTGACCTGCCTCTTGAGAAACCTATATGCAGGTCAGGAAGCAACAGTTAGAACTGGACATGGAATAACAGACTGGTTCCAAATAGGAAAAGGAGTACGTCAAGGCTGTTTATTGTCACCCTGCTTATTTAACTTGCAGGCAGAGTGCATCATGAGAAACGCTGGGCTGGATAAAGCACAAGCTGGAATCAAGATTGCCAGGAGAAATATCAATAACCTCAGATACGCAGATGACACCACACTTATGACAAAATATGAAGAAGACCTAAAGAGCCTCTTGATGAAAGTGAAAGAGGAAAGTGAAAAAGTTGGCTTTAAGCTCAACATTCAGGAAACTAAGATCATGGCATCCCGTCCCATGACTTCATGGCAAATAGATGGGGAAACAGTGGAAACAGTGGCCGACTTTATTTTTCTGGGCTTCAAAATCACTGCAGATGGTGATTGCAGCCATGAAATGAAAAGACACTTACTCCTTGGAAAGAAAGATATAACCAACTTAGACAGCATATTAAAAAGCAGAGACATTACTTTGCCAACAAAGGTCCATCTAGTCAAGGCTGTGGTTTTTCCAGTGGTCATGTATGGATGTGAGAGTTGGACTATTAAGAAAGCTGATAACAGAAGAATTGATGATTTTAAACTGTGGTGTTGGAGAAGACTCTTGAAAGTTCCCTGGACTGCAAGGAGATCCAACCAGTCCATTCTAAAGGAGATCAGTCCTGGGTGTTCATTGGAAGGACTGATGTTGAAGCTGAAACTCCAGTACTTTGGCCACCTGATGCGACGAGCTGATTCATTGTAAACGACCCTGATGCTGTGAAAGATTGAGGGCAGGAGGAGAAGGGAATGACAGAGAATGAGATGGTTGGGTTGCATCACCGAATCAATGGAGGGTTTGGGTGGACTCTGGGATTTGGTGATGGACAGAGAGGCCTGGTGTGCTGCGGTTCATGGGGTCACAAAGAGTCAGTCACAACTGAGTGACTGAACTGAACTGAATCAATTTCCACCTCTTCTACCATGGTAGTTCACATAACATGTAATTATTGATATGATTTTATTCAAATTTAAACTATTGCTATATTCTCTTTGTTCTAGTAACCTCATCTTTTTTTTTTTTAATGGAAGAAATAATGTAATGCTTAGTCCCTTAGACTTTCACTGTTTCCACCAGTGTTGTCTCCTCATCTTTCTATTCTATGAGGAGGTTCCAACAGAAGGCTTCCCACATTCTAACAACAGAAGTAGAAAAGGTCTCTCAATGGAGTTACCACTAGAAAGAAGGTCACCAGATCAAGAAACAACTGCATTGGAATTTGTTGAATAAGAATCCTTTGAGTGAATGTGAAGCTGCTGAGACTTGGGGGTTGTTCTTATAACAGCAGTATTATTTTCCCTAGCACATTACTAACCACATTATAAATCCACTTGCTTTAAAAGTTTTATTCCCTTTGAGGTGAACCTAAAGTGTTCCTTTACTGTTCCCATCTAGCTTACACCTTCACCCATCTGCCCAAAGGCCTATTTCCTCTTTGTCTTCAAAATTTACATCAAGGTGTGTTTTAATTTATTTCCCTAAATATAATGCAAAGTTGAATTTTTAAAATTATTTTCAAGTGTTCTAACCATTGGGAAACAATGTTTTCACAACTACTGCATATAATAGTGGTATTTTAAAGTGCTATGAGGTTCAAATACTGTGGTCTTGTATTGAAGATTGCTTCTAGCTTCTATTTACATATAGTATAATTATTACTGTTTCAAAAATTTCTTACAAATGTAAAAAAAAATAAGTGAGGCTTATAAGATATTTCAAAAAATGTCCTCACTATATTCTTCATTCCTTGATAAACTGATAATTCCATCTGTCTGAAAATTATATCTAATCTCTTTTACAAATACAGAGCATAGTTGTTGAGATTTCCCTGTACTTACACTTCTATAAAGTAATGAGGTCATCTTTCAGAATACTCTGCCATAAAACCTTTTTCCTGCTGTTTGAGTATCCACGAAAATATATTTATTAAAACATAAGAGAAAATAATAAGTGTTCTACCTGTTAAGACCCTTAATTTGAAGTAAAGCTAATGCAGATTCAACTTGCCTTCTGTCATTTAATGCCTGTGTGATTTAAGAGAATTTGTTAATTTTGGGTCTCTCACTTGTGTAGTAGAAATAAAAATAAAACAGTTGTGTGAGGTTATATAAACATGATCTAAAATATTTATATAATTCCTAGAATATATAAATAGGCAATTCATGATTATTATGATTATATTTTATGAAATTTTTTATTCTGCATAAAAATACGTAATTGAAATTAGCCCTCAATTGAACAAGAGCTCAGATTCTCTTTTCCCCAGCACAAGGAAAAAACGATCTGTTATAATAAGTATAAAGTCTCTATCATTTCTAAATAGCCTTGCTGCCAACAATGTAACACAAAAAAAAAAATATTAAAATATGTGCAATGGGTTAATTAAATGGGTTGAATTTATTGTGGATACATAAATAGCTCTGCCTTTCAGTTGGTTATCTCAAATCACCCTTTTCCACTCCTGTGATGTCACCTTGGGCATATCTTAAAGTTTTCTGGCCAGTCGGAGGTATTGCAAAATTTTTTATAGCACAAAGTTAAACTCTAGTCTCACCCTGATTTATAATTTTTCTCTCCTCAAGTCAGGTAACAGATTTGATACTGGCAGTACCTGAATAGGTATATATTCACTATAATTCTCTCCATCTGCTGCCTTTTACAGAGTTCATTGAGAGGAAGGGAAACAACAAAAGAGGTGTGGTTTCTCTGGTGGCTCAGATGGTAAAGAATCTGCCTGCAATGCAGGCAACCCATTTCCATCCCAGGGTTGGAAAGATCCCCTGGAGAAGGGAATGGCGACCCACTCCAGTATTCTTGCCTGGAGAATCTTATGGACAGAGAAGCCTGGCAGGCTGCAGTCTGTGGGGTCACAAAGAGTCGGACAGGACCGAGCAACTAACACTTTTGTGATACACAGAATAACAGTCTCCCAAAGATGCCCACATCCAAATTCTCAGATCCTAAACAGTAAGCCTTACATGATAAAAGGTATTTTGCAGATGTGACTGAGGTGACAGACTTTGAGATGAGATTGTCCTGGATTGTCTGAGTGGACCCAATCTGATCAAATGAGTCAAATAAGCAGAGAAACTTTCCCAGCTGTGATCAGAGATGCCCTGAAGGAATAAGGTCAGAGAAACACTATGAGGATTTTATGCCCAGTTCCTGGTTCTGAGATGCAAGGCATTGTATGAGAAGGCTGCACAAAGGCTTCTAGGAGAAATGGGCTGCCTCCCACTGACTGCAGGGAAGGAATCAGAGACCTCAGATTGCTGAACAGAACTGAGTTATGCTAATGTGTGAATGACCGAGAAGACAGATTCTCTTCTAGCCTCCAGAATAGTCTGTTGATACTTCAATTTCAATCTGGTGAAATCCATAAGGATTTCTGATCTGTATAACTGTAGGATAATAAATATGTGTTAAGTTACTGAATATGAAATAATTGTTATAGCAGCAATAGGAAACAAAGGATAATGAATATAGCTCATGCTCTTTATAATTCTCTGTACAGCAGGCATCCAAATTCTGAATTGCCTGGGGATGCATTTGTGAGTTTTCTGAGTCCTCAGTGGTGATCTGTGCTTTAGAACTCCCTAACATGCTGCAGTATTAGGCAGAAACTTCTTGACCATAGTCCTTTGACTCATTCCAGTGTAATATAGTGGATTTATGGAGCCCCTCACCCATGTTGGCTGCTTTCTTGAGAAATCTCACCAAAATTACTTGAACCTTGGTATTTCCTAATAAAGCCATGTTATCTACAGGCAACTCTGAACTGCTCAGCCCTTCATAAACCAGGGATAGAGAGGCTGCCTGAGCTCCAGTGATGCACTTTTGCTTTTCCACATGGGAATAGTTGGTGTCAAATAAAAGTGAGGAACAGGGTGGATAAAAGAAATGTCAGGACGGGTAGCTCTCATAGACTTACAAAATCCATGCTTCGCTTTCCTGGAAAACTCTATTCTTATGTAGGCTAGTTTCAGGGAGTTAGACTGGGTACTGCTCACTAATATGAGTTTGCATCTTATATTAACTTAGAAACACCTTTATCTTCAGTGCCCATTTTTCTCAAACTATATATACATATATATGTATATATAGTTGTTGTTTATTTGCTAAGTTGTGTCTGACTCTTTGTGACCCCGTGGACCACATATAACCTGCCAAGTTCCTTTGTCCATGGGATTTTCCAGGCCAGAATATTTGAGCCAGTTGCAATTACCTTCTCCCAGGGGATCTTCCCAACCCAGGGATCTAACGTGTGTCCTCCTTCATCTCCTGCATTGGCAGACAGATTCTTTACCCCTGAGCCACCTAGGAAGTGTGTGTGTGTGTGTATATGTATATATATATATATATATATATATATATATGTATGTATATCTGCATTTAACTTCATTATATTAATATTGATTTGTGTGTATTTTAAAGCTAAAATTATAAAGTTAATGTAAATTAGATATAATTACCTGTTATAGTTCCTTTTTGTTGTTGTTGTATTCTCCTTAGTTTTTTCAATGGCTGCATGGGCTAGGAGTAGATGTTGCCACTGAACAATGGCAGTGAAACACTAATATGAAACCCAGTTCTTTCCCTGGCATCTTATTCTGCAAGTCCTTCCTCTAGTTAACAAAAACAAGAATATCTACTCCAGGGGCTTTCCCTAGGTTCAGAGATGGGACACTAAAAATTGTCAGGTGTCTTCAGGGACAACACAGACTTACTGAAGGAGGAGTTAGAAAATCAAAACCACAGTTGTCTCCTTGAAGCAGAGCCATATGAATGCAAGCACCATTGGAAACTGACAAGCAATTTTTGCATTTTCATTAACAGAAAAAGTTCTCAATTTGTAGGGAAAGGCATTTCCTGGAAGCTGGAAAGAATGAAAAGAACATGGATTATATGAATCAAAGTGATAGGAGCTACCATTTCAGGCTTAGACAAATCTCTTTGTCCATGATATTCCTGGCTTGTATACGATATCACAGAAAATGAAAAAAGAGTCATTCTAAGAAAGCTGAATCCAGGTTTTTATAAATTTTTCACATGAGCTTCTCTCTTTGGCATAAATGAGAGAACCCACATAAATATTACTCATTCATCTTTTTATTATAAAAATTGAATTGTTCAGCTGTTTTTCCATTGTCTACTACTATAGGATGACTACAATGGAACTCAGTAATACAATTTTCAAAGACTGTAATAAACTTGTCACATGAATGGATGATGTAAAAATTCCATTTCATTGGCTTTAAGATTTTCATAGGTTTCTCGTCTAGGAAGAAACCAATATTAGCACTGCTGGGAATCAAACTCCCTACTTGAAAGAGCAGTAGGAACAGTGGCAAAGACTGTGGAAACATTGAACATGAAAGGGAAAGATTTAGAGAATCAATCAACAGGAAACTGCCCAACATTCTCTCCCTGAAGAGAAACCAGCATATAAACCTGTTGTCTTTATTGCCTAGCTTGGAGCAGCACTCTCAGTGGGTTGAAACTTTGTTTACTTTTTTGATTCTTTCCATCTTTCTACCTGGAGCTAATTCCTGGCAGGATGCCATCAGGGTATTTAAACCCTTTTAGATCTCTGCCAAAAGAGAAAGAGCAGTTGACTGTGTTGAAATAGATATTATTAAGACATCTTTCATGTGAAACAAACCTGGAAACATGCAGGGATGAAGAACAAATAATTTGGGAGAAAAAATGACAAATTTTCAATGTTCTATAATTTGTAGTCCTTAAGAATAACTAATGTCTATATAATTAAGGTTGTGTTAGGCTAAATTTGAATAATGGAGCATTAAGGCTTTAAGCATCATGGAAAAAATCATGAAATAGTTTCTCATTGTTTTGCTAGTTTTCTACAGAATAATTAAGATATGTTAAAACAGTCCCTCATATATATGTGTGTGTATATAAACATATACATATATATGGAAATGAGGTATTGTTACTCTAAGAAAGCCACACCTATTGCTCTATATGAACCTGTGCTATTGTTCCACTATAATAAAGTTTAAAAATTATTCACACTGCACTTCAATATCCAAAAACATTAAGAGTTTACTTTTTTTCCCTATGATGCAAATAATTTTTTGTGACACCACAAAAACACCAGACAACTCCTTGCTGGCAGTGGTAGAACTTCTACAATTAGCGATTAACTGTCTGAAAGCTTTTCAGGTTAAAAAATGTATCCTTTCCAGTTTAAACAATACTTTTCATATAAATGGTAGACATTTTCAATTCCTTCAGATCTTGCAAGGATTTGGTCTAAGTTATATACTGCTCCCTCTTACAGTATTAAACCAATGTTTAATCTTAATGACTATATTTTTTCCTTTTGTTCACAGAGCAACACATTAGTCTCTGATCTGGATTTACAAAAAGAGCTTTCCTTCTTTCAGGAACATTGTCTTGTAAAGGGATCAAGAAAGTCACAACCAATCAATGATATCTTATTCTAGGTGATATATATGTTCTTTTCTTGAGTTCACTCTTGAGGAAAGACACAAGCAATTGATTTAAGGGCAGAGCTGGGGTAATTTAAATTTATCAGCTAAATGTGTTCACTGTAGTGCCTGCATGCTCACTCTGTCGTGTCTGACTCTTTGGGACCCCATGGACTGTAGCCTGCCAGGCTTCTCTGTCCATGGAATTTTCCAGGCAAGAATACTTGAGCGGGTTGCTACTTCCTCTTCCAGGGGGTCTTCATGACCAAGGGATCGAACCCAAATCTCCTGCATTGGCAGGTGGATTCTTGACCACTGAGCCACTAAGAAGTCTGTTCAATGTAGTAAATTTCATTGTAATCCTATTTTTCTCATCCTGAACAAAAGGAAATAGAAACATTGTTATGTTTTAAAAATATTCTTCTATTCTATCCCAGAAAGTGGGGAGGTGTTTAAAATTGTACAAAATACAGCCTATATAACACTAGGAAAAAAATAAGATTATTTTAATTCAATTATTTTTATTGTACTTCAGAGAAGATCTATTTCAGGTGGGTCTTAATAGCTATTTAGGAAAAAATATAGATCTAGTAGATGAATACAAATAATATAGCCACTGGAGTACTTATCCACCTTTTAATCTTTTACTAAAGTTTGGTATTTTATTTTCAAAGCAGAGATGTTCTTATGGCAGAGGTTCTGGGGGCAAAATGTAAGGAAGGAATATGATATTTTTTCATTTAAATCATACGTGTAAGGACTTTGGGTTGAAGATGGCAGAGTAGGAAGATCCTGAGCTCACCTCCTTCCATTATTATTGTTGATCACTCAGTAAGTCATGTCTGACTCTTTGTGATGCCATGGACTGTAGCACCCTAGGCTTCCCTTTGCTTCACCATCTCCCGGAGTTGGTTAAAATCTTGTCTATTGAGTCGGTGATGCTATCTAACCATCTCATCCTCTGCCACCCCCTTCTCCTCCTGCCTTCAATTTTGCCCGGCATCAGGGTCTTTTCCAATGAGATGAATCTTTTTATCAGGTAACTAAAAGTATTGGAGCTTCAATTTACAGCATCAGTCCTGCCAATGAATATTCAGGATCGATTTCCTTTAGGATAGACTGGTTTGATCTCCTTGCTCTCCAAGGGACTCTCAAGAGTCTTCCCCAGCATCACAATTTGAAACCATCAATTCTTCAGCACTCAGTCTTCTTTATGGTCCAAGTCTTGCATCCATACATGATTATAGGAAAATCCTTAGCTTTGACTACACAGACCTTTGTTGGCAAAATGATGTCTTTGGTTTTTAACATGCTGTCTAGGTTTGTCACGGCTTTTTTTGTAAGGAGTAAACATCTTCTAATTTTGTGGCTGCATTCCAGTCCATTTTAGTTCACTGATTCCTCATATGTCAATGTTCACTCTTGCCATCTCCTGCTTGACCATGTCCAATTTACCTTGATTCAGGGACCTAACATTCTAGGTTCTTATATAATATCATTCTTTACAGCATCAGATTTTACTTTCACCACCAGATGTACCCAAAACTTAACCCAGCCACTTCAGTCTTTCTGGAGCTATTAATAATTGCCCTCCACTCTCCCCCATTGGCATATTGGACACCTTTTAACCTGGGGGGCTCATCTTTCAGTGTCATATCTTTTTGCCTTTTTCATACTGTTCATGTTCACGTGGTTCTTGTGGTAAGAATATTGGAGTCGTTTGCCATTCCCTCCTCCAGTGGACCACATTTTGTCAGAACTCTTCACTATGACCCATCCATTTTGTGTTGCCCTGCGTGGCCTGGCTCATAGCTTCATTGAGTTATACAAGCCTCTTTACCATGAGAAGGGTGTGATCCATGAAGAGGCACTTCTTCCCATAGGCACACCAAAGCTACAACTATATATTGGACCACTATTTCTGAGAACCACCTGAAGACCAGAAGAACTGATCTTTTACAACTAACGCTACAAAGAAAAGGCCACATAAAATGGGTAGAAGAAGCAGAGAGGTGTACTACCTGAGGAGTGACATTTCAAGCCCCGTGTTGAGTTCCGCATCCCAGGAGACCTACATTGCAACTATGAGCCCTCATAACATCTGACTTTGAAAACCAGCAGAGAGCTCATGTTTGGGTGAGAGAGCTATTCTAAACTGAGACACTGAGACTCTGTTCTTAAAGGGCTCACATGAAAACTCACTCTCTTTAAGCTCTAGGGAATAGGCAGCAACTTAAAATGCACCCAGGTCATACAAGAAGGAGATCCATTGACTAATTTTAAAGTATATACCAAAAGGGAAGCAAGCATATGGAATGAAAGGACTGATGGAGCCTTTTTTGTTTTTTTTTTTTCACTTTTCTTGCACCTGGTAGGTCTGACACGGGCAGTAGGCATTTCTTTTGTTCTCCATCAACCTGGCTAACACTATGTGCCCTACCTTGCCATTTTGTTTTGTGACTAGAATCACCCAAACCACTTATTCAGTCCAACTGTATATCACCCAAACAGTGGGTGGCCCCAGCTGAAACTGGTGCTCCTCTGAACAGGTGCTCCTGCCCCTGGAGCTGGTCCACATACTAGCACACCCTCCTCCAAAGCCATGGTTGGGCCTGCGGCCAGTCACACCTGGGGCCAGCCCCAGACATCAGTACACCCACAGCAGATGCCGCTGGGGTCATAGACAGATAGACCAAGGACGAGTCCCACCTAGCAGTGAGCCCAGAGCAAACAGAGCTCAACCACAACAGGATTGCCCACACAGGGCACACATGAAATACCCCTGGGGTACCTGGCTTTGGACCCCGTGGACACCTTCTACACCTTCTGTTTCAAGACCTGGATATGTAGCTAATACACTGAGTATGTAGAAACAAAAACAGAGACTTAGAAAAATAAGGAAACAAAGGAATAACTTCCAGATGAAATTAGAAGATAAAAACCTCCAAAAAAAGAACTAAACTAAATGGAAACAAGTAATTTACCTCATAAAGAGATCAAAGTAACAGACATAAAAGTGCTCAGTGAACTCAGGGAGAAGAAAGGATGAACTCAATGATAATATCAACAAAAAGACAGAATTAAAGAAAAGAAAAATCAGACTGAAAAATACAGTAACCAAAATTTTAGAATATCCTAGAGGGATATTAACAGCAGATTTCATTATACAAAAGAATGGATCAGCAATCTGGAAAACAAGGTAGCAAAATTCACCTAATTACAACAGCAAAATATTAAAATAAAACAAAACAAAAATGAGGATAGTTTAAGGGATTCCTGGATTAAGATAAATCATAGCTATATTAACATTATAGGAATCCTAGAAGGAGAAAAGAGAAAGTTACAGAAAAAATATTTGAAGAAATAATGACTGAAAATTTCCCTAACCTGGGGCAGGAAACATGTATCCAAGTCCAGGAATTACAGGGAATCTTAAATAAGATGAACACAGAGAAGCCCACACTAAAGCACTTTATAATTAAGTTGGCAAAAATTGAAGAGAAAATCTTAAAAGCAGCAAGAAAAAAGCAAGTAGTTACATACAAGTGTCCCCCCATAGGACAATCAGCTGAATTTTCAGCAGGTATAACTATACTTACATCAGTCAAAACAGATTTTAAGGCAAAAAGAGTAATGAGACAAAGGTCATTATATGATTATCATAGTGTCAATATATCAAGACATATAATAATAGTAAATATATATGTACCCAACATTTAAGCACCTAAATATATTAGGTATATAATAACAGATTTGAAATAGACAACAACCTAGCAATCCTACTTCTTGTTATATATTCAAAAATAAAAACAGGATCTAAAAGAGATATTTTCATCCCTGTGTTCATTAAGGCAATGGCACCCCACTCCAGTACTCTTGCCTGGAAAATCCCATGGATGGAGGAGCCTGGTGGGCTGCAGTCCATGGGGTCGCTAGGAGTCGGACACGACTGAGCGACTTCACTTTCACTTTTCACTTTCATGCATTGGAGAAGGAAATGGCAACCCACTCCGGTGTTCTTGCCTGGAGAATCCCAGGGATGGGAGAGTCTGGTGGGCTGCCATCTATGGGGTTGCACAGAGTCCGACACGACTGAATCGACTTAGCAGCAGCAGCAGCAGTGTTCATTAAAGCATTATTCACAATAGCCATATGGAAATCACCTGTCAATGGGTGAATGAATAAAGAAAATTTGCTATATATACATATGATGGAATATTATTGAGCAATAAGAAAGAAGGAAATCGTGTCATTTGCAACAATGTGAATGAACCTTGGGGGTATTATGTGAGGTGAAGTAAGTCAGAGAAAGACAAATACTGTGTGAGGTCACTGCTATATGTAATCTAAAAAAGGTGAACTTATAGAAACAAACATCAGAGTTGAGGTTACCAGAGATCAAAGGCTTGGGGAAAATGGTGAGATGTTGGTTAAATGGTACAAAGTTTCAGATAAAACATAAATGAGTTCTGAAGATCTAATGGTGTTCATAATTAATGATGCTATGATTTATACAGTTGACCTTTGAACAACTTGATTTGACTTCATGGGTAAACTTATACTTGGGTTCTTAAAACACATATACATATTATAGTTCTATATAATCTGAGATTGGTTGAATCCATAGATGCAGAATTGCTGATACAGAAGGCCAACTGTAAAGTTTTATGTGGACTTTCAACTGTGTGGGGCTTCAGTGCCCCCAACTTTGTGCTGGTCAAGGGTCAACTGTACTAAAAAGTTGCTTAGAGAGTGTATCTTAAATTTTCTCATTTTAGAAAGTAAATGGTTATTAAGTGACATGATGTACATGGTAGCTAGTACTATAGGGGTAATCATTTTACAACTTATGTGTTTCAAATCAGCATGCTTAAATTTTAAACTTACACAATATTATATGTCAGTTATGTCTCAATAAAGATGAGAAAAATTGTCAAAAATTAGAAATTAAAATAGAATAGGATCCTATTATCATAAAACAATCAACAAGTATTTTATTTTTTTCTATTCTATTTTTCCTCTGTGTTTGCTACAAAAAATTTACTTTTTTTGCCAAGATCAGCTTCCTGTCATTAGCCTCATAGAATGTTTCAAAAATTATGCTCCATGTATCTTAATGGGCATATAATTTCCATTTAGGTTGATAAAACAATTTGGAAATCAAGAATGGTGACGATTGCAGAACATTGTGAATGTAATTGATACCACTATATTGTTTGGTTAAAATGCTAAAAATGATAAATGTAATGTTATATATGGCCAGTGTGTTCTCTTGGCAAAACACTATTAGCCTTTGCCCTGTTTCATTCTTTATTCCAAGACCAAATTTGCCTGTTACTCCAGGTGTTTCTTGACTTCTTACATTTGCATTCCAGTCCCCTATAAGGAAAAGGACATCTTTTTGGGGTGTTCGTTCTAAAAGGTCTTGTAGGTCTTCATAGAACTATTCAACTTCAGCTTCTTCAGTATTACTGGTTGGGGCATAGACTTGGATTACTGTGATATTGAATGGTTTGCCTTGGAAACGAACAGAGATCATTCTGTCGTTTTTAAGATTGCATCCAAGTACTGCATTTCAGACTCTTTTGTTGACCATGATGGCTACTCCATTTCTTCTAAAGGATTCCTGTCCGCAGTAGTAGATATAATGGTCATCTGAGTTAAATTCACCCGTTCCAGTCCATTTTAGTTTGCTGATTCCTAGAATGTCGACGTTCACTCTTGCCATCTCCTGTTTGACCACTTCCAATTTGCCTTGATTCATGGACCTAACATTCCAGGTTCCTATGCAATATGACTCTTTACAGCATCGGACCTTGCTTCTATCACCAGTCACATCCACAACTGGGTACTGTTTTTGCTTTAGCTCCATCCCTTCATTCTTTTTGGAGTTCTTTCTCCATTGATCCCCAGAGCATATTGGGCACCTACTGACCTGGGGAGTTCCTCTTTCAGTATTCTATCATTTTGCCTTTTCATACTGTTCATGGGGTTCTCAAGGCAAGAATACTGAAGTGGTTTGCCATTCCCTTCTCCAGTGGAGATTTCCAGAAAAACATCTATTTCTGCTTTACTGACTATGCCAAAGCCTTTGACTGTGTGGATCACAAAAAACTGTGGAAAATTCTGAAAGAGATGGGAATACCAGACCACCTGACCTGCTTCTTGAGAAATTTGTATGCAGGTCAGGAAGAAACAGTTAGAACTGGACATGGAACAACAGACTGGTTCCAAATAGGAAAAAGAGTATGTCAAGGCTGTATATTGTCACCCTGCTTAGTTAACTTATATGCAGAGTACATCATGAGAAATGCTGGGCTAGAAGAAGCACAAGCTGGTATCAAGATTGCCGGGAGAAATATCAATAACCTCAGATATGCAGATGACACCACCCTTATGGCAGAAAGTGAAGAGGAGCTAAAGAGCCTCTTGATGAAAGTGAAAAAGGAGAGTGAAAAAGTTGGCTTAAAGCTCAACATTCAGAAAACGAAGATCATGGCATCTGGTCCCATCACTTCATGGGAAATAGATGGGGAAACAGTGGAAACAGTGTCAGACATTATTTTTGGGGGGGCTCCAAAATCACTGCAGATGGTGATTGCAGCCATGAAATTAAAAGACACTTACACCTTGGAAGGAAAGTTATGACTAACCTAGATAGCATATTGAAAAGCAGAGACATTACTTTGCCACAAAGGTCCATCTAGTCAAGGCTATGGTTTTTCCAGTAGTCATGTATGGATGTTAGAGTTGGAATGTGAAGAAACCTGAGTGCTGAAGAATTGATGCTTTTGAACTGTGGTGTTGGGAAGACTCTTGAGAGTCCCTTGGACTGCAAGGAGATCCAACCAGTCCATTCTGAAGGAGATCAGCCCTGGATATTCTTTGGAAGGAATGATGCTTGAAGCTGAAGCTCCAGTACTTTGGCCACCTCATGCGAAGAGTTGACTCATTGGAAAAGACTCTGATGCTGGGAGGGATTGGGGGCAGGAGGAGAAGGGGACGACAGAGGATAAGATGGCTGGATGGCATCACCAACTTGATGGACGTGAGTTTGGGTGAACTCTGGGAGCTGGTGACGGACAGGGAGGCTTGGCGTGCTGCAATTCATGGAGTCTCAAAGAGTAGGACAGGACTTAGTGACTGAACTGAACTGAACTGTTATATATATATATATACTTTTTACAATAAAAAGTATATAAAAATCAACCAGGCATGTCTTAATTAAATGCAAAATCAATTTTTATGAATAAATATTACAAATATTATAATTCTAATATGCATAGATAGTAAGATCCAGACTTAATAATGGGAAAATTATTACATTGAGAAAATGTCTTGATTATTTTATTTTCTCATACATGAATTCAGTAGAGGTTTCTTTCCAAATTTCTCCTTGATAGGAATAGTTCTTGTAGCTGGGTCATTTGAGATGGGTTGTTATATCTCCTAAGGGCATCAAGGTTTAATACCACCTCTTTCACTTTCCTCAGAAGTGTTTCAAGGATATGCATGGTTCACTCAGTGTAATGATCTGGGACAATGGGGATGTGCACATCCTGTTTTGTGGCTGCCTGCAAATGAGACATTCATGAGTATTTTGATATTCATGAGTAAAATGAGCCAAGTACCACCATTTCCCTTCTTACAGAAAGCTTCTACGTATAAATAGTCAATTCAGACATGTATTTTAATATACTGTATACGTGTCCTGAATCTACTTTAAAAGGTGAATGCCAAGCAGAATAATTTCCTAGCATTATATCTTAATCAAGATTTATTGATTTTTTTCTACTTTAAAGCATTTTAGTGGCTTTCTGTCAATATACCAATGAATCTGATATTGCCAGCTACCATTATCCTATGAAAGAAATACAGATTAGGAAATAATCATAGGATTGCTTTTTATTACACTTTACAAAAAAAAAAAAAAACTACATTAATCAGAAATAGCTTTGAGGTTAAAAAATCTGAGGCATATGGTAATATAATATCATGGTTTATGTTTTTCTGTTTTTACAATAAAACTGGAACTAATGTAAGATCTGGAATAGAACTATTCTGGGATTACAGAAAATCAGAGTGCTGAATGATTTTGAAAGCAATCTCCCTATTTTTAATCTAGTATTTTTCAAATTACAAATTACATTTATATTTTTCCAAATTGGGGAAACAAAATATATAGGCATGACAGCAATAACTTGTAAATTAAGTATATTTTTAAAATTCTTTTAACTTTAGAGTGAATGCAGTTTAATTTGCTTCCACAAAAATTGTAAAATAAGAGTTTGCTCCTTTCTTATTTGGGAGAACTTATTAACATAAATGGACAAGGATTTAATGTTTAATTTAATATCTAAGAAAGAAATATATTCTACACAGTTCTTCTGTTAACCTGTGATTTATAGTTCCTTATCATCTCCCACTGCTCCTGATTTTAATGTCAAATTCTAGATGAACTAATACATATCAAAATGTCTTTCAGAAATTAAATATTTAATATATCCATTGAAAACCACAACGCGCTATATATGGTGTATTTAATTTGCTATTTGAGAATTTAAGTTCAGAAATCAGATGCAGGGCTTACCATATAAATGAATGACCTTGGGAAAGTTGAGTTAATCTCTTCATCTCATTTTGCTGCTGCTGCTGCTAAGTTGCTTCAGTCGTGTCCAACTCTGTGCAACCCCAGAGACGGCAGCCCACCAGGCTCCCCTGTCCCTGGGATTCTCCAGGCAAGAACCCTAGAGTGGGTTGCCATTTCCTTCTCCAATGCATGAAAGTGAAAAGTGAAAGTGAAGTCTCTCAGTCGTGTCTGACTCTTAGCGACCCCATGGACTGCAGTCTACCAGCCTCCTCCGTCCATGGGATTTTCCTGGCAAGAGTACTGGAGTGGGTTGCCATTGCCTTCTCCATCACCTCACTTTAGTCATTTGTAATAAAGACAATAAGAGGACCTACGAAAACAAAGAATCATTTTGCTGTGATTTTTCATCATGGGTGTTCATATGGGAATGTGTGTGTATATGTATTTAACAACAAATACTTAAAAACTATGATATGATATGAGGCAATTTGGTAGTATAGTTAACTATTTTAAAGAAAAAAAAAAATGACAGTAATACCAACAGAAACTCTATTCACTTAAACAATTGGGAAATGAATAAAAAATAAAAATTAATTCAAGTCCTTACAACTAATACTTTCACAGGTCTCTGCTTTAATGATATCATGACTGTTAAGATATAAAGCATTTCAAAAAGGACTTTTTAAAAATGTATACCTATAGTTCACTCATGTTGAGGTTTGATAGAAAACAGCAAAATTCTCTGAAGCAATTATCCTTCAATTAAAAATAAATTAGTTTAAAAAAGAAGAAAAAAATTATTTTTATAAAGATATGAAACTAGTGCTACTGTTTACTATACTGTTAAATATTAGCACTTTTGTGGAAGATGGGTCCTGAAAATTATGGAATAATTAGGCAAACATTTATTGTCCTCTTCAATGATTTAGATTGTATGGGCTTGGCAAATTAAAGCTTATTCTTGGAAAATAAATACATGTGAACATTTCAACAGTTGTCCTCCAAGCCTTCTGGAAGAATAAATGGACCTTGAGTACTGTGTTAGTCACTCAGTTGTGTCCAACTCTTTGAGCCCACCAGGCTCCTCTGTCCATAGTATTCTTCAAACAAGAATACTGGAGTGGATAGCCATTCCCTTCTTAAGGGGATCTTCCCAACCCTGGAAGTGAACCTGGGTCTCCTGCATCATAGGCAGATTCTTTACTGTCTGAGCCACAAGACCTCATGTGGGTATAAAGTAACATAATCTTTTGGAGTTCAAATATTTTAGCCATGAAATAATATCTCTAGGTGATATAAAAAGATATTAGTCCAATCAATGTTTCTAATAAAAATTTCAAAGTTACATGAGTAAGTAACTTTACATAAATTATTATATATCCATTTTATGGAATATCTTGCTACTGTTATAAACAAGGGAGTGGGGTTAGATATACTTAGCCATGAAAAATTTTAAGCTTATTTTTAGGACTCAAAAGCAAATTTGAAGATAGTACAATGGTATTAGTCCAGTTATGTACAAACTCACACACACACATATACATTCCAAAACTCTAACAGGTATTGCTATAGTATGTATATAAATGAAGATATAGATAAAGCATTTAGGAGGCCATAGATATTACCAATGACATCTCTTACCTCTGCAGAAAGAACTGAGGATGGTAGAGATCAGTAAAGAATATAATTTTATCCATGAATTTAAAATGTAAGAATAAAATACTACAACTGGCTGTAGAATATTTTATTCAGAACTTCTCATTGTTATTTGGTCATAGAAAAGGGTTCAGAGCAAGAAAAGAAAATCCATGTCCTAGGAATTTAATAGCTTTTTTTGAGAGCGCAAACAGGCCTAGAACTGTGTTCATTTCGAGCAATCAAATATGAGCGTCTATTGCCGACAGTTTGGAAATCAGATCTGAAAAGCCATTATGGTCACTGCTTGATATAATGAAGAAGGAATTGAATAAGGACTGCAAGTACTATGGAAAAAATAGACCTAAAACAGTGCTAGAGAAACACAACTGCATCAATAAATATGAAACTTAAGGGAGATGCAATATTTTAAATTTTCAAGAAAACCAACTGCATGTAAGACTATCTCTTTAAGAAAACTTAAATTAATGACTTCTATTTTATTCTAGTACATATTTCTTTAAGTCATACTTTAATTCCCTCAAATGCAACTTTGGGTACAAACCAGTTCTCATATTATCCCGATGCTTATCAGAGTAGACACACAATATATTTGAGATACTGGAATGGATTAGTACAGTGTATTAACTAATTTTGTGGCTCAAATGTCAGGTTCCCCAGGTTTTAATCTAGGCTTTACATTTCTAACTTTGGGCAAGTTACTTGGGCCACATATTCAAGCAATGAACACTATAAACTCAAATAAATAATGTGGAGATGAGACAATATGTTTGTATTAATCATCTACTGCCACAATAATTGAGCAAAGAAAAACACTACAAAATCTAGTGGCTTGTAATAGAAGCATTTATTTCTCATTGTCAATGCTGCAGTTCAGCTAAGATTCGACTGCATACTGTGGCTTGCATTCTGGTCTGTTTCATGTAAAGCCTTTTTTACAATCTTTGTCGGAAATCAAATTGGCAAGATTATTTGTATGAGTACAATGCAAATCCTTGCTTTCAGTACATGTTCTATCATGCTATTTCCAAAAGAAAATGATAAAGCTGAGTCTACTGCCAGTGGGAGGAGAATGTTAACATTTAAATGATGGTGTAAGAAGAAAAGAGTGAATATCTGCTTCATACTACCTAATTACCACACAGTACCCTCAAATCCATAAATGTTCACAACTTTCCCATATGGAAACAAATCTCACCTTCTTCCCAGAACACCCAAATTTCTTCATTTACAACATTAGGCTTAAAAGGTATGATGTTATGTATTGTGTTGGCCAAAAAGATAGTTTGGGGTTTTCTGTAAGAGCTTATGAAAAAACTCAAATGAACTTTTTGGGCAATTCAATATGTCAGGGTGAATATAGATTCTCTTGATCTTATATAGATTTATACATGAATGTTCTGCTTCCCTCCCAAACACTCATAGACATTTACACATAGGACACTGGTGGTACAGAGACATGATAATAATAGACAACCTTATCTAAAATAGAAGTAAAATGTATATATATATATGATGTACAGTATTTACTGATTCATAGCAATTCTGAAATCTCATTAGGTCAATGTTTACCATGTTCCTCTACATTGAGCATAGATACTATTTCTATCTTAGGTTCAGCATTAGTCCTGGGAACTAACTCCCATGTCCAGTGCCCTCCATAACCTCCTTAGCCACTTCTGGATAAGAAAATATGCTCTCTTGGTGGCAGGCAGTATTTTCAACCTAAATTCTGCTTTTAGATAGTTGGGATTTGAGGTTTCATTTGTCATTTATTTATTTTTTATGTTTTTGAATATTTAAATCTTTCTTTTTTTTGGCATGGTTTCTGTCATGTTTGACAACAAAAATCTTTCAAAAACTGTCTTTTTAAAAAGAAATTTGCTTTGGTTAATAGTTTAAATGTGATTTTGATGACATCTGAAGCACCTAGATTGAAAATAGAGGAACAGAATTCCTCCATGCCACCAGTCGCACTGTGAGCAGTCCTGCATATTATTTACCAGAGACGAGGCAATAAATACACAGAAAATAAAAATAACAGAGTAGGATGTGCCTCCCATCAAAGTGAAAATGGTATAAAATACATGTATTAATTTTCTGTCACTGCTATAACAAATTTGTTAGTGACAAAAAAAGAAACACACATTTATTAACTTATAGATTTGTAGGTCTGAAGTCTTGACATAGTTCTCTGAAGCTAAAATCAAGATGTCAGCAGGGTTGAATTCCTTTCTGGAAGCTCTGAGAGATAATTATTTTTTACCTCATCATTAACTTTGTTGGTAAAATTTATTTCCTTAAGTTTGTAAGGTGGCAGATATTTTCTTGCTGTCTGCCAACTTAGGGCTATTCCCAGCTTCTAGAAGCTGCTCAAACTTCTTGACTCATGGTCTCCTGCACCTTTGAATTCAGCAAACACATCTTGTTTTGGAACCTCCCGGGCTGATGTGTCAACAGTGCTGAATGATGATGTGCAAGCCACCCAGCGGGCTCCGCTGCTAAGCTGCTTCAGTCGTGTCCGACTCTGTGCGACCCCATAGACGGCCGCCAACCAGGCCCCGCCGTCCCTGGGATTCTCCAGGCAAGAACACTGGAGTAGGTTGCCATTTCCTTCTCCAACGCATGAAAGTGAAAAGTGAAAGTAAAGTCGCTCAGTCGTGTCCGACTCTTAGCGACCCCATGGACTGCAGCCTACAAGGCTCCTCCATCCATGGGATTTTCCAGGCAAGAGTACTGGAATGGGTTGTCATTGTCTTCTCCAGCGGGCTCTGTAGTGCTCCCTAAATATCCAAGCTTCCAATACGGAAGTGAAAACCGTGGCCCGTTTGAGTGAAGCAGCAGTTTCGGTACACTTTCCCAAAGGAAGGAAAGTCATAAGATTTATCACTTACAAACTCCTGGACAGAATGCAATGAGCTGGGGGAAGGGCAGTCTTCTGTCCCATGTCACAGGCAAGCAGGAGACAGACAGCAGGAGAGCAAACATCTGTGACTGGACTTATACAGTGGTTGGGGCAGAGGTCACTAATTTTTCACGGGTTCAGTTCTGAGTGGTTGTTTTTAAAGGAGTCATGAGGAAAGAAAGGTGGGAATCCTATAGTGGGGTCCATATCTAAATGTCCAGACTCTGGGTGCAAGCAGGGTTATCCTATTGTAAAATGCCTAGACCGCAGCTCAAATACGACTTTCTCATCACAAAGCAAGCTCCTTATTTCAAATCTCTTTCTCTATTTCTCTCTTCTACTCTTCTACCTTCCTCTTCCACTTTTAAGGACCCCTGTGATTATATATACACTCCAAACAAGGATATTATCTCTACTTTGAAGTCCTTATGCTTAATTGCATCTCCAAAGTTTCTTTCGTCAAATACTTCAACACATCCAGACATAACACCAAGGTCTTCTTTGCAGTAGGAGTGGGTCA
This sequence comes from Bos taurus, assembly GCF_002263795.3. Taxonomy (NCBI): domain Eukaryota; kingdom Metazoa; phylum Chordata; class Mammalia; order Artiodactyla; family Bovidae; genus Bos; species Bos taurus. The sequence continues at coordinate 46,057,147 of NC_037347.1, forward strand.
ATTATACTGTCCACCATGGCATATGTAATATTATAAGAGAAGACAATTATTTCTTTACAGTTGACACTCAGCTGCTTGGTAAAAATGTAAAAATAACATGGTTGCAGACTTTAAGACATGGTGATCTTTTTATTTATTTATTTATTTTTGCTAATTTAAGGAATGAGGATGAGAATTTTCACAGAGAAGTTGGATTTACTTATATCTTTTCAGTTGTTAACTTTTCTCAGAAATGTTTGGAAAAATGAATTACTTTTAAAATTGAAAGTAATATCCTGAGAAATAATAGTGTTGGAAAAAAGAAAAACTGGTGAAATAAAAATTAGCTGAGGATTAGTGTCTCTGAACATGAACATCCTTGCTTTCAAACTACAATTTTTGGAAAGTTGCTTGATAGCAATAAATACAAGGGCCTTTACTCAGTGATTTTACAGTTCCTCTATGTATTTTAGAATTCTATGACTTTCATATTTTTTTTAGTTGTAGCTATCAATGGCACCCCACTCCAGTACTCTTGCCTGGAAAATCCCATGGACAGAGGAGCCTGGTGGGCTGCAGTCCATAGGGTCACTGAGAGTCGGACACAACTGAGAGCCTTCATTTTCATTTTTCACTTTCATGCATTGGAGGAGGAAATGGCAACCCACTCCAGTGTTCTTGCCTAGAGAATCCCAGGGACAGGGGATCCTGGTTGGTGGCCGTCTATGGGGTCGCAGAGTCAGACACGATTGAAGCGACTTAGCAGCAGCAGCAGCAGCAGCATGGTCTTCATATTTAGACAGGATTTAAAATTTGGCATCTTGTTGAAACTTTTGCTTTAGAAGCAGTGTGTAAAATTTTGATATTACCCCCTTTCCAAAATAAAATCAGTAAAAACAGGCAGTTTAGTGAAACAATTCACTAATATCACCTGATAGCAATAAAGAGAAATGCTAATTATTTCTAAAGGTTAATTACATGATACTCCAAATTTATAAAAAGAAAATCCCTATGCATAGTTATGATCAAAATATTACAAAAATATACAAAATATGATAAAATATTAATTCAAATAAATATATTTGAAGATACAGCTATCAATTTTCAAAGATTTGATGGATTCTAGAATATAAGTAATTCTGGCCTTTCACAGATAGCAAGCTTAATCAAGGTTGCCCAACTATATACACCAGTAAACACCAAGGTTATATTTAAAGTCTAAACACCAAGGTAAAAATCTAAAGTACCTAAAAATCAAGATACAATCTAAAATTAAAATAAAATCTATAGTTACTCTAAATTAAAACGCATGACCATTAGATAATACACAATGCACCAGTGTTAGTAAATTGTGTTAACGTCACAGTTGCCAAACTGCTTAGTTTTTAATAAAGAAAGAAAATCGACATGGGATTTATATACTGGTGTATTTGCAAGGCTGAATAGAGGGGAAAACAACTTTTGTGTGAATGTACTAAATATTTTTCTAGGTGTGTGGTGAGCTCTTACAGAGACCAAGTTTTATAATCTGGGAATATTTAGGTTAATATGACTGAAATTGAAAGCAGAAGTAGAGCTTAAAAATCAGATACAAGATAATCCACGGTGTGGCTGTCAGTCTCTTTCCCCAGCCACCCATTTCCACCCATGTCATATTTAGCCACTTTCCACTGAGTTTCCTGAATATTCATTGGAATGACTGATGTTGAAGCTGAAGCTCCAGTACTGATGCCAAGAAGTGACTCACTGGAAAAGCCTCTGATGATAGGAAAGATTGAAGGCAGAAGGAGGGGAGGACAGAGGATGAGATGGTTGGATGGCATCAGCGACTCAATGGGCATGAGTTTGAGCAAGCTCAGGGATTTGGTGATGGACAGGGAAGCCTGGCATGCTGCAGTCCATGGGGCCCCAAAGAGTTAGACAAGACTGAGTGACTGAACTATGAACAAAGTGATGATGTTGACAAGGATGGTGGTTATTAATGAACTCAGTAAAATAAACTTTCCTTGACCAAGGCTGATGTTGCTAGAGCTGCTGTTGAGCATGACCACATCCAGAGCAAAAACTGACACTAAACACACTATGGCTCACTTCCTAGGGCATCAACCAGACACGAGGTTTTACATGGATCACATTGGAGAATTTCCATCATGGAAGGGGTAGTATATTTTTCCCACTGAAATAGACATTTTGCCTGGAAATGCATTTCCTTTTTCCGCCAGTAACACTTCTCTCACACAGCATTGCTTCTAACTGAAGAATTCATTTTACCGTAAATTAAGGTCAGAATTGTGCTTCTTGTCAAGAAATTCAATGATTTTACTGTATTCCTAATCAAGATGAAGCAGCTGATACGAAGGAATGGTGAGATAGTCTTTAATGATTCAGTGATAGCATCAAAATGAGGGTAATGTTTTATCTTACTGAGAAAAATCCTTTTCAATATGCTCAGAATCAAAGACCAACATTTAGTGTTGTCTCTACCAAAGCCAGGATTCACAGGACTAAAAACCAAAGGGTGGAAATGGGATGCTCCTCTTACCATTATCCTTTATCATACACCAGGTAGCACAGGTGGTGAAGAATCCGTCTGCCAATGTAGAAGATGCAAGAGATACAAGTTCGATTACTGGATAAGTAAGATCCCCTGGAATAAGAAATGGAAACCCATTCCAGTATTCTTGCCTGGAAAATTCCATGGACAGAAGAGCCTGGCAGTCCATGGGGTTGGAAAGACTCAGACACAACTGAGCGCGCACACACACACACACACACACACACACAAAATGTCTGCTTGACTACTTGTCAACTCCGAATGCCTCATGTCAGTCAACCAACAGACAAAGAGAGTGTTATACCAAGGTAAACATCTGACTACCAAGAGGAAATTATATTTCTACTACCCATCAGTGATAAGAGGAAATTTTGTTTGGCATGAAGGGTACACCTATTATTTGTATGCACTTGTTGTACTCATTAATGGAAAACTACCCTAATAAGCAATTTGCCAATGACTAAGATCCATCAAGAAAGAATACTTAGGTCACCCAATTAGGCAACAAAACAGGACCAACAGGGTTCACAATTCAGGACAAAGGGTGTAGCAATGAGCAGGTATGATCATACATATCATAAATAAGGGATAACCATGTTACTGATGGCAGAAATTAGGATTTTATTAGTTGTACTTCTGCCTTATTTTAATATGGATATGATTATAAATATATTAACCAGTTCTTTCCTTTTTTCTTTTATCCTCATCCATACCTTTACCTTTACCATCTACACTAAAAATCGTTTATAGTAGTTAACCTGAGATGATTAGATAGCATCACTAATTCAGTGGACATTAGTCTGAGCAAACTCCAGGAGACAGTGAAAGACAGGGAAGTCTGATGTGCTAAAATCCATGGAGTCTCAAAGAGTTGAACACGACTAAGCAACTGAATAACAACAACAAAAGCTAACATATTTGTTTCAACAATCCAAAGATAAAGATGTCCCTTTTATCAGCAAAATAAGTATTAGTGTGAGAATAATTGACCTTAGGGACACTGATTCATCTTTTGGGGAGATGATTAGTGTATTTGTGATTTTATCAAAGATAACTGCATCATAAAGAGATTCACTTAGACTAGGACAGTGAAAATGAGTTTGGAAGAATTGAGAATATGGGTGTAACATTGTATGAAGATGCATTTACAAGAATAAATTGTCCACCTATACATTTATGATATTGAAAACGATTTTATTTGGATTGATTTATTTTTCTGTTCATTATAATTTACTGATATTTAGTGAAACAGTTTTATTATTCTGGCAACAGATTTCTTCAAATTTAGAATTTTTTTCTTCCTTGGACTTTCTTTAGAAAATGGTCTAGTTCTATGGTGGCTATTTGTATAGACAGGGGTTTATGCCATTTTATTGCATTCTGTTGATTTTTCTGAACTTGTTTTGTATTACTATATATGCTTTTGGCTGATGCATTTAAAAGGAACTCAGTTACTATATAATTTAATGCGTTTGCTGGTTAGTATTGATTAGTCACTACATTGTAGTGTAAATCTTGATCTACCAAGAAACTTGCTTGGTTTTGCCTCCTATTACATAACTTTATAAATTAATACCTGTAAATGTCTCTTCATTTAAACTTTTATATATATTGGTTCATAGTTCAGTATACAAACTTAGACATTCCCATTGAATTCTAGTAGGCAGGCAGTCTGTCTGTAAGGAAAAAATTCCAGGAAAATGCCCTTGAAATAGCTTTCAAAATTTGCATAACGAAAACTACTGTTTTGTACTGCTGGGATGCATATTAAAGGACACCATAACTTACATCGAAACTGTAATTTACATAAGTAGTTTAGCATCAGGAAAAACAAAATCATTAGTTATACAGATTATAAACCAACAATGGAATAAGCATGATAATTCATACAAATAAATATTATGTTAATTTTAAGGGTAAAGGTCTAGCTTTTGTGAAAGACAGGATTTTTCTAATTAATGAATTAGGGAATGATGATGTGGGTCACAGCACCATACTTATTCACTGAACTGTTTTTCATGCATTTCTTTGCATCTTTGTTATGGGCTTCTCAAGTGTCTCAGTGGTAAGAATCTGCCTGCCAATGCAAGAGACGCAGGAGATTGCAGTTCAATCCCTGAGTCATGAAGATCCCCTGGAGTAGGAAATGGCAACCCACTCCAATATTCTTGCCTGGAAAATTCCATGAACAGAGGAACCTGGAAGGCTGAAGTCTGTGGAGTCGCAAAGAGTTGGACTTGACTGATACAAGCATGAATGTATACACCTATGTTACAATGCATAATACATCTAAACAGAAAAATTATATATAAGAAAGCACACAAATAACCCTGAGAATAATTAAAATAAAGAGTTATTATTTCTGTTACTACTAAGGATGTTAGTAATGGCTGCAATTTTATATTTTAAATTTATTTGTATTTGGGTCATATAACTTTATTAATATCTCTGAGAATGTATCACCATATCAATATTTTCTTATTGAATTAAAAAATAAAATACAATACAAATAATTAATTTATATTAAATTTATAATCATCCTCACATGTATACTGATGTTATACATATGAAACATGCTGTTTTATATAGTTCAATATATATTTTATATATAATACTGCACACTTTATACCATTGAGTTATTTTCTCTAACTTAACTCATTAAGAAATTATAGCAACTAAAATTCAGGAAATTATTGTGCAGAATGAGCTTATTTTAGAATGGATATTTCCTTCCTTTAATATCTTCATTTATTTTAAATTTCTTAATAAAGCTTTCTAAAGATATAGCTATCTCATCATCTAATACAATATACTGAATCATTTTCCCATAATACATTTGAAAGTATTTCTTTTCCATTTTAGCACTTCAATAAGACAGCTTAGAAAACTTGAAAACTCTACTTAAGAAAACCATGGGGATCAATATTTTAGAGCAGATTTATAGTGTTATATTTAAATTATTGCTTATAGTTCATTTTAAAATAGAAGTAGAAAATCTGACTCTTTCTTTTATAAATTATATAAAATCAAAGCTATTAGAACTAGAACCTGTCTTAAAAGACTGTCTCAATCAGTGCCCTCAATTTAATGATGAGAAAAGCAAGATCCAAAGAGACAAAGTGATTTTCATAAAGTGAAGAAACTTGACTCTAACTGAATAAAATTTTCTTAAAATGATATCTTGCTTAAGTGACCCTTGATGTTTACTGATTCTGCAGGAACATTCAATTCCTTGAATTCAATGTTTTGTTTTGAGGCTGAGACTTTGTATTATATTTTTGAGAGACGATTCACTCAATGTTTTAAAATAAATTCTCTGAGAAGTCACAGAAACATGTTTTTGATGCTATGTTAATCTCTCAGATCTGGTCTTATCTAACTTCTAATTTTTAGGTTAAACGCAAAAAAATCACATTTTGAGTTAGAAATAATTTCTATGCATTAGGTATCATCTAGCAGATGAGTATTTGGAACACTTTTTACTCTTTTTTGATTAAGCCTCAAGCATTTTGAAATAGTAGAGAACAATGTTCCCTCAGACATCCCAATGCACACCTCACCTAAAAGTTACCGGTTTAATGAGCTGTCGGCAGTAAACCTATTTCACGCCTTCTCTGGGACACAATTTTAATGGAAGGAAAGGTTGGTGGACCCATAGGGAGGTTGTCATGACAGTGACTTCATAGAAAACCAATAGAATGGAACACTCACACATAACCTAGGAAAACTATTAGCCAACTTCTTTAGTCACTGAGAAACAAGATTAAGACTAAAGGATATAGAAGTATAGTAGGTTAAATACTTTCTTTCAATTTTTGTGTAGATATATATTCTTCATTACATTTATTTTGCCTATATTTATTAACAAATGCAGGATTTTGTAGGGTAATTCTTCAATGCTTTTTGTTTTCTTTCTCAACATTTTAAGAGAGATTAAGTACTTTACCTGGCTAACCTCTGAATAATCTAATTATGTAATAAATGTTAAAGAAATGAAACACAAAATACTTATTTTTGGTTGGGAGCAGTAAAAAGTATTTAAGTGATGAAACTGGTAGATTATGCCAATTTATATTACTTTACATTATATATAGAAATATTCTTAAGTACGACATTAAATGGTTTTGACAGCCTTGCTACTAACAGATACTGGAAGGAAGCTTCAATTTTACTGTGTCAGAAGAAAAAAATTAAGCACAAAGTGAATACTCCCTACATTTCAAAAAATTCTACTTTGAATTCAAACATATCCACTTACTAATACTGCTAATTTTTGATTGATAGATACACAAAATATATTGATGAGAAATATCTCTGCTTAATTTCTCATTTAATGAATCCATTTATTTTACCTTAATTAATAAAAAATAGCAATTGAAACCTATCGAATTATGTTATTAATTTTAAAAATTAAGTGAAATCATGGGAACATGATCTAAAATTATACCGGAATTATACTGGGTAATGAACTTTTGATTTAGCCTCCATGTTCTCTGTCATAAGGCATAACATTTACTCCACAATAAAATTCTAAATTTTGAAGAATAAAGACTCTACTGCAACTTTGTTCTCCAAGTGTACTGACAAAAATAAATGTGTAATGAATATTTTACTTAGTGGATTGAAGTAAATATGGATAATGTTATATATATTTTTCTGTGTTTCGGCTCATGAAATTTTTCAAAATATCCCCTTAGTTTCTGTCATAATTTTCATATCTTGGAATAAGGAGGCTTGGTTGAAATTATTTGATTGTATTCTTGCAGATTGTGTGATTCAGGGAGAGAGGTTTGCCCTATTCATTTTAAAATCCTTTAGAGTATAGTAGAATTCTGGTCACAGTGATTATGAAATAAATGTGACAGTGAATTTCATTGTTTGGAATCTCTTTAACCTAAGAAATATGAAATAAACAAATGAAAGCACGCTCTATATTTTGACAAATATGTATTGAGGCAAACATATCTAGATTCTAAATTATATGTAGAATATAGATTATCAAGAAATAAAGACTGAATTTTTTATTAATAAGTTTTTTTTTAACCTCTTTAAGATGTTGAACTCTTTTTTATGCAACTAAGGTACATGTTCATTTATTCAACTGGTTAATGCACTCATCTATCTGTCGATCTATCTAGCTAGCCAGCTCAGTTGGTAAAGAACCCGCCTGCAATGCAGGAGACCTGGGTTCGCTCCCTGGGTTGGGAGATCCCCTGGAGATGGGAAAGGCTACCCACTCCAGTATTCTGGCCTAGAGAAGAGTCAGACAAGAGTCGTCAAGAGTCAGACATGAATGAGGGACTTTCACTTTCATCTATCATCCACACAATGAAGAAAGATATTTGTGCAGCCAAAAAAAAAAAAAAAAAAAAAGTCCTGTTTCAATAAAGCATAATTTTAATCTTTTACTGTTCACATACACTAGCCAATATCCTCTTCTAAAGTATTAAATATGCACTAAGTCAAAACTAATTCTATTTTCAAAATTAAATGCACAGTTTTGCCAATATTTTGTTCATGGGACTTATTGGGAAAGTATAGGTGGTGGTGTAGGGACAAAGCATTCAATCCTAAAATTATCACTTCAAAATTGAACAATGACAATTTACTTAATGTCTCTGAGTGAAGTTTATTTAATATTTACGTCTATTTACATCTATGTTACAAGGCTATTCTAATAAAATGAAATCACACCCTCACATCTGCAGTCTGATATTTACATGTGTTCAACACATTATTTCTCAATGTTCACTTCACTCAAGTGTGTCTGTTTATGTCTAATGAAATCAACATATTAAAAACTGTAGTCAATAGTTGTTTACCTAACCACTTGGATATTTCAGAGACTTATTTTAAAAAAAATAAATAATGATGAGTACCCATTGCATATGGTAGCTGATACCTGACTTACTGTCTCATCACATTTCGGATCCCTTTATTTTCATCAGCTAGGGAAGTTATTCTCCAAAACCCCATAATTAGGTCAATAGGGAAAACTCAGGATATTTGATCTACCTCTCTAACATTTAAAGTTTGAGGTTTATTCTACCCAAAATGGTAGTTAGGAGGCATGTTATTTGAAGCAGTACAGTTCAGTGAGGTGATTCTTCCTACTTAAATGTAATGGTATTATTTTATATATTCAAGTAGTATTTAGTTTGACCATAATTCATGTGCAAACGTTGCCTCTCCACGTTAGTATTTCAAGCATGTTTTGACCCACTCCTATGCAAATGATGATTGCTAAGGGCCAGGGTATATTTAGAATGCAATAAGCAAAGAGTCAGACATGACTTGGCCACTGAATAACAACAACAAGGCTAAGCGGAGGAAGTAATTGGAGAAATTTCTCAAGTAGGAGAAATTGAAAAATCACAAGCTCCTACCTATTAGAGAATGTAATTACAGTGTTTCAAAAGCAGAGAAACTCTATAATTACTCTGACATTTCCAAAGATTTTTGGAAGAGAAAAGGCAGGATCTTAAGGGATGTGATTTTAAACCTGAGGAAAATTCTTTTAGGTAAATCATATTAGAAACTATAGTCCCAAGGTGACTCTGGGTAGTTTCAAATAACTGGATACTCTTTTCATGCTAAACTCTCCTTATGCATACTGTTATTTCTTTGTTTTAGGAGGAAATAGCAGATGTACTAGTCTTGAGAGTTTGAAGGCACTCAATGAACTGTGTATGAATGAGTGTATGAATCATTGAACTAAGATTAAATCCTTTATAAATACTACATCTATATACCTCTTGGTCAGGTTTCCTTTCTCAACTACACTGTCATCTCTGTATTAGGATAATGTCAACTCATAAGTTTCTGGGTATTGAAAAAGGACAATGTCATACATCCACTCTTAAATTCACCTGCTAAACAAAAATTTATTAACTACTGCACACAAATCATATTCTATGTGCTTCTAATATATTAGTAAACAAAGTGAGTTTACAAGCTTTTGTGATGATGGTGATAGTGACAATGATGATGATGATTATAAAAACAGGTAACAATTTCATAATGCTTAATATGTACTATGTAATGACTTTCATATATACATGCGTATGGGCTTCCCTGGTGGCTCAGATAGAATTGGCCTGCAATACCTGAGACCCAAGTTCAGTCCCTGGATTGGGAAGATTTTTCCTGGAAAAGGCAATGGCTTCTCACTCCAGTATTCTTCCCTGGAGAATTCCATGGATGGAAGAGCCTGGTGAGCGACAGTACATGGGGTCACAAAGAGTTAGACTTGACTGAGTGACTAACCTACGTATATAAATATATAAAACAGTGTTTCCATAAAAACTATCAAATAGGTACTTTGATTTAATCCTACTCTATAAATGAGAATTGAAATAGAGTGAGATTAAGGAAACTTGCTCATGGTCATAGAGCTAGTAAGTCAGAGAACTGTGATCAAAGCCTTGGATTGTGGCTATAGGACCTGTCTTAACCATAACACCATGCTTCCACCTAATTATACTAAGTGACGAGCAGTTGATTCTTTCATGCTGTTATCTGAGAACTTTTGTTTTTGTTCAGTCACTCAGTGGTGACTGAGTCTTTGTGACCCATGCCAGGCTTCCCTTTCCTACAGTGAGTGGGTAGAATATAATTCTTACTTGTAGCTGGGAAAAGGATGGAAAAATTTATACAAAAAAGTAAGATTCACTTTTGGCAGAATATTAAAACCTTTTAGGACTAATAGAGATAGAATGTGTATTATCTAAGGGATCTGTATAATGTAAACTTATAGAAGAGAAACCTGACCAACTTCTTTGGAGCCTAATTAATCTTCTATGATGACAGGGCTTTACAGTGTACACCTTGGACTAGGACAAAGGCTGGAGAAGGCAATAGCAACCCACTCCAGTACTCTTGCCTGGAAAATCCCATAGATGGAGGAGCCTGGTAGGCTGCAGTCCATGGGGTCGCTAAGAGCTGGACACGACTGAACAACTTCACTTTCCCTTTTCACTTCCATGCACTGGAGAAGGAAATGGCAACCGACTCCAGTGTCCTTGCCTGGAGAATCCCAGGAATGCGGGAGCCTGGTGGGCTGACGTCTCTGGGGTCGCACAGAGTCGGACACTACTGAAGCGACTTAGCAGCAGCAGCAGCAGGACAAAGGCTCATTGTTTTTGCACACTGTTCAGCCTCTAGTCTTATTTTTATTCAACTATATTTTATAAATGAATTGTTTATTTAAATTAACATAAGCATATATATTGAAGAAGGCAATGGCACCCCACTCTAGTACTGTTGCCCGGAAAATCCCATGGATGGAGGAGCCTGGTAGGCTGCGGTCCATGGGGTCGCTAAGAGTCGGACACGACTGAGCAACTTCACTTTCACTTTTCACTTTCATGCATTGGAGAAGGAAATGGCAACCCACTCCAGTGTTCTTGCCTGGAGAATCCAATGGACGGAGAAGCCTGGTGGGCTGCAGTCCATGGGGTCACAGGGAGTCGAACACGACTGAAGCGACTTAGTAGTAGAAGTAGTAGTAGTAAGCATATATACAATAAGGGATATCCATATTGCAACTTAAGTGAAAGTGAGTGAAGTCGCTCAGTCATGTCTGAGTCTTTGCAACCCCATGGACTGTAGCCTACCAGATTCCTCCATCCATGGGATTTTCCAGGCAAGAATACTGGAGTGGGTTGCCATTTCCTTCACATCTTCCCCACCCAGGGATTGAATCTGGGTCTCCCTCATTGTAGGCAGACACTTTACCTTCTAAGCCACCAGGGAATTCCATTGCAACTTAGGTGTAATGCAAATCTAAAGTTCACAATTAACAATTCAAGCATTTGCCTCTGATGCTAATTAAATAGCGTCCTTCTTGTAAGCAACTCTATAAATACCATTATAGACAAACTATACACAGTGTCTATACTAAAAACTGATGGCAGATAGCAGGTAAGTTGGAAAAATAATTACTGAACTAACAATACTCATGTAAAGATTACTTTAACCACACAGCCAAAACTAAAAATTAACCTAACAATATATATTAAAGCATATATCTTTTTAAAAAAACTGAAAAAGAGTATATACGTATGTGTGTATAACTAAATTTACTGTGTTATATGTCTGAAACTAACATGATGTTGTAAATCAACTGTACTTTGATAAAAAGCAAAAAACATATATCCCTTTTAGCCTATGATATTATTATTAATTAGCACTTTCTATACTACAGATTTTAGAGAAGGCAGTGGCGACCTACTCCAATACTCTTGCCCGGAAAATCCCATGGACGGAGGAGCCTGGTAGGTTGCAGTCCATGGGGTCGCCAAGAGTGGGGCACGACTGAGCGACTTCACTTTCACTTTTCACTTTCATGCACTGAAGAAGGAAATGGCAACCCACTCCAGTGTTCTCGCCTAGAAAATTCCAAAGACAGGGGTGCCTAGTGGGCTGCTGTCTTTCGGGTCGCACAGAGTCGGACACGACTGAAGCGACTTAGCAGCAGCATACTACAGATTATCTGCTTATTAAATATATAAATAAATTGATCCATCACTTACGTATTATCTCTAGGCCACATAATATACTGTGCTATACACATAAACATATGACTAAAGTGAATCCTTAAAACCTGATGCATGAGATGAACTTATTTTCAAGTACAATTTAAATGAATGTAAAATACACATTTTTATTGCTAATCATGTGTACACATTCCCTCAGCATAAGAATTATATTTTAATACATTATGCTAACAAAAAATGAGCAAAACATGTTTCTTTTCAAGATAATTTATATTATCAAGTCATGCATGAGAGTAATGAGATTAATAATAGAAAGTATAGATTTATTCACTCTCTGGATGATAAATCATGACAAGTCATTAAAGTCATTTAATTCTGATACAGTAAAACCATGTGATGGCAGAGAGAATGGATAATACTATTTAGAACAGTTCATGCCTAGTTGATGAGATAAAATTAAGTCAGAGTTGTTAGTAGTGTTTTAAAATTGTTTTGCATTAATAGAAATCTGGTAACTTTGAATGGAATGTAAATCATAGGAGAATAGAATGCTCCCTTTGATGATTTCAATACCACATGTGAAAAGAACATTCCAAGCTAGTATCTCTTACAGTTTATGACTCATAATGATTGAGTTCTTTCTTACATAAAACAGGTCAATAGTCTCCCACAACTTAAGTTAAAATATAAACATAAAGACATGAACTTTTAATTGTGTTTAAATATACAAACAATTGTTTGTATGCTTATTATTCCTGGGTAAACTATTATTTTCCTTATGTTTTATAATTTTATTTTTATTATCATTGTTTTAAAGTTAATAAACACCTGGCTCATAGCTCAAAAGTTATAAAGGGATTTCTCCTGCTTACCTCTTTCACATACCTACTTCTTTTGGAATATCCCAGTGAGTTTACTGGGCAATCTTTAAGAGATACTTCACTTAAAGTACATATATTTGCTTATATATATATTCATTTCCCCACTGTTCTTTTCACAAATGTTTTAGCACAATATACAACTGTTCTAAAACTTTTCATTTTTTTTTTTTGCTTAGTGTTTACTTAGAAAATCTAAAGGCCCTCTTGTTAAATGAAAAAGTTATATCTATTTTATATACCAAAACATTTATCAAAAATTTTTAAAGTGAGATATATTATCAATAATATGTACATTTTTAATTGATATATTCATTTTACATTTAGAAATAGATCTAATTATTACCATTATTTTGAAATGAATTAGTTTAAGCTTATAATTTTTGCTACCTATGAACGTGTTAAACATTAGGAAATATCAAAGCTATCTATTGGCAATTCTATTCCTGACTACTGTTAATGTACTGTGGTTTGTGGACTGGGAACACAATTTAAATAAGTGCTCAACTTTGCATCTTAATGTGAATAAAACTTTTGCTTGTCTGCTTTGATCTGTTTATGACTCAAGATCTTAGACAACTGAATAGTCTCCAAGGGTCTGCAAACTGCTGTTAATGCACCCATTTACAGGAATTTGCTGTTGCTAAGTTGCTCAGTCTTGGCTGACTCTTCGCAACCCATGGACTGCAGCACAACAGACTTCCCTGTCTTTCACTATTTCTCAGAGTTTGCTCAAACTCATGTCCACTGAGTCAATGATGCTATCCAACCATCTCATTCTCTGTCACCCTTTCTCCTCCTGCCTTCAATCTTTCCCAGCATCAGGCTCTTTTCCAGTGAGTCAGTTCTTCACATCAGGTGGCCAACATACTGGAGATTCAGCTTCAGCATCGGTCCTTCCAGTGAATATTCAGGGTTGATTTTCTTTAGGACTGACTGGTTTGATCTCCTTGCTGTCTAAAGGGCTCTCAAGAGTCTTATACAGCACCACAATTCAAAAGCATTGATTTTTTGACACTCAGCCTTCTTTATGTCCAACTCTCACATCCGTACATGACTACTCGAAAAACCATTAGATGGACCTTTGTCATCAAAGTTTTATCTCTACTTTTTAATATGCTGTCTAGGTTGGTCATAGCTTTTCTTCCAAGGAGTGAGCATCTTTTAATTTCATAGCTGCACTCACCATCTGCAGTGATTTTGGAGCCCCCCAAAATAGTCTCTCACTGTTTCCACTGTTTGCCCATCTATTTGCCATGAAGTGATGGGACCAGAAGCCATGATCTTAGTTTCCTGAATGTTGAGTTTTAAGCCAAGTTTTTCACTCTCCTCTTTCACTTTCATCAAGAGGCTCTTTAGTTCTTCCCTTTCTGCCATAACGGTGGTGTCATCTGCGTAGCTGAAGTTATTGACATTTCTCCCCGGCAAACTTGACTTTAGCTTGTGCTGCATCCAGCCTGTCATATCCCATGATATACTCTGCATATATGTTAAACAGGGTGAAAATATACAGCCTTGTTATACTCCTTTCCCAATTTTGAACCAGTCAGTTGTTCCATGTATTGTTCTAACTGTTGCATCTTCACCTGTATACAGGAAATCAGGAGATAGATAAAGTACTCTGGTATTCCCATTTGTAAAAGAATTTTTCACATTTTGGCAAGAATACTGGAGTGGTTTGCCATTTCTTCCTCTGGTGCACCATGCTTAATCAGAACTTTCAACTTTGACCCATCCATCTTGTGGGGCCCTGCACATCATGGGTCATAGCTTCATTGAGTTACACAAGCCCCTTTGTGAGAACGAAGCTGTGATCCATGAAGGGGATATTAGCATTAACACTTAGAAAAAAACACCAATCACTAATTTTTATAGTTTCTCAAAATAAAAGCCTCAAAGTAAATTGAAAAACATATACAAGACTTGCGTGCCAAAAATTACAAAATAGTGATGAAATAAAATAAAGATCTAAATAAATGTTGGGATATATTATAGTGTTGTCCAGACAACTTAATATAGTAATGATGTTCATTTTTTCCCAACTGATACACAGATGTATCCCAATTCTTATCAAAATCACAGCAAAATTTTTATAGATATAAATAAGCTTATTATAAAATTTATATGTAAAGGCAAAGGAATCAGAGTAGCTAAAATGAATGTTTGTTGCATTTATGTTAATGGGCTTATTTTATTATTTATTATTTTTAAAAAGTTGGAATTTTATGGTGTCATATATCTAATATTTTCCTTGTGTATCTTATTTTGATATCATGCTCTGTGGGTTTCTTTATTGAAATACAGTTGATTTACAACATTGCATTAGTTTCAGCCATACAGCAAAATGATCCAGTTATGCATTATTTTTCAGATTACTTTGAAAGACCAAATGCTGAAAGCTATAAAACATTGATCAAAGTAATTGAAGATAATGTGAAGAAATAGATATCTCATGTCCTGGATTGGAAGAATTAGTGTTAAAATGGCCATAATACTCAAAGAAATCTACATGTTTAACGTGATCCCTATGAAAATGTCTATGATACTTTTCATAAACTAGAATACATTTTCCTAAAATTTTACGTTTTTTTTTGCACTGTAAATATATATGTATGTGTTATATATGAATAATATATAAAATGTGCATGTTTTGAAAGTAAAACTGAAAGTCACTCAGTCATGTCTGACTCTTTGCAATTCCATGGACTATACAGCCCATGGAATTCTCTAGGCCAGAACAGTGGAGTGGGTAGCCATTCCCTTCTCCAGGGGATCTTTCCAACCCAAGGATCGAACCCAAGTCTCCCACATTGCAGGAGGATTCTTTAGCAGCCTTTAGGGAAGCTCTGTGTATGTTTTATATATATATATGTGTGTGTGTGTGTGTGTGTGTGTGCATGTGTATATTCAATATTTTATGATGATGATGATAAAGTCTAAATCCACATGAGATTTATTTTGTTATTTTGTATGCTATTCAGATTTAACTAATTTTTATCTTTTAAACTTATTTTGAAAAACATTTTTACCCACCTATTTTGAATACATTATTAATCATATAAAGGGTTATTTCAATTCCCTTTCTATCTTACAAAGCATTATTTCAGTTCAGAATAACAAGGTTCTTTAGAAAAGTAAGATTAAGTAATTAATAATAAACCTACATATGAAATTATTCCCCATGCAAGCATCCTTACTCATATTTAATTCTACTTGTTGTTGTTCTTTACTCACAAAGCCCTGTTGTAAAAATTGCAACCCCATGGACTACAGCCCACCAGGCTCCTCTGTCCATGGGATTTCCTGGCAAGGATACTGGAGTAGGTTGCCATTTCCTTCTCCAGGGTATCTTCCTGACCCAGGGATCGAACTTAAGTCTCCTGCATTGGCAGGAGCCACTGAGCTACCAGGGAAGCCACATAAATTCTATTAATCCAATCAAATCTTTAAAGGACAAAACGATACCAGGATGCAATACAAAGACAACAAAAAAGGAAAAATATTTAAGAATTACAGAAATGTGCCTAAAATGACTGTGTCTAGAAGTCAAACACAAAAATAAAAAGGAAAATATAGAATTCTTTGATACCAAGAATCAGTTAACTATGTCCCCTCTGCTAAAGAAACTCAAACAGTGCCTGGAAACTGTTACAGATTAGTAGGAAATAACTTGGGCTAATTCACACTTCTATGGAATTATATGGAGTATATAGCATATCACCCAGAAATTTTATGTCCATAAATATCAGTACTTTAGTTTTGAATATGTAAAATCAGTTATACTTTAATTCATGTGCTTGCTTTCTGGTCAGCAAGTGGCATCAGTTGCCTGTTATTAGCAATGGAAGACAAGCACTTCTGCCTACTGCATCTTGGTATCTGAGTCATCAAGGAAATATCAACACTGGAAGGAACACTGCTTTACTCTCGTGGAGAAGAGAGGAGTAAGATCAGCTTCAGTAGTGAGCTTCAGTCTCCCATGGACAGCAGGTTCCTCTAGGCAGCCAGCCAACCCCGGGCAGATGACCTGCACTCACGCTTCTTGTGCTGCAGCAGAAGGCCTGTATCCATCCCCTCCCTGTAGGAGACAGATACAGCAGTGGGCTGACCAGATGCCATATGACATACACACTTAGGTGAACAAATGAGTGCACAGTGAGTGTGAAACAGGGAAAGATTTACCCCACAAAATGTTAAGTCAGGCATGGTAAGAAAGTGTTCTGGACCCAACACCCATTCTTATGTGATTGAGAAAAAGTCCAAAGACAATGATGAAGCTTTTCCCAACAGCTTCATGGTGAATTTTGCCTTTTTCATAGTTTTACCTTGGCACTAAAAATAGAATATAAGCACCAAGGACAACTCCAGAGACAAGCCATTAGAAAATGAAAGTGATTCATTTTACACGATTTATAATGCAGCTAAAAGCCCAGAAAACAAAACAGAGCAGAACAAAACAGGAATCTAAAACAGGAGAGAGAGAAGTCGATTCATTTCAATTATTTTTATATTGAATATCCTTGTTACAAAATGCTTTGCAACCTGATTTACACATCTTGTTTTTGCTCTTCACAAAAAACCTGAATGTCAGAAATCAGGTATTTTTGTTAGCAATTTATTGGAATGAAAATTGAACTTTAGAGTTATTCATATAATGTGTCAGAAACATTTTAATCATAAATTGCATCTTATAGTTCAGTTCAGTTCAGTCATTCAGTCATGTCCGACTCTGAGACACCATGGATAGCAGCACGCCAGGCCTCCCTGTCCAGCACCAACTCCCAGAGTTTACTTATAGTTGTTTGCTTTCAATTTCCAGCATTTCTGTGTTTTGCTTTTCTAGTAATATAGTCTTTATAAAGTAAGGATGGCTTCTTAAAATCAAGTATACTGTTCAGTAAAGAACATCAGATGCTAGAAAACAGAAATTTATATGACAACTTGGGTTTTATAATATGAAAATTTCATAATTCAAAAAAATTCAAAATAGATGAGAACTTAATAAATTCACTTTAATATTTCCTAAAATAAGCATTGTATTATGGCAGGCTAGGCAATGGCACCCCACTCCAGTACTCTTGCCTGGAAAATCCCATGGACGGAGGAGGCGCAGTCCATGGGATCGCTGAGGGTCGGACACAACTGAGTGACTTCACTTTCACTTTTCACTTTCATGCATTGGAGAAGGAAATGGCAACCCACTCCAGTGTTCTTGCCTGGAGAATCCCAGGGACGGAGGAGCCTGGTGGGCTGCCGTCTATGGGGTTGCACAGAGTCGGACATGACTGAAGCGACTTAGCAGTAGCAGTAGCAGTAGGTTAATAAAGGAGAGATAAGAAGGACTTTTTCAGTGAACAACAAAAAGGAACAGAGGAAAACAATATAATGGGAAAGACTAGCAATTTACAGAAAATTAGAGATACTAAGGGAACACTTCATACATAGATGGGCACAATAAAGGACAGAAACCGCAAAGGCCTAATAGAAGCAGAACAGATTAAAAACAGCTGGCATGAATACATGGAAAAACTATCCAAAAGAAGGTCTTAATTACCCAGATAACCACGATGGCATGGTCACTCACCTAGAGCCATAAATCCTGGAGTGTGAAGTCAAGTGGGCCTTAGGAAGCATTACTACAAATAAAGCTAGTGGAGATGATGGAATTGCAGCTGAGCTATTTAAAATCCTAAAAGATGACGCTGCTAAAGTGCTGCACTCATTAAGTCAGCAAATTTGGAAAATTCAGCAGCGGCCACAGGACTAGAAAAAGTCAGTTTTCATCCTAAACCCACAGAAAGGCAATGCCGAAGAACATTCAAACTATAGTAAAAATGTGCTTATTTCACATGATATTGAGGTATGCTCAAAATCGCTCAAAGCAGGCTTTGATAGTACATGAACCAAGAACTTACAGATGCACAAGCTGTATTTAGAAAAGGCAGAGGAAGCGAAGCAGAGAACAAATTGTCAACATCCCTTCAATCATAGATAAGACAACAGAATTCCAGAAAAACATCTACATCTGCTTCATTGGCTATGTTAAAGCCTTTGACTGTGTGGATCACAACAAACTCTGGAAAATTCCTAAAGAAATGGGAATACCAGACCACCTTACCTGCTTCCTGCAAAACCTTATGCATGTCAAGAAGTGACAGAACCAGACATGGAACAATGGACTGGTTCAAAATTGGGAAAGGAGTACATCAAGGCTGAATACTGTCACCCTACTTGTTGAACTTATATTCAGAGTACATCATGCAAACTGCTGGGCTGGATGACTCACAAATTGGAATCAAGATTGCTGGGAAAAATATCAACAACCTCAGATATGCAAATGACACTAGTCTAATAAGGGGACAGCAAAGGATGAGATGGTTGGATGGCATCACCTACTCAATGGAAATGAGTTTGAGCCAACTCCTGGAGACAGTGAAGGACAGAGAAGGCTGGTATGTTGCAGTCCATGTGTTTGCAAAGAGTCGGACACAACTTAGCAACTGAACAACAGGTTAATAATATATTCTTATTGAAAATGGACTGTGAAAATGGATGTTAAGTGATAAACAAAATTGTTAAAAATTTTATCCATATTCAGAGTAAAAAACAGTTTTGGATTCAGAGGACAAGCTACAGCTTCACAGTAAAACAGTGCTGATCATTCAGGTGTGTCTGACTCTTTGCAACCCCATGGACTATAGCCTGCCAGGCTCCTCTGTTCATGGAATTCTCCAGGCAAAAATACTGGAATAGGTGTGTTTAGTCGCTCAGTTATGTCCGACTCTTTCTGATGGTCAAAGACTGTAGCCCACAAGGCTACTTGGTCCATTGGGATTCTGCAGGCAAGAATACTGGAGTGGGTTGCCATGCCCTCCTCCAAGGGATCTTCCAAACCCAGGGATAGAACCCAGGTCTCCTGCATTGCAGGTGGATTCTTTACTGTCTGAGCCACCAGAAGAGTAGGTAGCCATTACTTTCTCCAGGGGATTGTCATGACCAAGGGATTGAACCCAGGTCTCCGGCATTGCAGGCAGATTTTTTACCATCTAAGACAACAGGAAAGTCCAATTTCAAGATAGTTCACTTAAATAGAACCTGAAAGATCTCAAAGTGGCAAATAGTTATATCAAACATTTATTTCATTCGGGAATTTGTAACTTCATGTGTGCATCTCTAAATGCCGACTACAACTTGCCTATAGATTAGATTTTAAAATCTACTAGTAAAGTTGTAGATTAAAACTTGAGCCAGTGTTTCCCTGAGGATAAAAATCAAAGAGTTCAGTCTAACTGTATAAGCATTTGCTCTTACACAAGAATATAATTTAGACTCACTTGTACGAATAGCTTTATTTCTTTCCAAATAATGTTTAATATTGTAATCTGCTTTCCTTATTTCAAGAATGTTCTCCTTATCATTACATCATTAATTTCAAATTCACTCTCTCATAATTAATTCAAATCTTTTATATGCTCCATGGAGAAGGAAATGGCAATCCACTCCAATATTCTTATCTGGGAAATCCCATGGACAGAGGAGCTGGCTGTCTTCAGCTCATGGGGTCACAAAGTCAGACACAACTTGGCAATTAAACAACAATATTGTATATGCTAAACAAGTCCTAGTAACTACCATTTTATTGAGAGATTTTAATTTTTTAAACAAAGTATATTTATATACTAGGAAAGAAAAACTAACATTTACATATTTTAAATGTACATTAGCTACAAAAATATTATCTAAGTTTCAATAGGAACACACATAGTATTAATTTTTACCTCTTTGATTAGTAGAATTTCTTGGTTATTAGTTGTATATAAATGATCTATCTTAATATCTTCATTCATGTCTATATGAATATTTACAGGAACCAGAGATCAAATTGCCAACATCCCTTGGATCATCAAAAAAGCAAGAGAGTTTCAGAAAAACATCTACTTCTGCTTTATTTACTATGCCAAAGCCTTTGACTGGGTGGATCACAACAAACTGGGAAATTCTTAAAGAGATGGGAATATCAGACCACCCAACATGCCTCTTGAGAAACCTGTATGCAGGTCAAGAAGCAACAGTTAGAACTGGACATGAAACAGCAGACTGGTTCCAAATTGGGAAAGGAGTATGTCAAGGCTGTATACTGTCACCCTGCTTATTTAACTTATATGCAGAGTATATCATGCGAATTGCTGGCTGGAAGAAGCACGAGCTAGAATCAAGATTGCCAGAAGAAATATCAATAACCTCAGATATGCAGATGACACCACCCTTATGGCATATAGCAAAGAAGAACTAAAGAGCCTCTTGATGAAAGTGAAAAAGGAGAGTGAAAAAGTTGGCTTAAAACTCAACATTCAAAAAACCAATATCATCGCATCTGGTCCTATCACTTCATGGCAAATAGATGGGGAAAAAATGAAAACGGTGAGAGACTTTATTTTGAGGGGCTCCAAAATCACTACAGATGGTGACTGCAGCCATGAAATTAAACAAGACACCTGCTCCTTGGAATGAAAGCTATGATCAACCTAGATAGCATATTAAAAAGCAGAAAGGTTTTTTTTGCCACAAAGGTCCATATAGTCAAAGCTATGGTTTTTCCAGTAGTTGTCATGTATGGATGTGAGAGTTGGACTATAAAGAAAGCTGAGTGCCAACGAATTGCTGCTTTTGAACTATGGTGTTGGAGAAGACTCTTGAGAGTCCCTTGGATAGCAAGGAGATCCAACCAGTCCATCCTAAAGGAAATCAGTCCTGAATATTCATTGGAAGGAATGATGCTGAACCTGAAACTCCAATACTTTGGCCACCTGATTTGAAAAACTAACTCATTTGCAAGACCCTGATGCTAGGAAAGATTTAAGGCAAGAGGACAAAGGAATGACAGAGGATGAGATGGTTGGATTGCATCACCGACTCAATGGACATGAGTTTGAGTAGGCTCCAGGAGTTGGTGATGGACAGGAAAGTCTGGTGTGCTGCAGTTCATGGGGTCACAAAGAGTTGGACAGGACTGAGCAACTGAGCTCATCTGAAGAGAGAGCATTATATAGAAGGGCCCAGGGGTGAAGGGATCTAAGAATCTGAAAGAGGACCCCTGGAGCTAGAATTGAAGCCTGGCATGCTGCAGTCCATGGGGTCACCTAGAGTCAGACAGGACTGAGTGACTGAGATGACTGAACTGAACCAAACTGACACATTTGCAATTAAGGTGCAAAATACTGTCTATTTATTAGGTATTTTAAGACAATGAGAAAAATATCAACAGCTAAAAAGTTCATTTTTCTCCAGCAAAACTACACTGAAATTTTATAATCTTAATATTCTTACAGGGGCACAGCAGTTAATAAGCACTACAATGAGTTAACTTGATGAACATAGATAAATAGATTATCTGTCTAAATAAATGGGTAGGGTTTTTCTGTTTTGAAATGGACTCATATGCACCAGTGAACACAATTAACATCTTAAATATGTTGTACGGTAAACTTCATACAGAATGAAATTCATATTTCTTGAATGTGTTTCTCTTTAGAATGGATAAGTTTTTTTTCTCTCTCATTGGAAGCAATTGCTAACTTCATCACTCGTCTCTGTCTCTTGTTCTCATTATCCAATGACCATTTCCATTAGCTCAACATCCAAGACTACTACACACTTTTTAACTACAGAGTCTATATAGTTGTTAATAATCTAGAGAAATAAATGTACCTTCCCCAGATACCATTTAACAATTACTCAAGCAAGGATAAACTATGACCATGGAGACTGTAATCTCACTCACCATCTGCTTTTCCTTTGAATTGTTTAAGAGACAATCACAGAACAGACTAAGAAAATAATTCCACTTTATTGGAATAATGAGTTATTTTCATATATACTTTAAGAACTGATTAATATAAATTCATAGAAACAAATTATTTTGGTCACATTCACTATTCCTATTAAATGAAGAATATTTCAGGATATGGAAGATAGTAAAAAGCATTATTTTGTTTATTGTTACTCATCATATCTTCTTGAGTTAGTTTTGTAAATCAATATATTCACACAAGAAAATATGTTTTTATTCTAAATCAATACAATGAAGAAATGTTTGTTGTTTAAATGCTGATATCATATGCTTCAATGCATCTGCCTACTTTGAAATATTAGAATATTATGAGTATGTTAAAAATGTTAATGCATTAATGTAAAGTGAAACCAAAAGGAAATATTGATTTAATTTAGGTTTATTAAATAGCCTAGGGGAAATGTGAGATCCAATAATACAATATTTAATGAATTAAAGTTTAATGAAAATTCACTTTTGCTAAATTTTGTAATTGTGCTTATATCTATTTTATAATGTAAGTGTTTGCAACATGGTCAATAAAACAAAGACAGTGACTGCATGTAAAAGTTGAAATCACTTATATGAGAGGTACTCAATTGGCCTTAGTCATATTTTCTTTCACTGAGAATTTTGAGGATGATAAAATATATATGTATTTTTATTTCTTTAAATGTAACATTCTATTCTTGTCTTTTTCAGGCAAATATTACATGACATTTAAAAACATTGCTACTGCTAAGTCACTTCAGTCGTGTCCGACTCTGTGCGACCCCATAGATGGCAGCCCACCAGGCTCCTCCGTCCCTGGGATTCTCCAGGCAAGAACACTGGAGTGGGTTGCCATTTCCTTCTCCAATGCATGAAAGTGAAAAGTCAAAGTGAAGTCGCTCAGTCCTGTCCGACTCCTAGCGACCCCATGGACTTCAGCCCACCAGGCTCCTCTGTCCATGGGATTTTCCAGGCAAGAGTACTAGGGTGGGGTGCCATTGCCTTAATATATAATTGTTATACACCCACACACACATACATATATTTTCTTTTGTACTCAGATTCTTTTCTATGACTATGTGCTAACTTGACAGGCAAAATATTTAAGTTTGCATTATAACTTTGAAAAATTACCAGATGAACCCATTCATGCAGCTTATTTTTGGTAATTTCACAAAGACAAATTTTAATTATTTGAAATTCATCAAAAGCATTTTCTTGAAGATACATCAATAATGCAGTGAAGCACAGAATTCATTCAAAACGGGCTAATCATAAAATCATAACTTAATGAAATGATTGTTACAAAATGGCATGGCCATACTTATTTTAAGCCAAACATAGTCAACTAGAGTCACTAAGGATGTTAATTTCTGAAATAAAAACCAAATATAAATGTAAATATCCTTATTTATGCCAATGATTTGAATATAATAAGAACATGAATTGTTAAATAATTCTACATTTTAAGGTCAAATCAGTTCAGTTCAGTTCAGTCGCTCAGTCATGTCCAACTCTTTGCGACCCCATGAATTGCAGCATAAGAGGTTACAAAAAAGAAATCTGAGAATATTAAAAATAATAAGGCTAGGAAAATTTCCCACAAGATAGCAACAATTATGATGAAACTATGGTATGATGTTTGTAAAGTAGTATAATAGATAAAGAGTTAAAGGGAATAGAAAAAAAAATAAGAAACCATGTCATTTTAACCTGTAAATCTATTTACTACAGAAGCATTAGAAATCTATGGGAAAATTCATTCAGTAAAGATCATTAGATAGTTGGCTATCCATAGGGAGAAAAATAAAGTTTGATCCAAGCATACCTCTTGATATATAACTCTCAGATAGATTAATAACATAAATATTTAAACAAAAATTCCCAAATGATATTCAGAAAATAAGATACTATATTTATGATAGTGAACAGAACAGTAACTGTTTTAAAAAATAAAAGCACAATGGAAAATTAAATTATATATTTGGTAATATTTAAAACATTTTTTCCTGAACAACAAAAGATAAAATTAGTAACATTAAAAATATAAGCCACAAACTGAGGAAAGATACTTCAAAACATATAACTAACCAAAGATCATCATTGAAAATATATACAAAATTTCTGCAAAACATTAATTTTAAATATACCTAATTAAAAATACACAAAGGATACAATTAAACACAAAGTTGAAGAATTCTGAGTTCTCAACAAATGTGTGAAAAAAGGTTGAATTTAAAAAAAAAAAAAAGGTTGAATTTTACACATAATCTAGATAGTAGATAATGAAATGAGACATCATTTTACTGACATCAGATTGACAAATATAAAAATGCCTGATGTTTATAAGAATTTCATTGATGTAAAATCAAGATAACATTTATGCATGAATTAGAAAAATTAGCACCCACTCCAGTACTCTTGCCTGGAGAATCCCATGGATGGAGGAGCCTGGTAGGCTGCAGCCTGTGGGGTCGCTAAGAGTCGGACCCTACTGAGCGACTCACTTTCACTTTTCGCTTTCATGCATTGGAGAAGGAAATGGCAACCCACTCTGGTGTTCTCGCCTGGAGAATCCCAGGGACGGGGGAGCCTGGTGGGCTGCCGTCTATGGGGTCGCACAGAGTCGGACACGACTGAAGCGACTTAGCAGCAGCAGCAGCAGCAACCACTCTGGAGACCAATTATTAATAAAGTTAAATACTATTACTCAGAAATTCTATTTCTAATCACATACATACATACACGCAAACACACACATAAACATAAACACACTATTCCAGAGTAAAGGCACAGTGGAGATTCTACCCAACTCATACCCTATGCTTATAACCTTAATACCAAAACATAAGAAACACAGTACGAGAATAAACTTACTTATAGGTCAAGTTCTTAATGAAGTGTATGGGAAAATCTTATTCTTAACAAAGCAGTATCAGCAAAGTATAAAATGGGTAATAGAACTACCATGTGAGTTATTCCAAGAATGCATGGCTGCTTAAACATTAGAAAAAATCATTAAGTGCAGTTCATCAAATAAACATAATAAAGAAGAAAACATACATTCATTAGATATTTTAAAATGAGCATAGCAAATGTGTTGGATATAAAATCAGCATACAAGGTCCATTTCTGCAAACAATGAAACATATTTTAAAAATTAGTGTAAAAGGATGCCATTTTACAACAGCATACCCATAGGAAGTACAAAAGAAGTAAACTGATAAAAACATAAATAAGACCTCTATGAGACAAAAAATACCTCCTAAACAGGCAAGAGAACATCTTACAAGTTCTTAGAAGGAAATAATACTGGTAAAATGTAAATTCTCTGCTAACTGAACTATAGATTCAACAAAATTCAAATCAAAATTGAAAAATGATTTTTTTATGGACCCTGGTATAAGAGGGGCTCAAAAATTTATATGAATATGCAAAGGGCCAGAATACACAAGTCCCTATGTATAAGAATTACAAAGTGAGAAAATTCATCAGACCCAATACCAAGCATCACTTATAATTTATAGTAATTAAGAGGATATGATTTTGGCTTTCTTATGGACATATGATCAATTTAACATAGTGACTTCAGAAGCATATACACAAATATATGAGAAATTTGATATATTACACAGATGAAAATGCAGATGGGAGTAAGATGACTGATTTATAAACAAATTGTACTGTTTTGGAACAGTTTTAAATTTATAGAAAAATATAGTTTCCTTGCAGCTCACACCCACTTTTCCCTATTATTAATGCCTTATATTAAAAAGGTGTATGTTTTTATTGCTTAAGGTACATTTGTTATTGAATAATCAGTAACATAATAACTACTTATACATTACTTTTAGATAGCATCTTTATTTTCTTTCCATTCACATAGTGTTAACCTAAATGTATTTTTCTGGTTCAGGAGTCACACCCCCCTCCAAGATATCACATAACCTTAGTCAGTATATCTCCTTATTCACCCCTTGGTTTTGAGAATTTCTTAAAGTTTCCTGTTTTAATGACCTTGACAATTTTGGGAAGTAATGATCATGTATTTGTAGAAAGTCCCTCAAATTAGACTTGTTTATTTCTCTCGTGGTTATACTTTTCTCACGGTTTTGGTTTTAGAGCAGAGGATCATAGATGAAGGTGAAGTTTTATTATAACATATCAAGGATACATGCTATCAACATGGCATCAGTGTTGTAGTTGACTTATTGAACTTAATCACCTGGACAAAGTAGTATTTGTCAGATTTTTCCTTTCTAAAGGTAATATTATGTCATTTCCATACTGTACTCAAAAGGAGAAACTCAACATGCACAGCTGAAACAAGGAGCAAGGAGTTAAATCCTACTTCTTGAAGGACAGAATATCCCCATAGGTTATTTCTAATTCTTCTGCATTCAATATATTTAAAAAAATTATTTGTTTATATCGGAATCAGATTGTTTCTGAATTAGCCATGGGGAGCTCTTTCATTTAGTTTTCGAGTTCCTTTGCCATACCTCATCATTGCTGTATTTATTTTTTTTTAAATAAATCCTTACTGGAACTACAAGTTATTGCAGTATCATCTTGTCTACTTCCTGCCTTGGTTCTAGAATCACCATTTCTCTAAGGAATCCTTGAGGTTTTTTTTTTTTTCTTTTTCTTTTTTTGCAGAATGGTTTGTCAGATTTTTTGTACAGACCAAAAATGGAAAAACCCCAAAGCTTTATTAATATTGGAATGAGTAAATATATTGTGGAGTATTCACACAATGGGAAATTACACAGTAATGAATATGAATAATCTATAGCCTCAAGCATCCATATGGATGAATCTCACAAAAATGCTGAGCTTAAGTTTCAAATTACAGTAGATTGGATATAATGTAATTCTATTTATAATAGAATCATGCATACTTCCTTATAAGAGATCATTTGGTTAGATTTCTATTGTTATTGTAACAAATTACTAATTATTGTAACAAACATGTTTGTTAGTATAAATAGACCTTACAGTTCTGAATCAAGTCAAGAGTTCTAAATGGGTCTCAATGGGCTAAAACTAAAAGTTTGACAGGGCTGCATTCCTTTAGCAGGGTCTAAAGGAGTATTCCTTCCTTTGACATTTCCATTTTCTAAAGGTCACCACATTCCTTAGCTCGTGGGCCCCTTCCTCCATCCCAGCGCTACCTATGTCAGGCTGCATTCTTCTCATGCTGCCATCTCTTTAATTCTCCATTTTTGCCTCCATCTTCCACACATATGGCCCTTATGATTTCAGGGGACCCATCTTGATAATGCAGAATAAAATCCTAACTGTAAGGTTTGTTGATTAACCAAGCTAACTCCATCTGCAACCTTATCTCCCCTATGTCATGAAATGAAACATGTTTATAGGTTCCAGGGTTAAGCACATGGTAGGGGCATCATTCTGCCTACTAAAATTATCATTCAAAAATTAATTACATATTTGAATTCCTGTATCGCTAGTAAAACAATGAATAAAACTAGGGCAGTGATTCTCACTGAAGTTAGAAGAATGATTCCTTCCAAGAAGAAGACAAAGAAATATAAACAGAAAAAAGGAAAATGTATCAGCCTCTCATGCGTCAGTGACCGATTTCTTAAACAAAAGTTTCAAGTGGACTCATTGTTAATCTTTATCCTGCAACAGTGGGCACAGTGTTGAGGTACTATGTGTTCTACAATTTGGAATTATTTGTTGTTTTTGCCCTTACAATTTTAAAGGTCATTAAGTGCTTTTCAAAACCCATTTAAGATGACTCCAAATAAGCCGGTATACCCACACATGAAAAAGTAGTTATGTATTAATGTGTACACAGGTAAATACTTCAATTAAAATGAAAATCTTTGGAGTAAAAGTACTGAATTCATCACATTTTTCATCTGTTTGACCTGTATATGCCACAGAAGCCTGGCTTGCATCAACTTGGTTCCTTTTACATCAGGCTTCAGGTAAGGTTTCATGACTGGAAGGCATGGACAGAAGATTGAGAATTCAGTAGTTAGGGAGAAAAAAACATATTTATAAAAATTTTAGTGAATATTTAGAAAAACATATAGTTGTAATCCATTTTGTTAACATGTGAAGGACTGATTTTGAAGCTGAAACTCCAGTACTTTGGCCACATGATGAGAAGAGCTGACTCATTTGAAAAGACTCTGACGCTGAGAAAGATTGAGGGCAGGAGGAGAAGGGGACAACAGAGGATGAGATGGTTGGATGGCATCACCAACTCAATGGACATGGGTTTGGGTAGACTCTGGCAGTTGGTGATGGACAGGGAGGCCTGGCATGCTGCGGTTCACCGGGTTGCAAAGAATCGGACACGACTGAGCGACTGAACTGGAACTGGAACTGGAAAAGCTCAGTGACTTTCTTATTAAACATAAATCATTTTGTTGTTATTGCTATTGCCATTCCTCCTTTCTCCTCCAACTCTTTATTTTTCTTCATTTTTTCTCATTTTTTCCTTAACTTCCTCCTCTTCCCTTTTCTATATAGTCTTTGTCTTCAGTTTCTTTTTTTCTAGTGTTTTTGCCTCTGTTCTTCAGGGAGAGTTATTACTTTACTGACTTTCCTTTAACTCAAAAAGGAAGCTCCTTTGGGGCTTCCCTGGTAGCTCAGCTGATGAAGAATCCTCCTGCAACGAGGGAGACACGAATTCGATCCCTGGGTTGGGAAGATGCCCTGGAGGAGGGAAAGACCACCCACTCCACTATCCTGGCCTAGAGAATTCCATGAACTGCATAGTTTGGACTGGGCTGTATAGTCCACTGACTGTATATAGTCCATGGGGTCACAAAGAGTTGGACTTGACTGAGCGACTTTCACTTTCACTTTTGAGTAAAAAATAAAAGTATAGAAGACCACACAACTAGGTAAAATCTCACCACTGCTTATACCAAAACATTATGTAAAAGAGTGGTTTCTAGAAGTCACTATGACTACAAGTATTTTCCATTGTTACTTCTTCTGCATCCTTTGCTTTTGTAAGATCAAAGATAAATATTTAGTGTATAGAGTAAAATGATAGAGGGAATAACTAACCATAGCTTGAAATTCAATAGATAATGGTTTTCCTTTTCATTCTGGAATAAGCAAAAAAAAAATTACTACATGAAAAATTTATTAGTATGTGAATTGTTAGGTAAAAGCTTTATGAAAATATAAAGGAAGAAACGAATTAAGAGTATTTGATTGTGATGTAGCATCATATATGACCTTAAACCTGACTATTTTTTCTTCTCTTAAAGTGACTATTTTCTCTTCTTTCCTCAATATTATTTTAAAGAATTACGAGTTGTTCTAATCATGTTAGCAATGAGGGAGAAAGTGTAAGAGAAGCTAAGTTTTTAGATTTCATGCAGTTACTAGCTTCTGCAAAAGTATTTTGACTTTCTCATATAGGTACATTAGAGAATCAAGACAGATTTCTAAATAAAAATGTGTTCATATAAGTGTATGTAAAGGTAATAATTATTATTCTACTATTTCCATGAATGACTATACATATGGGAAGCTTTATTGTATAGATATAAAGTATGCTCTCTCTGAGGTAAAACTGCCTGAATTAAAAAAATTAACTAAATTAGGACCATGTGATCAACAATAATTAACCTAACCTGTATAATCTTAGGTCAAAACCTATAAATTTAGAATAATGAATTCAAATATTTTTGTAAAGATATAAAATCTTATAAATTATCTAGAATACATTAGGCATTTATACATAATAGTAATTGCTTTATGACAAAAGCTTAATCTATGAAATTTCAGTATATATAACGCATACCTACAGTCATACATCTTAATATCAAATAAATGAATATTGCATTCTATTTATTCATATATTATTTAGCTTTTCTTAAAATAATTGATGCTTTTGAAGAGTGGTATTAGAGAAAATTCTTGAGAGTCCCTTGAACTGCAAGGAGATCAAACCAGTCAATCCTAAAGGAAATCAGTCCTGAATATTCATTGGAAGGACTGATGCTGAAGCTGAAGCCCCAGTACTTTGACTACCTGATGCAAAGAACTGACTCACTGGAAAAGACCCTGATGCTAGGAAAGATTGAAGGCAGGAGGAGAAGAGCATGACAGAGGATGAATCTGGCATCATGATGCCAGAGGTTGATGGATGGCATCATCAATTCCATGGACATGAGTTTGAGCAAGCTCCAACATGACTGAGCAACTGAACTGAACTGAAAAATAATAGGAATTTGATAATAATGAAAAGTACATAAAACATAAAATCAAGATAAATGTCCATGGTTCTTTACCATCACTGTAGGTACTACTAAAGTTATGGAACTAACTGGAGATAATGCACTGCTAATGGTTCATAATCTCATGATCATAGAAACCAACAAAAATTTAATTTTTAAATGTAGCTTAGAAAGTTTCTAATGATTTTAATATACTTTCACTCTTATGAGTCTATTGTGTGTCTGTGTTATATTTGCATTTACATGGCCAGTAGGTATTTGGATATACAAAATGGAATTTCATGACAGAGGTTGATGAGAGAAATGTTTCAAGTTCTGTCCTTATCTCTTCACTCTTTTCTGTCTATGAATTTTCTGTTGAAAACTTCACAGACTGCTGTCATTTTAACCTCCTCAGTTATGAGCCTGTCCCAGTTCTGCAACTGGCACTCTGAATTCTCTAATTAGATTCTGCATTTTCAACAGTTGCTGGTTATTTCTACATGTGAAATCCTTCCATCTACAACATTTTCTGGGAAAGGAGAACAAAATAATAAATGCACAACACTGCCACTTTATAAGTAAGAAAACTGGGTCTCAGAATTTATGTACAATACTTTGAAACACAGATTTAGTAACTAGAAAAGTAGAGGCTAAAATAGATCACTGGAGTTCAAATCTATTGTCCTTTCTATATGGCACTGTTAAATGTAAATGTATTCTAATGCATAACAATGTTATAATAATTCAGTTTTATTATATCACTGTGCTTATATCATCCAACATAATTTGTGGCCAGCACCAAGTTAATTTATTTCGTTTGCTTTACCCAGCCTTGTATATACAGAAAAGACCCTTTTCACTAAGTTATCAGAATGAACTGCTCCACATTATGCTTTGATGATAGCATTATTGCTTTGTGTTCTTTGGGGTATTACAGATTCAAAAGTATAAAGCTCATTAACATGAAACAGCTCCCTGAGGAGACGTGTTATGTGGAATCCAATGTTTACAAACATTTATAGCCTTATTCATCTAAAAGTTGCCCATTAGTTGGCAGTAAATCAGTGTGATTTGCATTGAAATACACTGTTTACCCTTAGTAGCCATGCATCTGTATATATAGAGAGACACAACTATGGAATATCATATTTTAAGTTAAAGGAATGCATTAACAAATTTAAAGGAAGATGCATTATTTATTTTAATGCACAAACCAGTGACAATTTATGAATTTTATTTTCAATAGTGGTTCATAGTTCCAATTTCTTCAAACTTAACCTTATATGTATGTGTGCTAAGTGGCTTCAGTCATGTATGACCCCATGGACTGTAGCCAGCCAGGCTCCTCTGTCCATGCTATTTGCCAGGCAAGAATAACAGAATGGGATGCCATTTCCTTCTCCAGGGGATCTTCCCAGCCCAGGGATCAAACTTGCGTCTCTTACATCTCCTGCCTTGGCAGCTGGGTTCTTTAACTAGAGTCACCTAGGAAGCCCAACTTTATAGGTATTACTTTGAATTCTGAGAAAGACTTAACATAATCATCTTAATACTGAATGGTAATATTTCATGTATTGAATTGCAATGAATTGATCTCAGTTATAATATAGGAAGTTAAGTCAGGATTTTATATTAATGTATTTATAACATGTAAGAAAATATACTCAGAATGATATGGTTGTATTATTTTATTCATTTATTTAATAAATATTCATTAAGCTCTTAAAATATGTCAGGTTTTTTACAGTGGACACTGATATAAAGGAAAGAAAGTCTCTATTGTAATCATATACATTCAAAGAAGGCACAAAAATAAAACTTAAGTCAAAAATTAGAGGACAGATAGGATATCTTTAGAAAAAAGAAGACTAAAACCACACAAGAACTGAAACAGACAAGAGCAAAATTTAGAATCTCAGTAACTTTCCTATATATCTAAACACAGAGGCACTGCATTTAGAAAAGACTTTTCCCTTCTCCTTTATATGGTCTGTGACTGAAAATCTATTTGGCCACCCAAATCTGCACTTCTTCCTCACAGAGAAAACACTGGATTGACCAAAAACTTCATTTGGGTTTTTTCATAAGGTGTTATAGAAAAATCAGAAAAACTTTTGGCCGGTCCAATATTTGCCTAACCAGAGACTATATGCTCCAGACCCATTTGTATTTGGTAAGGCCACGTCAGTAGTTCTTGCAAAGAAAATATGAATAAACTGATGGGCCTCTTTGAAGCTGAAATATTAAAAATCAGCCTTCCAGACTTCCAGTTTCTGCTCTGGTATGTAAAGAGATTGGACAGCATTGCTTCAATTATAAAGAAAAAACAACAACAACAGAACACTAAAAACACTAAATACATTGGAACACTATAATTTTATTTAGACTTGCAAGAGAATTGAGATGCAGGACAAACAGCCACCCTGTAATACGGAGAGAAAGGTGAATGTATAAAATGACAACAAAGATCTATACACAAAAGTTCCTGAGCCATAAATTGGAAGGCCATTTAAACGGTGATACTATGAAATTGCTGGGACTGAATATAGACTAACATTAACTTTAGAAATCCACAGAGCCAGTTTTGTGGTCCAGTGGGGAAGTTCCTCTTTGGTTTCATCTGCAGCTATCCCACCAGGTACTCACTTATTAAAGTCAGGAAAGACTCTGTGGCACAGGTAAGTAGACAGGAAAAGAATCATCATGAAAGATTTCCAGAGAGTTCTACCTAACAAAGTCCTGTTCATCATGGGAAAGACTTTCAGTTCACTACAGTTCAGTTCAGTCACTCAGTCATGTCCAACTCTTTGCAACCCATTGAATTGCAGCACACCAGGCCTCCCTGTACATCACCAATTCCCAAAGTTCACTCAAACTGACGTCCATCGAGTCAGTGATGCCATCCAGCCATCTCAACCTCTGGCGTCCCCTTCTCCTCCTGCTCCCAATCCCTCCCAGCATCAGGGTCTTTTCCAATGAGTCAACTCTTCGCATGAGGTGGCCAAAGTATTGGAGTTTCAGCTTTAGCATCATTCCTTCCAAAGAACACCCAGGACTGATCTCCTTTCGGATGGACTGATTGGATCTCCTTGCAGTCCGAGGGACTCTCAAGAGTCTTCTCCAACACCACAGTTCAAAAGCATCAATTCTTCAGCACTCAGCTCACTTCACAGTCCAACTCTCACATCCATACATGACCACTGGAAAAACCATAGCCTTGACTAAATGGACCTTTGTTGGCAAAGTAATGTCTCTGCTTTTGAATATGTTGTCTAGGTTGGTCATAACTTTCCTTCCAAGGAGTAAGCATCTTTTAATTTCATGGCTGCTATCACCATCTGCAGTGATTTTGGAGCCTAAAAAAATAAAGTCTGACACTGTTTCCCCGTCTATTTCCCATGAAGTTATGGGGCTGGATGCCATGATCTTCATTTTCTGAATGTTGAGCCTTAAGCCATCTTTTTCACTCTCCACTTCCACCTTCATCAAGACGCTTTTGAGTTCCTCTTCACTTTCTGCCATAAGGGTGGTGTCATCTGCATATCTGAGGTTATTGATATTTCTCCCCGCAATATTGATTTCAGCTTGTGCTTCTTCCAGCCCAGCATTTCTCATGATGTACTCTGCATATAAGTTAAATAAGCAACATGACAATATACAGCCTTGACGTACTCCTTTTCCTATTTGGAACCAGTCTATTGTTCCATGTCCAGTTCTAACTGTTGTTTCCTGACCTGCATATAGGTTTCTCAAGAGGCAGATCAGGTGGTCTGATATTTCCATCTCTTTCAGAATTTTCCACAGTTTTTGTGATCCACACAGTCAAAGGCTTTGGCATAGTCAATAAAGCAGAAATAGATGTTTTTCTGGAACTCTCTTGCTTTTTCCATGATCCAACAGATGTTGGCAATTTGATCTCTGATTCCTCTGCTTTTTCTAAAACCAGCTTGAACA
Source organism: Bos taurus (assembly GCF_002263795.3). Classification (NCBI taxonomy): domain Eukaryota; kingdom Metazoa; phylum Chordata; class Mammalia; order Artiodactyla; family Bovidae; genus Bos; species Bos taurus. The sequence goes on from NC_037347.1 coordinate 46,092,048, forward strand.
TCTGGAAGTTCACGGTTCATGTATTGCTGAAGCCTGGCTTGGAGAATTTTGAGCATGACTTTACTAGCATGTGAGATAAGTGCAATTGTGCAGTAGTTTGAGCATTCTTTGGCATTGCCTTTCTTTGGGATTGGAATGAAAACTGACCTTTTCCAGTCCTGTGGCCACTGCTGAGTTTTCCAAATTTGCTGGCACATTGAGTGCAGCACTTTCACAGCATCATCTTCCCGGATTTGAATTAGCTCAACTGAATTCTATCAGCTCCACTAGCTTTGCTCGTAGTGATGCTTTCTAAGGCCCACTTGACTTCACATTCCAGGATGTCTGGCTCTAGGTCAGTGATCACACCATCGTGATTATCTGGGTCGTGAAGGTCTTTTTTGTACAGTTCTTCTGTGTATTCTTGCCTCCTCTTCTTAATATCTTCTGCTTCTGTTAGGTCCGTACCATTTCTGTCCTTTATCAAGCCCATCTTTGCATGAAATGTTCCCTTGGTATCTCTAATTTTCTTGAAGAGATCTCTAGTCTTTCCCATTCTGTTGTTTTCCTCTATTTCTTTGCATTGATCACTGAGGAAGGCTTTCTTATCTCTTCTTACTATTCTTTGGAACTCTGCATGCAGATGTTTATATCTTTCCTTTTCTCCTTTTCTTTTCACTTCTTTTCTTTTCCCAGCTATTTTTAAGGCTTCCCCAGACAGCCATTTTGCTTTTTTGCATTTCTTTTCCATGGGGATGGTCTTGATCACTGTCTCCTGTACAATGTCACGAACCTCCGTCCATAGTTCATCAGGCACTCTATCTATCAGATCTAGCCCTTTAAATCTATTTCTCACTTCCACTGTATTATCATAAGGGATTTGATTTGATCTCAAACAACAGAATGATCTCTGTTCGTTTCCAAGGCAAACCATTCAATATCACAGTAATCCAAGTCTATGCCCCAGCCAATAACGCTGAAGAAGCTGAAGTTGAATGGTTCTATGAAGACCTACAAGACCTTTTAGAATTTGGGAAAGACTTTAGAAGAGCCTTATTCCTACTAGGCCGTAGGGCATGCTCCAAATTCCTGTGTTCTCTAGTTTTCCAGGCTCATATCTGGTGAAAATATTTGCACTATGTAAAACTTATCAAAAGGAAGCTCAAAAAGCCGTATTAATTTCAGCAGTGCAGGTAAGATAACACCATCATAATGAAGATTTATCAGTCAAAACTGTGTAAATATGTTAAACCAAAATATATTGTTTTTATTATTGTTACTTCAGTTACAAATAATATTGGTGGAAACACACAGGTGTTATCTATTTCATATAACAAGTCCAGTGGTAGGCGTGTGTACATTCTACAGTCATGAGTGACTCTTTGCAACCCTATGTACTGTAGTCTCCCAGGCTCCTCTGCTCATGGGCCAGGGGTAGGCAGTGCAGGACTCATGCATCATCAGGCTCCAGACGTATCATCTTCCCACCCCAACAAACTCAGCAGATGGGTCTTTGTTACCAGCATGTGTTTCACTTTTTAGCATAAGAGCACTTGTGTGGCTTCAATCACAATGTCTATGGCTAAGTAGGAGGGAAAAGGCTGAAGGAAGGCAAGCTCGAGTAACAGAAGCAGGCTACTGGTGCTGCAGTTAGTAAACAAGAGGAAATGTTAGCATTAGATTATAATGAAGATATAGTCAGAAGCAAAATTAAGAACTGTCTTGTAGTTGATGTAGATTTGATGATAAGTTAGGTTATTTTTAGCATTAATACACTGTGAAGCCATATAACACTTTTACAATGGGAAGTGACTTTACCTCAGTTATAGTTCAAAAAATATCACTCTGGCTTCCTATATGGACTGGGAATTGATAGCAATACATGGAAACAAGGAAGATTGAATTAAATGACATTAGAAATGACTAAGGACTATGACTTTAACTTGGATGTCAGACATAAAGAGAGATAGGATGACTTGGGTACATTTCAGTTGCAGATCTTTTAGGATGTATTGAAGGATGGATGTAGGCAATGAGGAAAGAGGAGAAACAATATTTTGGTATGAATTGGATGCTTAATTAATCGAGGAGGTTGAGGTGAGGGGCAGATTTGGAGGGAAATTCTATTTTGCACATGTAAATTCAAGATGGCTTTACCAATCTGAGTGGCTATGTGTCTGTGCATGCTAAGTTGCTTCAGTGTCCCACTCTTGGTGACCCTATGGACCATAATAGCCTGCCAGGCTATTCTGTTCTTGGGATTCTCCAGGCATGAATACTGGAGTGGGTTGCCATGCTGTCCTCCAGGGGATCTTCCTGACACAGGAATAGAACCTGTGTCTCTAACATCTCCTGCATTAGCAGGTGGGTTCTTTGCCACTAGCACCATGTGGGAAGCCCTCTAAGTGGCTGTATACAGTTATAAATTAGAGATTTGTTTGGAACTTGATAGAGATCTGGAATGCAGATGTAAGTTTGTGGCATTATCACCATATACATGGTCTTCACAATCTGAGAATATATGCAATCATGGGGGTGGGGGTAGGTATAGAAGAGAAGATCAAACTCTGTTCGGAATACATAAAACAAAGGAGATGCTCATAGAAGTAGACTGACAAGGTGTAGCCATTGAACTAGAGGAAAACCAGAAAATGGTTACAGAATCTATGGGAGGAGAATGGTGAATGAAGCAACACACAGAGAGCTCAAGGAAATGCAGATTTGCCCTGTATTTTAGACCTGGACCTGGCAGAGTTCTGCCAACCTTTACAACAGCTTTGCCCTGCCCCTGTCGTCCCACCAAATTCACACAGTCACATCTTATTCCAGGATAAGACATTTAACACTGATCAGTCAGAGTCACAATGGGAGACAAAGAGCCCACTCACACTAGGATCAAGTAAGGTGGGTTCATTTGTTCATATAGAGATTAATTACAAATATGCAAGTGGGGCTTAGGAAAACCACAGTGGATGCTCCATGAACCCACAGCTAACAGTGACAGAGCTTTTACTACCACTAAGCCAAGAGGACAGAAGACAGAAAGTGACTGCCAGAAGCAAGGGAGAAGAATCCACAGATGAGTGCTGCTCTAGCAGCTGTTTTCTAAATGAGCTAGGTGTAGAAATTGTGAGCTAGAAAACTGTGAGTAAGCATTTTCAAATTTCAATAGCAATTCAATAGACTAACTGTATGCTTGTATCAAATAATAAAAATCATTTGGTTTATCTAAAAAAAGTAGTTTTGGAAGGGTAAGGATATGAGTCATTCTTTAGAGGGATGTATATTAAATGGGTTAACAGACCTTTAGAGAAGTTTTACTGTAAAGAGGAAGCATAAAATCATAAAGTAATAGAAATGATTGTGGTATCCAGAGAGCAAATGTGTTTTATAGTTTCAGTGGTTACTGTTACTATTGTCATTGCTATTCCTGTTTTTGTTGCCTTAAGATGGAATATTACTGGGGCAGATTTTTATGATACTAGAGGGTTCAAGAAGCAAAAAAAAAAAAAAACAAACTGATAATGCATAAGAGAAAACTGCAGCTTGTGAGGTCAACAGAGGTACAGATTCTGCATAAAAGGGCAATGGTCAAAAGAGTTATATAGAAAACACACAGCTAAGCTAGGATCAAAAGACAGGTAGAGAAAGAATTCTAAACTACTGAAAAGGCATAAAGACTAAGGTATTTGGAATAATCATTAAGAATTTTAATAGAACACAGAGTTGTACAAGAGGTATGGGGAAATACAAGTTGTGAGACAAGTTCAAGCAGAATTTCATATGCTGTGTTAACCACTCTTGACCTTAGGCTGTGTGCTGTGTCCCTTCAGTCGTGTCTGACTCTGCAACCCTGTGGACTGTAGCCTGCCTAACTCCTCTGCCCATGGGATTCTCCAGGCAAGAATACTGAAGTGGGTTGCCATTTCCTCCTCCAGGGGATCTTCCAGACCCAGGATCGAACCCGCCTCTCTTACATCTCCTGCATTGACAGGTAGGTTCTTTATCACTAGCACCACTTGGGAAACCCATGGGGAAACAATTCTACCTTTATCCCTTGCATTCCACCACATCCTGCACACAGGGGCACTGACTGACTGCTTTTGTTCTGCATTATCTTGCCAAACATGTAGGCAGGTAAAAAGTGGCCATGAGAAAAACAGGAGACAGAAAAGAAGGAGCAGTAAAACAAGACTAAAATATAGGAAATATGGTAGCTAAGTGAAAAAATAAAGTCTATAAATGCAGTCCCTTAAAGTAACTATACTCCCAACCCAGGAATCAAACTTGCGTCTCCTGCATTCCAAGAGGTCTCCTTCATAGCAGGCGGATTCTTTACTGACTGAGCCAACAGGGAAGCCCAAAGTAAATTATAAATAATGACAAATACTTCCTAGATCAGGTAAAATGGCAACAAAGTGAGCCAATCAATCTGAGTAATTAGGAAGCAACTAGTGGTCTAGGCATTTTAATAGTAACTAGATTCAAGTGGATTAAGGAATGAGTTTGGAATAAAGAAGGGAAAGCTAAGATTTGTAGCAATGCTTTAGTGGATTTGAACAGCCCAGTCATTTTAAAAAAGGAATGCACATTTAAGAACGATTTCCTTTTGTTTTAAGATGGAAAAAAAATAGAACATGTTATTATGCTACAGAAAAACAGCCCCTAGAACTTCTGAAAATGTAAAGAACAAGGAATCACTATGGGTCAATACTTTATAAAGACATAGAATCTTTTGAAATTGGAAGGAAGGAAACGTAGGAATAAATACAAAATAGCTTAGGGGCATTATCATAGAAAACAAAGCAATTCCAGGTGTAGAAACAGAGTTCATCTAATGAGAGAGTTAAGATGATTCTGTGATAGGGAACTTGAGGAGGTAGTTGGGAGTTGTGTTTTTTGTTTTTTGTCTCGAAACTAAATCACAGTGATCCATGCCAATAGTTCAGAGCATTTTGCCATTTGCATTCCAAGAATACCTTCACTGATAATAACATTTGAGCAAGGGAGGAAAAATATAAAATATTCAGAAAGGACTACTAAAGAATATCTTGGGCAGGGAAAAATAAACATCAACAATAAAACATCATTCCCTTAATCTCCCATCTAACCCTAATATTTTATAAATTCATGAAAACCTCATAAAAATGGAAACCACTTCTGGGAAAGTGACCCCAGGAGTTACAGATCTTTGATAGACCCAATATTCATTCTTTTCCTCAGTCCAAAAGCCTTCTCTATTTCTTTATACAAAATATATGTTCAAAACCTAAAAGCATAGACATACTGTCAAAAATATAAGTATTTGGTAAACAAAATGTATTTTCATAAACAGAAAGTACACAAATAACATTAAATAGTCTTTTTTTTTTTTCCTGCTTGAGGACTGAAAACAAAATTCAAGTGAAGTGTGAGATTTAATGTGTGCCCTATGGTTGGTGAAGACCTTTCAGAAACATTTGAGATGAATCCAGAAGACAGTGGATTCAAAGTGGCCCAGAAGAATTTTGCACACTTGACCTTCTTTACATTAAAATAATTTTTTAACCCACGTTTTATATCATATATAGCAAGGAATCCCAAACCCTAGGTCACGGGCCAGTACCAGTCTGTGGCCTATTAGGAACTTGGCTGCAAGCAGGAGGGCAGGCAGCAAGTTAAGCTTTATCTGTATTTACAGTTGCTCTCCATCACTCACTCACTGTTTCACCTCCTGTCAGATCAGTGGTCGCATTAGATTCTCATAGGAGCCCAAACTTTACTATCACCCATCACCTCCAGATGGGACTGTCTACTCACAGGAAGACAGGCCCTGGGTTTCCACTGAGTCTGCATTATGGTGAGTTGTACAATTGTTTCATTATATATCACAATGTAATAATAATAGAAATAAAATGCACAATAAAGGTAATGCATTTGAGTCATCCCGAAACCATGCCCACCCTCCCCCTCCCCGCTCCCCCTGTCCTATGAAAGCAGTCCCTCGTACCAAAAAGTTGGGGACCACTGTTATATAGAATTTGTACAGATTTCAATAATTCTTTGTCATACAAGCACCTCTCATCTGAAATAAACAATAAAAGACTGAGACATAATCCTCATGAAATATCAATGACCCTACTATAAGCAACAAGAAAATACTGTATAACACAGGGAATTATAGCCATTATCTTATAATATCTTATAATGAGCCTAATCTGCATAAATACTGATTCACTATGCTGTACACATAAAACTAACATAATATTGTAAATTCACTGTACTTCAAGAAAAAAAAAGAAAAAAAACGGAATCAATGAAATTAACTCTGTTAAATGCTTTGTATACACTCTGGCAGAAGATGAGCATTTAACAAATATTAACTTTTTTATTAGTTTGCTAAGGCTATCATGACAAAATACTACAGTGTGAGTTGCTTAAACAATAGAAATTTATTTCTCACAGTGGGGAAGCTAGAATTCCAAACTGTCAGCAGGTTCCCCTTTCCTAAGGTCTCTCTCCTGCCTTGCAGAGGGCTGCCTCTGCTTGTGTTTTCATGTCGACTTATTTCGTGCATACCCCTGTACTGTCTCTCTCTCTTTTTTTTTCTGTCCCAGCATGTGAGGGATCTTAATTCCCTGACCAAGGATTGATTCCCTGCACAGGAAGCGCAGTGCAGAGTCTTAACCACTGGACCACCAGGGAAGTCCCGCTCTCTCTTTTAATAGCCAAATAGAAAACTTAAAGTGTTTCTTTAAATTTCAAGTAGCTTGTTTTCTTTATATAATTTTATGTAAGAAACCCCCTGAAAGCATAAAGGCTCTAACATTACAAATCACTTACAACTCAATAATAATAATAATAATAATTAAAAAAAAGCAACTTAATTTTTTTTTTCCACCATGTTGTAAACCAGAAATGTAGGAAGGGTTTAGCCTAGCATTAATGCGTTATAGACAGTGCATTAGCTGAGGTGGCCTGGTCCAGAGAGTCAACTTTCAGAACAGCTATACACTCACAATTGGCCCTTTCAGTCTCTCTAAATCTCTCCACATGAAGACTCATCTTCCATATGAGTCTGGCTCCTCACAACACTGTAATCACAGTAGTTGACCGTCTTAGCAGTAGCCGGCTTACAAATACAGGAAGTGAAAGCCGACAGACTTGTTAAAGACTATGTCCCAAACCAGCACAGTCTTACTTCTGCCCCATATTATTCATAATAATCGAGGCAATCACGGAACCTGTGTAAATTCAAGGGAGTTAAAAAAAAGATTGCATTTCTCTGTAAGGGAGTGAGAGAATGATACTGAAGAAGAGTTTGTGGGATGGAAGTAATTTTGAGGCCTTTTTTTTGGGAATTGCATGGGCACCAAGGTACTTGAGATGATTCATTACAGTGGACTCAGATTAATAAGGAAGGAATACTTCCCAGGGTAGCAGCTGACTCTTCAAAGGCAAAGTTACAAGAACCAAAATAAAATAGGCTTATTTTAGAATAATTAAATCAGTCTTAACTGAAACTCTATCAATTGCTCATCTTTTGTTACTGTTGTTTCTGAGTTTTGAATTCATCTCCCCTCCTATACATACAACACAAACACAAACAGACACACACGCATGCACATTGACACAAACATTAAATACACACTCAGACTATTGTTTTCCTGGCAACTTCAATTTACACTTTGTGTGTTAGCTTTGAAGACCTCTCTTGTTTTACTAAGAAAAGGTTATTTTCCTCTTTTCATATTTTCACACTACATTTTAATAAGAAATTTATTTGTTTGAGTTTCCCACTGAACTGGAAGTTCTAGAAAAAATTCTCTATTACTCAATCACGTTCTCATCATGTTTCCAAAAGTGAGGTATATGCATGCTTATTGGCTCAGTTGTGTCCAACTCTTTGCCACCCTGTGAACTATAGGCCACCAGACTTCTCTGTTCATGGGGTTTTTCAGGGGAGAATGCTGGAGTAGGTTGCCATTTCGTCCTCCAGGGGATCATCCCAACCCAGGGATAGAACCCATGTCTCCTGTATCTCCTGCATTGCAGGTGGATTCTTTACTCACTGAATCATTGGGGAAGCCCAGTGGTACATAATAAATGCACACAATGTATTTTTTTAAATAATTGAAAAAATAAATGCATAAAAGTACTGTTGAATAAAGTGAGTTTCTCCAAAGCATTGTAATAATGCCAGGTAATGGGATATGGCCATGAAATTCACTTACTCCTTTGAAGGAAAGTTATGACCAACCTAGATAAAATATTAAAAAGTAGGGATATTACTTTGCCAACAAAGGTCCATCTAGTCAAGGCTATGGTTTTTCCAGTGGTCATGTATGGATGTGAGAGTTGGACTGTGAAGAAAGCTGAGAGCCAAAGAATTGATGCTTTTGAACTGTGGTGTTGGAAAAGACTCTTGAGAGTCCCTTGGACTGCAAAGAGATCCAATCAGTCCATCCGAAAGAAGATCAGTCCTGAGTGTTCATTGGAAGGACTGATGCTGGAGCTGAAACTCCAATACTTTAGCCACCTGATGTGAAGACTTGACTCATTGGAAAAGACTCTGATGCTGGAAGGGATTAGGGGCAGGAGGAGAAGGGAACGACAGAGGATGAGATGGCTTGATGGCATCACTGACTCGATGGACATGAGTTTGAGTGAACTCTGGGAGTTGGTGATGGACAGGGAGGCCTGGCGTGCTGCGATTCATGGGGTGGCAAAGAGTTGGACACCACTGAGCGACTGAACTGAACTGAACTGAATGGGATATGGAGACTATATAACATAGCAATTTATTTTTGTACAAAAAGTAATTCATTATTCTGACTTTTGAAAATAATACTCATAGTTATTCATGAAAGTGAGGGAATAAGTTAGTATAAGGAAAATTATCTGCCAAAATATAGTAATTTATCTAGTTTCTGGAAGTGTTAGGTTTCTGAAACTCTATATCTTGAAATATTTTAGGAGCTTTATTATTTTTCACTGCAAAGGTTTCTGCCAATAATTTCATATATTTTATCTTTGGTAGAATGTATATTAATACAAACATTTTGGGAGATATACTGCTGCTGCTACTGCTAAGTTGCTTCAGTCGTGTCCAACTCTGTGTGACCCCATAGACGGCAGCCCACCAGGCTCTGTCATCCCTAGGATTTTCCAGGCAAAAGTATTGGAGTGGGTTGCCATTGCCTTCTCCTGGGAGACATAAACAAGAAACAAATTTATGATGAAATAAAAAGTAGAATAATTTAAATTCTTACATTTATAACACATCTTTCTTTTAAAGTCATTGTTTCAGGAAAAATATAAATACTTCCACTGAAGGAAAATAAAGGAATACAAGGTGAGAAAGAAGAAAACAAAAACTGTGAACAAGTTTTTTGTTGTTCTTGTTCAGTTGCTATGTTGTGTCTGACTCTGAGAACCCATAGACTGTAGCATACTAGACTTACCTGGCCTTCACTATCTTCCAGGGTTTGTTCAAACTCATGTCCACTGTGCGGATGATGCCATCTAACTGTCTCATCCTCTGTCACTCCCTTCTCCATCTGCTGTCAATCTTTCCCAAGCATCAGGGTTTTTTCCCAATGAGTCAGCTCTTCACATCAGGTGGTCAAAGTATTGGAGCTTCAGCTTGAGCATCATTCCTTCCAATGAATATTTAGGGTTGATTTCCTTTAGGACTGACTGGTTTGATCTCCTTGAACCCCAAAGGACTCTCAAGAGTATTCTCCAGCACCACAATCCAAAAACATCACATTTTCAGCACTCAGCCTTCTTTATAGCCCACTTCTCACATCTATACATGACTACTGGAAAAACCATAGCTTTGACTAGACAGACCTTTGTCAGCAAAGTGGAGCCTCTCCTTTTTAATACACTGTCCAGGTTGGTCAGTCCCAGGGATGGCGGAGCCTGGTGGGCTGCCGTCTATGGGGTCACACAGAGTCGGACACGACTGAAGCAACTCAGCAGCAGCAGCAGGTTGGTCACAGCTTTTCTTCCAAGGAGCAAGTGTCTTTCAATTTCATGGCTGTAGTCACATTCCACAGTGATTTTGGAGCCCCATAAAATAAAGTCTGTCCCTGTTTCCACTTTGCCCCCATCTATTTGCCATGAAGTGATGGACCCAGATGCCATGATCTTAATTTTTTGAATGTTGAGTTTTAAGCCAGCTTTTTCAGTCTCCTCTTTCATCCTCGTCCAGAGGCTCTTTAGTTTCTTTCTGATTACTGCCATTAGAGTGGTATCATGTGCATATCTGAGATTGTAGATATTTCTCCCAGAAACCTTGATTCCAGTTTGTGAGTCATCTTATGAAACACTATTCACTTAATCAACATTTAATAATAACTTAATATTCACAGAATATGTCATATGATGTAACAATGTAATTTATACATGCCCCCTGCCTCTGGATTCTTACAATATACAGCAGATAACAGACTGCCACAAAGTAATTAAAATTTTTTAAAAAGTACTAAATGTGCATTCAGTGCAAGAAAATTGAGTTATTCATAACTTTATTATAGTTGTTGAAACATTAACAGACAAACACTAATACTGATTAATCTCAGTTTTAACTCTTCAACATATCTTTTACTTATCTTTGTAATACAAAACTTCACAGTCTATAAAATGCTCAAATATTCTACATATGTGAGAGGTAGTCACAGGCTAGATATTAATTGAAACTGTGTAATGGTTTTAAATTGTTAAAATATCAATGTTTAATTTCTTTAGAGATGAAAATGTTATAGAAATGTTAATACCAGCATTGAGAAATTGGAAAAGGTGCTTATATTCTACACTGTATGATTTATGAGCGTGTTTTCTGGAAGAAAGTGTGCTCTGCATATTGTTATTTTTTTTCTTAGATAATACTCAAAGAAAGCATTCTTTAAAATTTCATGGGAGATGTCACTTATAATTTTCCAATATCTGCAGATCAAGACAGTCTTTGAATTTCTGTACTTGACTCAATTGACAAAACATTTCACATAATACAAATCTAAATTATTATTCAACAATGATAAAGCTGTATTGAAGGCCATGATTAATGATGGCCATATCAAAGAAATATTTTGGGATTCAGTAACAGTACAAACATATTGAAACATAGTGTTCCTTTGATTTTATAAACAACTTTGATGTTATAAAGTTTCCCTCTATACCACATTTTGATTGATGTTTTTCATGAAAAGAAAGCAAGAGCTTTATCTCCTTGAACAATTTAAGATATTTTATCTCCTTAATTTTGTTCACCTTCAAAATACTTCCATTAATGGAGTAAGTTGACTCAAGTCTTAGTTATTTTCAGTTCACAATATAGTGCATCCCATTTGAAACAAACAAAAACATCTCCGTTTTAAATGTTATAATCTAGGGATATCTGTTAAGTCAGTTTGCAACACAATACAAGGACTGTGTGGCTTTATTTGTTATCGTGTCATACAAAAACAAGTGAGACTACTTAATATCCGCCCCCTTCCTTGACCCTTACAGTTTGGGTGTCAATAAATACTCTTCATTATTCTTTCTTAATGAATAGATTTTTTAGAGTAGTTTTACATTTCATTTTAGAGCAAAAATGAGTGGAATGAGTGGAAAGTACAGAGAAATTCCCACGTCCTCCACTTCCCACTTAGCTTCCCCTATTATTTAACTTTTCCCACTAGTATAACACATTTGTTACAGTAGATGAGCCAATATTGATATACTGTTATTAAGTTAATCCCTCAATTTACATTTTACTCCTTGTGTTGTACACCCTATGGCTTTTGATGAATGTTTAATGACATGCCTCCACCATTACAGTATCATACAGGATAGTAGTTTCACTACCTTACAGATCTCCTATCCTCCATGGGATCACCCAACCCCTAAAGCCCCTATTCTCTTTACTCTCTCCATAGTTTTGCCTTTTCAGAGTGTCATATAATTGAAATCACACAGTATGTAGCCTTTTTAAACCAATTACCTTCACTTAGAAATACACAAGACTGCAGCCATGAAATTAAAAGATGCTTACTCCTTGGAAGGAAAGCTATGACCCACCTAGATAGCATATTCAAAAGCAGAGACATTCCTTTGCCAACAAAGGTCCGGCTAGTCAAGGCTATGGTTGTTCCTGTGGTCATGTATGGATGTGAGAGTTGGACTGTGAAGAAGGCTGAGCACTGAAGAATTGATGCTTTTGAACTGTGGTGTTGGATAAGACTCTTGAGAGTCCCTTGGACTGCAAGGAGATCCAACCAGTCCATTCTGAAGGAGATCAACCCTGGGATTTCTTTGGAAGGAATGATGCTAAAGCTGAAACTCCAGTACTTTGGCCACCTCATGCGAAGAGTTGACTCATTGGAAAAGACTGTGATGCTGGGAGGGATTGGGGGAAGAAGGAGAAGGGGACGCCAGAGGTTGAGATGGCTGGATGGCATCACTGACTTGATGGACGTGAGTCTGAGTGAACTCCGGGAGTTGGTGATAGACAGGGAGGCCTGGCATGCTGTGATTCATGGGGTCGAAAAGAGTAGGACATGACTAGGTGACTGAACTGAACTGAACTGAACTGAATTCCATGTTGGTTTGGTTTTTGATAACATTTCTTTGTTATCTCTAAATTATAATTTTCCATTATACTACTACCACATTTGTTCACCTGTTGAAGAGTATCTTGGTTCGTTCCAAGATTTGGAAATTATTAATAAGGCTCCTGTGAAACATTCATATGTGGCCTTTTCTGTGGTCATGGATACTCAATACACTTGGGTAAATACCAAAGAGTGCAATTACTGGGTTGTATGGTAACAGGACATTTAGCTTTGTAAGGAACTGCGAGGCTGTCTTCCCAAGTAGCTGCAGTATTCTGCATTCCTACCAGCAATTAATGAGAGTTCCTGTTGCTCTACAAGCTCAACAGTATTTAGTGTTGTCAGTGTTTTGCTTTCAGTCATTCTAATAGATGAATGGATAAAGAAGATGTGGTATAGAAATATACAATGGAATATTACCCAAGTATAAAAAAGAATGAAATAATGCCCTTTGCAGCAACAGGTATGGACCTAGAGATTATCATATTAAATATAGTCAGAGAAAGACAAATATCACATGATAGCATTTACATGTGGAATCTAAAGACAATGATACAGATGAACTTATTTACAAAACAGAAATAGATTCACAGACATAGAAATCAAATGTATGGTTACCAACAGGAATGGGGTGGGGGAAGAATAAATTAGGAGTTTGGTGTTAATTGGAGAAGGCAATGGCACCCCACTCCTGTACTCTTGCCTGGAAAATCCCATGGATGGCGGAGCCTGGTAGGCTGCAGTCCATGGGGTCGCTAAGAGTCGGAGACGACTGAGTGACTTCACTTTCACTTTTCCCTTTCACGCATTGGCGAAGGAAATGGCAACCCACTCCAGTGTTCTTGCCTAGAGAATCCCAGGGACGGGAAGCCTAGTGGGCTTCCATCTTATGGGGTAGCACAGAGTCGGACAGGACTGAAGCGACTTAGCAGCAGTTGGTGTTAATAGATACACAGTGTTGTACATAAAATAGATACACAACAAGGGGTCCTACTGTATAGCACAGAGAACAATATTCAACATCTTATAATAACCTATAATGGAAAAGAATATGTATGAAAATATGTGTGTGTTTGTACGACTGAATCCTTTTCCTATACACCTGGAATTAACAAAACATTGTAAATTAACTACATTTCAGAGAAGGCAATGGCAGCCCACTCCACTACTCTTGCCTGGAAAATTCCATGGATGGAGGAGCCTGTTAGGTTGCAGTCGATGGGGTCGCGAAGAGTCATATACGACTAAGCAACTTCACTTTCACTTTTCCCTTTCATGCATTGGAGAAGGAAATGGCAACCCACTCCAGTGTTCTTGCCTGGAGAATCCCAGGGATGGTGGAGCCTGGTGGGCTGCCGTCTCTGGGGTCACACAGAGTCGGACATGACTGAAGTGACTTAGCAGCAGCAGCAGCAATAAAAAATGAAAAAAAAAAAAGTTGACTAATAGGTGTGTTCAGTTCACTTCAGTCGCTCAGTCGTGTCCAACTCTTTGCTACCCCATGAACCACAGTACACCAGGCCTCCCTGTCCATCACCAACTCCCGGAGTCCACCCAAACCCATGTCCATTGTGTCAGTGATGCCATCCAGCCATCTCATCCTCTGTCATCCCTTTCTCCTCCTGCCCTCAATCTTTCCCAGCATCAGGGTCTTTTCAAATGAGTCAGCTTATCTCATCAGGTGGCCAAAGTATTGGAGTTTCAGCTTCAACATCAGTCTTCCCAGTGAACACCCAGGACTGATCTCCTTTAAGATGGACTGGTTGGATCTCCTTGCAATCCAAGGGACTCTCAAGAGTCTTCTCCAACACCACACTTCAAAAGCATCAATTCTTCAGTGCTAAGCTTTCTTTATTGTCCAACTCTCACATCCATACATGACCACAGGAGAAACCATAGCCTTGACTAGATGAACCTTTGTTAGCAAAGTAATGTCTCTGCTTTTTAATATGCTGTCTAGGTGGGTCATATCTTTCCTTCCAAGGAGTGTCTTTTAATTTCATGGCTGCAGTCACCATCTGCAGTGATTTTGGAGCCCAGAAAAATAAAGTCTGACACTGTTTCCACTGTTTCCCCATCTATTTGCCATGAAGTGATGGGACCAGATGCCATGATCTTAGTTTTCTGAATGTTGAGCTTTAAGCCAACTTTTTCACTCTCTCACTTTCATCAAGAGGCTCTTTAGTTCTTCTTCACTTTCTGCCATATGGGTGGTGTCACCTGCATATCTGAGGTTATTGATATTTCTCCTGGAAATCTTGATTCCAGCTTGTGCTTCCTCCAGCCCAGCATTTCTTATGATGTCCACTTCAGTGTTCTTGCTTGGAGAATCCCAGGGATGGGGGAGCCTGGTGGGCTGCCATCTCTGGGGTCACAGAGTCAAACATGACTGATGCGACTTAGTAGCAGCAGCAGCAGTGGTGTCTTGCTTTAATTTGCAAGCCCCTATTAATATATGATATTGAACTTCTTTTCCTATGCTTACTTGCCTTCCATATGTTACATTCAGGGAGATGTCTCTTTCACATATTTTGTTCATTTTAAAAACTGGGTTGTGTATTTTCTTAATGTTTTAAAGATTATTTGTATATTTTGAATATCAGTCCTGAATCAGATACATTTTTTGCAAAGATTGCCTCCTAGTCTGTGGCTTCTTTTTACCTTCTCATAAAGATATATTGCTTTTACTTAAATTTGACTATGGAAGAAATTTTATTTTAAGGTAAGACACTAATTTCCATTATCCATAATCCTTCATGTTAACAGTTCAGAGGAACAGGTTATTTTGATGCTGATGAAAAGTTTGCTTTGTGAAGACCAGATGTGACTTTTAATTTAGCATGTATATAACAGGTATATAACATACCTCTTTATTAGTTTTATGTACAAATTTGAAAATTACTATATCCCATTTTCAAAAATAATGCACATATTTAAATACTTATGTATCCCATCAGGTGGTTGATGGTCCTTTCTTTGCCACAGAGAGCATTTAAAAATATTTCCGTTATGTGACCCATACAATGACACAATATCAGAAATAGAAAAAAAAATTGCTGAGCATGCATATGTAAGTTTGGTGTCTTAAAAAGGAAAACAATTGAATAACTGTATTGCTTGCTTTGACATCGAGTAGACAGGATCATATTTGTCATCTGAGGGTTTTAAATTAATTAAAACTGCTTTTCTGTGGAGAGGTCAACCCTTCTTACTACTCATTCTGTGGTTGAACATTGTCATGTCATATTGGTTTGTCAAAGTGACATCTTATTTAATAGAAATAAAGTGATCAGTACCACAATTGCTTTTAGGGAAATCAGATATGTAATAGAAATATGAAAATAGAAAAAGATCTATTGCCTTAATTACACAATGGAAGTAAAATATGTGCTGTTTTGAGATCATTTATGGTTGCTGTTCACAATTAGATATTAAAAATAATTGATGGTAGAAGATGCAAATGAACATTTGAGGGTTTAGTTTAGACAACCTGGCTATCACTGTCCAGCTAGCACAGTAGGACTTTCCAGTTTTCCTTTCTTTTTAAACTTCTTTACCAGGGAAATTTTAGACATATAAGAAGTAGAAGAAAAAAAAAAATTGGACTTCCCTGGTGGTCCTTTGGTTAGGAATCCACCTGCAAATCAAGGGATACTGGTTCAATCCCTGATCCAGGAAGATCCCACATGGCTGGGAGCTGCTAAGTCCATGCACCAGTACTGAGCCAACGTTCTAGAGCCCATGAACTGCCACAAGCGAAGCCATCACAATGAAAAGCCCATGCGCCACAATGAGAAGCCCGTGCACTGCAAGAGAGTAGCCCCAGGTCACCACAACTAGAGAAAACCCATGCAGCAATCAGGACCCAGTGCAGCCAATAAATAAATAAATAAATATTCTAAAAGGTAGAAAGAATAGTATAATGAAATTTTCACATACCCAAAATTCATCAATCCAAAGCCAAACTTCCTCTACACACACATACATACACACGCACACACATCCATACAAAACATCTGTCATTTTCCCCATTTTAACACTAGATTGTTCTGAAACAAATTCCGTATATCATATTTGTTAAATATTTCCAAATATATATTAAAAGTAAATGTATGCCTTATTTTAAAACACATAAGCCATTATTTCCAATCTTTAATATCATGAAGTGGTGTTCATATTTACCTGAATATGAGGTCAATTTTTTAAGCTTCCTATTCTGTTCTGTTTTGTTCTCAAAATCATAAACCGACAGTTTCTTGCTTTCTGAGATCTCCTTGTTTCATCTGAACCCAGCCTTTTCATTTCATCTATCATCCCTGTCTTGTTCGTTTGGATTCCACTCGACAGTCTCTGCTTAGTGTAGAGCCTCATCCTTGAATGATGCCTTAGGTCTGTTAATTAGATTCTAAGATGGCTCAAACCACAAGAGACCTTCCTGTGCTTCCCAGGCACTCCCTGTAAATCTCAACTAGTGGTTCCTCTGTCCAATTTCTCCAGATGCTCATAATCTGTTCTGGAGTACATGGTGGTGACATATAGGCTCTTTGGAAATAGGACTATGGAGGCTTCCTTTATCATTCCTCTTTTCTTCCAGCTTACATTCTCATACCATGACATTCTTGCAGCTGTGGCTGGTCATTTAAAACATTCATATTTTGAATCTCGGTGGGATATACTGTTATGGAACACATTAATTTCCTGTGATGTTGTACCAAATTAGTATAAACTGTGGCTTAAAAGAACACATTAATATCTTACAGTCCAGAGTTCAGAAGTCCCACATCAGTTTAATTGGACTAAATAAAGGAAGCAACAAGCCTGGTTATTCTGGGAATCTCTAGGGGAGGAACTGTTTCCTTGCCTTTCCTGTTCTCCTTGACTTTCTGTAGATCGCCTACATTCCTTACCTCGTAACCCCTTCCTCCCAACACTCGTGCTTCTCTCATCAGTCTTCTATTTTTGTGACAGCAGACATCTTGATTCTAATGGAAAACCATCTAGTCTTTCACCATTAAGTATGTCAGCTATGAGATTTTAGTATATGGCCTTCATCGGGTTGAGGAAATTCTTTATTCTTCTTAGTTCGTTAAGTATTTTTTACCATGCAAGGATACTGAATTTTGTCAAATGCTTTTAAGGCATGTATTGGGATAGCCAGATCATTTTTGCCCTTATTATACTAATATAGTTTATCAGTTGATTTTCCTATTTTAACGTAACCTTGAATTCCTGGGATAAATCTCACATGACTGTAGTGTATAATTTTTTTTGTTTGTTTGTTTCTGGTTTGGGTTTGCTAAAGTTTGTGAAGAATTTTTCTATCTGTAGGTATGAGTTATACTGGTCTGTAGCTTTCTTGTAATTCTTTATCTTGTTTAAATAGTAAGGTAATATGCCTTACAGAATGAGTTTTTAATATCCCCTTTTCCACTAATTTTGGAAGAGGTTTGGAATGACTGTGCTAATTTTTCCTTAACACATGGTAGAAATCACCAATGAAACCATCTCTACCTGGATTTTTCTTTATAGGAAGTCCACGGTCAGTAATTCCTAGTCATAGGCCTATTGAGATATTCTGATTCATTTTGATAGACTGTAAAAGCAGAGACATTACTTTGCCAACAAAGGTCCACCTAGTTAAGGCTATGGTTTTTCCAGTGATCATATATGGATGTGAGAGTTGGAATGTGAAGTCTGAGCACCGAAGAATGGATGCTTTTGAAGTGTGGTGTTGGAGAAGACTCTTGAGAGTCCCTAGGACTGCAAGGAGATCCAACGAGTCCATTCTAAAGGAGATCAGTCCTAGGTGTTCTTTGGAAGGCCTGATGCTAAAGCTGAAACTCCAATACTTTGGCCACCTGATGCAAAGAGTTGACTCATTGGAAAAGACTCTGATGCTGGGAGGAACTGGGGGCAGGAGGAGAAGGGTACGACAGAGGATGTGATGGCTGGATGGCATCACTGACTCGATGGACATGAGTCTGGGTGAACTCTGGGAGTTGGTGATGGACAGGGAGGCCTGAGTTCAGTTCAGTTCAGTTCAGTTGCTCAGTCATGTCCGACTCTTTGCAGTCCCATGAATCACAGCACGCCAGGCCTCCCTGTCCATCATCAACTCCAGGAATTCACCCAGACTCACATCCATTGAGTCAGTGATGCCATCCAGCCATCTCATCCTCAGGCGTCCCCTTCTCCTCCTGCCCCCAATCCCTCCCAGCATCACAGTCTTTTCCAATGAGTCAACTCTTCACATCAGGTGGCCAAAGTACTGGAGTTTCAGCTTCAGCATCATTCCTTCCAAAGAAATCCCAGGGCTGATCTCCTTCAGAATGGACTGGTTGGATCTCCTTGCAGTCCAAGGGACTCTCAAGAGTCTTCTCCAACACCACACTTCAAAAGAATCAATTCTTCGGCACTCAGCCTTCTTCACAGTCCAACTCTCACATCCATACATGACCACAAGAAAAACCATAGCCTTGACTAGATGAACCTTTGTTGGCAAAGGAATGTCTCTGCTTTTCAATATGCTATCTAGGTTGGTCATAACTTTCCTTCCAAGGAGTAAGCGTCTTTTAATTTCATGGCTGCAGTCACCATCTGCAGTGATTTTGGCGCCAAGAAAAATAAAGTCTGACACTGTTTCCACTGTTTCCCCATCTATTTCCCATGAAGTGATGGGACCAGATGCCATGATCTTCGTTTTCTGAATGTTGAGCTTTAAGCCAACTTTTTCACTCTCCACTTTCACTTTCATCAAGAGGCTCTTTAGTTCTTCTTCACTTTCTGCCATATGGGTGGTGTCACCTGCATATCTGAGGTTATTGATATTTCTCCTGGCAATCTTGGTGAAGGTATAATTCTCTACTTGATGAGATAGAAATAACTAATATCATTTACCATTGTTACTAATCGATAAAAATACTACTTGTGTGCAGTAGAAGTTTGTTGTAATAGTCTAGATGCTTCTTTTACCAGATTCCAATCTTCTGTTTCTGAGCCATGCAGAGGCCCAAGGATACTCAGAAAAGGTTAGGAAGAATTCTAGGCACTTGGAGCAGACACTGGTACCACCTGGTACAAAGGCATTTCAAAATTTTAATATCTGGTACTACTGTACTGGTATTTACTTATAAAAAGCAGTCTTATTTATAACTCTCAAGATTGCTTCTTGATACAACTTTCTTTCGGTGTGATTTCTGGAATTAAATAGTGGTGAGTAAAGTGAGTGAGTGAAATTGCTCAGTCGTATCTGATTCTTCGCAACCCAGTGGACTGTAGTCTATCAGGCTCCTCCGTCCATGGGATTTTCCAGGCAATAGTACTGGAGTGGATTGCCATTTTAATATTTATATAATTACATGAATAAAATTTAAAAAACACTGAATTGTATAATTGAAAAGAGATGTAATTTTACTGAATGACATCTCAATAAAGTTATAAAACTTGTCAAAAGAATAAATCAATTCATTTTACATGAGTTTAAAATGGAGAATATGAATTTTTATATTGTATGAACATAAAGCATTTTGGTTTCATCTGTAATTGTTAGGTTTATAATTAGATTGATTTGTGTCTCAGAGAGGTAACGTTAGGACAAATTTTAAAAATTTGTTTCATTTTATATGTCTCCAAATTCTTTTTGCAAACTTTCAGTATAAGAATGTACTGATAAAATGTATTAATACACTATGCTTTTGGTCTGACTCCTTAAAAACTGTAGAGGTCTTGGCAGTAAATCATGCTTAAGAAGCTCTAAGCTGTCTTCCCAAACTGTGAATGATTTACTTACAAAAGGATGACATTTAACTATGCACCTTTCAAGGATCTCCAGTGTAAAATGAAACATAATGTTCTTTGTTGATCTTACTTGGTACCCCTATGGAGATTAGTGAAAAATTATTATCTTTCTTGACTTAAAGAGCTATTTCTTATGTTAATGGTAAAGTGAAAGTAACATACTTCATATTGGATATAAAAAATGTTAACCTTTTTTTTAAATCCACAAGGAATTATAATCAGTCATAAACTCAGTAAAAAGGATGAGATCATTACTTAAGCTGAGAACATTTCAAGATGAAAGAAGACATGAAAACTTGCATATGTCAACATTTTGAGGCAAGTTAATGTTAAATTACACACTTTTAAAAAGTAACAAAGAAGCCAATTTAATTTTAATTAAATAAAATACATAAAAGCTGAATAATATCCCATATTTGTTCTCATGAGTAGAAACAGAGAAATCATAAAAATAAATAGTTTATAGCACCATTATAAAGACAAGAATTTATATGATTTAACTACTGACTGAATTAAATTAGATTATAAATTATAGGTGAGTATCTAAATTGTAAACTTGAATCTTTTCAGTCTATATAGAATCCAAATTAATTTTGATTTATCAAATGAAATCTAGAACCATAAATCAATAATTTATCACTTTTATTAATAACAATAGAGATTATCTTAATGATGCTTACTTTTCCCTTTATATTTAAAATCAAATTTTCATAGAATCATCATTATCATCATCATTGCTAATTAGTGATTAATTCCTACATGTTGGTACAATTATACATGATTTACTTAAGTATCACTGTCTATAATCCAGGCCACAATTTTATATGGGAAGAAAAGCTATTTTGTCCTAATTTTAGAGATGAGAAAAACCAAGTATAGAAATTGTGGTTAATTTGCATAATTTAACTCAGATAAGATATGTTGAGTCAAGACTGAGGATTCAGAAACATGTAATCTTATATGTAATCTTCACCATTTAACTTCTTTTAAAGGAAATTTATTTCTTATTTTTAAAAAAATCATTGACCTGGAAAAGAAAATCAGAAACTCTTTTTTTTTAACCTGGGCTCCCACTGATTCTTGCTTTATTGCATAGTACACTCAGTTCATCACCCACAAATGCCATGTACAACATTATATGTTTTATACAATTCTTTCAGTTCATTCATTATGACTATCTCTCTTATTTCCTACAAAGATTTCCAATATGTTGACTCCTGCAATCCAACTGATTTGCCCCATAACATATAAGTTCCATAGACAAAGCTATGTATGAGACAAAATTAATGCTGTTGATTCATAAACCTGCAGTGGAAAAGAAGTAGCCACCTACATCACTTTTCTTTCAGCAAGGTCAAGGATGTTAGAAAAGAGAATAGATTTTATGCAGCAAGAATAGGAATTACTGAGACAGTCTGTGATTTGTGAGCATTCTGGCAATATTTACAAGTGGGGAGATTTTCTAATTGATATTCAGATATGTTTGACAGTCTTTCGTAGACTGTAAAGGGGCCAGTCTGCTAGCATGTCAAAAAAGAAAAGATGATTCAATGTTAGGGCCTGAATGTTTCTGTGACCAATAATTTCTTGGAGTAAGTAGGGATTGATAAGAGATTTTTTGTGATCCTTAATTAGAAGGAGAGGGCTGCCATGCTAGACAGTTCTTAACAGAAAGATACTGACTATAAATTTATAAAATCAGAACCATTAATAAGGCAACTATTTTAAAAGCAAGAAGACATACAGATGGCTACCAAACACATGAAAAGATGCTCAACATCACTCATTATCAGAGAAATGCAAATCAAAACCATTATGAGGTACCATTTCACGCCAGTCAGAATGACTGCAATCCATAAGTCTACAAGCAATAAATGCTGGAGAGGGTGTGGAGAAAAGGGAACCCTCTTACACTGTTGGTGGGAATGCAAACTAGTACAGCCACTATGGAGAACAGTGTGGAGATTCCTTAAAAAACTGGAAATCGAACTGCCTTATGATCCAGCAATCCCACTGCTGGGCATACACACTGAGGAAACCAGAAGGGAAAGAGACACGTGTACCCCAATGTTCATCGCAGCACTGTTTATAATAGCCAGGACATGGAAGCAACCTAGATGCCCATCAGCAGATGAATGGATAAGAAAGCTGTGGTACATATACACAATGGAGTATTACTCAGCCATTGAAAAGAATACATTTGAATCAGTTCTAATGAGATGGATGAAACTGGAACCTATTATACAGAGTGAAGTAAGCCAGAAGGAAAAACACCAATACAGTATACTAACGCATATATATGGAATTTAGAAAGATGGTAACAATAACCCTGTGTACGAGACAGCAAAAGAGACACCAATGTATAGATCAGTCTTATGGACTCTGTGGGAGAGGGAGAGGGTGGGTTGAAACACGTATAATATCATGTATGAAACGAGTCGCCAGTCCAGGTTCGATGCACAGTATTGGATGCTTGGGGCTGGTGCACTGGGACGACCCAGAGGGAGGGTAGGGGAGGGAGGAGGGAGGAGGGTTCAGGATGGGGAACGTGGGTATACCTGTGGTGGATTCATTTCGATATTTGGCAAAACTAATACAATATTGTAAAGTTTAAAAATAAAATAAAATTTAAAAAAAAATAAAAAAATAAAGTGAAAATGAAAATTAAATTAGCAGATGGCAGTTTTAAATTATGTTAAAAAAACTACCATTAAATTTCAGAATTCCTAGAACCTGGGATGAATTATATTGTAGAAGTAGAAAGCTCTATTTTTCCCAGTCACATGAAGAGAAACCCAACCTATATTTAATATAAAAAAATATTCTTAGCAACATTTTGATATTTTTCTAATATCACTTGCATAAAAGACTCTTGGATTAAACTGGTGAGCTATTTGTTGCTTGGTTTGTTTGGTTTATTCTACCTTGCTTTAACTTTTTTTTTTTTTGGGGGGGGGGCCTTAAGAAAAGAGAAACACTTTTAATGATGGAATTTTAGATACTCAGTGTACAGATAATGAAGTAGCAGGGTCTAATTAATATTCTTCAAGTTATAACACTTAGGAACCCCTACTCAAATAGAAAAGGCTTGATTTTATATATATATATATTAGATACTGTGAGACTGTGGGTTTAGACTGATTGCCATGAAAGTGAAAGTCACTGAGTTGTATCCGACTCAGCAGTTTCATGTACTGTAGCCTGCCAGGCTCCTCTTTTCATGGAATTTTCCAGGCAAAAATACTGTAGTGAGTTGCCATTCCCTGCTCCGGGAACTGAACCCAGGAATTGAACCCTCATCTCTTGCATCTCCTGATTGGCAGACAGATTGTTTAAGACCAGTATCACCTGGGAAGCCCCTAATTGCCATGAAACAGGCAGTTGAATGTCATGGACAAATCATCTCCAACTCTTCTGATCACTGACATGACTTTAAAACATGTTTTCTGTTCTTTTTTTTTTTTTTCTTGGAATATATATATATATTTTTTAAACTTTATATAATTGTATTAGTTTTGCCAAATATCAAAATGAATCCGCCACAGGTATACATGTGTTCCCCATCCTGGACCCTCCTCCCTCCTCCCTCCCCATACCCTCCCTCTGGGTCGTCCCAGTGCACCAGCCCCAAGCATCCAGTATCGTGCATCGAAACTGGACTGGCATCTCGTTTCATACATGATATTTTATGTGTTTCAATGTCATTCTCCCAAATCTTCCCACCCTCTCCCTCTCCCACAGAGTCCATAAGACTGTTCTATACATCAGTGTCTCTTTTGCTGTCTCGTACACCGCGTTATAGTTACCATCTTTCTAAATTCCATATATATGCGTTAGTATACTGTATTGGTGTTTTTCCTTCTGGCTTACTTCACTCTGTATAATAGGCTCCAGTTTCATCCACCTCATTAGAACTGATTCAAATGTATTCTTTTTAATGGCTGAGTAATACTCCATTGTGTATATGTACCACAGCTTTCTTATCCATTCATCTGCTGATGGACATCTAGGTTGCTTCCATGTCCTGGCTATTATAAACAGTGCTGCAATGAACATTGGGGTACACGTGTCTCTTTCCCTTCTGGTTTCCTCAGTGTGTATGCCCAGCAGTGGGATTGCTGGATCATAAGGCAGTTCTATTTCCAGTTTTTTAAGGAATCTCCACTCTGTTCTCCATTTTTTAAAATAATTTTTTTAAACATTTTTTTAAACATTTTTTAAAACATTTTTTTAAATAATATTCCGATTTGGTTTCTGGTCTCCATGAATGATAAGTGAATTTACTGCAAAATATTTTTGTTATTTGTTCAGTATTAAATCACAAATTAAAGCTTTGTCTTGCTGGTGCCGTGAATGACCTAAACACATTATATCATAATTAATATTAGTATATGTGCACACTCCAGGTGTTTCTTGACTTCCGACTTTTGCATTCCAGTCCCCTATAATGAAAAGGACATCTTTTTTGGGTGTTAGTTCTAAAAGGTCTTGTAGGTCTTCATAGAACCGTTCAACTTCAGCTTCTTCAGCATTACTGGTTGGGGCATAGACTTGGATTACTGTGATATTGAATGGTTTGCCTTGGAAACGAACAGAGATCATTCTGTCGTTTTTGAGATTGCATCCGAAGTACTGCCTTTCGGACTCTTTTGTTGACCATGATGGCTACTCCATTTCTTCTGAGGGATTCCTGCCTGCAGTAGTAGATATAATGGTCATCTGAGTTAAATTCACCCATTCCAGTCCATTTCAGTTCGCCGATTCCTAGAATGTCAACTTTCACTCTTGCCATCTCCTGTTTGAACACTTACAATTTGCCTTGATTCATGGAGCTAACATTCTAAATTTCTATGAAATATTGCTCTCTACAGCATCGGACCTTGCTTCTATCACCAGTCACATCCACAGCTGGGTATTGTTTTTGCTTTGGCTCCATCCCTTCATTCTTTCTGGAGTTATTTCTCCACTGATCTCCAGTAGCATATTGGGCACCTACTGACCTGGGGAGTTTCTCTTCCAGTATCCTATCATTTTGCCTTTTCATACTGTTCATGGGGTTCTCAAGGCAAGAATACTGAAGTGGTTTGCCATTCCCTTCTCCAGTGGACCACATTCTGTCAAATCTCTCCACCATGACCCGCCCGTCTTGGGTTGCCCCACGGGCGTGGCTTAGTTTCATTGAGTTAGACAAGGCTGTGGTCCTAGTGTGATTAGACTGACTAGTTTTCTGTGAGTATGGTTTCAGTGTGTTTGCCCTCTGATGCCCTCTTGCAACTCCTACCATCTTACTTCGGTTTCTCTTACCTTGGGCGTGGGGTATCTCTTCACGGCTGTTCCAGCAAAGTGCAGCCATTGCTCCTTACCTTGGACGAGGGGTATCTCCTCACAGCCACCCTTCCTGACCTTCAGTGTGGGATAGCTCCTCTAGGCCCTCCTGCGCCCGCACAGCCATGGCTTCTTTTCATTACAGGGGACTGGAATGCAAAAGTAGGAAGTCAAGAAACACCTGGAGTAACAGGAAAATTTGGCCTTGGAATATGGAATGAAGCAGGGCAAAGACTGATAGAGTTTTGCCAAGAAAATGCACTGGTCATAACAAACACCCTCTTCCAACAACACAAGAGAAGACTCTATACATGGACATCACCAGATGGTCAACACCAAAATCAGATTAATTATATTCTTTGCAGCCAAAGATGGAGTAGCTCTATACAGTCAGCAAAAAAAAGACCAGGAGCTGACTGTGGCTCAGACCATGAACTCCTTATTGCCAAATTCAGACTTAAATTGAAGAAAGTAGGGAAAACCACTAGACCATTCAGGTATGACCTAAATCAAATCCCTTATGATTATACAGTGGAAGTGAGAAATAGATTTAAGGGCCTAGATCTGATAGATAGAGTGCCTGATGAACTATGGAATGAGGTTCATGACATTGTACAGCAGACACAGATCAAGACCATTCCCATAGAAAAGAAATGCAAAAAAGCAAAATGGCTGTCTGGGGAGCCCTACAAATAGCTGTGAAAAGAAGAGAAGTGAAAAGCAAAGGAGAAAAGGAAAGATATAAACA
Source organism: Bos taurus (assembly GCF_002263795.3). Lineage (NCBI taxonomy): Eukaryota > Metazoa > Chordata > Mammalia > Artiodactyla > Bovidae > Bos > Bos taurus. The sequence continues at coordinate 46,118,478 of NC_037347.1, forward strand.
TCTGCATGCAGAGTTCCAAAGAATAGCAAGAGATAAGAAAGGCTTCTTCAGCGATCAATGCAAAGAAATAGAGGAAAACAACAGAATGGGAAAGACTAGGGATCTCTTCAAGAAAATCAGGGATACCAAAGGAACATTTCATGCAAAGATGAGCTCGATAAAGGACAGAAATGGTATGGACCTAACAGAAGCAGAAGATATTAAGAAGAGATGGCAAGAATACACAGAAGAACTGTACAAAAAAGATCTTCGCCACCCAGATAATCATGATGGTGTGATCACTGACCTAGAGCCAGACATCCTGGAATGTGAAGTCAAGTGGGCCTTAGAAAGCATCACTACGAACAAAGCTAGTGGAGGTGATGGGATTCGAGTGGAGCTATTTCGAATCCTAAAAGTTGATGCTGTGAAAGTGCTGCACTCAATATGCCAGCAAATTTGGAAAACTCAGCAGTGGCCACAGGACTGGAAAAGGTCTGTTTTCATTCCAATCCCAAAGAAAGGCAATGCCAAAGAATGCTCAAACTACTGCACAATTGCACTCATCTCATACACTAGTAAAGTAATGCTCAAAATTCTCCAAGCCAGGCTTCAGCAATACATGAACCATGAACTTCCAGATGTTCAAGCTGGCTTTAAAAAAGGCAGAGGAACCAGAGACCAAATTGCCAACTGATCAAATTGCTGGATCATGGAAAAAGCAAGAGAGTTCCAGAAAAACATCTATTTCTGCTTTACTGACTATGCCAAAGCCTTTGACTGTGTGGATCACAATAAACTGTGGAAAATTCTGAAAGAGATGGGAATACCAGACCCCCTGACCTGCCTCTTGAGAAATTTGTATGCAGGTCAGGAAGCAACAGTTAGAACTGGACATGGAACAACAGACTGGTTCCAAATAGGAAAAGGAGTACGTCAAGGCTGTATATTGTCACCCTGCTTATTTAACTTATATGCAGAGTACATCATGAGAAACGCTGGACTGGAAGAAACACAAGCTGGAATCAAGATTGTCGGGAGAAATATCAATAACCTCAGATATGCAGATGACACCACCCTTATGGCAGAAAGTGAAGAGGAACTCAAAAGCCTCTTGATGAAAGTGAAAGTGGAGAGTGAAAAAGTTGGCTTAAAGCTCAACATTCAGAAAACGAAGATCATGGCATCCGGTCCCAACCACTTCATGGGAAATAGATGGGGAAAGAGTGGAAACAGTGTCAGACTTTATTTTTCTTGGCGCCAAAATCACTGCAGATGGTGACTGCAGCCATGAAATTAAAAGACACTTACTCCTTGGAAGAAAAGTTATGACCAACCTAGATAGCATATTCAAAAGCAGAGACATTACTTTGCCAACAAAGGTCCATCTAGTCAAGGCTATGGTTTTTCCAGTGGTCATGTATGGATGTGAGAGTTGGACTGTGAAGAAAGCCGAGTGCCGAAGAATTGATTCTTTTGAAGTGTGGTGTTGGAGAAGACTCTTGAGAGTCCCTTGGACTGCAAGGAGATCCAACCAGTCCATTCTGAAGGAGATCAGCCCTGGGATTTCTTTGGAAGGAATGATGCTAAAGCTGAAACTCCAGTACTTTGGCCACCTGATGTGAAGAGTTGACTCATTGGAAAAGACTGTGATGCTGGGAGGGATTGGGGGCAGGAGGAGAAGGGGACGCCAGAGGATGAGATGGCTGGATGGCATCACTGACTCGATGGACGTGAGTCTGAGTGAACTCTGGGAGTTGGTGAGGGACAGGGAGGCCTGGCGTGCTGTGATTCATGGGGTTGCAAAGAGTTGGACACAACTGAGCAACTGATCTGATCTGATCTGATATGTGCACACATGAGCCCATGAATCTACAGCTAAGCCCACGAACAAGTTCTCTCCATGCTGGAGCATTAACACTCACAAATATCATTTCAGTTTCCTTTCACCCAACTTTCATTGGGTTTCTCATCTCATCACCTATAGAAAGGAAAAGATTTTGCAGGGATAGATATTTCAGAAAATAGTGCATTTTTGCTCTTTTGGGGACTCTTTAAAGAGTCAAAGTAATATAGTTAGTAAAAGCAAACACTAGACAAATATAGTTTTTCATGTTTTCAAACAATATTTTGTATTTTCAAGTGTTGTTACAAAGATTTCCTCTGCCTAATTTAATATATAAGTGTGTAATTTTAGCCTTCAAAAATATACATTCCAGAGACTCTTGTTGGATTAAATCCTAAAATTTTTGATGAGGCAGCAGTTGCCTTTAGGAATGAAATCCTACTAATACATTAATCCATGATGCCCTAATAGCTATAGTGGAACCTTTCTACTTTACAGAAATAAGTGAATGAAGAGGAAATGGTTATCTCCAATCATGTAGCTTGTTTTCCACTTAGCATTATGGTATTTTGGGTAATTATGGATTCAATTTTAGGATTATGGGTAATTATAGATTCAATTTTATTAAAAATGCTAATATAATTCATTTCTCATCAGAAGCATGGTCAAAATTACAACAGAAAATACTACAGCTAGTTCTCTGAACTAAATATGTTTTGCTGACTTAAGCTTCATATTTATTCTATCACTGGCTGTAGGAGTTTGTATAATGTTCTAACAGTGGGAATCTTAATAAAGTCATGAAAATTTTAGTCAAAAAACATTTTTAAGAACTTCTGCATGTATGTCCACTCCAAAAATAAAATGTCAAAAATAATTTTGACAATTATAATTATTATAAATTCATGGAATTATATTATATATATTCTCATTATAAAATTCATTTAAAATACACTGAAGACTTGAAAAGTATGTGCTGTTTCATGAAATTCACATTATTTGCTTATCTATTATTTCAGGAATATAAAATAAACAATAGCTGTTTTATTTATACTCTATATTATGCATGTTTGTACCCTAACTGCACATGCAAGTATGGTAAATTAATAGATCAATCATATAAAATAATATTCATATACACAATGGAGTATTACTCAGCCATTAAAAAGAATACATTTGAATCAGTTCTAATGAGGTGGATGAAACTGGAGCCTATTATACAGAGTGAAGTAAGCCAGAAGGAAAAACATAAATACAGTATACTAACGCATATATATGGAATTTAGAAAAATGGTAACAATAACCCGGTGTACGAGACAGCAAAAGAGACACTGATGTATAGAACAGTCTTATGGACTCTGTGGGAGAGGGAGAGGGTGGGAAGATTTGGGAGAATGGCAATGAAACATGTAAAATATCATGTAGGAAACGAGTTGCCAGTCCAGGTTCGATGCACGATGCTGGATGCTTGGGGCTGGTGCACTGGGACGGCCCAGAGGGATGGTATGGGGAGGGAGGAGGGAGGAGGGTTCGGGATGGGGAACACATGTATACCTGTGGTGGATTCATTTTGATATTTGGCAAAACTAATACAATTATGTAAAGTTTAAAAATAAAATAAAATTGGAAGAATAAAAAAAAAAAATAAAAAAAATAAAATAATATTCAATATGAATATCTAAGATTAATATTTTATATTTTAGGTAAAGGAAATATCTATATCAGAGTATGATATTTTCAAATAAAAGATAAAAAGATAATGAAATTCCCAATGGGACCAGAAATGCTAGGTGAGACTGAGGGGTAATACAGAGCAGTAAATGAGAAGTAAATTTTTTTCAGCATAACATAGTTTATAGACAAAGCTATTAAAACTAGATTATAACTACTGAGATTTAAACAGCATCTAAAATATTAGGTAAAAACTTTTAGTCACCCATATTAAAAGAAATAAACTGTGGCACAGAGAGACTAAAGTAACTTTAGTCTCTTTAGCCAAATTCAGATACCAGATTAGAGGAAAAGCAGATACTGAATATTGGTAAACTGCAATATTAATTCCTAGAAAGAGTTAGGTGACCCTTTGCGATGTAGACATGTTATAATTTGTTTGCCTTATTAGTCTATGTTTACGGAATGACATTCTAAGAGAGTTTCTGATATGATTGGAAAACTTTGGCTGTATAGCCTTGTTTAGAGATTCATGAGACACATATAGAATAAACACTCCATGATGCACTGAAATTAGGAAATTGTTTATACCAGCAATTTCCAAACTTACTTTAACATGGAAGTATATTTTCATGGAATTAATGAAAACTCAAACTTGGAACAACATTAATAATTAATTTTAAGTGATTTGCCCTTGTTTTACCTTACAAAATCACAGAACTAGAATATGCTGTTAAGTCGCTTCAGTCGTGTCCGACTCTGTGCAACCCCATAGCCAGCAGCCCACGAGGCTCCCCCGTCCCTGGGATTCTTCAGGCAAGAACACTGGAATGGGTTGCCATTTCCTTCTTCAGTGCATGAAAGTGAAAAGTGAAAGTGAAGTCGCTAAGTCGTGTCTGGCTCATAGCGACCCCATGGACTGTATGTAGCCTACCAGGCTCCTCCGTCCATGGGATTTTCCAGGCAAGAGTACTGGAGTGGTGTGCCATTGCCTCCTCCGACCTAGAATATAGAGAAAGAAATAATGTTGTTCAGCCACTGAACTGTGTCCCACTCTTTGTGACCTTTTAGACAGCAGCACATCAGGCTTTCCTGTCCTTGACTATCTCCTGGAGGTTGCTCAGATTCATGTCCATTGAATCAGTGATGTTATTTAACCATCTCATCCTCTGCTGCCCCCTTCTCCTTTTGAAGGAAAGGTTTGCTTTCAGTTACGAATATGAGTAAACGAAGTAGAATGGTATAGTTATTAACATTACACATGGGTAGAAAGTGAAAGTGAAAGTGAAGTCGCTCAGTCGTGTCCTGTCTGACTCTTTGCTACCCCATGGACTGTAGCCCACCAGGCTCCTCCATCCATAGAATTTTCCAGGCAAGAGTACTGGAGTGGGTTGCCATTTCCTTCTCTAGAGGATCTTCCCCACCCAGGGATCGAACCTGGGTCTCCCTCATTGCAAGCAGATGCTTTTACCATCTGAGCCAGGAGGGAAGCTCCTCTACACATGGGTAGAAATATTTTCTAAAGGCTTTTGCCTTATTTAAAAATTTTATCTATCTTCTTCCATTATTTAGATAGGCAGGTTAGCGATTATTAAATATAAAGGAGTTCTTTATACATCACTATAATCATTATATTTGTAAAAACACTTCATTCTCCATAACTCTCACCTTGATAAAATAAGGTGATATTATAGGGGACATGACTATATAAAATACTGTTTTATTTGGGAACTTTAGAACAATCACTGCTATGGAACATCCAACATAATGGTAAGCAATGCTTAAAGAAATTGTAAAACTGTATTTATGAACAGCAATAGGTGGGTTGGAGAATGTCTCATTTCTGTGTTGCACAAAAAATTAATCCTCAAAATTGCTTAACTAAGTGAACATGAAGATAGAATAATGTCTACCATGCATAATTTATGTTTGTTACAGATTCACAGTATGACCAAATTATAATAGCACAAAATGACCCTGGAAACAATATAGAAATATGTTAAAGATGTAGAACCAAAGCCCTGCAAGCCTCATACCTCATTTTTTTGAAATTCTTTTCTACCCTTTTGTGATTCTGTATTCTTAGTACTAAGCTCTTCTGGTTGAGTTTTCTTTCAAAGCTAACAATGAAATTCCAGTGCTTGGGCTTGAGAAAGCTGCTAGGGCAAAAGAAAAATCAGAAAGAAAAAAAGTGTTTCCTTCTCTCTTGTGGCTGTGGAAATGCAGAGAGTACTCTGCATCAAGGAGCTAGTTTTGATGCAGTGATGAAGAGAATATTAACAAACGTGTCAATCTTACTTGCCTTTTAAATGTGAAGATTTGTATGAATATGTATAAGCCTGTTCAGTTTAGTGTTTAATAAACACATATTTTAAGAAAAATGTTCCACAGAGACTGTCAGAATGTTTTCCAAAATGCAATCTTTAATCCCTAAATGTCTGTACTTCTTTTGGTTCTTTTTCTTTGTTTATAGTTTCAATATTAATAATATTTTAAATGCCTTTTATGTTTTTATAAACACTTAAATATTTGTAAACACTTTTGTAAAACCAGAGAAGAAAATGGATTTATCATCTTCTTCCTTCCTAAATGATAGAATAAACTCGGACTTTGATATATTATTTATTAAACAAGGAATTTAAGAATCTCACATTTAAGTTAAATAATGGACTCTGTTTAAATGGTGGCCCCGAAGAAAGAACAAAATCAATGAGCTGTGCCTTCGTTGCTGGTTATCTGGCATCTACAAATGTCTCTCCCTTTTCAATGGATTTAGATTTTTTTTTGAGACATTCGTGTTACCACGACAGCTAAAATACACATTCTATTAAGGATAAAACCTTCCAACTTAATCTACCACTTTCTCCCTAAACACATATTACAGTATCTGGCACATAAAAAATCACTTACTAACATTTATTTTTAAGAACTGAATACTGTAATGAATAAAGAATAACTTCATTGAGGATATGGAATTTGAAGTGATAGTTCATATATGGTGTATACATGGAAAACATGAAGTGTTTAAAATACATGATTAGACTGCAATATTTATGAAGTTACACAGGTAATCACATAAGAGGAAACGGTTACACGTGCAAGTGATTAGGCTATTAAATCTTACATGAATTAGATTTTTTAAAATATAGAGCTCTACCTCAGAGTGAAGCAAATGAAAATGTAGTAAATATCATTACTAATCACCAAGGAAATGGCATTTAGTGTTTCAAAAATACACTAATATTCAGAGAAAGGCAATGGGTTAAAACTAGGAAGATATATACAAATCAAAAGAAGAGTAAAAATATGAGTTGGGCTTCCCCGATGGCTCACTGGGTAAAGAATCTGCTTGGATGCAAAAGACACAGGTTCAATCCCTTGGTCAGGAAGATTCCCTGGAAGAGCAAATGGCAAATATTAGTGAGGTAGTGAAAAATCAGGATATTCAGTACCTATAAAATCAAGGGGAAGAGCAGAGAGTTGAGCAACCAGACAAAAAAAGCTTACTGCAAGCTTTCTCAATCTTGGCACTATTAACATTTGAGGCAGATAATTCAATGTTTTGAAAAGCTCTCCTGTGCAAACATCAATATTGCCAGACACTGCTAAATGTTCCATCGGTGTCAAAACCACCCATGATTGAGAATCAGTGGTTCAGATAAAGGTGTTAAGCAGTAGATTAAAAATATATATATATATATATATATATATTCATCCCTCTTTTACACATAAGAGCCAGGAATCAATCAAAATCAAGCTGGGTCATGGATACAGAACACCAGTAAATCCTTATTTTCTGCCTCAGCAACCAATAATTGTATACTATATATATATAGTATATAATTATTGCCAGGCTTATTGTCAGGCTACTTATTAGTTATATTTTATTTTAACTGCACAAGATAATAAGTATGATTTTTCCCCATATTAGATTAATATTGGATAGATAGTAAATAATGTCCCAGTCATATAGGTAGTAAAGATCATTATTCAAATCTATGAATAAGGATGACATTGTGCTGCCTTAAATTTCTTTTATGTTTCCTACTTGGAGGAAGCAGTGTTTGAACACCTTAGATCTAAAATTGGTAAGAACTGGTAAGTGTTTTGTTGTTCAGTAGCTAAGCTGTGACTGAGTCTTTGTGACCCCATGGACTGTAGCACGTCAAGTTCCTCTGTTCTTCAATATCTCCCAGAGTTTGCTCAAATTCATATCCGTTGAAGCACTAGTATGCACAGGAAGAATAATCAGGCTTCTCCTGATCAACTAGTTTAATTTTTAACTTTATAGTAAATACTATTCATCACCTATATTAGCAATGAAGGAAACTCATGTAAAATTGAAGAAAAAAATGTTTAGTATTTCATATTTTGTGTTCACATTAACTCCTGCTTCACTGTGTTGGTATCATATTTCTTATTTGCATATATCACTGGTCTTATTTCAGTGTACAAACATGTATGTATTTTTCTAAGCAACCTCAAAGTCACTCTAGGAATCTCTTCATAGGATATGGTTTATTTGCAGATATCTAAGAAGTTAAATGACGTGGCTTGTGATGCCACATAAACCCATGTAAAATTTCAACTCATTGTGAATTTAAATAGTATTTACATCTTTGTTTAAATATATTTAACAGTCTCCTTATTTTCAAAGCTATTGTTTTTTGGTATATTTATAACATATTCAAAACACAAAGTTTAGTTCTAACCACACAGAAGAGCTTCAAAAGTTAAATGATTCATTTCCATTGATTTTATGGCTGTCAGAATTTTTTTATAAAATCTTTAGTGCTTAGATATAGATTAAAGAATCTTTATTGAGGCCATTTTTAAATTTTAATTCATTTCTGTTGATAGGCTCTTGCTTTATATGTGTCTATATATAACAAACATGATGACAAAAACTTACAAAATTTTGTCTTCATTTTGTTTCCCCACAGTGAAATGGTTATCAACATGACTCACTCTTAATTTGCTTCAATGTGATGACTACTTTATTCACTCAAATAACTGGCTAACCAGATACACAATATCCACGTGTTCATTTAACAGAAACAGTGTTTACAGGTACACAGCAGCTTGATGTGAGAAAAAAATGCACATTTGAAAAAGTTTTCTAGTCTCAAATTACTAATCAGTTCACTTCATCAGAAATAAGTCAACAGAGTTTTACTGAGCATGCCAAAAATGATGGAAAAAACTGGCCTGGCAGAAAGTATGTTCTTAATAAATATTTATTACAAAAATCAACAGAACCTGTTTTCTTATTGAAGTGGATAAAGAAGTATTTGAGATGGATACTTATCTCAAGATGTTTATGTAAATTAAGATTACTATGAGATAACTACATGACTGGGGCTTAAAAGATGTGCTTAAAAAGTGTTACACACTGTAAATATTCTGGGAGCTTTGCTTTATCGGTTTTCCAGCTAAAACATTTCCAATAATGTGAGATTTCAGTTAGATTTTGAGAAGTAAATGCACACAGTTAGTGAGAAAATTGATAATATGTGTTCTAATAAAAGGGATAAGATGATAACTGAGGAAAAAACCAAATGAAAATATGGGGGATATATGTTCTTGGAAGGTAGAGGGGAAAAGAAAACATAATCTGGTGACATTTTGCCAGACGGATATGAGTTTATATTTGGAATAGAGGGAGCAAGTGCAGAAGGAAGAACAGTATGAAATTTATTGCAATTATCTAAACACGAAGTAATAAGAGGCTGAACTAACCAAATGGCAGTAGAATAGAAATGACAGATGTATGAGATGCTGCACATGATGAATCAACTCCCATCTTTTCAACCTCCCAAACAGCCTGGATAGTTAAATATGCTGATAATACAAATTTATGGGAGTGGTAAACACAAGGCAACATAAATGAGAATTTGAAAGGGACTGGATGTTTTGATAAACAAGCTAGTTGGCAAGCACATTTAAATGACAGCTCCTGTGAAGAAAAATATGTTCAATAATAATTAAGCACCATCAAGAATTAATGGTTTGATTCATGCAGGAATTATGCTTGTATTATAGGCAATGGAACCCATAGTTACATCTATCATCTGTAGAAAATAACATTTATCACATTTGAAAATTTATAAAACATTTTCACATTCATTAATTCATTTGCTATTAAAAGGAAAGAAGCAAAGACATAGCTTAAACTGTGATGTGCATTTTTTAAGTTCAGTTACGTGTTGATTTCATCATGTGGCCACACCATTGCATGGGAGTACATTCGAGGCTATGTGAAGGGGATATAGGTAGGCAGAGATATCATTGTTGTTTAGTCTCTAAGTCATGTCTGACTCTTTGTGACCCCATGGAGGGTAGCCCACCAGGCTTCTCCGTCCATGGGATTTCCCAGGCAAGAATACTGGAGTAGATTGCCATTTCCTTCTCCATGGAATCTTCCCAACTCAGGGACTGAACCTATATCTCCTGCATTAGCAGGTGAATTCTTTACTACTGAGCCACCAGGGAAGCCCCTAGGCAGAGATATATTTACATTTATATGCTTAAGAAGATGTATCAGTCATGGCCTGGCTAGAAAAATATGCCAATGTGGAGAGTCTAAAATTTAAAAATATGGGCATTTACTTCAGATTAATAAAAGCAAGAAGCTTTTGTTGCAAAGTGAAAGTCGCTTAGTCGTGTCCAACTCTTTGCAACCCATAGACTATACAGTCCATTTAATTCTCCAGGCCAGAATACTGGAGTGGGTAGCCTTTCCCTTCTCCAGGGGATCTTCTCAACCCAGGGATCAAACCCAGGTCTCCCACGTTGCAGGTGGATTCTTTACCAGCTAAGCCACCACTGAAGCCCAAGAATACTGGAGTGGGTAGCCTATCCCTTTTCCAGCACATCTTCCCAACCCAGGAAACAAACTGGGGTCTCCTGCATTGCACGTGGATTCTTTACCAGCCGAGCCACCAGGATTCTTTACCAGCAGAGCTACCAGGGAACCCCATCATTTCAAAGGCAGAAGGAAAGGGAAGTTACATGATCTCCACAGGAATTGTGCCCTTTGATGTAGAAATGCAACCAATCTGTGGAAAACTGGAAGAAAGTGAGCTAGAAAATTCACACTTCACTCCTACCCATCTCCTGTCCTCTGATCTCTTGCTATCTGTTACGGCCAAATGCAACCATAAGCCAGAGACAAAGGAATCTGTTTGCCCAGCCTGTATGAGTAAGTCTTTCAGGGCAAGAGAAGGGTAGAACAGCATGGTAAGTGGCTCTGGAAGAAAAAAAAAAAATAAGGAAAATATCCAGCAAATAATTTGTAGCATGTCTTTCATACAAGGAAGAAAAAAATAACTGGAATAAATTATAAGAGAGAATATGCATCTTCCTTACCCACAGCTTCCCCAGGCAAAGGATCAAAAACATTTTTTCCTGCAGAAGATTGCTCTGACTCATATCATATTTGTCAAGTGAAAATATCCCGGTCTAAATTACAACTACAACTTCAACATGCCCCACAGTAATAAAAACACTATGTATTTAAATACAAAGTAGTTTTCTCAAGCTCTGGATAAATCCTGTATAAAAGTGACTGTGCAATTTTCCTGGCTCCCATAGTCTTTCTAAATAGCTTTGTACAGATTAGGATGTCGTTTCACCTTTTCTTATATATCTGAAGCAGAGTTCAATTACCAGAGATGATTTAGGTGTGATTCGTTCTTTCACTATTTATGAAGTCATTGAAAACACAGGACTTCAGTAGAGTAGTTAAATTCAAGTTATCCCCATAGCCATTTCATAAATAAATAGTTTACATGTTCAAAATGTCAAGACCATGATAAGATTCACCAATATGATTGGCTTTGGTCATTTAATCATGAGGACAGTGATGTGCATCACTTCTGCCAGGCTCCATTTAAGAGCCAGTGCACATTTCTCCACATTATTCTCCCTCATTATAGTTCACTGAAGTCTAGCACCAATAAAGCTCCAGCATGATATGGTAGAGACTACATCAGCTTTGACACTTATTTGATTATAATGAGCTGAGTCCCCCAGTTGACCACCATAAAACATGGAGAAAGAGTGAGAATTAACTTTCGTTGTTTTAACACCCTTAATTTGGGGGGACAGTTTGGTACTTCAGTATATACCTAGCCAATTCTCTTAATTAGCTTGGGCTTCTATAACAAAATGCCATAAACTCTGTATATGCTTATATAGCTTATAAACAGTGGAAATTTATTTCTGTTAGTTCTGGAAGATGGAAGTTTGAGATCAGGATGTCACCTTGTTAGTCCTTTTTATGGTGATGCATTTTCCACTTCTCATTGTATCCTCAAATGGCAGAAAAAGAGCTAGAGACCTCTTTGACTTTTCCTTTTAGGAGCACCTGTCCCATCCATGAGGGCTCTACTAATTATCTCCCTCTAAATATCATCACATTGGGATTTGAGTTTCAACATTTGAATCTGGGTGGGGACACAAACTTTCAGTCCATAACACCAATCTTGCATTCTCCTTAAGGATTTACCCACTTCCTACTTGTAATTTTCCAAAAGAATGCCATTCCATGTACATAGAACTAGGTTAAGTCCAACAACTGTGCCATGCTTCTTTCTCTAGTCATGATTATCTTTATGCATGGTCCTTCTCCTGAAATGCACTTCTTCCCATTCCTTGACTCACTGACTCTTTGCAGGCCCACCAGATTACCTTACTCACACAAAAGCAGTGCTGAGCTAGAGCCAGTTCATATCTACCCATAAGGGTCAGGTGTTAAATTTTTAGCAACTCTGTAATCCAGTCTTTAAAGAGCTTAAAATTTAATTAAATAACTTATAATTAAAGTGCATTAAAAATACATACTCAAAACTCATCATTTCCCTTTTTATTTATTTTATTGTTTTCTATTTCTTGAGGTAATTTACATCTATTTTCTATGTATGAGGAAAATAATCATAAGTTGCACTACTATGCATCTCTTCCCAGCTCTGTGTTCAATGAGAGTTAGGTAGTGGTAATATTTATAGCAAAGATATCAAACAAATGCTACAAGACAGGGCTGGATTGATAGTTTATGTATTATCTAGGCTTAGGAAAGTGTTGGAAGAAATGTTAATAAAGTAGATTAAACTTTAAAATATACACAAATACATACAAAAATGATGAAATACTTTTTTCCAGTATTCAAAACCTATTACTTAACTTAGCAAAGAAATTAGTCATATTCTTGATGAACAAGCACAGTTCTGAAATACATTTTCAGTTTTATTATTATTTTACTCAATGACATGTGAAAATATAAACCAACATTCATGGCAAAACTAGACCTTGACAGTCAGTTTTTAAACATTAACTATCACACCACTACACAAAAGTTGCCTTGTTCACTAAGATTTTTTCCAGAATCCTCTTTCAGCAAGTTCTTCATGATAATCTAACTATTGTAGGCTGAATATCTGTCTCTCCTCAAAATTCATGTGTTAAAGTTTTAACCCCCAAAATGACTGTATTTGAACATTGGGTCAGAGATGAGATGATTAAAATTAGACCATAAGGGTGGTTGCTGTTTTGCGATCCCACGAATGTCAGCACGTCAGGTTCCCTGTCCTTCACCATCTTCCTGAGTTTGCTCAAACACATGTCTGTTGAGTCAGTAATGCCATCCAACCATCTCATCCTCTGTCGTCCCCTTCTCCTCCTGCCATCAATCTTTCCCAGCTTCAGAGTCTTTTCCAATGAGCTGGCTTTTCACATTAGGTGACCAAAGTATTGGAGCTTCAGCTTCAGAACTAATCCTTCCAGTGAATATTCAGGGTTGATTTCCTTTAGGATTGACTGGTTTGATCTCCTTGCTGTCCAACGGACTGGCAAGAGTCTTCTCCAACACACAGTTAGAAAGCATCAGTTCCTTGCCACTCAGCCTTCTTTGTGGTCCAACTGTCACATCCATACAAGACTACTGGAAAAAACCTAGCCTTGAATATATGGACCTTTGCTGGCAAAGTGATGTCTCTGCTTTTTTTTTAAATTTTTTTATTATTATTATTTTTTTATTTTACAATATTGTATTGGTTTTGCCATACATCAACATGCATCATGTATAGAACAGTCTTTTGGACTATGTGGGAGAGGGAGGGGGGATGATTTGGGAGAATGACATTAAAACATGTATAATATCATATAAGAAACGAATCGCCAGTCTAGGTTCAAGGTAGGATACAGGAAGCTTGGGGCTGGTGCACTGGGATGATGTCTCTGCTTTTTAATAAACTATATAAGTTCGTCATAGCTTTCCTCCAAGGAGCAAAGGCCTTTTAATTTCTTGGCTTCAGTCACCATCCACAGTAATTTTGGAGCCCAAGAGAATAAAATCTGTCACTGTTTCCACTTTTTACCCCATCTATTTGCCATGAAATGATGTGACTGTTTGCCATGCTCTTAGTTTTCTGAATGTCGAGTTTTAAGCCAGCTTTTTCACTCTTCTCTTTTACTGTCATCAAGAGGTCCTTTGTTCCACTTCACTTTCTGCCATTAGAGTGATAATACTGCATATTTGAGGTTGTTGATATTTCTACCAGCTATCTTGATTCCAGTTTGTGATTCCTTCAGCCAGGCATTTTTGCATGATGTACTTTGCATATAAATTAAATAAGCAAGGTAACAATGTGCCTTGATGTACTTCTTTCTCAATTTTGAACCAGTCCATTGTTCTATGTCCGGTTCAAACTGTTGCTTCTTGTACTGTATACAGGTTTCTCAGGAGGCAGGTAAGGTGGTCTGGTATTCCTGTCTCTGTAAGAATTTTCCACAGTTTGTTGTGATTCACATAATCAACGACTTTAGTGTAGTCAATGAAGCAAAACTGTGAAAAATAAACTGTAGTTGAAGGCTGTTATGAGCCACAGTCTGAGCAGACTAAGAACCAACCTAATCTGAGTAATTTCCTAACTGCTCTTAGTGCTCCCTTAGCATAATATTATCAGAGAACCTATTATTCTCCAGTATAAATGTTTATATTAGTCATAACCAGTACAAAAAAGTTATTATTACACCATTAATGAGGGCTTCCCATTTGGTCAGTTCAGTCAGTTCATTCACTCAGTCATGTTCGACTCTTTGCGACCCCATGAATTGCAGCACGCCAAGCCTCCCTGTCCATCACCAACTACCGGAATTCACTCAAACTCATGTCCATCGAGTCGATGATGCCATCCAGCCATCTCATCCTCTGTCATCCACGTCTCCTACTGCGCCCAATTCCTCCCAGCATCAGGGTCTTTTCCAATGAGTCAGTTCTTCCCATGAGGTGGCCAAAGTATTGGAGTTTCAGCTTTAGCGTCAGTCCATCGAATGAACACCCAGGACTGATCTCCTTTAGAATGGACTTTTTGGACCTCCTTGAAGTCCAGGGGACTCTCAAGAGTCTTCTCCTACACCACACTTCAAAAGCATCAATTCTTCAGCGCTCAGCCTTCTTCACAGTCCAACTCTCACACCCATACATGACCACAGGAGAAACCATAGCCTTGACTAGATGGACCTTTGTTGGCAAAGTAATGTCTCTGCTTTTAAATATGTTGTCTAGGTTGGTCATAACTTTCCTTCCAAGGAGTAAGTGTCTGTTAATTGCATGGATGCAGTCACCATTTGCAGTGATTTTGGAGCCCCCAAAAATAAAGTCTGACACTGTTTCCACTCTTTCCCCATCTATTTCCCATGAAGTGATGGGACTGGATGCCATGATCTTCATTTTCTGAATGTGGAGCTTTAAGCCAACTTTTTCACTTTCATCAAGAGGCTTTTGAGTTCCTCTTCACTTTCTGCCATAAGGGTGGTGTCATCTGCATATCTGAGGTTATTGATATTTCTCCCACTAATCTTGATTCCAGCTTGTGCTTCTTCCAGCCTAGTGTTTCTCATGATGTACTGTGCATATAAGTTAAATAAGCAGGGTGACAATATACAGCCTTGATGAACTCCTTTTCCTATTTGGAACCAGTCTGTTGTTCCATGTCCAGTTGTAACTATTGCTTCCTGACCTGCATATAGGTTTCTCAAGAGGCAGGTCATCTCTTTCAGAATTTTCCGCAGTTTATTGTGATCCACACAGTCAAAGGCTTTGGCATAGTCAATAAAGCAGAAATAGATGTTTTTCTGGAACTCTCCTGCTTTTTTGATGATCCAGCAGATGCTAGCAATTTGATCTCTGGTTCCTCTGTCTTTTTTAAAACCAGCTTGAACATCTGGAAGTTCATGATTCATGTATTGCTGAAGCCTGGCTTGGAGAATTTTGAGCGTTACTTACAATGGTAAAGAATCTGCCTGCCAATGCAGGAGACACAAGAGATGTGCGTTCAGTGTCTGGGTGGGAATATCCTCTGGAGGAGGAAGTGGCAACCTGCATCAGTATTCTTGTCTAGAAAATCCCATGGACAAAGGAGCCTGGCAGGCTGCAGTCCATAGGGTCACAAAGAGATGGGCACGACTGAGCAACTGAGTACACATGCATACTGTGTAAGAAGCACTTTCTAAATGATGGGGATGTAGCTTTGAACAAATCAAAAAGGACTTTCCTCTTAAGGAGATTATACTCTAGTATAGAGAGACAAAATAAATGAATAAATAATACCAATAAAATAAGATCACTTATGGGAATCATAAATTGAAAGCAGGCAATGTTGAAAAAAAGTGATTGTGAAGAGAGGGAATTGTGTGCATCAGGTGGTAATGATTCCCTCCTTGAAATGAATATTATCATTTGCTCTCAGGATTCCCAGCTTCCTGCTTTCAGGAATGAAACATTCTTCTGCTAGCTATTGAGAGTCTTGGGGATTGCCTTTTCACAGCTGAGTCTACCTTGAAATATTGCCCACAGCTGAAGCGAGTTAGCTCTGTAAATAACTCCCTTCCTTGAATGTAACACACATCCAGTGACTGAACCATAAATGGTTAAAGGGTCCTCCTGGCTTCCTTGTCTCAATCCAGGCAATTCTGTATGGTTAGTCAGCTCCACAGCTCCCTTTGAGACTAGCTGAAGTTATTGTATCACTGATTCAACAGCCAACTACTATTCTTCTGCACAATCTTGCTTCCTTCAATCCCCACAGCAGTTAGTGTTGAAAACATTTTCCATCAATATTTCTACATACAAATATCTCTCTGACAGAGGCTATTTCATGGGTAATCCAGCTAGTAATAGTTGGAAATAGGAGTGGTCAAAAAAAAAAAGCTAAAATGGAATATCTGATCTGGATTATCCATTGACCAGTTGGAAAAGAGCTTCCTCTCACTGGTGGCGGATGGACTGTGGACAGCCCTTGATACAGGGGCACAGCCCAGGGGCAGTGTTGCAAATGTGCAGTTATTAAAACTTCCACTAGTGGTGAACCTATATGGTACACCATTGAATGCAAATGCACTAGTTCAGTTAAAGTAGTAGATGTCTTGAAGTACAGGCAAAGTAGTAATCATAAGGACAACAGAATTGGGCCACTGTTACTGGGACTACTGATACACTGGAGAAAGACAGTAAGAGACTGAGAGTGATTGTTGTTGTTCAGTCACGCAGTCACGTCCAACTGTTTGTAACCCCATGGACTGCAGCATGTCAGACTCCTGTCTTCTACTATCTCCCAGAGTTTGCTGAAATTCATGCCCATGGAATAGCTGATGCTACCTAACGATCTGACCCTCTGCCACCCCATTCTCCATTTGCCTTCAATCTTTCCCAGCAGCAGGGTCTTTTCCAATAAGTCCACTATTCACATTGGGTGGTCAAAGAATTGGAGCTTCAGCTTTAGCATCATTACTTCTAATTTAAACACTAAATGTGAATATCAGAAGCCATCCTGGCAGCATATAAGTAGATTCTCTTGAAGCCAGAGTTTAAAGAAAAAAGATCAACATCATGTCCATAGCTTAGTTATTAGAAAATTCCTGACAAGTTTGAATTTTCAGTCTGGAAATATCTGGCTACCAAAAAAAAAAAAAAAAAACAAAACAAAACAAAACAGAAGGCATTCATTGGGAAAGAATGGGAAAGTGTGGTTTTAGATGAAAACATGTTACAAACAATCCAAAATCAGGAATCTAAAAGATATATCTGACCTCCTGAGCCTGTGGAAGTGAGCCAAATCCTTTCATTTAAATACCAGAAGACAGAGTTTACCTTACAGGAAGAAAGTTGGTTATATGAAAAAACACTTCCTGCCCAGTGTCTGACCCTACTTACCCCCTGCCTCAATCATCAGAACAAAACTAGGATGCAGGTATAACATAACACTGTTTGGGAGGTGCTGAGTATCCTAAGGGAGAAAAGGCATTATCTCCCCAAATAGAAGCCAATAAAAGTCAGCATGTATCAGCAAGAAGATATGATTGAGATTAGATTCTGAGAGCACTGTGTCAGGGGAACAAAACATCAAGATATTGGTAAGGAAATATTTATCATTTTAGGAGCATTATCCTAGGACACAAAAGTTAATAGTTGATTAATGCTCTGAGAGACAGTGCTCCTTATTACTAGGATTGGTCTTAAAAATTCAGAGAAAGCAAGTGAAGTAGGAATTCCAGAACCGTTATGGCAGACACTATGAGTATAATTTGAAATACTTGGAGATGTTGCTAGAGGATGCAAACTTGCAACTATTAATAGAAGATGAGTAAGTTCTGGAGATCTAACACACATACTGTGATCGGAGTCAACAACACTGTATTTTCAAAATTGCTAGGAGATTAAATTTTAAATGTTTTAATCACTAAAAAGAAACAATTTTTATGACAGATATCCGAGTTAGTTAAAGCTGGTATGTTAGTTAAAGCTACTATGCTGGTAGTCTGGAGAAGGAAACGGCAACCCACTCCAGTATTCTTGCCTAGAGAATCCTGTGGACAGAGGAGCCTGGTGGGCTGCCATCTATGGGGTCGCACAGAGTCGGACACGATAGAAGCTATTTAGCAGCAGCAGCAGCAGCAGCAGTAGCATGCTGGTAATCATAGTAATCATATTGCAATATATAAATGTATTAAATCAATATATCGTACACCTTAAACTTAGACATAAACTTACACAATGTCATATGTAAATTACATATCTAGAATAAATTGAAATGAATAAAAGTACTTGGAGAAAGTGGGCATATACTATAGTGATATACTGCAGAAAGCCAACAAATCTACAGGAGGATTAAGTTTCATAGGCAAACCTCAAAGGACATTCCGTTTACTAAAATAATCAGAAATGTGATCATGAATGCAACAAGAATATCACTGAGAATCTCAGAGGTTTCTGACTTCTGAAGTTTAGGACTTAAAATAGGAAGTGTTGATACACAATTCTGTTCTGTGACGGCAATGAGAACAACAGAGACCTCATATCATAGAGACCAAATGGCAGCACTCGAACATCAAAAGTAAGGTGAGCACCATTATCAATTCGATACTACAAACAGAGGATGGAGGGGATAAAGTGACACAGAAAATTATGGAGATAGCTAACAGAATACAATGTCCATGGGGCAAAAATGATAGTCCCAGTTAAAAAAGGATAGCTCAATCTATCAAATTAAAAAAAATAAGTAAAATAAAATATTAAAAAAGAAAGGTTCAGGAGGTTTAAAATAGCCACTCAAACTAAAAGTCGTATTATCTTGTCCAGTTCTTTAACCATATTGTATACTTAGAATCCACTAACTGAAAGACGTTAAAACACTACAACAAATAAGGGGAAAGACAGTAGGATAAACAGATGAAGTTTTGAGAATAAAAAATAATATAGCTTTGTTGGTGACATGAGGTTAGTGAGTGTACTATGGAGGCGACTACTATTGTTTGTTTAGAGGAAATATAAACAAACAGAATCTATGAAAGTAAAATTAAAACCAAATGTTTAAATCCCTTTAGTGTGGGTTTTAAGACAGAGAGTAATAAAACTAAGTTATAAATACATAATCTCACAGTGAAATGATCCACGATGCCTTATAAAAAGTATAACTAGAAAAGTAAGTCGTTGATTTGAGTCAGACTTTTTGCAACTCCATGAGGCCTGCCAGGCTCCTCTGTCTATGGGATTTTCCAGGCAAGAATACTGGAGTGGGTTGCCATTTCCTTCTCCAGCAGTTTCTTTCCAACCCAGGTCTCCCACACTGCAGGCAGACTCTTTACCATCTGAGCCACCAGAGAAGCCCATAACTAGAAAGACATTCACTTGTAGTTGATTTGATTGTTTTTAATATTAAAATAGGACTTTAATAATTCACTGTTCTGGATCCCATGCCATTTATCTTTTAAAAGAGTAAGATTCTTATAATCATATCCTTGTTTGCCTTTCTTGATAGAATTATTTCAAATCACATATACACTTGTCCTGGTTTTCTATGTTTGAAAAGGAAAAAAAAAAAATGGAAAGCCTCTCTTGTCATGACATTTATCATCCTCCCTATCACTAGTTCCCATTTCATTATTCTACTCCCCTTGAAGGAAAATGCCTCCAAGAATAGTTATTGCTGTCTCCCCTCAGTGACTGTTCTCTAACTTTCTCTAATCTGGCTTTCAGCGCCCAACAATGGGCCTCCCACCCCACGCCATTTCACTAAGCTTGAAAATGACATTCTCAGTGTCAAATCTAATGAGCAAGTTTTTGTTCATATTTTACTCCATCTGTCAGCTATGCTGAATATAGTTGATTACTCCATTTTTCTTTAAACCTGTATCTGTCTTGAAGTTCATAAAGCAGCAGTCCTAAGACTGTTCTATTATACAGTGGCTGTCCCTGCTTAGCATCCGTTCCCTCATTCTATTCCTTTCACCAAACTGGTGCAATAACTTGAGTCATTCGTGGTCTCTTTTTTTTCTCAAACTATAACGAGGTCTTTCAGGCTTCTGGATTTCAGCATAACATGTGCTTAGGATTTCACATTCTATGTGTATATATCCCTACAAAATATGTCTCTCTATTTTTCTTTTTTTAAAGCATCATGGGTCATTTTACTGTGATATTATATATTTATAATTCACTGCTATTACTCTCTGTCTTAAAATCCACACTGAAAGGATTTAAACATCTGGTTTTCATTTTACTTTCATAGATTCTATTTGTTTATATTTCCTCTACACAAACAATAGTAGTCACCTCCATAATGCATCAACTTACCTCATGTCACCAACTAAACTATTATTTTTTATTCTCAGTAATGAATAAGGTCTTTCTTTTACTTTCTGTTTTCCTATTTGTTGCAGTGTTTATTGCTTCCATTTTTTTCTCCAGATATTTGGATATTTATTCTGCTTGCTTGTATAATATCCCATTCCACAGTACCTCTCTGTTCCCATACATAATACAGTCACTATAGAAGACTGTCCCATTCAAGTGATTTGCAATGAGCAAGGCCTTCACATTCATGTACTATTTTCCAGAATCTCACTGTGGAAAGCTTTTCACTTGCCATTCAATTTTGTGTGAGACATATTGATGCCAAAGAATAATGTTTTCTAAGGAGTTAGACTGTCAAAGTTGTGAGACATTCAATCTCAAAGAAGAATGGATAGACAACAGTTTGAATATGTGGCTCAGTCTAAAGTGTAATCTTAGAGATTTATACTACAAATGTAATACAATATATGAAGACTCTGAGTTTCTTTATTTGCTCTTCTAGTAATATAACTGCACTAGCTCTCAAACATGGTAAACTCTCCAAAAGATAACTGACTTCATCTTTGCGCACAGAGAAAACTACTTCTTGCTCTAAGCACTTTTCTAGCCTTTCCTAAATAAGTTAGTAAAAAGGTAATTTTGCCAACAAAAAAAACCCACAATGTTTCTTTACTAAATAAGTGTTTTATGGAAGTTATTTAACATATAACAGTATATTATATATTATATATACATATGCATATACATATATACATATAATAGTATATTTATATAGTATTTTAAAATATATAATTTATACTATAAATATATTTTAAATATTTATTCATAAAATATATATTTATAATATATAATACATTATATATAAAGTATAATGTATATTATACATTATAAATTTTCTGCATATATGACTATTCAAAAACTTCTACTTAAATATGGTTTATTATTATTTGAATAGTTTGATGATGTTGTTGAATGTGATATATTAGCAGACTTTTTAATTAATTGGAACTATCACAAATACGTGTGGCTTAAATAAATCATTATCTGGAGCCTTTCTAATTTTATTTGTACAGTTATAGTTGTCCAATACAAATATTAACATTAATTTCACAGTGAAATTTTGAAATTTCAAAAAAGGCCTATAATTCTGAAGATGTTTGAGGTTCCAGTGCTACACTGATGATGGATTTTAGCTACCTGTTCTGAAAAAATTATACCAACTATCCAAAATAGTAAATAAAATCAACATGAGATAAATTAATTTTATTCTAAAAAATTTGTGATATATTCTGTTTAAATAGAGATATTTGAAATAAATCAATATAAAAAATAGCCACCAAATATATGAATTTTGCACTCATAGAAAATGGTCTAGGTCACTGACCTAAGTTTTACAACAGATAAAAAGGACATGTATGGCATAGTTCATTTCCACCATGTAAATCCAGATTACATTTCAGATGTTCATTGAGTTTCTCTCTATTTTCGTGGTTTTACCTTGTCCCTCTTCTTCTTTGTCACACTTTACTTATCTCCAGTTAAAAATCCCAGTGAACACAGTATTCCATAAAGGCAGTGAGGTCCCAGTCACTACTCTGAGCCAATAAAACCTGAGGCATAACAACACTTAATGCTTTTGAGCTTCTGACATACACTGCATTCAACTTCAATTCTAGAGTATCAAAATGATTCCTGTTGTAACAGTACACTATAAACAACTATAGGGCCAAATATTGATATATTTGAAAGTGAATAATTACATATTTCTAAGTTTAACTGGTATCAGTGTGTGTGCGCACAAATGTTTAAATGTGCGTTTAGAATGCTAAGAGTAACACATTATCTGCCATCTATATGTGATAAATAATATAATTTTAGTGGTTTGTTTGAGAACATTTCTCATATAATCCTTTTAGGAGCACTGCTACAACACTAGAAAAGAAAATGATTTGCTATCATTATGATGCAAATCCTGGAAAAAATTTTAAGGTAGTGTTTCCTGGATTAAAATCACACTTGAATGCATCAGACAGTATAACATATGACAGAAAATAAATATTTAATATATTCAAAATGTTGGTATAGTAAATGATGACAGGTTTATCTCTTCTCTACTAACCATAATATTGAATATGCCCTGAATGTGCTCAGTCCCTCAGTTGTGTCCAACTCTGAGACCCCATGGACTGTAGCCCAACAGGCTTCTCTGTCCATGGGATTTTCCAGGCAAGAATACTGGAGCAGGCTGCCATTTCCTCCTCCAAGAGATCATCTTGACCCAGGGATGGAACCTGTGTCTCCTGCTTCCTGTAATGCAGGTAGATTCATTACCACTGAGCCATTGGGGAAGGTCCAGTATTTAAAATGCATTAGTCTTTAAAACTACACATTTAAAAAAAACTTTTTCTTAAATTGCTATGCATTGTGGGTTTGATTTCAGTTTAATAATTCTCTGACCATTTTGTCTGAGGCTGTTGTTGCTCAGTCACTAAGTCCTTTCTGACAATTTAGACCCCATGGACTGTGACATGCCAGGCTTCCTTGTCCTTCACTATCTCCCGGAGTTTGCTAAGATTCATGTTCATTGAGACAGGCATGCCATCCAATCATCTCCTTCTCTGTCGCCCCCTTTCTTGTCCTCAATCTTTCTCAGCTTTCTCAGTATCAGTGTCTTTTCCAATGAGTGGGCTCTTCGCATCAGGTGGCCAAAGTATTGGAGTTTCAGCATCAGTCCTTCCAACGAATACTTAGAGTTTATTTTCTTTAGGATTGACTGGTTTGATCTCCTTGCAGTCTAAGGAATTTGCAAGAGTTTCTCCAATACCACAGTTCAAAGGCATCAATTCTTCGGCACTCAACTTTCTTTATGGTCCAACTCTCACATCCATACATGACTACTGGAAAAACCTAGCTTTGACTAGACAGACCTTTGTCAGCAAGGTAATGTCTCTGCTTTTTAATGTTCTGTCTAGGTTGGTCATAGCTTTTCTTCCAAGGAGCAAGTGTCTTTTAATTCCATGGCTGCAGTTACCATCTGCAGTGATTTTGGAGCCCAAGAAAATAAAATCTGTAACTGTTTCCACTTTTTCCGCATCTATTTGTCATGAAGCAATGGGACTGGATGCCATGATCTTCATTTTTTGAATATTAAGCTTTAAGCCAACTTTTTCACTCTCCTTTTCACTCTCACCAAGAGGCTCTCTGGTTCCTCATAACTGCAACAATAAAGATGTTTCTAACATTCAACTTTCAATAAATATAATTCCAGTTGGTATGAGAGATGAATAAAACAAATACTATAATAAAAAATTCTGTGGAATAGTCTTTGCTAGGTTAAAATAAGAAGGAAGTAGATATCTTTCATGCTTCAGACTTCAATAAAATATAATCTGGCCCGTATTTATGTACAAAGGCTATGTAAATGTAATGCTATTTAAATGCTCAAGAATAAATCTATAAATCAAATCACTTTAAAAAATAATTCATTAACTAATATATATTATTGTATCCCAGTATGAAACCATACCTGAATATGAGCAATATAATTCAGAGTCAGATCTTTCCTCTTTTACTTTCATCTCCTTCTCTCGCTCTTCTTTCTCCTTCTTTCTCATTCTCTCTTCTTTCTATTTTAAAAAAGACATATTTTTAAATTTCTGGAAGCATGCCAAAAATCCATGGGATATGCAAAGAAAATAATGACATTAAAGTAAATCTTAAACAGCATTGTAAGTTAAGTTGTCACTAACTAGATAGAATGTGACTAGGCATTGGCCTGTGAAAATACGTAGAAGTGAAGGAACAGGACACAGTAAAATCATGTAATGAATTACCATTGCTAGAGTGAAGTTAGCATTTGGAGAAGTGTCATAAAAGAAGGTCACATATGAAGTGAGGGCACAAATTATGACAAACCCTAAGTGCATTACAAGGAACTTTACTTTGGATATGAAAAGAACATGGGAAAAGCAAAGGATTATATGAAGGAAAAATGACAGAATTATAATTGCTTTTTTGAGACAAACTTCTCTGGCTCTGAAGTTTAGTAAATTATAAGGTAAAGTGCCTGTGAAAGAGTCCCTAGATATTGTTATAGAAATGGGTTTTGGTGAGTAAAGTAACACAGAATAGCAATAGAGACATAAGTAAAAAAATAAGCAATTATTTTAAAATAACATCACACATGCACATATATCTATGCTAAGTCACTTCAGTCCAGTCTGACTCTTTGTGACCACATGGACTGCCAGGCTCCTCTGTCAATGGGGCGCTCCAGGCAAGAATACTGGAGTGGGTTGCTGTGCCCTCCTCCAGGAGATCCTCCCAACCCAGGAATTGAACCCAGGTGTCCCAGCACTGCAAGTGGATTCTTTCCCACTGAGCCACCAGGGAAGCCTCAAACACATATATGTGTATACAAATATACATCACTACATTTTCTGTGTGCTGCTGCTGCTGCTAAGTCACGTAAGTCGTGTCCAACTCTGTGCAACCCTATAGACGGCAGCCCACCAGGCTCCACCGTCCCTGGGATTCTCCAGGCAAGAACACTCTAGTGGGTTGCCATCTCCTTCTGCAATGCATGAAAGTGCAAAGTGAAAGTGAAGTCACTCAGTCATGTCCGACTTAAGACCGCATGGACTGAAGCCTACCAGGCCCCTCCATCCATGGGATTTTCTAGGCAAGAGTATTGGAGTGGGTGGTCATTGCCTTCTCCAACATTTTTTGTGTAAGAAAATAATATTACTTATCTTCTAATGAGTAAATTATCTCAATTTATAATTTTTAAATTGAACAAGAATATTTGTCTATATTAACCTAGTTAAAGATGGTGCTGTGAAAGTGCTGCACTCAATATGCCAGCAAATTTGGAAAACTCAGCAGTGGCCACAGGACTGGAAAAGGTCAGTTTTCATTCCAATCCAAAGAAAGGCAATGCCAAAGAATGCTCAAACTACCACACAATTGCACTCATCTCACACACTAGTAAAGTAATGCTCAAAATTCTCCAAGCCAGGCTTCAGCAATACGTGAACCGTGAACTTCCTGATGTTCAAGCTGGTTTTAGAAAAGGCAGAGGAACCAAAGACCAAATTGCCAACATCTGCTGGATCATCAAAAAAGCAAGAGATTTCCAGAAAAACATCTATTTCTGCTTTATTGACTGCCAAAGCCTTTGACTGTGTGGATCACAATAAACTGTGGAAAATTCTGAAAGAGATGGGAATACCAGATCTCCTGACCTGCCTCTTGAGAAATCTGTATGCAGGTCAGGAAGCAACAGTTAGAACTGGACATGGAACAACAGACTGGTTCCAAATAGGAAAAGGAGTACGTCAAGGCTGTATACTGTCATGTTGCTTATTTAACTTATATGCAGAGTACATCATGAGAAATGCTGAACTGGAAGAAACACAAGCTGGAATCAAGATTGTCAGGAGCAATATCAGTAACCTCAGATATGCAGATGACACTACCCTTATGGCAGAAAATGAAGAGGAACTCAAAAGCCTCTTGATGAAAGTGAAAGTGGAGAGTGAAAAAGTTGGCTTAAAGCTCCACATTCAGAAAATGAAGATCATGGCATCTGGGCCCATCACTTCATGGGAAATAGAAGGGGAAACAGTGGAAACAGTGTCAGATTTTATTTTTCTGGGCTCCAAAATCACTGCAGATGGTGACTGCAGCCATGAAATGAAAAGATGCTTACTCCTTGGAAGAAAAGTTATGACCAACCTAGATAGCATATTGAAAAGCAGAGACATTTCTTTGCCACTAAGGTCCGTCTAGTCAAGGCTGTGGTTTTTCCTGTGGTTATATATGGATGTGAAAGTTGAACTGTGAAGAAGGCTGAGTGCTGAAGAATTGAAGCTTTTGAACTGTGGTGTTGGAGAAGACTCTTGAGAGTCCCTTGGACTGCAAGGAGATCCAACCAGTCCATTCTGAAGGAGATCAGCCCTGAGGTTTCTTTGGAAGGAATGATGCTAAAGCTGAAACTCCAGTACTTTGGCCACCTTATGTGACGAGTTGACTCATTGGAAAAGACTTTGATGGTGGGAGGGATTGGGGGCAGGAGGAGAAGCAGATGACAAAGGATGAGATGGCTGGATGGCATCACTGACTTGATGGACGTGAGTCTGAGTGAACTTCAGGAGTTGGTGATGGACAGAGAGGCCTTGCATGCTGCAATTCATGGGGTCGCAAAGAGTCGGATACGACTGAGCGACTGAACTAAACTGAACTGAACTGAACTGAAGATAACATATCATTCCAAAGCCTTTTGTTCAGTCCAGACTGTTCCACCAAGCAACAATATTCCAGTTGCATAAAGATATTTTCCCATACATTGATCAGAAGTATTTAAATACAATTTGTTCTTAATGGTATTTTCCTTCATGACATACACAAAAACTGTTTCCAGTGATTTCTTATATTACTTATTTCTATCCTCCTAGTCTACAAGCAAGAATTCTTACAGCACTACTCAAATTTTTCCTTTTCCTTAAGTTGCTATATGTTCAATCAAGAAATTCTACTGAATACATATTGTTAATCATTTTTAACTCCATTTCTGTGGTTCTTTCACTTGTTGAATTAGAAACATTTATTTTTCTAAATAATAGACTAGATTTATAATATTAATTTCCATTTTTCCATAGTTTTTATAATCACTGATGAAATTCAGCTAATCTTCCTAATCTTTGTATTTTAAGTTTTACTACTTACTACTTCACTCTATTCTCCGTTTCACTGACAGTCTTTTCTGCAAAACACAAATCATTACATTCTTTCCGCCCTTACATTCTTTCAGCTCTTGCCGATTGCCCTCAGGAAAAAAAAAAAATCTCAGGGCATCCACTAGAGCCTGTTTTTTTCTTGCACTCTCTTACCTCGTGGCTTTATAGCTTCACTCCTTGCTCTCTCCTTCCCATACTTATGTATCTGAACTGTAATTGCACTTTACCTAGCTCAGTAATTGCTTCGGGTTTCATTCCTTACCATATGCTCTTTCTTTGAGCAATATCTCTCTTTACTTCCTTCTACTAGTATCTGAGTAAAAGTTGTTGGTTTTTCTAGACTGAATTATACATATACTCCACTCCCACAATACTTTACAAACGACTTCAGGTTAGTGTATTTTTTATTTTCTCCAATAGACTCTTAGAGTGATGGGCAGAACTGTTTAATATCTTACTAAATAAATCACAACACAATTTTAAGGATCTTTAGGCCATGTTTTCTTACAGTTTATTAATATTTTGTAGATTTATATCACTTACATCATTGGAAGTCTATTCTGAATCAGTTATAGGGGGACAAATATCAATCTTTAAAGTACCTTCAAGTATCTACTTTAAAATCAATAAGTTAAGCATAAGACATTGTTTATCCCTGCCCCTCCTGTTTTCACATATTAATATTCTGCTTAATAAGAAGAGAAAGAAAATGCGAGTTTATAAAAGATGGAACCTGCCTGCAGTTAGATAATAACCTCTGTGTTCTTTGAAGTCTACTGGGCACACCGCAACCACTAACTTTTGTTGTATTTTTGAAAGTGAATCTTTTTTCCTTGAAGATAAGCATTCTGTGCCAGACTTCATACTACTACTTCAGATTAATCTACATAAAATATCCTTATGTCTTCTCCTCAAGCTTCCTGAAAAGTTGTGTACTGTATACACAATTTTATATCTGCATGACCTTAGTGAACTTTTACTGTTGCTTAGTTGATAAGCTGTGTATGACTCTTTTGCAACCCATAGACTATAGACTGTCGCTCGTCAGGCTCTTATAACCTTGGGATTTCCCAGTCAAGAATACTGGAGTGAGTTGCCATTTCCTTCTCCAGGGGATCTTCCAGACCCAGGGATAGAACATGTGATTCCTGAATTGCAGATGGATTCTTTGACAATGAGCCACAATGGAGGCCCTAGTGAACTTTAGGCCCTTCAAAATTAAGCTTAAATTATGAATCATAAAATGAAATATAAGAAGTTAAATTCTTTTCTTCTTTGTGGTTGGATATCAGACCTTATTTATCACTGTTGTTCAGTAGCCCAGTCATGTCCGACTCTTTGCGACCTCATGGACTGCAACACAACAAGCTTCCCTGTCCTTTACTATCTCCCAGAGTTTGCTCAAACTCATGTCCATTAAGTCGATGATGCCATCCAATCATCTCCTCCTCTGTTGCCCCCTTCTCTATAACCTTATGTTATAAATGCTACAAACCTAAAAAAATTGCTCACTGAATTTTAGCCAATAACAAAATCTTTTAAAATGAAACATAGTTGCCATATAACATTGTATAAGTTTAAAGTATACAACTTGCTGATTTTACACATTTATATATCAATAACCTCAGATATGAAGAGGACACTACCCTTATGGCAGAAAGTGAAGAGGAACTCAAAAGCCTCTTGATGAAAGTGAAAGTGGAGAGTGAAAAGTTGGCTTAAAGCTCAACATTCAGAAAATGAAAATCATGGCATCCGGTCCCATCACTTCATGGGAAATAGATGGGGAAACAGTGGAAACAGTGTCAGACTTTATTTTGGGGGGCTCCAAAATCACTGCAGATGGTGACTGCAGCCATGAAATTAAAAGACACTTACTCCTTGGAAGGAAAGTTATGACCAACTTAGCATATTGAAAAGCAGAGACATTGCTTTGCCAACAAAGGTTCATCTAGTCAAGGCTATGGATTTTCCAGTGGTCATGTATGGATGTTAGAGTAGGATGGTGAAGAAACCTGAGCGCCAAAGAATTGATGCTTTTGAACTGTGGTGTTGGAGAAGACTCTTGAGAGTCCCATGGACTGCAAGAACATGCAACCAGTCCATCCTACAGGAGACCAGTCCTGGGTGTTCTTTGGAAGGAATGATGCTAACAGCTGAAACTCCAGTACTTTGGCCACCTCTTGCGAAGAGTTGACTCACTGGAAAAGACCCTAATGCTGGGAGGGATTGGGGACAGTAGGAGAAGGGGACGACAGAGGATGAGACTGCTGCATGGCATCACCGACTTGATGGGCATGGGTTCGGATGAAGTCCGGAAGTTGGTGATGGACACGGGAGGCCTGGTGTGCTGCAATTCATGGGGTCGCAAAGAGTCGGACATGACTGAGTGACTGAACTGAACTCATACTGCAATGTGATTATCACTACAATGTTAGCTAACACCTCTATCAAGTCACATAACAGCTTCTTTTTTTGTGATGAAAACAATTAAGATGTAATCTCTTAGCAACTTTGAAGTTTATAATGCCATACTGATAAATACAATTGCTATGCTATGCATTGGATCCCCAGAACTTATTTAACTAATAGTTTCAAGTTTGTACCCTTAGACAACATCTCCACAATTTCTCCACTTCACGTCCCTGGTAACCACCATTCTATCCTCTGTATCTGTGACTTCTGCATTATTTCAAAAACAAAGTCCAGACCTCTTTATTCTTATTTCTTAATAATAGCATTTCCATTCTTAAAGGAAAAAAGTATATGTTTTGTTCACTGCATATAATTTCATAATTGTTAAAAATATTATTCTGTGAAAACTTATTATATCACTAGATTGCATTTATTTTCTAAATTAGATTGCTTTTTTTCTAGAACCTTTGTTAATCCAACGAATCATAATAATATGAATAATATATTATTCTTTCTCTAGGGACCATTTCTAAATTCCTTCATAGGAAGGAAATAATTACTTGTTTCAAATTTCTATTTTAAGGAAATTAAATATATAGGAGATGCCACAGTAAGGTTATAAAATTTACATATTCTCACAAATTTTGATGTTAGGGATCAAAAACCTAACCATAAAAATGGCATAAAAATGTTTTCCTTACAGTCACATTATTTGTTGATTTCTTTGCTTTTGTCCAGTCACTGTACTGAGCATTTTTAACACACACCATTTAGATTAAGCACCTCAAAAATAAAATCTTATGCTTTATATTCACTAAGTTTTACATATTATGAAGCTAACAAATCAGAAATTTTAGAAAATGCTGATTTGTACAGTCAGTAACAGAGCTTAATTTCAAGACTGTAAGTACTGCCTTTCATAGGTATGTATTTTTGGGCTCCAAAATCACTGCAGATGGTGATTGCAGCCATGAAATTAAAAGATGCTTACTCCTTGGAAGGAAAGTTATGACCAACCTAGATAGCATATAAAAAGCAGAGACACTACTTTGCCAACAACGGTCTGTCTAGTCAAGGCCATGATTTTTCCAGTAGTCGTGTATGGATGTGAGAGTTGGACTGTGAAGAAAGTTGAGCGCTGAAGAATTGATGTTTTTGAACTGTGGTGTTGGAGAAGACTCTTGCAAGTCCCTTGGACTGCAAGAAGATCCAACCAGTACATCCTAAAGGAGACCAGTCCTGGGTGTTCATTGGAAGGACTGATGCTGAGGCTGAAACTCCAATACTTTGGCCATCTCATACGAATTGTTGACTCATTGGAAAAGACCCTGTGCTGGGAGGGATTGGGGGCAGGAGGAGAAGGGGACGACAGAGCATGAGATGGCTGGATGGCATCACTGACTCGATGGACGTGAGTCTGGGTGAACTCCGGGAGTTGGTGATGGACAGGGAGGCCTGGCGTGCTGCAATTCATGGGGTCACAAAGAGTCGGACACGACTGAGCGACTGAACTGAACTGAACTGAACAGAAGACTGTCTCTCTCCTCAGGGAGGGACCATTGACTATTGAGATCCTAACGCATGCCACACTTTGTTGCATCCTTTATGACAACCCATTCTGCATTTATTTCTCAAAAGAAGGTGATTTATTACTTAATCATTTTCTGTCCCTCTCCTCTTTGGCATTTCTTGTAGAAATAACTGTTGAGTGCTTACTGTATGCAGGACATTTTTGTCCTTGCTGGAGACAAAGCAATGTGTACACCAAACTCTAATTTGATGGAGTTTGCATTTAGAAATTTACTTTTTAACTGAGAAATAATTTATAAGTAACTTCCTTAATTTCCAGATATTTGGGGTTTTCCTAGATTACTGACTTCTAATTATATTTCTTTGTGGTTAGAGCATATACTTTAAATCCCTTTAAATTCATCAATACTAGATTTTTGGTTCAGTGAAGGGTCTATCTTGGTAAAAATACATACACACTTGAAAAGAATGTGTATTCTGTAGTCTTCAGATGCATTGTTCCAAAAATATAAATTAAAACAAGGGATTGTTCAGATATATGTCTTTTATTTATTTATTGTTTTTATTATTGACTTTGTTATTCAGCTCAGTCACTCAGTCATGTCCTACTCTTTGTGACCCTGGCCATTGCCAACTCCCGGAGCCTGCTCAAACTCATGTCCATCAATTCGATGATGCCTTCGTACCATCTCATGCTCTGTCGTCCCCTTCTCTTCCTGCTCTCAATCTTTCCCAGCATCAGGGTCTTTTCCAATGATCCATTTCTTCACATCAGGTGGCCAGAGTATTGGAGCTTCAGCTTCAGCATCAGTTATTAGTATTCATTATTTGGTACATAATTGATCACTTTTGCTTTTCTGATGAATTTTCCCTTTTATCACTATGAAATAATACTTTTTATCTCTGGTAATACTTTTTACTGAAGTCTTTCTTTTTCCTGAACTTAGTATATCCACTCTAAGTTGCATATGCTAACTTGTTGTTTTACATATACTTTCTCTCAAACTGAGTTTCTTCTCTTTTTCTTTTTCCTTCTCCATCCAAACTTTGAAGATGATACTTCACTATCTACTAGTCTTATGGCTTCTGAGCTGCCAGGCAAATTGCCTTTATATATCATTTTCATTTTTATCTATTTGTTTTAAAGATTTTTATTTGTCTTTCAGCACTTTGATTTTATGAATATTAACACAGTTTTCTTGGTACTCATCCACTTGAAATTTTCCGAAATGTTTGAAGTTATAAATGTATGCCATTCACTACATTTGGATATTTTTATAAATTATTTTTTTAAAATATGTCCTGGTCTTCCCATCTGGTACTCAGATCAGATCAGATCAGATCAGTCACTCAGTCGTGTCCGACTCTTTGCAACCCCATGAATCACAGCACGCCAGGCCTCCCTATCCATCACCAACTCCCAGAGTTCACTCAGACTCACATCCATCGAGTCAGCGATGCCATCCAGCCATCTCATCCTCTGTCGTCCCTTTCTCCTCCTGCCCCCAATCCCTCCCAGCATCAGAGTCTTTTCCAATGAATCAACTCTTCACATGAGGTGGCCAAAGTACTGGAGTTTCAGCTTTAGCATCATTCCTTCCAAAGAAATCCCAGGGCTGATCTCCTTCAGAATGGACTGGTTGGATGTCCTTGCAGTCCAAGGGATTCTCAAGAGTCTTCTCCAACACCACAGTTCAAAAGCATCAGTTCTTCGGTGCTCAGCCTTCTTCACAGTCCAACTCTCACATCCATACATGACCACAGGAAAAACCATAGCCTTGACTAGATGGACCTTTGTTGGCAAAGTAATGTCTCTGCTTTTGAATATGCTATCTAGGTTGGTCATAACTTTCCTTCCAAGGAGTAAGTGTCTTTTAATTTCATGGCGGCAGTCACCATCTGTAGTGATTTTGGAGCCCAGAAAAATAAAGTCTGACACTGTTTCCACTGTTTCCCCATCTATTTCCCATGAAGTGGTGGGACCGGATGCCATGATCTTCGTTTTCTGAATGTACTCAGATTACACATATGTTAAACTTTTTAATACTGACCCACAGGTTTCTGAGACACTTATTTTTCTCCTGAAAATTTCACTTTATTCTCAATTTTTTTTCATGGATAATTTCTATTGATCTACCTTCAGGTTCAGGGTTTCTTTCCACTGTCATCTCCCTATGGTTATTATGTTAATTAGTTGAAATTTTAACTTCAGATACTGTATTTTCTACTTACTACACTTTTATCCAGTTCTTTTGTACCATTTTTATATCTCAGTTATATTTTTTTTTTCATTCAACTCAAGTATGTTTTCCTTTACATGATGAAGCATAGTTAAATACCTGCATTAAAGTCTTCAATGATTCCAGTCTGTGGTTCTTCACAGGTTTAATAGCTCATAATTATATTTTCCCTTGAGAATCAGTCATGTTTTTCTAAATCTTATAATGTCAAGTCATATCTGTGATATATTCTATTTAATGTCATATTGCATAAACACATATTCTTTATAGTCATCTAGAGAATGTTGATGTATTTGTTTCAGCAATCAGCCTAGCTAGTTTCAACCAATTACTTCAAGTTCTGTCTTGTTTTTGCGGCTAGTAGTTCAAATCTAAGTTAATTTTCTCTAAGTGTTTTATGTTTGTTTAGCTGTATTGTGAAAATACATGTTTCAGGGATTATGTTAAGATTTGTGCAAGTTTATAGACAGAATCAGAGAATCTTCTTCCTAGCTCCATCTGGAATCTCATTTTCTACTATGGTTCATCAAGTGTTCTTTGCTAGTATTTTTGGTCAGCAGAGTTTCTATGCTGAGTGATAGCTATCTATACTCCATCACTCCATGAGTAGGGGAGAAATAGGACAGGAAAGAAAAATAGTAAAAAATCATGGTGATGACAGTTGCTTCTCCAAATTCTGACCAACCTTTAAAATAAGACAAATTTGCTTACATTCCAACATTCTTTGATAGTTTTGTTTTTAGTTAATTATTTTTTAAATTGTAGAATTTATAGTTGAAATTAGAATGATGCATGAAATACAGAGGGCTTTCCCTGCTAAAGAGTAACCAAAATTTCAGGGAGAAACTTTGTCTTCATTAATAAGATTTAAAAAAATTCAAATAAAGTTGTTAAGTCCCCTTCCTGACACTTCATGTAATCAGAATTTCACACAATAAAAAGTTAGCTTTTTTTAATTGACAGGTTCAGTTTACTTAGATTTCATTTGAAAAAGACAGATACAGATTTTATTTAGATACAGGCTTGACATATTCTATATTTACATAAACATATACATAAAAACAAAGCTAATTAGGTTTGATTCAGGTACATGTTTATCTAATGGTATCCGCATTGGTAAAGAATCCGCCTATCAATGCAGGAGATGCAAGAGACTTGGGTTCCATCCCTAGGTCAGAAAGATTCCCTGGAGTAGGAAATGACAACTCACTCCAGTATTCTTGCCAGGATATCCCATGGACAGAGGAGCCTGGCTCGCTACAGTCCATGGGGTTGCAAAGAGTCAGACTTGACTGATCACACTTTAGTCTTATCTAATAGACCCCTTTTAAAAGAAAATGTTTTTTTATATTTGTCACAATTGATAAACAGATGGTTTTTACCAAATATTCTCTAAACACGTTGCTGGTATAAGAAAAGACTGAATTTTGTATAAATAATAATATTTAGTGGATTTACTATAGTTTTAAATTTTCTGATATTTTAGTCAATAATTTGATTTATTTTCTTTTCCTAAGATAAAATTGTGCCACCTAAATTATTTTTATCAGACTTTCCAAATTTTTATATTTTATTTTATTTTATATAATTTGCCTTTTGCCATAATTAATGATAATGGAGGTATTTTATATATAACTTTATATTTCACCTTTAAATATTATGTTGGACTTCCTGGCATTTATTTACATTATTTGCATTTCTTTACAATAATTTACATTGACCTATTATTTTTATGGAGATAAATTCATATTTATAGGTTGCTCTACATTGATATATTCTCTCATAGTAAGGATGAATGCTCATATCCCATTACTGATGTTTCCTTAGTAGTATAACATTTCATCATCTATACACTCTTAACTTTATTCTGTCCAGAAAATGTGTGGGTTAATTTTAATTCATTGATTAGTTGGAAAAGAATTCTTCACAAAAAACACAAATCTTTTTCCTCCTTTTATTGAAGCTAGAAAGTCCTGAAAGGCCATATATTCTGCTTTTCCCTCAGATCCATTGGGAAAGCACCAGTTCCTGAGGAATAACTGATTTTAGCTTCCCCTTAAATACATTTATAACTCTATTTAATTCTCAGATCTAGTATTATAAACCCCCTTGCCCACAGAAAATCACTAGTAAGGTGCACATTTAATTTCACCTCTACCTTTTTCTGACCCAGTTTCTCACTTAGTTCAGAACTTGGGCATACAGAAGCATGTTATTTATTTGCCTCCTTTAACATCAGAATTTTATCACTTTTAATTGTTTGTATTATCAACTCTATGAATTCTATTTCATCATATATGCAATATTCTAATTTTTTGTTTGTACTATCAATCAATTCTACTTCATCATATATGCAATATTTTAATTTTTTAGCTAAAACAATAAAATATTACCTGTGTTAGGATCAAAATAGGAGTTTTCTGGTATCCAACATTTTTAAATAGCTTTATAGTCCTCATTGGTCATTCTTTAAAGATTTTTAAATGTAATTGAATAAGATTTTTTTACAATCTTAAATCAATTCTGATTGCTTTCAAATCTTAACAGCAACACTTTTGGGTATCTATAAGCAGTCACCATCAATTTTCCACACAGACACGGAATGTGTAAAATAGAAAAAGTAAACTATTGGTACATTATAGAAACATACTATAATAGTTAATTCAATCTTGTCTGACAAGGGTATTTAAATTAGTATTATAGATAATTGTTATAATGGTTGCTAATTTTCCCCCTATCAATAATAGCTATATTTCCCATATTCAACTCTTTATATCAATTTTGAAATTCAGGTTACTTACAATTTTCATTGATTATAAATGCCATTTTGGTTTGGCATTTTTCATACTTTCAAATTAAAGCAATGGAAACTAAAAATCAAAGCATTTTATGTGTTGAAATGATTCTAAAGTGTGCATAATGATTAAAATCCTGAAAGGCTTTACATTTTTATGGGTACTTTACTCTGGGAGCACTTCAATAATTTTAAATTACTCTTCACTATACAAAGCAGTTCAAATTTATTGGAAATGAAATCTGGAAGAGTTCAAATTCTGGGCAATGTTGTACATACTGCTTGAAAATTACTAAGAGCACTTTAGTGTTTTTTATAAGCATTTCATTTAAAGGTGATCTGAGCTTTGGTGAGGAATGATATTAGAAAGATCTAGAGTTGTTGGAATCACTCCAACTTCATTTCCAATTTTAAAAATGGAAGTTTTTTGATAAATAAACTAATTTGATACTGTTTAATTTTTCAATTATTTCTAGTATACATTTAACATGCAAACATATTTTGAAATATTTGTCAAAAGTCTAACTTTCAGAACATTCACAATTTATTTCAGGAAAATCAGTGACGTTCCACTGATTATAATTTGTAATGTCAGACTAAAGGCTAAGGGAAGTTCAGAGAAATTCTGATTCTATCAAAACTGTGCCACCAAATGATTTTACATTGTCTACTATATGTTTTACCAGTATGTGCTACTGTAAGAAAGTGCATTATACAATAAGTTAACATTAATACAATATGGATGTATTAGTAGTAGATGTATTATTTCACTAAATAATAAATTGGATATATAAATTTAAAACAATAGCTATTATTTTGCAAGTGTGACTATCTCAGAATTGGTAACCTTAAGAATGAATAGAATATTCAGGGAGTGATACAATCTTCAGAATAATGATGTTTATAAAAGTAATATTCAGAGCATGCTATCTAATAGCTTTAACATCTTAGCAGTGTGTTTTCTCTCCCTGATGTAACTTCATGTTTACATACAAAACACCATGCTGCATAAGCACAGTAACTAATGCATGATTTTGTCTACAGATAATAAGCACTGGCAGTTAAAAATTGACCTACCAAGGCACAGTATTACCCCAAACCTTAAAGAATAGCGACTTTTTTGGTTTCACCTTAGTAAAGAAGTAGACCCTTAAGCATTTTGTCAGCGTTTCAGGAGTGATGAATAATCTGATTTGAAGTACTTCATGCATGCATTTTAATGATTAGAAGGGATTATAATTCTCCCTAGCCTACCTATAATTCCATAGGAACCTAACTCCTGAAACTGAAGCTGCATTATGTGGTAGGCATCTTTAAAAATGAATCTAGAAATGCTGTTCACAATATTTGCCTCCAGTGACATTCATCCTAATTGAATTGTAAATGAAGCAGTCAGGGTGTAAACCAACCTACAGCTCTCTTCACTACTGAAAGACAGGGAAAGACCTTCAATATATCCCCTTTCATTGCTGGTAACTCTGAAATGACATTGAGATTTGTCCATTCAGAGCTTCTCTTTTTATGGGAAGAGCTTCGTTTTAAATTGCCTATATCTTCAAGGTGTTCACTGAAGTGTCCTTGAAACAAAGGAAACTTGAGAGTCAAATTCACATATATCATAAGCGAAAAATGTTAACTCTGTGATCTATTTGCAAAATAATACCCAGTAGTTTATTAAAATATGGTAAGCAACCACAGGCTAAATGCTTTAACTAAATTTGGAAGATGCAAGTACCTCTCAAAGTGTCTGAAATATCAAAATATATCTTGATTTTGATTCCTGGCAAACAGTCTAATTCACACTTTGTGAATATGTTAATCAGACTTATAGTGGTGTGGAGAATCAGTTACATTTCTAAAATACACATATTCCAAATGTTGAGAGGGTGGGGAGATTTGGGATAATGGCATTGAAACATGTATAATATCATGTATGAAACGAGTCGCCAGTCCAGGTTTGATGCACGATACTGGATGCTTGGGGCTGGTGCACTGGGACAACCCAGAGGGATGGTACGGGGAGGGAGGAGGGAGGAGGGTTCAGGATGGGGAACACAGGTATACCTGTGGCGGATTCATTTCAATATTTGGCAAAACTAATACAATATTGTAAAGTTTAAAAATAAAATAAAATTTAAAAAAAAGAATTTACATTAATAATGTCAATAAAGCAAAATTTATATAATAAATATATGAAAACACTTAAAAAAAAAAAGAAAAGCCAACTTGACATCAAATAATTGTGATAGGAAGAAAAAAAAAAGGAATAAATACTTTTTGACTCTACTGGAAAGGAATATCTGCCAAGATTTAACAAAAAGTGAAAAATAAGTAATTTATGAAATATATACAATAGTTTTTTTTTTTTTTTTTAAGAATCATCATTGTTTTATTTTAGTGAACAGAACACTTGGTATGATGGACAATGGAGCATAGTTTAAGAAGCACTGACAGTAATAAACACTCTATTCCTAGCAACTTGAGGTTCCCTTACTTGCCTAAATATTACAATGCCTGACTAGAATTAACTTTACACTATTGTTTAAACAATCTAACCTCACTCTACTTTAACAAACTGAAATAATGAAAAATTTGAAATAAAAAATCAGGGATTTGAAATGATGAAATTAACAAATGTGGATCTATCAAAGGGTCAGAGTTAATACATCCCAAGGCTTCTCAAGTGGCACTACAGTAAAGAATCTGCCTGCCAATGCAGGAGATGCAACAGACCTGGATTTGATCCCTGGGTTGGAAAGATCCCCTGGAGTAGGAAATGGCAACCAGCTCCAGTATTCTTGGTTGGAAAATTACATGGACAGAGGAAGCTGGTGGGCTATAGCTCATGGAACCGCAAAGAGTTGGACATGACTGAGTGACGAAGCACAGCACAACTTTATCCCATTTTGGTGAAGTTAGTAATTTGAAATAAAATGAAGCTAACAAATGTAGAGATATCAAAGGATCAGTGTTACACATAAAACTCCACAGAAATTAAAGGGAAAAACAGGAGAATTGAAAATGTAAGAGAAAAATTGATATTGGTAGAGAAAATATTGTGAAGGTTCTTATGCCATAATACAGTAAGATCTTGGAGGCACTATAATATGCACTAAAGTTATTTATGGAATAATGAGAAAGTCTGCTGGGATAAAAAAAAATGAAATTAAAAAGTGCATTGGTATAAATTCTGTCCTTCTAAAATTCATAAGGTCCTAACCTCTTTTAATCAAGAGAGTATGGCTTGCCTCCATTCAACTAAAAATTACAAGGCAAAGTGAATGGTAAAGAAAACAGTTTGAAGAAACTGAACAAGCATCAGAACCAGAGTCAGATGTGTCAAGAATGGTGGACTTAGCACAGTTCAGTTCGGTTCAGTTGCTCAGTCATGTTTGACTCTTCATGACCCCAAGAACTGCAGCATGCCAGGACTCCCTGTCTATCACCAACACCCTGAGTTCACCCAAACTCATGTCAATTGAGTTGGTGATGCCATCCAACCACCTCATCCTATGTTTTACCCTTCTCCTCCTGCCTTCAGTCTTTCCCAGAATCAGGGTCTTTTCAAATGAGTCGGCTCTTCCCATCAGGTCGCCAAAGTATTGGAGTTTCAGCTTCAACAACAGTCCTTCCAATGAACACTCAGGACTGATCTCCTTTCAGAAGGACTGGTTTGATCTACTTGCATCCAAGGGACTCTCAAGAGTCTTCTCCAACACCACAGTTCAAATGTATCAATTCTTCGGTGCTCAGATTTCTTTATAGTTCAACTCTAACATCCATACATGACTACTGGAAAAACCACAGCCTTGACTAGATGGAGCATTTTGGGGAAAGTAATATCCCTGATTTTTAATATGCTGTCTAGATTGGTCATAACTTTCCTTCCAAGGAGTAAGCATCTTTTAATTTCATGGTTGCAGTCACCATCTGCAGTGATTTTGGAGCCCAGAAAAATAAAGTCTGACAGTGTTTCCACTGTTTCCCCGTATATTTGCCATGAAGTGATGGGACCAGATGCCATGATCTTAGTTTTCTGAATCTGAGTTTTAAGCCAACTTTTTCACTCTCCTTTTTTACTTTCATCAAGACGCTCTTAGGTTCTTCTTAACTTTCTGCCACAAGGGTGGTGTCATCTGCATATCTGAGGTTATTGATATTTCTCCCACCAATCTTGATTCCAGCTTGTGCTTCTTCCAGCCCAGCATTTCTCATGATGTACTCTTGCATATAAGTTAAATAAGCAGGATGACAATATACAGCCTTGACCTAATCTTTTTCCTATTTGGAACCAGTCTGTTGTTCCATGTCCAGTTCTAATGTTGTTTCCTGACCTGCATCCAGATTTCTCAAGAGGCAGGTCAGGTGGTCTGGTATTCCCATCTCTCAGAATTTTCCACAGTTTATTGTGATCCACACAGTCAAAGGCTTTGGCATAGTCAATAAAGCAGAAATAGATGTTTTTCTGGAACTCTCTTGCCTTTTTAATGATCCAACGGATGTTGGCAATTTGATCTCTGGTTCCTCTGCCTTTTCTAAAACCAGCTTGTACATTTGGATTTTCATGGTTCACATATTGTTGAAGCCTGGTTTGGAGAATTTTGAGCATGACTTTACTAGCATGTGAGATGAGTGCAATTGTGCAGTAGTTTGAGAATCCTTTGGCATTGCCTTTCTTAGAGATTGAAATGAAAATTGACTTTTTCTAGTTCTGTGTTCTGTGGCCACTGGGAAGTTTTCCAATTTCCAATTTCCATATTGAGTGCAGCACTTTCACAGTATCACCTTTTAGGATTCGAAATAGCTCAACTGGAGTTCCATCACCTCCACTAGCTTTGTTCATAGTGATGCTTCCTAAGGCCCACTTGACTTCACATTCCAGGATGTCTGGCTCTAGGTGAGTGATCACACCATCGTGATTATCTAGGTCATGAAGATCTTTTTTGTATAGTTCTGTGTATTCTTGCCACCTCTTCTTAATATTTTCTGCTTCTGTTAGGTCCATACCATTTCTGTCCTTTATTGAGCCCATCTTTGCATGAAATGTTCCCTTGGTATCTCTAATTTTCTTGAAGAGATCTCTAGTCTTTCCACATGGAGAGCCAAAACAAAACAAAACTAACAAAGAAACAGAACTTATGACCAAAATGCTAATAACTTTAATGGAAAAAGTAGACAATATGCAAGAACAGAGGGGTAATTTCGGTAGGTTCTTTAGACAGAAGGAAGATATTGGAGGTTTGAAGCTGAAATCTACATAAAGATAGGATCTCAAAGTAGGCATAAATGAAAATAAAACTTTTATTTTTATTCTTAATTGATCTGACTATAGAAAATTAATGGCTAAGTAGACATATACATTAGAATTCACTTTTAGACAAAACAATGCCATTTTCTTGCTGTTAACATATAGATTTTTTAAAATATTTATTGTTTACAGTTTTCATTTACTTTACATTAATTTTTTTAAATTTTATTTTATTTTTAAACTTTACAGAATTGTATTAGTTTTGCCAAATATCAAAATGAATCCACCACAGGTATACATGTATTTTACATTAATTTTTATATGAAATTACCCTTTATGACAAAACACTGTTATTTCAGTTCACTGTTTAAGAAAGAAGTTTCAGAAACACCAAGAGGTATATGTAAGTCAAATATCACAGTACAGACCTCTGAACTATTCTCTCTAATGTGTCCTTTAAGGGAGAAAATCATTCCTCAAGGAATGTTGAAGCATAGTGTGTAAACTGCGGGCACATTACAAAGACATGACAAGTTTCAGGCACAAGACTTGCTATGATAATGTCAATAAAGAGCACTAATACTAAATTGATAATCTGAAGTTAGATATACAAAATTATGTTGTATAAAGTAGTGATAATCCTCATTAGGTGATGAGATGCCAAATTTTATTTATTTATTTTTTGTGTATCCGTAATCACTTTTTTTTTTTTTATTTTTAAACTTTACAATATTGTATTGGTTCTGCCATATATCG
This sequence comes from Bos taurus, assembly GCF_002263795.3. Taxonomy (NCBI): domain Eukaryota; kingdom Metazoa; phylum Chordata; class Mammalia; order Artiodactyla; family Bovidae; genus Bos; species Bos taurus. Next base: position 46,160,825 of record NC_037347.1, read on the forward strand.
AAATGAATCCGCCACAGACATACATGTGTTCCCCATCTTGAACCCTCCTCCCTCCTCCCTCCCCCAAATTTTAGACATACCTAAAATGTACTCAGTTAAATTGCTCTTCTGTTGAGGGGTGCTGGAGAATCTACACTCACACGGATAACTTGCTTTTAAAAAGTTTTCCTTTCCAGATTTATTTGTTCTTTTATTATAGTTGTATACGAACTTCCTGTAAACATGTGAATCCATAGACTCTAGATTCTGATTAATTGACATGTTCTATCTCTGTGCCATACCACATTACTTCGATTATCTAGCTTTATAGTAAAGTGCGATATCTGGTAGATCAAGTGCCCTTCCCATTCTGTCCCAGTGTTTTCTTGCTAATCATGGTTCCATTAGTATTCTGTCTAAATGTTTCAATCACCTTGTAAGTTTCAAGAGTAAGCTTAAATGTATTTATTAAATTTGTCAGATCTATAGATTTCATGGGTATGTTTATGGCATCTTATGATATATGTAAATGCTTTCTATCTCAAATAATTTTTAATGTCCTCAATACATTTCATAATTTTTACATATGACTCATAACATTTATTAGATGCATGTCTATGTCCCTTATATTTGTTGCTATACTCTACTGAGCTTTTAAAATGAAATTACATTTTCTAGTTGGTTTATGGTAAATACAAAATTTGTTGATTTTTGTATGTTATCCTCTGTCCAGGAGGGTGGTGTTTGATTCTCCTAGAATTAAGCTGGTTGGGGATTGAAAACACAGCTTTATTATATTTTATATTGAAATTATAGTTTAAAAATATAATACCAACAACTTAAAGATTAAAATTCTCTAATAACTAAGAACAATGTATTTCTGTCCATTGATTATTAATCCTCAGCAAGATCCAATTCCTTGTTCTTGAGCACATAGCTCAATTATATTTCCCATTTCTCTTGTTGGACAGTAGAAGAGCAATATCAATGAAATTTTCAGGCAAAGGAATGTGAGCAGAATGGGTATATGATCACTAAATATCACTTGAATATATTGTCCTTGCCTTTAATGTAAGAGGCAACTTGGGATGAAGGTAACAATACAATAAGCAGCATGGAGCCCTGTGTTACCATTTGTAGAGGAGTTAATTGACTTGTACTGGAATATAACATGAGCAAAAATAAACCTTTACTAGGTTAAGAGACTTAGATTTGGGAATGCACTATTACAATGCTTCTTATCTGTAGTTATTTAGACTTGTTGGCCAATCCTAAAACATAAAAACTGAGTTAATCATTCTAAGCAAAATAGCAGTGTGTCAAAATATAAAGTGGACTTTATAAAAGTATTAACATAGTAAGTTAATTAAATAGATAATATGGAATAGGTGCTACTCAAAATACTAGAGGTTTAGCATGAAAAAATACAAACTTCAGTCACCTTGGAAATCACATATTATTTGAGGAAATACTGTTCTACTTGAACACATAAATCAAGAAAATTTGAGTCATAAATATTAGAAAATATTTTCTAACAGAAACAAATACAAATTCCATAAACAATTTGTCTAAGTGAAGTAAATATTTGTTTTAACATTTCTAGCTATTTCCAATTATCTATCTCAAAATAGATAAATAATATGAAAGGCTTTTTTTTTTTAAGTTGTTGGTGAGCTTCAACATTTTGTTGGACAAAATATACATGATGTAAGTCTTTTTTGTTATTTTCACTGTGAAAAGGCATTAAAAATATCATGATGATATTACTCACTTCTGAGACCACTACAATCAGTGTCTCAACTCAAGTACCACTTTTCTCTCATTTGTTTTCTAAGAATACTTTCAGTTGAATTGAAAAAATTGACGCTGAGATTTTAATCGAAGCAGTGTAATAAAGACATGAATTATTTTCAATTTTAGAGCTGTATTCCCAACTTTGAATAGCTAGAACTAGTGAGATTTGTGATAGAAAAGTATGTGTTCAGGTAATTTTTTTCAAATATTTCACTTCTATATTCATGGGTTTCTCTAAATTATTTATACATTATTTAAAATGTAGGTTGCAAAGAAACAGAACAAGAGAATTATAACTTAATGATACATTATTCACAGGGCAATGCACAATCTTTGTGAGGTAGTTTAGCTTTCTTGATCATTGGAGAGTTTCTCTTTAGATGATTAATCAGTGTAGGCTTTGATTGAAAAGATATAGTGGAGTTAGTAGCAAGTCTTCTTTTTTCCTTCAAAAGAAACCTAGTAAAAGTGAAACAGAGAAATAAGAAAGTATAATTAGGACTTAGAATTAGATATGACTGAGACAGAGAGAGAGAAGGAGGAAGAAAGGAGCAAAAAATAAAACCCATATGTACACAGGACCCCTTTCAAGAAGATGCTCCCTTGTATAGCTCTAAGGAGTTTGGGTAACTGGTATGCCTTCTTGGACAGACCCTGGCCAATGACTAAGCAAAGCAGTGGTAACTATAGCCCTGTCTTTCTTAAGTGGCCCCCAGACAAGGGACAAGGACCATACAAGTCCTTTGTTCCAGGGCTTAGTTAGCCATTAAATCTAAGATTGAACTTTGCTCCAGAATTCTCCTTGGGGCTGGCAGAGACTGTCAAGTTTGCTTTGTGGTATGAGGGCTCCCTCATACATTCCTATATATCACCTATTCCTTTTCTGGTGTTATTCCCCAATATACTTGTGCCTCCAATTATCTCTCTCAGTATCTACTTCCCAGGAAAAACAAAACAAAACTTACAACAAATATCTTTTGAATTTAGTAGGAAATAAAATGTATTTCACAATTGTATTTAAGAAATTGGAGTTAAAAAGAATTAACGTTCCTTATTGTTACAACCTGACATCAACACATGAGGCTGAAAGACTTGATTAGGTATACATGGCAGTTATGTTTCTAGCAATTTCAATATTTCTAAATGAGTAAAAAAAGTTGCTCAATCGTCTCCAACTCTTTGCCACCCCATGGTCTATAGCCTACCAGGCTCCGCCGTCCAAGCGATTTTCCAGGCAAGAATACTGGAGTGGGTTGCATTTCCTTCTCCAGGAGATCTTCCTGACCCAGATATTGAACCCAGTCTCCTGCATTGCAGGCAGACACTTTATCATCTGAGCCACCAGGGAAGTGAGTAAAATGAGTAAAAACAACACCAACTGCCTAATGCCTGATGAACACTCTCCTAGCATATCACTTGTGGTGTTATTTTTAATATCCTTAGTTTTCAACTGACACATTTCAACTACAATCTAAGTAAAAATTTAAGTATGCAAAATTATATTAATTATACTTATAATTATGTTGCTATAAATTTCCACTCCAGACAGTGTTCAGAAAAAGAAAAAAAAATGTGCCCAAGTAACACTGTATAATTTTGATGTTATTTAAAATCAAATTAATAGATAGAGATAAAACAAACAATCCACACTCTGTAATTTCACAGTCTTGATAGAACCTGTCACATAATGGAAAATGCCTCTTAATTTTGTGATAAGACATAAGCAATATTTATTGACCAGTTGTCTTTTTCAGAGGCATACCAAAAAGACAAACTAGTAGCTAAGGAGTGCTAGAGAAAATGAGTCTTGGAACTAGTTTTAAAACAGTATCCAAAGTATTGTACATGTCATGCTATAGTCAGTAACCTAATGCTTCTCATGGCCCTGATAGATTTCTACTGCTAATATTCGGTTATCATCACACCTTGTCAACTAGTAGCTTGAAGCATATTTATCACATCAGATGCTAGTTGTGTAAAAAAAACTGAGAATATCAAAAAAGCATTTTAGTAGTTGCATTGGAAATAGCACTCTATTACATCACCCAGCACTACATGCTCTTTCTCTATAATCTTGTAAAACTTCAGCAGCAGAGAAATAGACTCAAGAATTAGTATTGGTTCTCAGATACAAGCATCATGTTGTTGTCATGACAATGAACCACAGCTACAATTGTGTTCTCATTAGAAGTGATACAGTAAAGCTCCACATATCACACCACACGCACAGCGGCTTATTCTGCTTACATGCAAAACCATCAGAGAAGAAGGCAGTCTATAAGAGCTTTATATCTCATCTCTATGCCAACTGCAAACTGGATGTGGACTAGAAAATTGGCCAAAGTATTTGTTAGCCTATGTGACCTGTGCACAAACTGTCAGATTGGTACATTTATCTTAAGCCATCTGTATCAAATTTTTCCTATTCTTTTTTTCACCCTAACTCCAGAAATCAAACAGATTATCCTAAGTGGTTGTACAATACCAAGTGAGCTAATCTGGATAAAACAATGTGATTCTACTACAGAGATAATAACATAATGAATGCAATAAGTTTCAACAGAAAATAGATTCTTATACCAAAGGATGTACTGTAAATTGTAAATAAAACAATCCACAATTTTCCTATATGCACACACAAATAAATAAAACAACCACTGTTCTTAGTGATTAAGTTTTATAAATGTCTTCATATAGATGTGTCCAAGCACTTTCAATTATGACAAGGCTATTTGCAAATGCAAAATTACTATTTTAAATGAATGCAAATATTGTTTCTATATTTCAATGACATATACACTGACATATCTGACAAAACCATAACCCAAGTCACAAGGAGCTTGCTGTTCAAAATTAGTTATATTTTCAAAACCTGAAGCTAGAGGCTTACTCTTCTAATATCTCTGATAACTAATGTTCTAAAAATTCCACCTCTGACCAGAAAAATATTTCAGTGGTTCTGTCTTAACACAAGCTGATTTTGGGGTGAAGTGAACATGATCACATTTAGCCTGTCAATAAAAGCAAATAAACACTTTGGCAGAGAATAACTCTGTCCTGAAAATTGTGAGTGGCAGTGCTGTTATTGAAAACAAAATAATGTGAAATCTGATTTCACTTGTGTGTCAACTGTGTTTCTATATATATATATCACAATATATTTTTTTCTAATCCAATTTAAAATATTTTGGATTTCATTATATTGGAACTTCCTTTATTTTTCACACTTCTAGTAACTTTCAAAGAAACAAATAATTCAGTTGGGGTTGGGGTACACATTTTAAAAGGGTAGTTTTATTAGGTAGGAAGTTAGGCATGAACAAGGAGGGGTGGCCCAGGTGCAAAGGATGCAAGCTGATCTCTAGATCTCTAAATCCTACCTGAGACTCACCAATTTGCCACCCTGGAGAGCTCATAGATATGCTACAAAATAACCACAGAGACTTTTCCAGCTCTAGTCCATGGGCCCTAGCCACACAGTGGATACAAATTAAACACGGTGGCTTCTCCAACTCAGGCACATGCACTCTTGATGTACAGTTATGTCCTTTAGTGACCTTAGGCAGCTGGGTTCATAAATATTCTATATATACATACATCTGATATACACATTCATGACAGACTGAATTATGGGATCAGATCAGATCAGTCACTCAGTTGTGTCCCACTCTTTGCGACCCCATGAATCGCAGCACACCAGGACTCCCTGTCCATCACCAACTCCCGGAGTTCACCCAGACTCACGTCCATCGAGTCAGTGATGCCATCCAGCCATCTCATCTTCTGTCATCCCCTTCTCCTCTGCCCCCAGTCCCTCCCAGCATCAGAGTGTTTTCCAATGAGTCAACTCTTCGGATGAGGTGGCCAAAGTACTGAAGTTTCAGCTTTAGCATCATTCCTTCCAAAGAAATCCCAGGGCTGGTCTCCTTTAGATCTCCTTGCAGTCCAAGGGACTCTCAAGAGTCTTCTCCAACACCACACTTCAAAAGCATCAATTCTTCAGTGCTCAGCCTTCTTCACAGTCCAACTCTCACATCCATACACGACCACAGGAAAAACCATAGCCTTGACTAGACGAACCTTTGTTGGCAAAGGAATGTCTCTGCTTTTGAATATGCTATCTAGGTTGGTCATAACTTTTCTTCCAAGGAGTAAGCGTCTTTTAATTTCATGGCTGCAGTCACCATCTGCAGTGATTTTGGAGCCCAGAAAAATAAAGTCTGACATCGTTTCCACTGTTTCCCCATCTATTTCCCATGAAGTGGTGGGACCGGATGCCATGATCTTCGTTTTCTGAATGTGGAGCTTTAAGCCAACTTTTTCACTCTCCACTTTCACTTTCATCAAGAGGCTTTTGAGTTCCTCTTCACTTTCTGCCATAAGGGTGGTGTCATCTGCATATCTGAGGTTATTGATATTTCTCCCGGCAATCTTGTTTCCAGCTTGTGTTTCTTCCAGTCCAGTGTTTCTCGTGATGTACTCTGCATAAAAGTTAAATAAACAGGGTGACAATATACAGCCTGGACGAACTCCTTTTCCTATTTGGAACCAGTCTGTGACAGGCACAATAGAGCCTGTTGCTATGTAACTAGTAACTGTCAATCAAAACTCTCAGCCTATGTTGAACTACATGCATGAATATATAGAAGCCTTGTCTTGAAAACCCCCTTAATTCATCTTCCAGGGCCAGGGCCTGTCTTGGTTTGACTCACCTCTCCCTTGAGGTGTTCTTTCTGTTCATTCTGCTCATTCCTATCCTTTCCTTAATAAATTTGTTTTTGCCACAGGTAAAACCTCAGATTCTTCTTTGTATCCTTACCAAGAACCAAGGCCCACGAGGTAGGGTTCTCTTCAACCCTCCCTCACCTATCTCCAGTAATAGTTTGAAATGAAAAGTGGGATGTGTATTTCATTTGATTAATGGTAAATGTCCAAACACCATGGTATTTGAATTATTGTATGATAAACTCTTAGAAAATTATGTACTGGAACTAAAGAGATATGTAATAAGATAAGCTATTAAAAATCTGTTTTCTTACTTTAACTTAAGCTTAAATAACTATATGTTATCCACTTTTTAAATTACATCTTATGGAAGATTAAGCATGAATAATTTTCCTGCATGATGTTTCACTTAGTTTAAGGAATGCTTCCATAACTTCTTCATTTTTTCATGTCTCACCAAAATAAAAACTAATAATTACCTTAATTTATATAAAAAGTTAAATATTTTTTAAAAAGTTAAATATTTAAAAAATTTAAAATATTTTAAGTTAAAATATTTAAAAAATTTAAAAATTTTAAATTAAAATATTTAAAAGTTAAATATTTTCTATTTCTGCATATTTGAAATGATACAAAAAGATTTTTTTAATAATTTCAACACATTTACAAAACAGGAAGCAGACAACTAAAAATTGAGAAAGAAATCAAAACTCCCATATATTGTCTCCTATATTAGCAAAGTCTTTTCAGATGAATAATTTTATTTTTACAGATGTGACCTCATAAAGAACACTGAAATAAGATGAAAAATGGAAATGAATGGATTTTCTACAAAACATTTTAAAACAAAAATTTCTCCTGTTGGGCAGGGTGGGTAGGTGGAGAAGAGTTCTATAGTTCCTAAAAACATTTTTTCTTAATTATTTACCTGCCAAACTTAAATATTGACATATTTATTTCACTAGATGGAAGAGATTATTTGATCATAATATACTTTGACGTTTCCACTGACATATACCCAAATTTGAACTCAAAAAGTGAATCCTTCTATGAACTAAGCCAATTCTTCCTAGTAGATTACTGTAAATTATTTCAAATTGTGTGTATCTACAAACTCAAAAGACAATTACTCAGGGAAGATGATAGTGTTAAAAAATCTTACTGTATATATTATAAACATTTTTGGTATTCATGGTTTGGCATAAAAAATAAAATTTTACTAAAAATATCACTTCTTCCATCAGTCTTTTAATTATGAAATATTTTTAATAGAAAAAACAAAGAATTTTAATTCTACTCATTCAGAACACACACTTCCCCACAGTCCTGTGGCCTTGTTGAATTTACTTAAGTACCTTTAATATTAAAAAGCAGAGACATTACTTTGCCAACAAAGGTCTGTCTAGTCGAGGCTATGGTTTTTCCAGTAGTCATGTATGGATGTGAGAGTTGGACTATAAAGAAAGCTGAGTGCCAAAGGATTGATGCTTTTGAACTGCAGCAGCAGCTTTCTTTTAAAAGAATACAACTGGCCAGATCAGTGAACCAGTGATGAAATCGGGCCTTAAAATGTCATATGCAGAAAAAACGAGCCTGAAGATTCCCTGCTTACAAAAAAAAAAAAAAAACCTCAAAGTCTAATGTCAGCCAAAATTGTAAGGTAAAATTAAAATATGTGCAATTCTCTTAGGTGGAACAAACTAATATCACATGCTCAATTTATCCAAATTCATGTATAACTTAAACAACCATCAGGCATAAAGTAAAACAAAAGCCTAATGGTAAAGAGACGCTTACTCCTTGGAAGGAAAGTTATAAACAATTAAGACAGCATATTAAAAAGCAGAGACTTTATGTTGCCAACAAAGGTCCGTCTACTCAAGGCTATGGTTTTTCCAGTAGTCCTGTATGAATGTGAGAGTTGGACTATAAAGAAAGCTGAGTGCCGAAAAATTGATGCTTTTGAACTGCAGTGTTGGAGAGACTCTTGACAGTCCCTTGGACTACAAAGAGATCCAACCAGTCCATTCTAAAGGAATCAGTCCTGAGTGTTCATCGGAAGGACTGATGTTGAAGCTGAAACTCCAATACTTTGGCCACCTGATGGGAAGAGCTGACTCATTTGAAAAGACCCTGATGCTGGGGAAGATTGAAGGCAGGCAAAGACAGAAGATGAGATGGCTGGATGGCATCACTGACTCAATGGATATGAGTTTGGGTGGACTCTGGGAGTTGGTGATGGACAGGGAGGCCTGGTGTGCTGCAGTCCATGGGTCACAAAGAGTCAGACACGACTGAGTGACTAAACTGAACTGAAACTAAAAGCAGTTCATTCAACTCACATGTTTTACTGGAAGCCTCTTACGTACAAGGCACAGTTTAGAGTTAAGAGAAAGAAAGTTGAGCATGACACACACCTCTTTACTTCCCTTCAAGCTTACAGTCAAACTGAAGAGACATACTTAACAGAAGGAAAACAAACAGGGGCTTTTCATGTAGTCATTAGTTATGCTAAAACTGTAAACATGGGATACGGTAACTACATGGTCAAAGAAGACTTCTATTGGGTGGTGATATTTATCAGAGATTAATATAATAAGAAAAAGTTATCTATGAAACCATGTGGATGAATATAATTCCCAGATGAGGTTATGGCTGCTATAAAGACCCTACAGCAAAAATAAGTTGGTCTTTACCTGGAAGAGAAAGGAGAAAGTATGCTAGACTCACAAGTGAGTGAAGACAATGGGACTAAAAAGTAAGTTTGGAAAAGTAGGAAGCCAGTGGCATCATTGACTCAATGGACAGGAGTTTGGGCAGGTGCCGGGAGATGGTGAAGGACAGGAAAGCCCGGCATGCTGCAGTCCATGGGGTTGCAGAGTCGGCTATGACTGAGCAACTGAATAACAACAAGTGGCTCTTTGTAAGGCAGAAGCACTTCTAATGAAGAGTTCAATGAGCCTATGTGCTCAATGCTGCCTAGAGTGAGAAACTATTAAAATTTCTTCATCTCTCCTTTCAGGAAAAACAAGAATTTCTTAGAGAATCTGGCCAGGGGAATATGCAGTACTAGCTCAAGAAGTAAGAGTAAGAAGATGATTAGAGCCGATTTTGTTTATTCATAGCATTTCTGACACCAAGTGGGCGCCAAGCTGATGGTAAAATAGTCAGCCTGAGGTGCAACATCTGTTGTATCCAGAGGTTTTCTATACACAGAGAATCACAAGCTGGAAGGAATTTTGACATCCTTAAAATTTAAAAGGTTTAACAGTGTCTCCGTGGTAAAGAATCCACCTGCAAATGCAGGATACACCAGTTCGAATCCCGGGTTGGGAAGATCCTCTGGAGAAGGAAATGGGTACCCACTCCAGTACTCATACCTGGAGAATTCCATGGACAGAGAAGATTGGTGGATTAGAGCCCATAGTGTTGCAAAAGAGTCAAATCTGACTTAGTAACTAGACAACAACAAAGCATTTTAAACTATGTCATCCTAGAATTTGTGGTAAAGCTGGTGAGAATGGGACTTGACACTCTTATTCCCTGTTTGGCCAATGAATGTAAAATCAAAAAGTATATTTTTTTAAGAGACTGAATGTCAGAACCTTTCAGTTCTAACAGCCTGCAAGACTGGATAAAATTTCCCTGATTTTTATTTATGAAGGAAATCAGAACATGTCACCTCAAAATTTGCCTTTGACATAAAATTTATTTTTAGCTGGAGGACTACTGTATGATAACATTTATATGTGAAGTCTAAAAAATAACACAAACAAACATATATGCAATACAGAAATAGTCTCACAGATATAGAAAAAATAATTGTGTTTACCAACGGGGAGGGAAGAAGGAAGGGGAAAATTAAGGGCATGGGATTAAGAAACATGGACTGCTAAATATAAAATAGATAAGCAACAAGGATAGACTGTATAGCAAAGGGAATTATTAACCATTTTCTTCTAATAAGAAGCCCACGTGGGGCTTCCCTGGTGGCTCAAACAGTAAAGAATCTGCCTGTACTGCGGGACACCTGGGTTCAATCCCTGGGTTGGGAACATCCCCTAGAGGAGGGCACAGCAATCCACTCCAGTATTCTTGCCTGGAGAATCCCATGGACAGAGGAGCCTAGAGGAGCCTGGTGAGCTATAGTCCATGGGGTTTCAAAGAGTCAGATATGACTGAGTGACTAAGCACATCTTCTAATATTCCATAATGGAGTATAATCTGCAAAAATACTGAATTATACTTTTTAAGTATAATTAATTACAATATTCAGGTATAATGAATATTGTAATTAATTATACTTAAAAAGTTTTTTTTAGGAAAAAGAAACAGTAAATGCAGAAAGACAGAAAATAAATTCTTTTTCTGGAGACACTCTTATCAGTCCATGGATAGTACCAAGGGAACCTTAAAAAAAAAAAAAATCTCTTGTTAAACTAACCCTTATCTTTCTAGTTACTTTTTCATCATTTACTACCCCTAGTCCAAAATTCTTTGTCTTTTCAATTCTTCATAACTTTATTGTTTCTTTGTCTAAGCAGTATAAAATCCTCCTAATCTGGTCATTTCTTCAAGTCTCTATTCTCTTTTGATACATATGTAAAAATTTAGTAAAATATGTATGTTCTTCTCCTTTTAATCTGCTTTTGTCAGATTATTGTTCAGACCAAGCCAAGGATTCTAAGAGTTGAGGAAAACATTTTTATCCCCTACAGTTACAAGGTCTTTTTATTAAATTCAGTACAGAACTTAACTGAGCCCTTTTGTAACCTCGTGAAGACACCAGCCCATGGAAACACCAAGGTCAAACTGGATGCCAGTGAGGGAGACACATTCCCCCCATGGTTCTTATATTAGCTCCCTAACAATGCGAGACAAGAAAAAAAATTCTGTGGTTTTTGTACAGATATAAATCAAAATACAGCAGAATGTTCTAAGTATATTTCCTCTATTCCTTACTGAAATTCATAGAAAGTGGAATAGCAATGTATATTAAAATGTAGCTTATAATTTGGGATAATGGCATTGAAACATGTACAATATCATATATGAAACGAGTCGCCAGTCCAGGTTCTATGTATGATACTGGATGCTTGGGGCTGGTGCACTGAGACGACCCAGAGGGATGGTATGGGGAGGAAGGAGGGAGGGGGGGTTCAGGATGGGGAACACATGTATACCTGTGGTGGATTCATGTTGATGTATGGCAAAACCAATACAATATTGTAAAGTAAAAACAATGTAGCTTATAGCCAGATTGGCTGTGAAGCAGATAGGAACCATGATTTACTTTCAGTTTAAACTAGAATATCAGCTTTCATTTCATGGCAGTAACAGGGTGAATGAAAGGAGTTGTTACATCTAAAATATTTGGGCCATCTTCTATTACATAGAATATAGTAAAATTAGCTTTGAAAAGAATATCAATATGAAAAAAGATCACCAAGTATATTAGAACCCAATGTGAAAATATCAAAGTAGGATTCCAATGGCTTTTGACCTATAAAAAGAAAATAAGTGAATCAAGGGTCTGTGGAGATTGAGAAAAGATTGTGTAAGTAGAATATCTTTGGTGAAGTACTGGGCTATGGTTCACAACCTATTCAAGGAGAAGGGAGTGATCACTTCTAATAAAGCACTACCCTCCTTTCAGATTTAGTGAATGGGGCTTCAAAGAAGACCACTGGAAAGATTCATCTACATCCTTCCTAAAATTTGGGACGTGTCTATCTTGAAATGTGGGAGAACACACTTTGGAGGGGTATTTGACCCACCAGTTCAGTTCAGTTGCTCATTCATGTCTAACTCTTCACAATCCCATGGAATGCAGCACGCCACGCCTCCCTGTCCATCACCAACTTTCGGAGTTTACTCAAACTCATCTCCATTGAGTTGGTGATGCCATCCAACCATCTCATCTTCTGTTGTTCCTTTCTCTTCCTGCCTTCAATCTTTCCCAGCATCAGGGTCTTTTCCAATGAGTCAGCTCTTCCCATTAGATGGCCAAAGTATTGGAGTTTCAGCTTCAGCATCAGTCCTTCCAATGAGCACTCAGGACTGATTTTCTTTAGAATGGACTGGTTGGATCCCCTTGCATCCAAGGGACTCTCAAGAGTCTTCTCCAACACCACAGTTCAAAAACATCAATTCTTCAGCGCTCACCTTTCTTTATAGTCCAACTCTCACATCCATACATGACTACTGGAAAAACCGACCTATATGTGGCATCTTACCAAGAGATAATCTAAAGTTGCCTATGATAATGAAACATAAGGATGGGTCAGACCATGTACATTTGTGAGAGGTGGTTAAGCAATCTATGTAATACAGTTGTTTTTGAGATTGTGTCAGGCATGGAGAAGAAGGATTGTTGTTGTTGTTCAGTTGCTAAGTCAAGTCCAGCTTTTTGCAACTCCCTGGACAGTAGCATGACCGGCCTCCCTGTCATTCACTATCTCCTAGAGTTTGTTCAAACTCATGTCCGTTGTGTCAAAGATGCCATCCAACCATCTAATCCTCTACTACCCTCTTTTCCTCCTGTCCTCAATCTTTCCCAGAATCAGGGTCTTTTCCAATGAGTCGGCTCTTCACATCAAGTGGCTAAAGTATTGGAGCTTCAGCTTCAGAATCAATCCTTCCAATGAATATTCAGGGTTGATTTCCTTTAGGACGAACTGGTTTGATCTCCTTCTAGTCCAAGGGACTCTCAAGAGTCTTTTCTAGCACCACAGCTTGAAAGCATCAATTCTTCAATTCTCACATCTGTAAATGACTACTGGAAATACCACAACTTCAACTATATGGACCTTTTAAGCAAGGTGATGTCTCTGCTTTTTAATACACTGTCTAGGTGTGCAATAGCTTTCCTTCCAAGGCATAAGCATCCTTTAATCCTCAGCAAAGCCTTTGACTGCATGGATCACAATAAACTGTGGAAAATTTTTAAAGAGATGGGAATATCAGACGACCTGACCTGCCTTTTGAGAAACCTATATGCAGGTCAGGAAACAATAGTTAGAACTGGACATGGAACAACAGACTGGTTCCAAATAGGAAAAGGAATACATCAAGTCTGTATGTTGTCACCCTGCTTATTTAACTTATATGCAGAGTACATCATGAGAAACGCTGGGCTGGAAGAAGCACAAACTGGAATCAGGATTGCTGGGAGAAATATCAATAACCTCAGATATGCAGATGACACTACCCTTAAGGCAGAAAGTGAAAGAAACTCAAGAGCCTCTTGATGAAAGTGAGAGAGGAGAGTGAAAAATTTGGCTTAAAGCTCCACATTCAGAAAACGAAGATCATGGCATCTGGTCCCATCACTTCATGGCAAATTGATGGGGAAACAGTGGAAACAGTGTCAGACTTTATTTTGGGAGGCTCCAAAATCACTGCAGATGGTGACTGCAGCCATGAAATTAAAAGACGCTTACTCCTTGGAAGGAAAGTTATGACCAACCTAGACAGCATATTCGAAAGCAGAGATATTACTTTGTCAACTAAGGTCCGTCTAGTCAAGGCTATGGTTTTTCCAGTGGTCATGTATGGATGTGAGAGTTGGACTGTGAAGAAAGTTGAGCACCAAAGAATTGATTCTTTTGAACTGTGGTGTTGGAGAAGACTCTTGAGAGTCCCTTGGACTGCAAGGAGATCCATCCAGTCCATCCTAAAGGAGATCAGTCCTGAGTGCTCATTGGAAGGACTGATGCTGAAGCTGAAACTCCAATACTTTGGCCATCTGATGCAAAGAGTTGACTCATTGGAAAAGACCCTGATGCTGGGAGGGATTAGGGGCAGGAGGAGAAGAGGATGACAGAGGATGAGATGGCTGGATGGCACCGACTCGATGGACATGAGTTTGGGTAAACTCCACGAGTTGGTGATGGACAGGGAGGCCTGGCATGCTGCGATTCATGGGGTCACAAAGAGTCGGACAGGACTGAGTGACTGAACTAAACTGAACTGAACTGAATTCTCAGCTGCAGTCAACGTCCACAGCAATTTTGGGGCCCAGGAAAATAAAATCTGTCACTGTTTCCACTTTTTCTCCATCTATTTGCCATTAAGTGATGGGACCGGATGCCATGATATTTGTTTTTTGAATTTGGAGTTTTAAGACAGCTTTTTCACTCCTTTTTCACCTTCATCAAGATGTTCTTTACCAAGAGGAGAAAGGTATCAGAACAAATTGCTCCCAGGGAGGATACATTTAATCTTAATCTCTTTCTCTCTCATGCTTTTTAATTTCTCTGGTGCAGGTAAACAATAGGTAAACAGGAGCCCTTCTCTAAGAACTACAACTGTACCTAGTCTAGGACTTAACTATCGAAGGTAAACATCTACTGGATACTAAAAGAGCTGCATTTTGAGACTCTGGCCCAAGCCAACAAGATGAGCTTCTAGACTGGGGACAGTACACGCAAACTGCAACCATGTCTGGTCTTACTCCAACCTTCACATGATAATTCATGCTATTCCACCTCTGTCAGACACATGTCAAGAAAATTTCTTTTGTGGTCAACCCCAATATGGAACTATGCAGGGAAGAAAAATTTTGAAATTCTAATTTCAGGTTTGTTAAGTTGATCCAGCATAAAGTCACTGCAGGGTTACACTAGAAAATAAACATCCTTTTGATAGTTGCTTACACTGTATGCATTTTAGAGTATTATCACCTTTCTCATTTGCTTTGGTTTTTAGAGAAAGGGAATATATAGAGCTAAAGGGATACCTACCACACTCCATTCTCTAAAAGCAGATTAATTCATTTGAGCTGTGTCTTATTTGAGAAATCCTAGGAGTCACTTTTCAAATGCAAATTGATGTCTTAATTATGAGATTGTACACATGAAATTAGCAAACTGATGCTGTGTGTTTGAACCTCAGTGAGATTATTATTATAAGACAGGAATCTCACAATATGTCCTAGTATTATATGACAGTACAATATATCATATGACAGTATTATGCCTTATTATTAAAAGACAGTATTACCTAACTGTAACCAAAAATTCTTGGAAATATTCAAATTGTTCATTAAGCTGCAATGAAGTTACCATTCCTTCTTGAAAAAATTGTAGAGACAGTGCAAAGACAAAAAGAAAATTCCCCTTTTATTATATTTTAATAATCATGTGTTGCTAAACTAAGTCACTTCAGTCGTGTCCGACTCTGTGTGACCCTATAGATAGCAGCCCACCAGGCTCCCCTGTCCCTGGGATTCTCCAGGCAAGAACACTGAAGTGGGTTGCCATTTCCTTGTGTATTAAATACAAATAATTTATTCCATTTAAGAATGAAATCATGCTAATATTTTATTTTCTAATCTCACCTTTTGATATCTACCCATGTTTATATTATCAATAACCATTTCAGTTTCCAAATAATTTCAGAATAAAGTGCCATTGCTTGCCTTATTTACAACATTGGTATAGAGGCTTTTTCACTTCCTAGTACACGAGGCAGGTGGTACATCAACCTCAATAGAGAGGTTTTCAAAACCTATAGATTACCTATTTCTGACAGGAGGCTATTTAAAATTCCACCTTCCATTCTGAATTTCCTTAGTAGATGTTATTACTGTGAATTTCATATAATAATTTTATGGTAAAAAAAAATGACAAAATAGGATTTACTTTTCTAACATACAGTTTATTAAGAATTGCTGGGTACATTTTAAATAGTTTAAATTAATTGATGATTAATGAAGTATCTAAAGCCTCATGCAATTTAAAACATAGATATAATTTGCATCCATACATTTTAAAGCAGACCTCCAATAAAGTCCTGAGGTAAAAACTGTTAGTTGGCAGTAAAGACTGATTCTAGAATAAAATTACTTGACATTATTTGATAACAGAACTTGGAAAATTATGCTGTGAGTGTTCAACTGTTGTTGTTGCTACTGCTGCTAAGTTGCTTCAGTCGTGTCCGACTCTGTGCAACCCCATAAATGGCAGCCCACCAGGTTCCCCCGTCCCTGTGATTCTCCAAGTGAAAACACTGGAGTGGGTTGCCGTTTCCTTCTCCAATGCATGAAAGTGAAAAGTGAAAGTGAAAGTGAAGTCTCTCAGTCATGTCCAACTCTTCTCGACCCCATGGGCTGCAGCCCACCAGGCTCCTCTGCCCATGGGATTTTCCAGGCAAGAGTACTGGAGTGGGGTGCCATTGCCTTCTCTGAGTATTCAGCTAATAGCTAGTAAATGTCTTTTTCCCCAAATCCACATACCAAGTTCAACTGCCCTGATTATTTTAATCCCCAGATCTCTTTTCCACTGATATCTAACAGTCTCTCCTCCTCACAGTAGATATTAAAACCAGAATTGAATAATGCTCATGAGATATTAAAAGGAAACACTGAATGATGCAATCTTATCTTTGTTAGTAGGTGCTGTGTTAAATCACTTCGGTCATGTCCAGCTCTTTGCGACCCCATGGACTGTAGCCCACCAGGCTCCTCTGTCCATGGGATTCTCCAGGCAAGAATACTGGAATGGACTGCCATGCCCTCCTCCAGGGGATCTTCCCAACCCAGAGATCAAACCCGCATCTCTTCGGTCTCCTGCACTGGCAGGCGGGTTCTTCAGCACTTACCACTAGCACCATCACTATTTAGAAGTACCAATTTATCCCATTCTTTAAAAAGTTTAAATTTTTACTCTGCTAAATGTGTATTCATTCTTTCATTGGATAATTCATCTATGATAACACAAGGTTTTGGGTTGTCAAAGAAAACTCAATGTGAATAATAGATTTTACCAAGGACCAAATTCTAATAGATTTAAGAGATCAAAGGATTTCTTGCAGACTCTACAACCCAATACTACTTGAAGATGAAACTATTATAGAAATATTTTTGAAAAGTCTATGCCCAGCAGAGAAAAGTCCATAAAGTGCCTTTTCCTTCTACAATAGAATGAACTGGGTTTTAGATATAGCTGATATAACTGACACATTTCTTTCCATCAAAACATGTGGGATCAATAGGGAGCCATTTCAGTTGTGAAGCATCTCAGCTTTGCTAACAGTTTGCATGATGAGCCTTCATGACTAGCTGTGTCTCCTGTAATTCCAATTTCACATATATTGTATATCTTTCTAAAAACATTTTAAAGATAAGAATTCTCCACTCCTTAATACCATTAGTACGTTTACCAGGAGGTCTTGTTAATAGTAGGTTTTTAAGAATATTGTATTAAAAGCTTTCATTTTCCCAAGAAATTCCATAGTGCAAATATTTGCCATCTCTTCACTTAAATGAAAATCTGATGATCTCTTGCAAATATTTTCGATGAATATCAGGCATGCTCAAACACAGTTCTTCCATTACAAACCTTATTTATTTGTTTATTCTACTGTGGTAAAATATACACAAGGTACAATGAATCATTTTGATCATGTTTAAGTGTACAGTTCGGTGGCATCAAGTTTCTTACATTGGTGTGCAGCCATTACCATCATCTACCTCCAGAACTCTATTCACCTTGCAAAGCTGAAACTCTGTCAGCATTAACTCCCCAGTGTCTCCCCCAACATCCACCAGCCGATTCTGCATTCTGTCTCTATGAGTTTATCTATTCTAGGTGTCTCAAATAAATGGAATCAGACAATACTTAAACTCTCATGTCTGGCTTGGGCTTCTCAGGTGGCTCACTGGGTAAAGAATATGCCTGCAATACAGCAGACACCAGAGAAACGTATTCAATTCCTGGGTTGGGAAGATCCCCTGGAAGAGGGCATGGCAACCCACTCCAGTATTCTTGCCTGGAGAATCCCATGAACAGAGGAGCCTGGTGGGACAGTCCATAGGTCACAGAGTCAGACATGACTGAAGTGACTGAGCACAGCACAGCACAGCATGAGAGCAGGTCTGGCTTATTTCACTTAGCACTGTAGCATCGAGGTTCATCCATGTTGTAGCATGTATCAAATTTGCATTTTTTTTAAAAACTGAATAATGTTCATTGTATGTGTATATCACAGTTTATTTATTCATGTCTATGAACATTTGTGATGCTTACACCTTTTGACTATTTTGAATAATGCTGCTATGAATTTGACACATATCTGGTCAAGTCCCTGCATCCAGTTCTTTTGAATATATACTCAAAAGTGGAACTGATGGATCACATTGTGATTCTATGTTTGATTTTTTCTGAGGAACCATCATACTAGTTTTCCACAGTGGCTGCACCACTTTATACTCCCACCAGCGGTGAACAGTTTTCAGTTTCTCCACATGCTTGTCAACATCTTCTAGCTTCTTGCTTTATTTTGTTATTTTCCTTGATAATTGCCATCCTAGTTGATATGAAGTATTTCCACATGATTTTGATTTTTAATTTCCCAAGTTTAGTGACATTGAATATCTTTTCATTTGCTTATTGGCCATTCATATATCTTCTTTGGAAAATGTCCATTTTGAGTCCTTTACCTATTTTTTGAGATTATTTATTTTTATTGAGCTGTAGGAGTTTTTTGCATACTATTGACATTAACCCATCATCAGATGTATGATTTGTGAATATTTTCTCTAATAGGTTGCCTTTTTCTTTGTACAGAAGTTTTTAATGATGTAATCTAATTTCTCTCTTGCTTCTTTTATTGCCTGTTTTTGATGTCACAGTCAAGAAGTCATTGCCAAATTCAATGTCACAAAGCTTTTAGACCACATTTTGGATAAATTGCAATGGAGCAACATATTTAACTGTTTTTTGATATTATTAAAGTTACATAAGTTATTGATTTTTTAATATAAGGATTACTGATGAGAAAATGTGAATATTGGGTTACATCTACTGGCAGTAATGTCTCTGGAGATCTTTCATGTTAAAACCATCAGGACAGGCAATATTAATCATAACAGACTCTTGTTAGACTGCTTTAAAAGGTGTTAGGTGAACATGTAAGAATGTACCCTTCATTTTCTTCAATAAACCTACTTTTGTTTAGCATAGTCCTAAATGATTTGCTCTTGCTAGAATTATGGCTCTAAATTGTTTGCCAGATTCACATATGCTATGGTTTTACTGCCTTGGACAGGAATTAAATAAAATGTAATTGTATAAGCCTAATTAGAGTAACATTCTGCAGTATTCCCATTACTCCTCAAAATGGTCAAAGTCATGGAAAACAAGTAATGGCTGAGGACCTGTTACATACCATATTAGACCAAGGAAACATAATAATTAAACATAATGTGTATTCTGAATGGAATCCTAGAACAGAAAAGGGACAATTGAGAATAAAATAGAGAAATCCAAATGAAGTCTGGATTTCTGTCAATGTAATATGCCAAAGTCGCTTCCTTTGTTGTGCACAATGATATTAGATGTCAAAAACAGTGGAAAATGGGTGACGGGTACATCGGAACTCCCTATTTTCTATAAATCCAAATTATACTAAAATAAAAGGTTTTTAAAAAATTTACAGATATATTCATATACAGCTAATCATAAAAAGATAAAATATTTTAAACTAAAATTATTATTAATTTTGGTAGAGTTTGCCTCACTATAGTCTGTTTAAAACTATCAGTACATATAGCTAGTTACTTCAACTGATTAGATGGGAATAGAGCATATAAATGGTGTATCTTATAGAATATATAAGTAATATTGTTTAAAGCAAAACATTCTGTAATATATTACTGAAAACTTGCTTTGAATGGGGAATGTCTAGACTGAAAATTAACTTGAACTTTTTTTTTTTTTTTTTTGTATTAAGTATAAAACCACTGAGGCTTTGCAAGATGAAGTAAAATTCTTGTGGCGTCTATGGCTGAATGCTTGCTTGCTCAAGCAGATCAAAGGCAATTTATTCTGGGAGGTTTTTGAGCAGAGGAAAAATTAACTCCCTTACAGGCACATACATCTGTTAAACAACTGAACTTTCACAGAATGATATCAATATTACCTTCACCAATTTCAGTTTTATAATTCATTCAAGGATCTTTAATTGTCTTCAAATAATAATATGGTATAGGTTCACCAAGTCTGAAAGCAAACTGCATCATTTCCTAAAGCAAATATTGATTAATCAAGTTCTAAGTAAACTCAAAGACACACACACACACACACACACACATATATATATATGTATACAATATGCAAAATTTGCATAACAAGCAAAGGAATAAGATTATCTAGAACTAATTAAAAACAGAAGTATGTGGGTTTTGCTGAAACTTCAGTGGTGGAGAAAAAATGCTACTCAGAAAGGACTGATTAAATGATGTACAATTTTACCCCACTTACAAATATCCTTAGTATGCTGTTGGTCTAAGTCAAACAAACAGAGCAATACTTATATAAGATGATTAAATTGTATACCTCACCCCTATATACACATGCATTACTTGCCTCCCAGATATCTTTTTTTTTCCCCTGAATACATTTGATGCCGTATCATTAACAATGAAAGTAACTACTGCATATTTCATAAGAATTCTGTCAAAGATATTTTTAGTGTTATCAGTCAGTATATTGTTTATGAATATTTGTATTTTTGCATTGTCTCTGTATTTATCTAATGTTATTACAATTGTATAGTTAAACAAGTTTGTTTTTGTTGTTGTTTTGCAGCAACACAGCATAAAGCTAAATTTTAGCCTGTTCAATAAAATCATATTCCACGTGTTTCAGTTTTTTGCTCATCTCTAGTTTATATCACAGCCTTGTCTTTTCAACTTATTTCCTCTCAGTTTTAGATTTTGTTATCTTGTGTTGTGTTTATTTCCCTGCTTAGGAATAACCCTAGGCTCATTCTGAATCTTTTTTAAGGGAAATGAAGATTTTTAATTAAGCTTAGACAATGTAAGCTCTAAAGACCAACATTTTCCCTGCTGGTGAAATCAAGTCTTTCCACATATTTATCATGAGGCTTCTGTTATCTAAATGAATCAAGAAAGCTATAGAGATTGACAGAATGCTTATGTAAACAGAATTATGTGAGGTACAAAAATCATGCAAATCTGTCAAAGTTGTTCCTATTCAAAGTGGCACCTTTTAAACCTGGAATGAGAGGTTACAATTTTAAGACTTTCTAGGCAAACAGAGTTTAGTAAATTTAAATACTGTCTCATAATACAGGGGCATATTTTGGAGTATAAGGATGGAAACAGAAATATCTCTCCTTTGATAATCTTTGGTCCTAGTGTTAGTATAAATCTAGCTAGCTAGAGCAAGTGATAGGAGCTTTTTCAAAGAGAGAAATCATGACTTTGATAGAATTTAACTTTTAATAAACTGATCAAAAGTGTCTAGCCTTACAGTGTACTTATTTTGTTTTCATTTTGTTGTCTTTGTGTGTGTGTTATTCTGAGGTTGGTATATAAGAGCATTGCTTAAAAAAAAAAGTGCATGGACAGATATCTTCAAAAATCCCTAGGATTATTGAAAACTCTGATTGTAAGAAGAGATACAATTTTTTACCAGAGTTCTATGCTCTAATGCACTGTTTACCTTGATGTCAGAAAGAGAGACTCATTTCAGATTGATCATTTCTATTGTTGGATGTTGTGCAGAAAGGGGGAAAATGCTCAGATATTCATTTTGTTAATCCTTTGACATTTTAATCTTTCAAAGATCTTTGCTATTTATGTTGGTCCTGTAAATCTTTCTATGATGTATTCATTTAAAAACACTCAAAATGAATGAAATATCCTAACCAAGCACACTGCAAGGATCTGAAAGAGTTTCTCAACATTTCACCAGAACTTCCAACTACATACTTATATATCTGACATTCATAATTTAAAGCAATAAAAGAATATCAATGCTAGCCATAGGGACTGCAAATTCTGGGACAATCTGGAAAAGTTTAGAATTCATTTTATATAAAATATATGGTATGAGAGAAAACACATTTCACTACAGTTCAGAAATCATAACTAATGTAAGTAGGTCAGATGGGATAAAAAAATCTTCATGAATGAAAGTGTCCAGTCTGGTCTTAGGCAGAAAACCTTTGCATACCTGAAAAAAGGGAGATTAATTCATATCAGGTAGAAAAGTTTTTTTTTTTTTTAATGGACACTTTAATATAGGAGATATTAAGTAAACTGCCTGATTAGGATAGAAGGTGCCAGGTATGTTAGCTAACTAAACGTAAAACTTTATGCTAATAGACACTGCATGAAAAGTTCATAAAACTCACTACCTAGATTTTGACCCCAGGCTCCTCTCAGTCCTTCAGAATATATGTCAACATAAAAGGAGCATGAATATCAACTTCATATGAATTCCTTCAGGCCAGCTGACACAGTAAGAATAACATTGCACACTCTCCTGAGAGCCATAGTATTTAACCATTCATGCCATATACACAATGTTAAATGTTAGGACTGGAGAGAATACAAATACTCAAAAATTTGACTGAAGACAGATTTCTATTTTCTTTCTTTTGCAGATCCCTGAGAAAAATAGGTGATAATAGTAATGAGTAAAAATTTGGGGTGATAGAATGAAGACTTGGATGTTATCTCTCTCCTAAGGTATCCTGGTTTCTTCCTACCCAGGAACAGTGATCTGGATATAAGTTTTTTCAGACTGCTATTTTATCTGCCAAAAGTGTTTTTTTTTTCCTTATCTATTTATTCTATATTCCTCTTAGTAATCCCTATAGGACATAACTAGTCTTCATCACTTGGCAGTTCTTTAATCCTCGGAAAATACAATATTATTATTCTTTTGTTTTCCCATTTTGCCTTTCATAAAACAGAAAATAACCCATTTCGTAGTCTATGATAATAAGCACATGGGAGATGAAGTGCAGACATTTAAATGCAATGATGGTAAGAAATATATTCAGTTATTTTTTGCTAAATCATTGAGCTGTGAAAATCATTTGGAAAATTTTCTGGAATAATATCCTATGATAATGAAAACTGATTCGTAGGCATATAACCCTTAATCTAAAATAAAGTCTTGTATTTTTCTTTTAGAGCACTTAAAGTAATTGAAATTAGACAAATATTTATACATTTGTTTGTCTTAAACTATGTCTCATCTAATACAATATGAGATTAGATACTAGGTATGATTTGTTCACTGCTCTGTCATAAATACAAATACAAAAAGTTATTTTATCCACAATAAACACTTGTTGAATTCAAAAATAAAGGAGTTAATGAATGATTTGCCATATATACTTTAAAGTCTTGTGTAGGAATTACATGAATGACCAGACAAGTAATAATTTTGTGTTAAACATGTACATAAATAAAAAATAGAGGTTTCTCTGGGAGTAGAATGGAGGGACAATTCATGCACACTAACAGATGAAAGAATATTGTTGTTATTATACAGATGAACAAGGAGTATGTTAGTGAAGATAACATGTATTCTAAGTCAGAGCATACCTCTGCAAAAGCCCTTAGAGACTGAAGCATTTTTAGCAACTGAGCATCAACAAATATTGTCAAAAAAGGATGTTAAAAAACAAACAGGATACAGGATATGAAGGCAACTTTCTCTGCAGTCTTTTCTTCACCAGCTTATTGAATATATGTTGATGTTGCTTGGAAGTGATTAGTGGTTTACAGGAAAGTCAAAGAACATGATGTTATGTTAAAAGACAGGGTGTTGAGTACTTCTTAAAGGTGAATTAAGGTAAAGACTGACAATGATCGTTCTCTACATATTCAAAGACTTTTAATGGCCTTGAAAATAATTTTCCAGTGTCATCAAGGCGTGTGGTCAAGATGCCCATGTTTATGCGGCATGAAATTGAGAATAAGCAAGTGAGAAAGTAAGTCAAGTCAGTAGTCAGGCATACATTTTTCATAAAGTTTTAGTGGGGAAGACAATGAGAGAATAGGCTGCAGACAGAGACAAACCCAGGATCAAAGGACAACTATATTGTTTTTCCATTAGTGGGTTTTACAAAAGAGATCTCAATTGTACATGTTTAAAATACTATTAGAAGGACTCCTCAGAGACAGTAGAGGCTGCACATAAAAGAGAGAGAGTGATACAGAGGCAACTAGGAAAATGATCCATTTAAGTTATTTAGATTAGACTGAGAAGAGCCACCTATTGATATTTTACTTTGAAAATAAGTGAAAAAAAAAAACTTGAATATGAACAGGTTAGCTGATAAGTCAGTGGGTTGGCAGTAACAACAGATGTGTGTATTTGTGTTTCTTCCATGTAACATCTATTTTTGTCTCAAGGCAAAATGGAGAGTTGGCTGCTGAAGGGAACTATGGGGCAAGGGAGGCTTAGGATGACAGGAGAAGATGTACAATAAACTCTGTAGACACAGGCTAAATAAGTAAACAGAGAGAGGTAAAAGCTTTGCTGTTACAATAATAGTTAGCCATGGACGGAGGAGCCAGGTAGGCTGCAGTCCGTGAGGTCGCTAAGAGTCAGACACGACTGAGCGACTTCACTTTCACTTTTCACTTTCATGCATTGGAGAAGGAACTGGCAACCCACTCCAGTGTTCTTACCTGGAGAATCCCAGGGACAGGGGAGCCTAGTAGGCTGCCATCTATGGGGTCACACAGAGTTGCACGACTTAGCAACAGTAGCAGCAGCAGGTTTTCATTGGGATCAGTTCAGTTCAGTTCAGTCACTCAGTTATGTCTGACTCTTTGTGACCCCATGGGTTACAGCACGTCAGGCTTCCCTGTCCATCACCAACTCCTGGATCTTTCTCAAACTCATGTCCATTGAGTTGGTGATACCATCCAACCATCTCATTCTCTGCTGGATACCATGGCTGAAAGATATTCTCTAAGAATTCTCTGCATCCTGGACATAGTCAAGGGAAAGTGAGTAGGCTTATCCTTGGAAATTTTCCAGAAATGCGGAAAAATGGTGATGCCTTAAAAGAAAGAGACTGACTGAAATTTAGCTGAGAAATAACTCCATAGAGGAAAACAATTGTCAGTGAAAATTAGACTGGTAAACAGACTACTCCCAGGAAATTAAAGATGGATGAAGTGGACCAAATGGGAGAGGGCTGAATGACTGAAATTTTTGTGAAATAGTATAGAGAGCCAAATTTACTGTCTTGGAGGAGAGATGGTTTCAGTCATCACAAATGTCAAAAGGAATGGGGTCAAAGCAAATGTCAGTAAAGCAACACAGATTAATGTGTTAGATGTATTAACCTTGTGACTGTTGAAATGACCAGAGTTTGAGATAGGAACTAAGACAGTATAGTGTCTAATGTTTTAAAATATCAGATGTACAAAGAAAAAAGAGGGGACGTTTGGCTAATATTAGAGAAAGTATAATCTGTTATGGAACTGAGAGTTGGGAAGAGGTGTTTGATGAGGAAAACTTTTGGTTTGGTCATTGAACAGGAGATACAGGGTATGGAGCTGGATGAATTCATATTGTTTTAAAAAGTATGATAATCACAGTGGAGCTTTGGTGGTGGAAGCCTCATCTTTCTGTTTTTCAAAATCTCGCACCCAGAAGAGAACCGGTGCTGTTTAGATGTTCATGCCATATTTAATAGCCCTAGTCTCTAGCAGGAAAAATGATAGTCAACTTTTAGTTTTCCATCTGTTCAGACACACTTGGAAGAAAATTGTATAAGCATATGCCTTTAAAAATC
Source organism: Bos taurus (assembly GCF_002263795.3). Classification (NCBI taxonomy): domain Eukaryota; kingdom Metazoa; phylum Chordata; class Mammalia; order Artiodactyla; family Bovidae; genus Bos; species Bos taurus. The sequence goes on from NC_037347.1 coordinate 46,186,901, forward strand.
AATGTTCTCTTTTTAAAATTTTATTTATATATTTTTTTATTTTTTTTACTTTACAATATTGTATTGGTTTTGCCATACATCAACATGAATCTGCTACAGGTATACACATCTTCATATTTTAATTGAAGGATAATTGCTTTACAGAATATTTTTTCTGTCAAACCTCAACATGAATCAGCCACAGGTATACACATATGCCCTCCCTTTATAACCTCCCTCTCATCTCCCTCCCCACCCCACCCCTCTAGGTTGATATAGAGCTCCCTGTTTGAGTTTCCTGCAATGTTCTCTTAACATCAGTTTACACCAAACCAATTCATTCTTAACATCAGTTGCAGTTCAGTCACTCAGTCGTGTTCGACTCTTTGTGACCGCATGAACCACAGCACGCCAGGCCTCCCTGTCCATCACCAACTCTGGCAGTTTACCCAAACTCATGTCCATTGAGTCAGTGATGCCATCAAACCATCTCATCCTCTGAGGCCCCCTTCTCCGCCTACCCTCAATCTTTTCCAGCATCAGGGTCTTTTCAAATGAGTCAGCTCTTCCCATCAGGTGGCCAAAGTATTGGAGTTTCAGCTTCAGCATCAGTCCTTCCAATGAACACCCAGGACTGATCTTCTTTAGGATGGACTGTTTGGATCTCCTTGCAGTCCAAGGGACTCTCAAGAGTCTTCTCCAACACCACAGTTCAAAAGCATCAATTCTTCAGCACTCAGCTTTCTTTATAGTCCAACTCTCACATCCATACATGACTAATGGAAAAACCATAGCCTTGATTAGATGGACCTTTGTTGACAAAGTAATGTCTCTGCTTTTTAATATGTTATCTAGATTGGTCATAACTTTCCTTCCAAGGAGTAAGCGTCTTTTAATTTCATGGCTGCAATCACCATATGCAGTGATTTTGGAACTCAAAAATAAGTCAGGCACTGTTTCCACTGTTTCCCCATCTAATGGCCATGAAATGATGGGACCAGATGCCATGATCTTAGTTGTCTGAATGTTGAGCTTTAAGCCAACTTTTTTATTTTCCTCTTTCACTTTCTTCAAGAGGCTCTTTAGTTCTTTAGCTCTTTAGTTCCCTTTCTGCCATAAGGGTGATGTAATCTGCATATCTGAGGTTATTGATATTTCTCCCAGCAATCTTGATTACAGCTTGCGCTTCTTTCAGTCTAGCTTTTCTCAGGATGTATTCTGCATATAAGTTAAATAAGCAGGGTGACAATATACAGCCTTGACATACTCCTTTCCCTATTTGGAACCAGTCTGTTGTTCCATGTCCAATTCTAACTGTTGCTTCCTGACATGCATACAGGCTTCTCAAGAGGCATGTCAGGTGGTCTGGTATTCCCATCTCTTTCAGAATTTTCCACAGCAAAGAAACCTGGAATGTTAGGTCCATGAATCAGGGCAAATTGGAAGTGGTTGAACAGGAGATGAAAAGAGTGAATGTCGACATTCTAGGGATCAGTGAACTAAAATGGACTGGAATGGGTGAATTTAACTTAGATGATCATTATATCTACTACTGTGAGGAGGAATCCCTTAGAAGAAATAGAGTAGCCATCATAGTCAATAAAAGATTCCGAAATGCAGTACTCGGATGCAATCTCAAAAACGACAGAATGATCTCTGATCGTTTCCAAGGCAAACCATTCAATATCATGGTAATCCAAGGCTATGCCCTGACCAGTAATGGTGAAGAAGCTGAACTTGAATGGTTCTATGAAGACCTACAAGACCTTTTAGAACTAACACCCAAAAAAGATGTCCTTTTCATTATAGGGGACTGAAATGCAAAAGTAGGAAGTCAAGAAACACCTGGAGTACCAAGCATATTTGGCCTTGGGGTACAGAAAGAAAGCAGGGCAAAGGCTAATAAAGTTTTGCTGAGAGAATGCACTGGTCATAGCAAACACCCTTTTCCAACAACACAAGAGAAGACTCCACACATGGATATCATCAGATGGCCAACACCGAAATCAGATTGATTATATTCTTTGCAGCCAAAGATGGAGAAGCTCTATAGAGTCAGCAAAAATAAGACTGGGAGCTGACTGTGGCTCACATCATGAACTCCTTATTGCCAAATTCAGACTTACATTCAAGAAAGTAGGGAAAACCACTAGACCATTCTGGTATGACCTAAATCAAGTCCCTTATGATTATACAGTGGAAGTGAGAAATAGATTTAAAGGACTAGATATGATAGACAGAGTGCCTGATGAACTATGGACAGAGATTCATGACATTGTACCTACGACAGGGATCAAGACCATCCCTAAGAAAAAAAAATGCAAAAGGCAAAATGGCTGTCTGAAGAGGCCTTACAAATAGCTGTAAAAAGAAGAAAAGTGAAAAGCAAAGGAGAAAAGGAAAGATATGCCCATTTGAATGCAGAGTTCCAAAGAATAGCAAGGAGAGACAAGAAAGCCTTCCTCAGTGATCAGTGCAAAGAAATGGAGGAAAACAACAGAATGGGAGAGACTAGAGATCTCTTCAAGAAAATCAGAGATATCAAGGGAATATTTCATGCAAAGATGGGCTCGATAAAGGACAGAATGGTATGGACCTAACAGAAGCAGAAGATATTAAGAAGAGGTGGCAGGAATACACAGAAGAACTGTACAAAAAAGATCTTCACCACCCAGATAATCACGATGGTATGATTACTCACCTAGAGCCAGACATCCTGGAATATGAAGTCAAGTGGGCCTTAGGAAGCATCACTATGAACAAAGCCAGTGGAGGTGATGGAATTCCAGTTGAGCTATTCCAAATCCTGAAAGATGATGCTGTGAAAGTGCTGCCCTCAGTATGCCAGCAAATTTGGAAAACTCAGCAGTGGCCACAGGACTGGAAAAGATCAGTTTTCATTCCAATCCCAAAGAAAGGCAATGCCAAAGAATGCTCAAACTACCGCACAGTTGTACTCTCACACACTAGTAAAGTAATGCTCAAAATTCTCCAAGCCAGGCTTCAGCAATACATTAAAGGTGAACTTCTAGATGTTCAAGCTGGTTTTAGAAAAGGCAGAGGAAACAGAGATCAAATTGCCAACATCCGCTGGATCATCGAAAAAGCAAGACAGTTCCAGAAAAAAACATCTATTTCTGCTTTATTGACTATGCCAAAGCCTTTCACTGTGTGGATCACAACATCAGTTTACACTGGGCCATATATAGATATTTGAACTAATATATATATACATTCATACACACACACACATACACACATACATTCATGCTAAGTTGCTTCAGCCATGTCCAACTCTTTGTGACCCTATGGACTGTAGCTTACCAAGCTCCTCTGTCCATGGGATTCTCGGGCTAGAATACTTGAGTGGGTTGCCATCCCCTTCTCCAGGGGATCTTCCTGACCCAGAAATTCAACCCACATCCCTTACATCTCCTGCATTTTCAGGCAACCTCTTTACTGCTAGGACCACCTGTGTGTGTATATATACGTATATCAAATCAGATCAGATTAGTTGCTCAGTCGTGTCCGACTCTTTGCGACCCCATGAATCGCAGCACACCAGGACTCCCTGTCCATCATCATCTCCCGGAGTTCACTCAGACTCACGTACATCGAGTCAGTGATGCCATCCAGCCATCTCATCCTCTGTCGTCCCCTACTCCTCCTGCCCCCAATCCCTCCCAGCATCAGAGTCTTTTCCAATGAGTCAACGCTTCGCATGAGGTGGCCAAAGTACTGGAGTTTCAGCTTTAGCATCATTCCTTCCAAAGAAATCCCAGGGCTGGTCTCCTTCAGAATGGACTGGTTGGATCTCCTTGCAGTCCAAGGGACTCTCAAGAGTCTTCTCCAACATCACACTTCAAAAGCATCAATTCTTCGGCGCTCAGCCTTCTTCACAGTCCAACTCTCACATCCATACATGACCACAGGAAAAACCATAGCCTTGACTAGACGAACCTTTGTTGGCAAAGGAATGTCTCTGCTTTTGAATATGCTATCTAGGTTGGTCATAACTTTCCTTCCAAGGAGTGTCTTTTAATTTCATGGCTGCAGTCACCATCTGCAGTGATTTTGGAGCCCAGAAAAATAAAGTCTGACACTGTTTCCACTGTTTCCCCATCTATTTCCCATGAAGTAGTAGGACCGGATGCCATGATCTTCATTTTCTGAATGTGGAGATTTAAGCCAACTTTTTCACTCTCCACTTTCACTTTCATCAAGAGGCTTTTGAGTTCCTCTTCACTTTCTGCCATAAAGGTGGTGTCATCTGCATATCTGAGGTTATTGATATTTCTCCCGGCAATCTTGATTCCAGTTTGTGTTTCTTCCAGTCCAGCGTTTTTCATGATGTACTCTGCATAAAAGTTGAATAAACAGGGTGACAATATACATGATGAACTCCTTTGCCTATTTGGAACCAGTCTGTTGTTCCATGTCCAGTTCTAACTGTTGCTTCCTGACCTGCATACAGATTTCTCAAGAGGCAGATCAAGTGGTCTGGTATTCCCATCTCTTTCAGAATTTTCCACAGTTTATTGTGATCCACACAGTCAAAGGCTTTGGCATAGTCAGTAAAGCAGAAATAGATGTTTTTCTGGAACTCTCTTGCTTTTTCTATGATCCAGCGGATGTTGGCAATTTGATCTCTGTTTCCTCTGCCTTTTCTAAAACCAGCTTGAACATCAGGAAGTTCACGGTTCACATATTGCTGAAGCCTGGCTTGGAGAATTTTGAGCATTACTTTACTAGCGTGTGAGATGAGTGCAATTGTGTGGTAGTTTGAGCATTCTTTGGCATTGCCTTTCTTCGAGATTGGAATGAAAACTGACCTTTTCCAGTCCTGTGGCCACTGCTGAGTTTTCCAAATTTGCTGGCATATTGAGGGCAGCACTTTCACAGCATCATCTTTCAGGATTTGGAATAGCTCAACTGGAATTCCATCACCTCCACTAGCTTTGTTCGTAGTGATGCTTCCTAAGGCCCACTTGACTTCACATTCCAGGATGTCTGGCTCTAGGTCAGTGATCACACCATCGTGATTATCTGGGTGGTGAAGATCTTTTTTGTACAGTTCTTCTGTGTATTCTTGCTGTCTCTTCTTAATGTCTTCTACTTCTGTTAGGTCCATACCATTTCTGTCTTTTATCGAGCTCATCTTTGCATGAAATGTTCCTTTGGTATCTCTGATTTTCTTGAAGAGATCCCTAGTCTTTCCCATTCTGTTTTTTCCTCTATTTCTTTGCATTACGCACACAAAATATAACAATAAACTGTATACTTTATCAGTAATATTCGTTTACTTTGAGCAGAATATTAAGGCTAAAGAAAAAAAACACTGAATGCCTTGGATGTATTTATCATTAATATTGCATTCACATAACAATATAATGAGATTACTTCTATTGTCTTCATTTTATAAATAAGAAAATGAGATGATTACTGAAACTTCCAGTAAGTAAGTTTGAGTCAGAAGTTAGAATTTCAACTGGAACAATCTGGCCCTCACATGATATCTTCCGAGTATTTCTATGCTGCTTTTCAAAAAATTAGAGGAAACGTAAAGGTGAAGCAGACACTATTCTTGCTTCCATGGAGTTCATTGTTCAGTTTGGGCTGACACCATATATTAAAATATAGAGCACAATTTTTATTCTGATAAATATTGCATAAAGGCATAAAGTCTATGTATATTTCAAAGTTCAGTACAATGAGAGTAGAATATAATGGAAATACCTTAAATTTAGACTCAGAGTATTGGCTAATCAACCAAGTAGCTCTGTGACCTTGGGCAGATTAATTATGTGCTCACATAAAAAGGAATATATAATTCATGCTTTGAAGAATCATTGTAAAGACCGTGAAATAATGGATATCTAACCTTTATTTTAGCGTCTTGGAAATAATAAGCATTAAACAAATGGCAGCTCCTATTAATGGTAATTAAAGGCTACTGTGAATCATAAATCTTAAATAAATAGATTTCTTATCGTATCAAAACATATATTAATTGACAACAATAGGGCATCCTGCATAATTTTTTGAAATGTTTTATTTCAGAACTTATCTAAGTGTCATATCCTGCTCTACCTTTGCTTTCATTAATCTTACATATAATTATGATTTATTAAAATATTAAAATATTTGTTATTTGATTGTAAGTCTAGTATTACTAAATATTACTAATATTTAATAATACTGCTTTATGCAAAGCAAAAATAAAACAAAATTCAAATCAATCTTTGGAAATCCTAATACAATATATGACTTTTAATGCCACAAAGTAATGGTATATATTGGTTTAAATGGTCCTTGATTAATATTTGTGTCATTTATTGGATCCAACTATCCAAAAAGTGAATAATTTTACCTATGTGGAAACATATTTACACATTTTTGGAATGAATACATATAAATTTGGCAATACGTATTCAAAATATTTCACATATCTAGGGTGGTGGAGGAAAGAGAGTCAAATGGAAATAGTCATAAACACGCTTAGTTTATAAATAATGATCAAATTCACAGGTAAATTAAAACATTTATATTAGCTTCAAATATTTTTTCAGAATTGTTAAACAAAGTATAATACTAATAATGCCTTCTAGGTTTTCTTGGCTTTATCTTTAAATATTATGTAATGATTTCAAATAGTGTGGATTGTGTTCTTTAAAAAATGTTTCACTTAAATCTGTCATACTAAATACACCATTATGAAACAAATATATTTTTAGAAAGTAGCTGATTTCCTCAACACACCAGTGCAACCCAAAATATCATCCTCCTGTAAAGTATGGCTATACAGTATATTAGTCTCTGTAGTCTGATGAAGAACTGTTCAAAAAGTTCATATTCACATTTTCATGCATAAGTAATTTCTGTATATTTAACCCTTTACTGTATCTCACAGTGTAAAAAGGGAAGCATTTGAAAGATAATGATGTTGATCTCAATGAGGATTTTAGTATCTCAAAGACTTAACTAAAATAGGGAAATTCATAGCAAAAGTTACATTAAGAAGAGATTGCTTCACGTACTGTTTTCACTATTAGGCATAAACCCAATTTAGAGTTCTTTCCTAGTTGTTGATGCCTAAAGTAATATGCCCACTAGGCAGTTCAGGAATCAATCAGTTTCTGCTGCCCTTGGAAAGATAATGACCCAACTATGAATACTCAAGAGACACTAGAAGTCATTACAGATGTCCTTAATTATCTAGTTTTAAATATGAAAAAATTTTACTCAGGCTTAGAGAAAAATTGGAAAATCTGCATGTAATTAATATATAACATTCTGGATTCTAATAGATTTTGCTTTAGTAACTTTTTACCAAACCAACTAACTTCTAGAAGAGTGAAAACTATTTGACAATAGAAAAAAAAAAATTGCACTAAAGAAGATAGATGTTGATGTGATCAATTACAAACAATGATTTTCTTATTTCCAGGGTATTTGAATCACATTTACAGGGCAACCAGTTTCTCTTTTGAATCCCCCCCCCTTTTTTTTAATTTATATAATACTTGATTTTTTTTTTCCAAAAAGAAAATGTTACTTATTTTCAACCACTTAAACTAATGTGTGAAATCTCATTTTCTTATTCATTTTGGGGAAACTGCTACACATTACTAATGTATTGCTTTGCTCATCTGAACAAAATAAATTAACACTTAATTGAAAAACTGTTTTCTTTACATTCTATTTGTCAGGTAGTTAGAACAGAAAAGGAAATGGCAACCCACTCCAGTGTTCTTGCCTGGAGAATCCCAGGGATTGGGGAGCCTGGTGGGCTGCCGTCTATGGGGTTGTACAGAGTCAGACACGACTGAAGCAACTTAGCAGCAGCAGCAGCAGAACAGAAAAAGGAGTCCAAGATGGCAGAATCATGTGGAGGGTAAAAATAAAAGTAACCAATCCCAGGTGTAGCCAATCATGCAAGCTCTGGTAGAATCCTCTATTTGCTTCGGGCATAAGGAATCAGCCTCCAGGCAGAGGAGACATAAAGTATGAAAAGGGAAGTCAAGAGGGATGAGGCTTCTCCTGGTTGGTCTGCTCTTGTCTCTCAGGAGTGCACTGCCAGCTGCCTGCTTTCTGCTTGAGCTGTTGAGCTATAACAAAGGTATAACTAGTTTGTCCAAATAATACTGCTTTTTGTCTGCTTAATAAAATCCCACCTGTTTGAGCTGCAAGTGGTCCATAATTTCAAATCTTTGCTATGTTGAAACAAGAAATGAGGAAGAGGAATGAACCAATCCAACATTCTGAATTATAGAAAAACTGAAAAATTATAATTATGAAAAAACTGTGAAATCATAAATCATATTGACTTAGATTAAAATACATTTTTAAAAATTGCATGTAGCCAGGCTCCTCTGTCCATGGGATTTCTCAGGCAAGAATACTAGAGTGGGTTGCCATCTCCTTCTCCAGGGAATCTTCCCAGCCCACGGGTCAAAATTGCATCTCCTATATTGGAAGCCAGTTTTGTTTTGTTTTGTTTTGCTTTACCACTGAGTTACCAGGGAAGCTAATAAATATTTAATAATGTATTATTTTCTTCCATTTGGTGTTTTAATCTTTAATAAATAACAATAATTTTTATTAAATCAAGAGCACCTTTTGGCATCTTTAAATGTAGGCAACTGCAGATTTATGTTGATATATGGCAAAACCAATACAATATTGTAAAGTTAAAAAATAAAATTAAAAAAATTTTAAAAATAAATAAATGTAGGCAAGTAATCTTCAGCAATTCATGTTTTTCTTATAATAGGAATAATGCATGACAACTAGGTCAAAATATCAGGTAAAATTCAGTTGATTTTAGTAAATTAAAAGGCAGTTATATTTAGCTTTAGATATTCTGCCCTTAATTTTCTGTTAAGTATGTTTTTCTCCTTCAGATGTGCATTTGTGGATGTAACAGGGGCAAGTTAGGAGGGCAGGAGAGGGCAGTTAAGAAGAAAAACAATTATCTATTTTCCTGAAGTTAAAATATCAACCGTTATTTTCAATGTCTTTTTAATTCAAATTTTATCATAAAGTATGTTGAACTCCTTGTCAAGGGTCATGAAATTCACTGCAACTCAGTTTAGGAATGCCACAGACATCACAACTACATTCTTCCCAAATGAGACAAAGGAAAGGCTTATATATCTATTTTCTTCAATCCATTCAGTACAAACATATGGATTAACACAGGGACTAAAACATGAAGATTATGTTAAGGATCTTAGTTTTGTCAACTGGAGTGGCATATCTAGATGATGGTTATCATGTACGTTCTGAACACTGACAGCCAGGCAGCTCCAACACTTTTGAGCTGACTATTTTGGGCATGTTATTTAACCATCTTGTACTGTTTCTGTAAAATGGATGTATTCTTGCTTGAACTTTTTGCAGAGAGGTGATGTGAGGATGAAATAATTTGCATGTTATTTATAACAGTACCTGACTTATAAAAAGGATTCGCTGACAGTGAGTGATTATTATTTTCTTCATTATTATAGATAGTTTGAGGTAGAAAGTAAAGAATCACTGTCAGGGTTCAATGTACATGAGAACAGCATATGGTTTCAGAACTACCATTTTTAGATGACTGCACCTATACTCACAGGAGTGAGTATGCTTACAGGAGGCTGAAGTGAACTCATCAATGAGAGGAAACCAATACATTCATTCATAAGCAAGAAAAAGAAGTTGAGATTTACTTACTATTTCAAAGTCATGGAAGCTACTTTACTTTCTTCTACTTTTCAAACACTAAAAAAACTCTTTGGAAACACATTCAAGACCACAAAATTTGATTTTTTTTTTTTGCTTCAAATAGGTAAAAATTGAAAACAATTTACAAGTTAATAGCATAGGCAGAAAAAGTCAATGTCAAAATATAACTATCATTATAATATGAAATATTTTCTAGACATCTAAGATTAAAGACAAAAGGAGATAAAATACAAAAGCATAATTTCTTAATATTCTTATCTCAAATACAGTGTATCTCTGTGTGTAGGAATTTGACATGCTTACAAAAATGTTGCTGCTGCTAAGTCTCCTGAGTTGTGTCCAACTCTGTGCGACCCCAGAGACGGCAGCCCACCAGGCTCCCCAGTCCCCGGGATTCTCCAGGCAAGAACACTGGAGTGGGTTGCCATGTCCTTCTCCAATGCATGAAAGTGAAGAGTGAAAGTGAAGTCGGTCAGTCATGTCCGACTCTCAGCGACCCCATGGACTGCAGCCCACCAGGCTCCTCCGTCGATGGGATTTTCCAGGCAAGAGTACTGGAGTGGGGTGCCATTGCCTTCTCCACAAAAATGTTATGTAAAAATAGATGTCTAATGAAATCAAAATAATAAATAAGTCCATTATAATGCTCATTCTGTCTTAACAAGAGAATTTCAGAAAGTACACCAAAACTAACCCTGTGTACAAATTTTGAGATTCCACTGTCCGTCTATCACCCAGTCAAAAATATTTTCAAGTTTTTCTTTGCAAAATGTTTCAGCCTATTTCTTTTCAAAGATGTGTATGTGCCTTGTTTAAAATATCAATGTGCATTTATTTACCTATTTATTTACCTATTTATTTACCTATTTCTCTTTGTTCAAAAACAAATTCCTGAGGACGTGTGATCTATCGGTGCTGCTTTTACTTCTTATGGTGTCCATAAGCTTAACATCAGGAATCCATGATCACTAATGGGCAACTTTGTCAAATCCAACACTATACATCTTTTCTTCCTCAACTGCACATAGCACTTGACTCAATTGTGAAGACCCCAATATTTAAAAGTCTAACTTGAAAACACGATAGCTTTTAACTTACTTTCTGTGTGACCTTAGGAATGTTACACAGCTCTCTGAGACATATATTCCTCACCATTAAGAAAAAATATTTAATCCCATATACAAACATTTTAAGAAATAATGCAATTTCCCTAGTGCCTGGAAAACATTAAACATTTGATAAGTGGAAACTGTTATAATCATTGTGGCTATGGCTAAAGTCGTTACTGACCAAATCATTCACCTTTGAAAAATTTTCTTTACTTTTCTGAGACTATTTCCCTAACTCTTCTTTTAATTTATAGTTTTCTTAGAATAATTTTTATGTCTATTATGTGATACCTGTGATAGATATTTTTTTGTGACCTGGAATCTAGACTTCTACAAATTCACTCTTGTCTACTCTTGAATCAGCTCTGTGGCCTACAGTTCTGACTTTAATTGACAGCAGCAGTGGTCTCCCTAGAACCATGGCTATTAATGGGTTTAGTTAAGCTGGGATATTTATTCCTCTGGTCCCCTCCCTGTCATCCTCTCTTCACTAATATTTACTGTTATCCTCTACTAAATGTGACACAGCTTGATGTGGAAATCACCCTAAAAGAAACTGCCTCTCCCTCTTTCTCATCAGGTTGACAGTAGTAGAGATCTTTTCTACTGATGTCCCTGAGAACTATGCCATTACTTGCCATTTTCAGAGTCTTCCCCACACATCTGTAATAGTTCCTTTCTTAAGCAATTCTCAGTTATCCATTAAAAAATGCTTTTTCCAACCACAACTCTGACTCAGCAAAACTGAGAAGAGAATAGCACATAAAAACATACCTCCAGAGGTTGTGTTGAATCATTTCCCTAGAAGGGCGATTTATAATTTGTGAGTTGGCCAATTTCATGTCTAGATTCATGGCTGAAGTAAGGGAGGCTGAAAGCTGAAATGACTTGGCCTTTTTTATAGAGAAACAAGTTATAATGTTTAGATAGTAGAAAATGTTGAGATGAGTCAACAATGTTGGTTCTACTTAGTTAATTCCTAAAAAAAAATCTAGGCTTCCCTAGTGGCTCAGACAATAAAGAATCTGCCTGCAATGAAGGAGACCTGGTTCAATCCCTGGGTCAGGAAGATCCCTTGGAGAAGGAAATGGCTATTCCACTCCCTTATTCTTGCCTGCAGAATTCCATCAACAGAGAGAGCCTGGTAGGCTACAGTCCATGGAGTCAGAGTCAGACATGACTAAGTGACTAACACAACAACAAAACTTCTAAGGCCTGGTGGTTACCCTCTTTACCCTGCTTTAGAGAATTCTTTGAAGAAGTGGTCACCAAGCTATATAGGCAGAGATAAATGTGGATGAAGCCACAAAAATATTACATTTCTAAGATTACACTGGAAATACTGGAATTGGAATATAAGCCAGTTTTTATGATTATCCAGCAAAGACATGGGAACTTAATTATCATAACAGGTGATAGAACCAAAACAGTTTTTATAGTCTTTTGACTAGCAGGGATCTGATCATGGCTGTTTGACAATGGGGTCTGCATGAAAGAAATGGATGGGTGGCCTAACGAGATCTTGTTTGACATAAATAATCAGACAATTTCTAAAATTGGAGAGGCAGATATAATCTGACCTATCCAATCATGAAACTAGACAGGTAGAGAAGCTGCACATTATAAAATACAACTGGCAAACCGTAAACCAGACTTCAAGACAATTGAACTACATGAGCTATGGCTGATACCATTGCTGGGCTGTCATGTTCAACAACCAGAGTCCCAGCTGGTAGTGATCAGATGTCCTGACTACTAGATTTTCTGATTTCCATGGTATAATAGTCCCATCTTGGTCAACATTTGGAGATAGCAAGAAGTGTATATAATTGGCTCATGGGAGCCTGTGCAAAGACAGCTCCAGTCCACCTCTGGACCAGACTCATGATATATATGCTGAAACTGGCCTCTTGGTGTTTTCCCATTATCAGTTAACTGGCTTACAAATTCATAAAGTGTTCAATAACCAAATAGATCAAGGTAACCTCTGGCCTGTGGACTAAATCTGCCATGCCATCTATTTGGGTAAATTAAATTTTACTGGACACAGCCATATTTGTTCATTTATGTACTCTATGTGGCTGTTTTTTTGTGCTTAGAGTTACAGAAATGAGTGGTTATAATAGAGATCATGTGGAGCACAACATCTAAAATATTTACTATCTGATCCTTTACAAGATTTACTAATTTCTAAAGTAGACTTAAAATAAAACAAAATAAACCTGTTTCCAAGGTTTGTAGATGCCATCTAGCATTTTTACCTCATCACTCAGTCTTGATCAAGGGTCTACAAATAAACCTACTATCATGAAAGAAATGGAAGTATGCATGGGTTGACAAACATCTTGCTGAGTGTCCAATTTCCCTAAAACATTGGCCAACACTTAATCACTCATGTCACAATATTTCTAGAGGGTCCAGATAGCAGATGTATTAGTTGGATCCTCTCCATTATAGACAGAGCAGCTATTTATGCTCCAAAATACAGACATATTATTTGGATGCAGATTGGCCTTAATTATCTGCAGTATTTCTGTCATCATCATTTTTGGAATCATAGAATGCCGACAAAAGGTCTTCTTTAATGGAGAAAGCCATGGGACAGTGAATTCAAGCTTAAGGGTTTTTCTAGTGTACCTTCACCACAAATCAGGTGGCTTGACAGAAGAGCAGAATGTTCTACTGAAGTTCTTATTATAGTCTCAGTTTAAGGACACCTGGAGAGTTTTCATCATATGCCTCAAACCAAAAACCAATATATATCGCCATATCCCACCATAAGAATGAACCACAGAGTGAATTTGAGAATGGTTCTATTCTCATTACAATTTCAAATCACCCACTGACTAAATGCTTGCTTCTATCCCCACAATTTTGTTCAGATGGTATGAAAGTCTTAGTTAGAAAAGGAGGAACACATTGATTAACCCATACATATTGCTTTGCTTTTATCTTAAATTGGAAGTTAATGCTGTTTTCCAGTCTCAACTAACAAATAGAAAGTTGATTACCACACTGATAGATACTGATTTTAAAGTAGGATCTTGTTGCTTTTATATATTAATGTTAATAATAAGAGAAAGGGGACCAAATCTGAAAACCAGATTATTTAATGAGACACCTATTAAGAGTCACTGGTTTAACAGTCCTGGCTTAAAGTACACTATCTAACAAACACAGGACACTAGGGTTTCAGATCTTGCAGAAATGAAACATTATGTTACCCCTTCAGGTACTCTCCTCTGCTACGGTGCCAGCATAATTTAAAGAAAAATGAGAGGAAAAAAAAAAACACACCACAGTTATTATTATCAATTGGGGCTTTGTGTCCAGGTACAGAAACAAGGCTAAATAACATTAAACTCTGCTTAATGTTATTTAACTATTTCCTACTGAGTATTGAGTAAAACAAACCTGTCTGGACTTCATCTAAGAGCTCCCTTACCCTCTGATTCCAGGTGAGTTTTCCCAGTAGAACTGTTGGCAGATGACAAGAAAGAGAAGAATAAAATTGGGATAGCTATTCCTATAACTCTCTCTTAGCTAGATTGCCATGTGTTGGGAAACCCAATTTCATAATATTTCCAGACTCTTGCAATTTTTCCCTCCACAGAATAGAGCTGTTAATAGAACTCTGCTTTTCCTATTTTCTCAATTCCTTTAGCAATGCAAGATGTGTCAAAGGGCTGAGAAAATCTTAAAATAAACAAGAGGGATATTTTAACAGAAATTATGCAGCTATACTCTACATTAGATGCTATGGAAATCATTATGGTGGCAGTTATTATTGTTGGATTAACTTTCATAGTTCCAGCTATTATTGATCTGACCAGCTAATTCATGACACAGACTTTAAATAAGCCACTACCACCTACGTGAGTTGATTGTACAGAATAACAATGGAGTCAGGGACCTAGTTATGAGGTCATTGCAATGGTCCCAGCAAAGATTGATGTGTAAAAAGACAAGCATGCCTGTTAATATTGGTTTTGCTTTATAATGTCCTGCCAAGTGCTAGGAGATAAAATGTGTATAAATATTGAAAATGTTACAGTTATTATTTTCAGGTGATATGTTTGGCTACTTGTTATACCCAAGAGATTCAACTAGGAAAATATTAAAATTGAATTCAGTAAGGAAGCCAGTTACTGTATGAATATATTTCCTTTTTATGAAAAACAAAGAGGCACTATAGCTAAAATACATTATTCACCATAGCAGAGATGAATATAAAGGAAAAGGAACTCTGGATGGGTGAGGAGAGTGGCTTAAGGTCCAAAGCCTTTATAAAATCAGCTATGGTCTAAACATTGCAGTCTTCCTTAGGAAAAGGAGAAATGAGGATATTGTGTATTTATTTAGAGACAATTGCAAATATATGAAAATCAACTTCATTAATGAGGAAACTAAAAATTTTTATTAGACTTTCCAGTATAAATTATTAATTTTCAAATAATTTTATAAATGTTATCATAATTAGACCAAAATTCCAATAAAATCTCTAACTTAGATCAACCACTTTCCATAGTATATAGCCTTTGGAGTTTTATCAATTTTAAGGTAAAATATCAATTGAACAGTGTATTATAAATAAGATAACATATAAAAAATATCTAGTATAGTGGTTGAAGCTCAGGAAGTTCTTTATAAATGTTGATTTTTAACATTTCCTTCAAAGCCTTCATGGATGAGAGACTGTTCTCTAAAGCTTGTGCTTTTCCTCACAAATAATGGCTAAAGCACTTTTTCAGCTAAGAACCACATTCCCCAGACTGCTTGCAGTTAGCTGGGGCCATGTCAACAGTCCTTGTCACTTGTATATAGACATAAGTGATGTGCCTCTTCTAGACAGAAATGATAAAAACAATATGCTGGATTTTCAGTTCCAGCTCTGAAATGTATAGAGTTTGAAACTTGTCCTTCTGAAACTTTCAAGGGCACACTGCAACTCCCAAGACTGGGAAGACAGATGAATCGGATAATCACAACCAGCATATACTTCCTAGGAGCAGAAGATGCTGAAGCCACAAACTTTCAGGAATACTTGTACAGGAACTGGATGAACTGCTAGAGGTGGAGTTTAGTCTGTTTGGGTACAAGTAAGAAACTCTAGAGTCCACAGTCTTAAGAATCCCCACATTTTCACAGATTTACCTCCAGGAACTCCACCATGTTTTCAAGGTGAACTCCTGAGAAAAATGCCCCATGTTTCTGGCAGAGTGACTGAAAAAGTACCTATTCTGAAATTACCCACATCATTCTCCTTAAAAAAGTTTTACTTGGTAAGGAAAAAAATACTTTTTCATAGCCTCATCTGAGTTAGTAAAAGAGAACTTAGCTAACCCACTGTCTCTAACCTTACTGTCCGACATACAGCATGTATGGGAGGACAGGGTAGGATAAGTTTGAATGTCACAACACAGGCCCATTAAAATACCACAGTTTAGGGAATTCTCTGGCAGTCTGCTGGTTAGCACTTACTGCTTTCACTGCCATGGTCCAGGTTCATTTCCTTGTCAGGGAACTAAGACCCCACAAGCCACATGGTGTGACCAAAACAACAACCAAACAATTTAATCATAAGATTACAGAATGCTTCCTGTCTCCCACACTTCATTACCAAATCAACAGAGCTCCGGTTTAAAAACTATAACTGCAGCTGAAAGACCAGCAAGGCACTGAACTTCTTTAAGAAGGAATCCTTAGGGAAGCACACAGTAGGTCAGAGGGATTTTGAAGCTTCAGGTGTCTACAGATACAACAAAGATGAAATATTTACCCAGAGAAACTTAAAACTTCACACCAAAAGTCTTTTAGCTAAGTTACTATCACCAAACACATTATGTTTGACTTTCAGCAAAAATTTACAAGCATTTTATAAGACAAGGGAAAAAAAGTATAAAGAGACAAGAAAACTATCAAAGCCAGTCTCATATATGACATGTATTTTGGAATTACTGGGAATAAAACTTAAGATAATGATGGCTAATAGATTAAGGACTCTAAACAGAAATATAGACTAATTTGGAGGGTGTTAGTAGCTCAGTCATGTCTGATTCTTTGTGACCCCATGAACTATAGCCCGCCAGGCTTCTCTGTCCATGGAATTCTCCAGGCAAGAATACTGGAGTGGGTTGTCATTTCCTTCTCCAGAGTGTCTTTCTGACCCAGGGATCAAACTCGATTTCCTCCACTGAAGGCAGATTCTTTACCTCTGAGCCACTAAGGAAGCCCCATAGACTAATGGAACATGTTATTAATAGAAAGCCCAGAGATAAACTCATGCACCTATGGGCACCTTATCTTTAACAAAAGAGTAAGAATATACAATGGAGAAAACAGTCTCTTCAATAAGTGGCTCTGGGAAAATTGGACAGCTACATGTAAAAGAATGAAATTAGAATACTCCCTAACACCATACACAAAAATAAACTCAAAATGGATTAAAGACCTAAACATAAAGCCAGAAACTATAACACTCTTAGAGAAAAATGCAGGCAGAACATTCTTTGACATAAATCACAGAAAGATCCTCTATGACACACTTCCTAGAATTATGGAAATACAAACAACAATAAACAAATGGGAACTAATTAAAGTTGAAAGCTTTTGCACAGCAAAGGTAACTGCAAAAAAGATGAAGAGACAACCCTCAGCATGGGAGAAAATAATTTCAAATAAAACAACTGACAAAGGATTAATCTCCAAAATATACAAGCAGCATATACAGCTCAATATCAAACAAAATAAATAACCCAAACATAAACTGGGCAGAAGACCTAAACAAACACTTCTCCAAAGAACACCTACAGACAGCCAATAAGCACATTAGAAAATGCTGAACATCACTCATTATTAGAGAAATGCAAATCAAAACTACAGTTAGGTATCACCTCATACTGGTAAGAACGGTCATTATCAAAAAAAATCTGCAACAATAAATGCTGGAGAAGATGTGGAGAAAAGGGAACCCTCTTGCACTGTTGGTGGGAATGTAAATTGATACAGCCACTATGGAGGACATTATGTAGATTCCTTAAAAAACTGGGAATAACACTATCATATGACCCAGCAATCCCACTACTGGGCATATACTCTGAGAAAACCATAATTCAAAATGGCACATGTACCCCAATGTTCATTGCAGCACTATTTACAATAGCCAGGAGACAGAAGCAATGTAGATGTCCATCAACAGATGAATGGATAAAGAATCTGTGGTACATGTATACAATGGACTATGACTGATAAAAAAGAATACATTTGAATTAGTTCTAATGAACTGGATGAACCTGGAGCCTGTTATACAGAGGGAAGTACCTCAGAAAGAGAAAAATAGATATTGTACATTAAGACATATATATGGAATCTAGAAAATTGGTACTGATGAACCTATTTGCAGGGCAGGAAAAAGACAGACATAGAGAACAGACTTGTAGACACAAAGGCGGAAGGAGAGGATGGGAGGAACTGAGAAGACTATGGTAGCTATTTTACATTACCATAAGACCATCACCAAGAAAAACAAATGCAAAAAGGCAAAATAGTTGTCTGAGGAGGCCTTGCAAATAGCTAAGAAAAGAAGAGAAGCTAAAGGCAAAGCAGAAATGGAAAGATATACCCATTTGAATGCAGAGTTCCAAAGAATAGCAAAGAGAGATAAGAAAGTCTTCCTAAGTGATCAGTGAAAAGAAATAGAGGAAAACAATAGAATGGGAAAGGCTAGAGATCACTTCGAGAAAATTAGAGATAGCAAGGGAATATTTCATGCAAAGATGGGCACAGTAAAGGACAGAAATGGTATGGACCTAACAGAAGCAGATGTTAAGAAAAATTGGCAAGAATACACAGAGAACTATACAAAAAAGATCTTCATGACCCAGATAACCAAGAGGGTATGATCACTCACCTAGAGCAAGACATCCTGGAGTCCAAAGTCAAGTGGGCCTTAGGAAGCATCACTATGAATAAAGCTAGTGGAAGCGATGGGATTCCAGTTGAGCTATTTCAAATCCTCAGAGATGATGCTGCAAAAGTGCTGCACTCAATATGCCAGCAACTTTGGAAAACTCAGCAGTGGGCACAGGACTGGAAAAGGTCCGTTCTCATTCCAATCCCAAAGAAAATCAATGCCAAAGAATGTTCAAACTACCACACAATTTCACTCATCTCACACACTTGCAAAGTAATGCTCAAAAGTCTCCAAGCCAAGCTTCAATAATACTTTAATCCAGAACTTCCAGACGTTCAAGCTAGATCTGGAAAAGGCAGAGGAACCAGAGATCAAATCTTCAACATCTGTTGGATCATAGAAAAAGCAAAAGAGTTCCAGAAAAACATCTACTTCTGCTTTATTGACTATGCCAAAGACTTTGATTGTGTGGATCACAGCAAACTGTGGACAATTCTTAAAGAGACAGGAACACCTTAACTGCTTTCTAAGAAATCTGTATGTAGGTCAAGAAGCAACAGTTAGAACTGGACATGAAACAACAGACTGGTTCCAAATAACATTTGGTTGCAAAGCATTTTTGCAACAAAAGCAAAGCATTTTAGAATGCTCAAAGCATCTAAAATTCTAAAATATGAATATTCAATGAATATTCTAAGTGCATTCCAAATATATAAAGCAATCTGAAGAGAGTGTTGAGGAGGGAGCAAGGTGCTAACCAATAGACCTAAAGAACTTTGGAAAGAAATAAAAACTGTCACTCTTTGCACATGGTTTGATATCATGTAAAACAATTAAATGAATGCAATAATGTTGTAGGATAAAACAATATTAATGAACAGAAATCTGTTGCATTTCTCTGCACTAATAACAAACCATCAGAAAGAGAAATAAAACTACCATCTATAATTGTGCTAAAAAGAATCAAATATCTAGGAAAATTTAACTAACAAGGTAAAAGACCCATGATATGCTAAAAACTATAAGACACTGATGACACAGAACAGCACAAATAAATGGAAAGATAAGCCATGCTCATGGTTTGAAATGATTAATACTGTCAAAATGCCCATATCAACTAAGTCAATTTACATTTTCAAGGCAATCTCTATCAAGATACCAATAGCATTTTTCACAGATCAGTAACAAAGAATTCTAAAATTATTATGAAACCACCAAAAAACCCAAAGATACAACAAATTTCAGAAAGAAGAAAAATGCTTTGCAACCAAATGCTTTGTAAATGCTTACAAATGTTCCAAAGAATGCTCAAACTACCGCACAATTGGACTCATCTCACACGTTAGTAAAGTAATGCTCAAAATTCTCCAAGCCAGGCTTCAGCAATATGTGAACCGTGAACTTCTAAATGTTTAAGCAGGTTTTAGCCAAGGCAGAGGAACCAGAGATCAAATTGCCAATATCCATTGGATCATTGAAAAAGCAAGAGAGTTCCAGAAAAACATCTATTTCTGCTTTACTGACTATGCCAAAGCCTTTGACTGTGTGGATCACGATAAACTGTGGAAAATTCTGAAAGAGATGGCAATACCAGACCATCTGACCTGCCTCTTGAGAAACCTATATGCAGGTCAGGAAGCAACAGTTAGAACTGGACATGGAACAACAGACTGGTCCCAAATAGGAAAAGGAGTACGTCAAAGCTGTGTATTGTCACTCTGCTTATTTAACTTATATGCAGAGTACATCATGAGAAATGCTGGGCTGGAAGAAGCATAAGCTGGAATCAAGATTGCAGGGAAAAATATCAATAACCTCAGATATGCAGGTGACACCACCCTCAGATATTCAGAAAGTGAAGAAGAACTAAAGAGCCTCTTGAAAAATGTGAAAGAGGAGAGTGAAAACTTGGCTTAAAGCTCAACTTTCAGAAAAGTAAGATCATGGCATTCGGTCCCATCACTTCATGTCAAATAGATGGGGAAACAATGAAAACAGTGGCTGACTTTATTTTGGGGGGGGGGGTCCAAAAATCACTGCAGATGGTGAGTGCAAGCCATGAAATTAAAAGACGCTGACTCCTTGAAAGTAAAGTTATGACTAACCTAGACAGTATATTCAAAAGCAGAGACATTACTTTGCCAACAAAGGTCCATCTACTCAAGGCTATGTTTTTCCCAGTAGTCATGTATGGATGTGAGAGTTAGACTATAAAGAAAGCTGAGTGCCAAAGAATTGATGCTTTTGAACTGTGGTGTTGGAGAAGACTCTTGAGAGGCCCTTGGACTGCAAGGAGATTCAACCAGTCCATTCTGAAGGAGATCAGCCCTAGGTGTTCATTGGAAGGACTAATCTTCAAGCTAAAACTCCAATACTTTGGCCACCTGATGGGAAGAGCTGACTCATTTGAACACATTCTGATGTTGAGAAAGATTGAAGGCAGGAGGAGAAGGGTACAACAGAGGATAAGACAGTTGGATGGCAATACCAACTCAATGGACATGAGTTTGGGTAAACTGCTGGATTTGGGGATGGACAGGGAGGCCTGGCGTGCTGCAGTCCATGGGCTCACAAAGAGTCAGACACAACTGAGTGACTGAACTGAACTGAATCATTTCATAATGTTTGGGGGCCTCCCAGGTGGTGTAGTGTTAAAGAATCTGCCTGCCAATGAAGGAGTTTCAAAAGATGTGGGTTTGATCCCTGGGTCAGGAAGATCCCCTGGTAAAGGAAGTGACAACCTACTCCAGTATTCTTGCCTGGAAAATCCCATGGACAGATTGACCTGGAAGGCTTATAATGCATATACAGATCAAAATACCATGTTGTACACCTGAAATGAACATAGCACTGTTTTTGAATTATACTTCAACTTAACGAGACTGAAGTCAAAAACACAGTGCATAAGCACTGCATTTCGTTGTTAAAGTTATTTATGATAAATGTATAGGAATAGTACCACTCTACTTGTGTAGTGAAATTGAACAGTTAAATAGATGACAGTCAAGATTTACCACTGCTGGCACAGCAGTTCATACATGAGAGGAGGAGGACTGAAAGATTCCTATTGTCATAGAATAAAACTGAGACATTAGTTTGTATATGTTCTTAGCTTAATTATACACAGATGTAGAAGTGTTGTGAAAGGCATGTATATACATAGGCTAATGTACACACACATTTCCTTACTTTGCCAACTTAGGGTATTTAAAAGAACATTCCAGTAGCAATAAGCACAGTTAGCACCAAGATCTTGGTTTCTAATACTATTCTCCAATAAAAGGAACCACGGATCTTCTAAGAAATGGCTGAGGCAGGAAATACTCATGATAAGCCTGAGAATCTGGCCCAAGCATTGCTTTTAATACTTGTGAGCAACAACAGAGAGCAACAAAGTGCTAACAAACACAGAAATACAAAACAAATACCAAAATGAATTAATGAATATACATCCACGGAGTGCAGCATTAGGAGCACCTGCTGGATTAGGTGCTCTTTTAGTTGGGTGCTAAAAGAACACCTAATGGCCAAAGCTGGAAAAGAGCACCTAATGGCCAAAGCTGGAAAATTTGAGTAGCAACATTAATAAAGAAGAACTGAATTAACTGAATTATACAACCCAAAGGCTAAAATAAATTTCTATTAGTTCATATTGATATAAACAATTGCATAAGTAAATATGTGTGGAGAACAGATTAATCTCTCATCCAGAAGACTTCTAAAGAATTTATGTAGATCTCCTGCCCTCAAGGAGAGAGACTATAAACTCCCTTTCTATAACTGTGAGCTGCACCATGCTATCTCCTTACAAAGACTACAAAATGGAAAAGAGGAAGAAAAGTAACTTTACAGTAGAGAAATCTGACAAACAGAAGCTCAGGTAGGTGATTAATATAAACTGTGATAAATTGTGTGAATAGTAAATACTCTTGACATCATGATGAAGTAAACTTTTACCTCTGTGGTCTTCCACCTAAAAAAACTCATAGAAAAATGTCATAGAAATTACAATAGAACAGCATTCTATAAAAATACCTGACCAGTCAAGGGCATCAAAAACAATGAAATTCTGAGATATGGTATCATCCTAAAGAAAGCCTAATAATTACCTAAAGAAAACATGCAAATAAATGTAATGGGGTATCCTGTGTAAGATTATGAAGCAGAAAGAGGGCATTAAATAATCTGAAGGAAGCATAGATTTTCACTAATAATGTATCAGAATCAGTCCATTAATTGTGACAAATACAATACCAATATGAAATGTTAATCCAGAAACTGTGTGCAAAGTATATGAGAACTCTGTGCTATATTCTCAATTTTTCTGTAAATCTAAAACTGTTCTAAAAACAAATGTACTTAAAAAAATGTTTCTAATTCTCTCAACTCCATGAGTTAATAGAATGCTGAGATCTTTGGAGGCCTCTGAAACCACAAAACAGAAGGAGGCTCAGTCTGTGAATCACCACACAGGCATCCTGCAGGAATGCTACCTGCAGACCTGTAACGGCACATTGCACTATTACATCAGCATGAAATAAATGCCTATTGTGTTATACCATGAAAATGCGGGGATTTATTTGTTCCAGCAGCTAGAATCCCCCTATGACACACAGAATCGTATTGGGATGTTCACTTTAATATGTCTGGCTTCCTGTATGTATGCTTTTAGATTGCAGATACTAAACGGTAAGACTATAACTGGGTAAACGTAACTGGATGTAAAAGGTAATAGTTAAAATTGGGGATTTATTTGATCTTTCAGAAAGTAAAAATGAGCCAAGTTTTATAAGTTTGGCACTGTGTTAGTCACTAAGGTTAGAGCTATGAACAAAGAAATATCTTGCTCTTTGCGTTAGGAAAGCAAAGTCATCTGGAAAGAAGAACATGGAAGGGCAGGAAAAGAGGAAGAGGAAGAAAAGAGCTCTGATATTAGAAAAGAAAACAAGGGCCACAGGGGTATCTTATCAAGGGTAACTGTTAAAAAGAAGGTAGAACTAAAACTTCACTTTTTTTCAAGTTACTTCTCCCTCAAATTTGCTATGTCTATTTCCAGATGCAAAAGAAATGATATAGTGAATTAGAAGAGCTTCTAAACAACATCATGGAATGTTTAAATATTTATATTCTTAGAATTTTTAGCACATGTTGGGATAGGTATAATGTCCAAAAGGAAGATATATGTTGAATGTTAGTGTTTGAGAGGGGAAAAAAAACGGAATAATTCATCTTTAATTTACATAGGTGGATCTCTCACAGCATAGGATTGTAGTATCTGTATTTCAATAGACAAATAGTGAAATGCCTACTAGAAAGAACATGACCTGTTTCTCAAAGCATCTTAAATAAGCATATTTTAGGAAATAAAAGTATAAATCCTTTTTATACATTTTTCCCTGTTAATAGAAAAATAGTTATTTCCTCTAATTAAAATGATATTTCATATTGGGTGAACATGTAAAACAATTTGCCTGTAATAATTAATTAGTAAAGGTTTGTTTGAGGAAGTGACTTACCAACTTAATTAGAAAATCAGATTGTGACCAAAAAAGGTTGAAAAGTAAATGATTTAAAAGCATATGTTAGTGTATGAAGAAAACATTGAGATTTGATAGGATAATTAATCATTTTGTGGGAAATTCATTTTAATCCCCTCCCTGGTGTAAGCTTTTGTTTTTTTATGAGATATTTCACTACATAGGAAAAGTTTCATGTTTATAGAGATGATTTTTATTCATTCTTTATTTTACTTAATCTCCTAACAATTTCCTTAAAAATGAGAACTCAAGTTAAATGAAACTGTTCAAGGACTTGTTAAAATGAAACATTAAAATACTACTTAAGTTTAGGGTTCTTAGGAACTTGTTCTAAGAAAGAGAAAATGAGTGATCTTTTCTTTTCTTTTTTTTTTTCTTTAAATCTCTTCTATGAGGCTTAATACAGACAGTGCATCTGAATAAGTTCGGGTAAATTTTCAAGAAAAAGAGAAGAATGACCTTACACAATCAAGAAAATGAATAATTTTAAAAATTTATAAGCTAAAATATGACAGTAATTTTCGTAAGCAGTCAGGCACATTGCCCTTTTATATTACTGGGCTCAATGAATTATGAATGTTGGCTGAATAAAAAGCCTGAGGGTGACAACGCAGCCACGTTTTGTCATCTGCACTTACAGAATGTCTACTGCCCTAGCTGGATTTCTAGATCTTACCACCATGACTGGCTGCTGAGGAAACACAGGAGGAGAACTTCCAGGGTGGAGAAGAAGAAATACTAATTGCTAACCACGATAATGAGTCTAAACCATGTAGACACTTGAGTCTTTTGATCTATGTGAGCAGCCAGGCTCAGCAAACTCTCACTGTCCTAACCAACCTAAACACAGGAAGCAAAAAATCAAAATGAAAAGGCAGTTTTTAAGTGCATACATCTCAGCTGCAGGAATTATGAGTGGGAAGAACAGGTGTTCTGAGAGATTCTACAGTGCTTCGGTTGCTAAGGAGACCACTTTCATCAGTTCAGAAAGGCTGATAACCTGGACTTTTGCTGCCAAATTGGTACAACAAAGGTTGGAACTGATATAAACATGCACACACAAATAAAAATGACATGGGTAGTTTAAAAAATAATTCAATGATAAGGTTGCACTGTACCTGGCAAAATACTTCTATATTAAATAAGAATAGTTGCATAATTGCTAAATCATTTGAGGTGGACTAATTGGAGCACATAATTCCAAAATTAAAGTATAAAAACAGAAAAAGTTTATTTATGCCCATTATCTCATTAAAAACAATGCAACTAATGACATATATGCTTTAGTAATTACATTAAAAAGTTTGTTATATTTTAATGTGATGTTAATTATACAAAATAGAGAAAAGTGAGTACTAGATAACTTCATTAGACATTAATAAATACTAATTAATTATTTCTTGGGCAAGTTGAATATGAGAAGCATTTATAAACAATGTGATATAAGTGGTATTTTAATATGCAAATATGATTAACATTGCACTGCCCCCCCAAATATTTTGATGCAAGTAACTGGTTTTTAAAAGCATTACAATTATCTCTGCTGAGCTGTTAAACTGTTTCTTAAAGGATGTTCTATCATTTTTTCTTTATAACACTAAGTAACATAAAGCATGTACCTGAGAAATGAGGAAATAGCAAGCAAGTATTAAGAAAAAAAAAAAAAAACTCCCTTCCTAGGTTTCATTAGCACAGGACTAGAAATATTCAACATTTAATACATAAGATCTTTCTATATTTAATATCACAAAAAGTAATTAAAATATGATTTGAAAACTAATGTTTAGTAAAAACTGTATCTTTCAGTTAGAATACTTTTGTGATTCTTTTTGAAAAGTTTCAAAATGATGAAAGGCACTATGGTAAATTTACCTTTAAAATATCAAGGAATACTACCAAACCTTAATATTTGGAGTCTAATAGCAAAGTATGATATATTCTATTATATAACACAGTCACTTTTTAAATTTAAACTTAATACTGAAATTTTGATCATTCCATTACATAAAAATAAAACAAATTGGAGGTAGAGACATTGCATTTTTCACTTTGCCATTTTCATCATAAAGTCATTTGTTTTGAAACAGTTATATATTTTTGGCAAAGTCTGACAGAACTGGCACATCTGCAGATAATGGTACAATTTGATATTTATAAAGTATCAAGTTTTCTATAAATATATGTTTCTAGTTTCCATGGAAATTGAGTAATCACTAGAGCTGATTTTTATCTTCTTTTACTGAAATCAAATAATGCTATTTATAGGGCTGTTTTTAAGCCTGTGACAATTAACTTTTTGATTAACCATTTTATAAAAGTAATATATTTTTGACTATTTATAAAGTCAACACATATACTTCAAGACAAAATCCGCAAAAAGTAATCCCAGATTTAATTTAAATGTTCAAATGATCACTTAAAGTCCAGTGTTTCTTTTGTTTTTTTTTCTTTTCCTTTCCTTTTCTTAATTTTGGTTTACTAGTTTAAAAAATTAAAATATTAATGCTAACTATTTAAAAATTATTGTAAGAATTAAATGAGTTAATACAGGTGCAGTATTCAGAAATGTACCTTGTACATGTCTAGGTGCTATGTAAATATGTTTACTATAGTGCAAGCTCTGTAAAAGGAGGGACTTCTGAGAGTAGCTAGTATATAATAGGCACTTAATAAAAATATGTGAATTAACTAAATTTAGAGTTCACAGATTACTTTTTTACTGGATTTTAGGTTAGTAAATGTGAAATAGGAACCCTACATTTTATACCAGTGGTCCGATACTGGGAAAGGTGCAACTCTCCATTTAAACAAAGACTTTCAAAGGTATACATAGGCAAAGGCAGTCACAGAGAATGACATTTTAAATTGCCAACTATAGAAAGATTTCCCTCATAGCTCAGTTGGAAAGAATCCACCTGCAAAGCAGGAGACCCCAATTTGATTCCTGGGTCAGGAAGATCCCCTGGAGAATGAATAGGCCACCCACTCCAGTATTCTTGGGCTTCCCTTGTGGCTCAGCTGGTAAAGAATCCACCTGCAATGTGGGAGACCTGGGTTCGATCCCTGGGTTGGGAAGATCCTTGGAGAAGGGAAAGGCTACCCCCTCCAGTATTCTGGCCTGGAGAGTAGGACACGACTGACTGACTTTCACTTTCACAGAAAGTCAAGTGCCAAAGAATTGATGCTTTTGAACTATGGTGTTGGAGAAGACTCTTGAGAGTCCCTTGGACTGCAAGGACATCCAACCAGTCAATCCTAAAGGAAATCAATCCTGAATATTCATTGGAAGGATTGGTAATGAAGCTGAAACTCAAGCTCCAATACTTTGGCCACCTGATGCAAAGAGGTGACTCATTAAAAAAGACCCTGATGCTGATAAAGATTGAAGGCAGGAGGAGAAAGGGATGACAGAGGATGAGATAGTTGGATGGCATCACTGACTTGATGGACATGAGTTTGAGCAAGCTCCAGGAGTTGGTGAAGAACAGGGAGGCCTGATGTGCTGCAGTCCATGGGTTCACAAAGAGTCAGAAACAACTGAGAGATTGAACTGCCTGAGTAACAGTAAATTACAGAAAAAAAAGTCTGCCTTAGATGAATTTTGACATTTTCCTATTTCCATTTTACACAAAGAGGCTCTTCATGTCTCCTACACCAATAGGTACCATAGCCTCTTCCCTTTTTTGTTATAAAACATCTTGATTCAATGCTCAAATTGTTCTAGCTGTTGTCACTAGGAAATCCTTCAGGGTAACTCTTGGTTTCTTTCAATGTTCTTTCTTATTTTCCTTCTCTCTTTCTTCTCCTCTCCATTTTCTCTTCTCCCCTACCTCCTCTCCATTTCACTATCTCCCTCCCCCTTCTCTTTTTCCTCCTGTCTGTCTCCTCCTTTCTATGTGCTTACTTACTGGAACCAGAATATATTCCAGACATCTAGTATAATGTCTTCCCCAGCTTTACACTCAATTACTTCTATAATAAGGGTTGCTTCCCTTTGTTGGACACTGGAACTGAGAAATCAATGTAACACATTAACATTAGATGAAGTCAGTTAAGTAATATTGTTATTGTTGTTCAGTAGCTCAGTTGTGTTCGACTCTTTGTGACCCTGTGGATTGCAGCACGCAAGGCTTCCCAGTCCACCATCTCCCAGAGCTTGCTCAAACTCATGTCCATTGAATCGGTGATGTCATCCAACCATATCTTCCTCTGTCATCCCCTTCTCCTCCTGCCTTCAAGCTTTCTCAGCATCAGGGTCTTTTCTAATGAGTCAGCTCTTCACATCAGGTGGCCAAAGTATTGGAGCTTCAGCTTCAGTATCAGTACTTCTAATGAATACTCAGGGTTGATTTCCTTTAGGATTGACTGGTTTGAAATCCTTACAGTCCAAGGGACTCTCAAGAGTCTTCTCCAACATGACAGTTTCAAAAGCATCAATTCTTCTGGTCCTCAGCCTTTTTTATGTCCAACTCTCACACTCATACATGACTAATGGAGAAACCATAGCTTTGACTAGACAGACCCTTGTTGGCAAAGTAATGTCTCTGCTTTTTAATATGCTGTCTAGGTTGTCTATTTGCCACGAAGTGATGGGTGCCCTGATCTCCATTTTTTGAATGTTGAGTTTTAAGCCAGCTTTTTTACTCTCCTCTTTCAACTTCATCAAGATGCTTTTTAGTTCCTCTTCATTTTGCATAGGGTGGTGTTATCTGCATATCTGAGGTTATTTATATTTCTCCTGGTAATCTTGATTCCAAGCTTGTGCTTTATCCAGATAAGCATTTAGCATGATGTACTCTGCATATCAGTTAAAGCAGGGTGGCAATACACAGCCTTGATGTGCTCCTTTCCCAATTTGGAACCAGCCCATTCTTCCATGTCCAGTTCTAACTGTTGCTTCTACATAGAGTCTCTAAGTATTTACAACTTCTTTACCTCAATTTAATGAATTAAGGTAATGAATTCAATTAATGAATTCAATTAATCCTCACAAAGATAGGCATGCTATTAAAACCTCAATTATAGTGAACAAAACTGAGGGACAGAGAGGCAGAACTGAGCCAAAATCATTGTAGTATTTGTAACAGCCACAGTTGTGGCAATAACTGTCATCCAGTGCTTACCACGTGCATTGTTTTAATAAATTCATTCAGTTATCCAATCAAATAAAAGTGATTATTATGACCATCTCACAAGGAAATAACAGAAGCTCCATCCTATACATGCTTTTATAAGATGTTGTTAGGATACGGATCAATGATTATATGTTACATCATCAGCATTCCTATCCAGAGAAAATATGTATTTACCCTTTAATTTAATGAATATTTCCCAAGCAACTATTGTGCATGTAACTATTATTGCCCAGGGCTTCTGAACCTCTTTTTCTTCATTCTATATAAAAAAAAACTATTAAAAGTATATTAAAATTTTATAATAGTTTAATTACATCCATTCCAATTATACCCAAGTTTGCAGTCTACATATTTTTAAATGACTCATATTACTTTTTTATTTATTGATATTCATATTATTATGCATTTTATAGTCCGTATGTATATGAATTTTACTATATAGCATAAAATCATGACTATTAACATCAATGCTTTGGCTTCTTCAAAATAAATAAGGTTTTGAGAGACATATTTTGCTCATTTCAGTCCTTTCTATTTTAGCAGTCTTATAGGAACTCCTTATGGATATTTGTACAATATATTTTAATTAGATTCCAATCTACTAAGGTATTTTATTCTAGAAAAGAGCAAAAAAGTCAGTTGGATTGTCTATGTTATGTGTATGTTAGAATATTTTTATTGCTAGCTAAAATAAAACTAAGAAAAATCACACAGTCTCATGAATTTTGTTGACTTCAAAGGAAATTGTCTCACATTAGCTTAAATTTTCTTTAAAGCAAATGTTAAGGGCTGAAGAAGTAAATTTATTTGGGGAGAAAAAGTTAGTCACCAAAGTATTTTTGACATGAAAATGTGATAAAAGAATGACAGACTGATGTGAAAAAGAGAGTTTAGGCATACACAGAAAGTAATTTCCACCATATGTTTATGTAATGAAGCCAAAAAATCACTCAAATTGTTTTAACTATAAGGAAAGCATTGTATTTAAAACAAGTATTCCTTATTTCAACTGAAATAATTCAACAACCTACTTTAGATGTTACTATTTACCAAATACTGTGACAGCAACTTGGTGTATAAAATTATATCTACTTGAAATGTTTAAATCGAGATTAAAAATATATATGAAACATTATGAGATAATTTCAATACAGATGTTTGAACAACTTATACCAAAGAGTTTTAAGAAAGTAAAGGGAATAAAAGTAGCTGAGGGAGGGGTAATTCATCTAATTTATTGCATTATCTTTTTATATAAATTTATTTATTTTAATTGGAGGCTAATTACTTTACAATATTGTATTGGTTTTGCCAAAAGTCAACATGAATCCGCCACGGGTGCACACGTGTTCCCCATCCTGAACCCTCCTCCCTCCTCCTCCCTCCCCATACCATCCCTCTGGGTCATCCCAGAGCACCCACCCCAAGCATCCTTTATCATGCATCGAACCTGGACTGGCGACTCGTTTCATATATGATATTATACCTGTTTCTATGCCATTCTCCAAAATCATCCCACCCTCTCCCTCTCCCACAGAGTCCAAAAGACTGTTCTATACATCTGTGTCTCTTTTGCTGTCTCACATACAGGGTTATCATTACCATCATTCTAAATCCCATTTATCTGCATTGGTATACTGTACTGGTGTTTTTCTTTCTGGCTTACTTCACTCTGTATAATAGGCTCCAGTTTCATCCACCTCATTAGAACTGATTCAAATGTATTCTTTTTAATGGCTGAGTAATACTCCATTTTGTATATGTACCACTGCTTTCTTTTCCTTTCATCTGCTGATGGGCATCTAGGTTCCATGTCCTGGCTATTACAAATAGCGCTGTGATGAATATTGGGGTACACATGTCTCTTTCAATTCTGGTTTCCTTGGTGTGTACGCCCAGCAGTGGGATTGCTGGATCATAAGGCAGTTCTATTTCCAGTTTTTTAAGGAATCTCCACACTGTTTTCCATAGTGGCTGTAGTGGCTATACTAATTTGCATTCCCACCAACAGTGTAAGAGGGTTCCCTTTTTTCCACACCCTCTCTAGCATTTATTGCTTGTAGACTTTTGGATCACAGCCATTCTGACTGGTGTGAAATGGTACCTCATAGTGGTTTTGATTTGCATTTCTCTGATAATGAGTGATGTTGAGCATCTTTTCATGTGTTTGTTAGCCATCTGTATGTCTTCTTTGGAGAAGCGTCTGTTTAGTTCTTTGGCCCATTTTTGGATTGGGTCATTTTTTTTTCTGGATTTGAGCTGCAAGATTTGCTTGTATATTTTTGATATTAGTTATTTGTCAGTTGCTTCATTTGCTATCATTTTCTCTCATTATGAAGGCTGTCTTTTCACCTTGCTTAGAGTTTCCTTTGTTGTGGAGAAGCTTTTCATTTTAATTGGCTCCCATTTGTTTATTTTTGCTTTTATTTCCAATATTCTGGGAGGTGGGTCATAGAGGATCCTGTTGTGATTTATGTCAGAGAGTGTTTTGCCTATGTTCTCCCCTAGGAGTTTTATAGTTTCTGGTCTTACGTTTAGATCTTTAATCCATTTTGAGTTTATTTTTGTGGATGGTGTTAGAAAATGTTCTAGTTTCATTCTTTTACAAGTGGTTGACCAGTTTTCCCAGCACCACTTGTTAAAGAGATTGTCTTTTCTCCATTGTATATTCTTGCCTCTTTTGTCAAAGATAAGGTGTATATAGATGTGAGGATTTATCTCTGGGCTTTCTATTTTGTTCCATTGATCTATATTTCTGTTTTTGTGCCAGTACCATACTGTCTTGATGACTGTGGCTTTGTAGTAGAGCCTGAAGTCAGGCAGGTTGATTCCTCCAGTTCCATTCTTCTTTCTCAAGATTGCTTTGGCTATTTGAGGTTTTTTGTATTTCCATACAAATTGTGAAATTATTTGTTCTAGCTCTGTGAAAAATACCATTGGTAGTTTGATAGGGATTGAATTAATTCTGTAGATTGCTTTGGGTAGTATACTCATTTTCATTATATTGACTCTTCTGATCCATGAACATGGTATATTTCTCCTTCTATTAGTGTCCTCTTTGATTTCTTTCACCAGTGTTTTATAGTTTTCTATATATAGGTCTTTAGTTTCTTTAGGTAGATATATTCCTAAGTATTTTATTCTTTCCGTTGCAATGGTGAATGGAATTGTTTCCTTAATTTCTCTTTCTGTTTTCTCATTATTAGTGTATAGGAATGCAAGGGATTTCTGTGTGTTAATTGTATATCCTGAAACTTTACTATATTCATTGATTAACTCTAGTAATTTTCTGGTAGAGTCTTTAGGGTTTTCTATATAGAGGATCATGTCATCTGCAAGCAGTGAGAGTTTTAATTCTTCTATTCCAATTTGGATTCCTTTTATTTATTTTTCTGCTCTGATTGCTGTGGCCAAAACTTCCAAAACTATGTTGAATAGTAGTGGGGAAAGTGGGCACCTTTGTCTTTTTCCTGACTTTAGGGGAAATGCTTTCAATTTTTCACCATTGAGGATAATGTTTTCTGTGGGTTTGTCATATATAGCTTTTATTATGTTGAGGTATGTTCCTTCTATTCCTGCTTTCTGGAGAGTTTTTATCATAAATGGGTGTTGAATTTTGTCAAAGGCTTTCTCTGCATCTATTGAGATAATCATATGGTTTTTATTTTTCAATTTGTTAATGTGGTGTATTACATTGATTGATTTGCAGATATTGAAGAATCCTTGCATCTCTGGGATAAAGCCCACTTGGTCATGGTGTATGATCTTTTTAATGTGTTGTTGGATTCTGATTGCTAGAATTTTGTTAAGGATTTTTGCATCTAGGTTCATCTGTGATATTGGCCTGTAGTTTTCTTTTTTTGCGGCATCTTTGTCAGGTTTTGCTAAAGCTGAAACTCCAGTATTTTAGCCGCCTCATGTGAAGAGTTGACTCATTGGAAAAAAACACTGATACTGGGAGGGATTGGGGGCAGGAGGAGAAGGGGATGACAGAGGATGAGATGGCTAGATGGCATCACCGACTCGATGGACGTGAGTTTGAGTGAACTCCAGGAGTTCGTGATGGACAGGGAGGCCTGGCGTGCTGTGATTCATGGGGTTGCAGAGTCGGACACGACTGAGGGACTGAACTGTCAGGTTTTGGTATTAGGGTGATGGTGGCCTCATAGAATGAGTTTGGAAGTTTACCTTCCTCTGCAATTTTCTAGAAGAGTTTGTTTCTGATAGGTGTTAGCTCTTCTCTAAATTTTTGGTAGAATTCAGCTGTGAAGCCGTCTGACCTGGGCTTTTGTTTGCTGGAAGATTTCTGATTACAGTTTCAATTTCTCTGCTTGTGATGGGTCTGTTAAGATTTTTTATTTCTTCCTGGTTCAGTTTTGGAAAGTTGTACTTTTCTAAGAATTTGTCCATTTCTTCCAAGTTGTCCATTTTATTGGCATATAATTGCTGATAGTAGTCTCTTACGATCTTTTGTATTTCTGTGTTGTCTTTTGTGGTCTCTCCATTTTCATTTTTAATTTTACTGATTTGATTTTTCTCCTTTTGTTTCTGGATGAGTCTGGCTAATGGTTTGTAAATTTTATTTATCCTCTCAAAGAACCAGCTTTTGGCTTTGTTGATTTTTGCTATGGTCTCCTTTGTTTCTTTTGCGTTTATTTCTGCCCTAATTTTTAAGATTTCTTTCCTTCTACTAACCCTGGGGTTCTTCATTTCTTCCTTTTCTAGTTGCTTTAGGTGTAGAGTTAGGTTATTTATTTGACTTTTTTCTTGTTTCTTGAGGTATGCCTGTATTGCTATGAACTTTCCCCTTAGCACTGCTTTTACAGTGTCCCACAGGTTTTGGGTTGTTGTGTTTTCATTTTCATTCATTTCTATGCATATTTTGATTTCTTTTTTGATTTCTTCTGTGATTTGTTGGTTATTCAGCAGTGTGCTGTTCAGCCTCCATATGTTGGTATGTTTAATATTTTTTCTCCTGTAACTGAGATCTAATCTTACTGCATTGTGGTCAGAAAAGATGCTTAGAATGATTTCAATTTTTTGGAATTTACGAAGGCTAGATTTATGGCCCAGGATGTGATCTATCCTGGAGAAGATTCCGTGTGTGCTTGAGAAAAAGATGAAATTCATTGTTTTGGGGTGAAATGTCCTATAGATATCAATTAGGTCTAACTGGTTTATTGTATCATTTGAAGTCTGTGTTTCCTTGTTAATTTTCTGTTTAGTTGATCTATCCATAGATGTGAGTGGGGTATTAAAGTCTCCCACTATTATTATGTTATTTTAATTTCCCCTTTCATACTTGTTAGGATTTGTCTTACATATTGCAGTGTTCTTATGTTGGGTGCATACATATTTATAATTATTATATCTTCTTCTTGGATTTGTCCTTTGATCATTATGTAGTGTCCTTCTTTGTCTCTTTTCACAGCCTTTGTTTTAAAGTATATGTAATCTGTATGAGTATTGCTACTCTTGCTTTCTTTTGGTCTCTATTTGTGTAGAATATCTTTTTCCAGCCCTTCACTTTCATTCTGTATGTGTCCTTTGTTTTGAGGTGGATCTCTTGTAGACAACATATATAGGGGTCTTATTTTTGTAACCATTCAGCCAGTCTTTGTCTTTTGGTTGGGGCATTCAACCCATTTATGTTTAAGGTAATTATTGATAACTATGATCCTGTTGCCATTTACTTTATTGTTTTGGGTTTGAGTTTATACACCCTTTTTGTGTTTCCTGTCTAGAGAAGATCCTTTAGCACTTGTTGGAGAGCTGGTTTGGTGGTGCTGAATTCTCTCAGCTTTTGCTTGTCTGTAAAGCTTTTGATTTCTCCTTCATATTTGAATGAGATCTTTGCTGGGTATAGTAATCTGGGCTGTAGGTTATTTTCTTTCATCCTTTTAAGTATGTCCTGACATTCCCTCCTGGCTTGAAGAGTTTCTATTGGAAGATCAGCTATTATCCTTATGGGAATCCCCTTGTGTGTTATTCGTTTTTTTTTCCCGTGCTGCTTTTAATATTTGTTCTTTGTGTTTGATCTTTGTTAATTTGATTAATTTGTGACTTGGGGTGTTTTGCCTTAGGTTTATGCTGTTTGCGACTCTCTGGGTTTCTTGGACTTGGGTGATTATTTCCTTCCCCATTTTAGGGAAGTTTTCAACTATTTTCTCCTCAAGTATTTTCTCATGGTCTTTCTTTTTGTCTTCTTCTGTGACTCCTATGATTCAAATGTTGGGGTGTTTAACATTGTCCCAGAGGTCTCTGAGATTGTCCTCATTTCTTTTAATTCGTTTTTCCTTTTTCCTCTCTGATTCATTTATTTCTACCATTCTATCTTCTACTTCACTAATACTATTTTCTGCCTCCATTATTCTACTATTTGTTCCCTCCAGAGTGTTTTTGATCTCATTTATTGCATTATTCATTATATATTAACTCTTTTATTTTTTATATGTCTTTGTTAAACCTTTCTTGCATCTTCTAAATCCTTGTCTCCAGGCTATTTATCTGTGATTCCATTTTGTTTTCAAGATTTTGGATCATTTTCACTATCATTATTCGGAATTCTTTATCAGGTAGATTTCCTATTTCTTCCTCTTTTGTTTGGTTTTGTGGGCATTTTCCTGTTCCTTTACCTGCTGGGTATTCCTCTGTCTCTTCATCTTGTTTATATTGCTGTGTTTGGAGTGGCCTTTCTGTATTCTGGCCATTTGTGGAGTTCTCTTTATTGTGGAGTTTCCTCACTGTGGGTGGGGTTGTACACGTGGCTTGTCAAGGTTTCCTGGTTAGGGAAGCTTGTGTCGGTCTTCTGGTGGGTGGAGCTGGATTTCTTCTCTCTGGAGTGCAATGAAGTGTCCAGTAGTAAGTTATGAGATTTCAATGCGTTTGGAGTGACTTTAGGCAGCCTGTATATTGAAGCTCAGGGCTATGTTCCTGTGTTGCTGGAGAATTTGTGTGGTATGTCTTGCTCTAGAACTCGTTGGCCCTTGGGTGGTGCTTGGTTTCAGGGTAGGTATGGAGGCATTTGATGAGCTCCTGTCAATTAACGTTCCCTGGAGTCATGAGTTCTCTGGTGTTCTCAGGATTTGGACTTAAGCCTCCTGCTTCTGTTTTTCAGTCTTATTTTTACAGTAGCCTCAAGACTTCTCTATCTATACAGCACCGTTGATAAAACATCTAGGTTAAAGAAGTGAGGGACACCCAGAGAGGTTCACAGAGTTATATGGAGAAGAGAAGAGGGAGGTGGGAGTTAGAGGTGACCTAAATGAGATGAGATGGAAGAGAGATGAAGATGAGATGGAGAGAGAAAGCTAGACAGTAATCACTTCCTTATGTGCACTCCACAGTCTGGATCACTCAGAGATGTTCACAGAGTTATACAGAGAAGAGAAGAGGGAGGAAGGAGACAGAGGTGGCCAGGAGGATAAAGGGAGGAATCAAAAGGAGAGAGACAGATCCAGCCAGTAATCAGTTCCCTTAGTGTTCTCCACCATCTGGAACACACAAAGAGATTCACAGAGTTGGGTAGAGAAGAGAAGGGGGAAGGAGGGATAGAGTGACGTGTGGAGGAAAAGGAGAGTCCAAAGGGGGAGAGAGCAGTCAAGCCAGTAATCTCACTCCCAAGTAAAAATGGGTACTGAAGATTGGGTTCTTAAAGGTACAAAATTGATAACAAATACCAAAAACAAAGATTAAAAATTTAGAGTAGAGGTTGGATTTTCAAAAATACAATATTAAAGAAAAGAAAAAATACATAAACAAAGTCAGAAAAATTATTAAAAAAATATATATATGAAGTTTGCTTTAAAAAATAGAGTCTTTTTTTGTGCAAAGTAATAGGTTTAAAAATGAAAATTAGAGTAATAGAGGACTTAAAAATTAAAAAAAAAAATAAAGAATGATAGTAAAAATATATCTAGGACTTTCTCTGGTGTTGCTGCGGGCAGTGTGGGGTCAGTTCATTTTCAGATAGTTCCTTGGTCCAGCTTATATTTCTCAAGATCTATAGGCCCCTTCCTATGTAGTCGGTACTAACTACAGGGTTTTAATCCATCACACCTGTCACTTCCAAGGCAGTTCCCTCTGTTTTAGCTTCTTGTTTGCTGGTCTCTTCAGTGTCTAAGTTCCTGCCCTGACACAAGGGGGCGGTGGTGGACACTTTTTTAGGCTCACTTGTTCAGTCGCGCTGTGGGGAGGGAGGGACTGCTGCAAACAAACAACACTGGCGTGTGCTTGCAGTGTCTCAGCCACACTGGGCCTGCCCTCCTCACGGCGTGTGTGCCCTCCCTGCCCACACTGCTCCGGCTCTAGATTTCTCCGCTGGGAACTGTCCAAGGCCTAGCCCTGGGCTGCATGCACCTCCCAGATCTAAGCCACTCAGGTTCAGGTACTCAGGTAGTCCTCAGAGGTGCAGACTCGATTGGGCCTGCGTTTTGTGCCCTTCCCAGGTCCAAGAAGCTCAGGTGATAAGGTGTTTGGCAAGCGCGGTCGCTGTGACTTATCACCTCCTCCGTCCCTGCTGCTTAGTTTTCTGGGTGTACAACTGGCGTACCTTCTCAGGCGGATGTTGACCGTCCAGAATCCCAAGAAGTCTTTAGCAAAGAAGCTTGCTTGCGGTTTGGTAGATAATGTCTTTCTGCAGCTGCAATTGCCCCCTCTGGCTCTGGCTGCCTGTCAGAGGGGGACTGTGTCTGCAGCTGGGAGGGGGATGGTCTGCAGCTGGCTAGCTCTATTCAGTCCTTTGTTCTGTGAGAGGGCCTGGCGGTGTCTTAGGTTAGGGCTTTTCGCATGGTAACTATCCCACAGTCTGGTTTGCTAGCCCATGTTAGTTCCCTCAGATTGCCCTCGGGGCATTCAGGCCAGGGTCCTTACTCTAAGCAATGCAGCCCACGCCTCCCTGCCCAGTCCCCGCTTGCTAGTGGCGGATACAGGTGACTGTGCTGCTTCTCCACTGGGGGAGTTAGCGTTGGGCACGTACTCTGTGGGTTTTAATTATTTATTTATTTTTCCTCCTGGTTATGTTGCCCTCTGTGGTTCCAAGGCTCGCCACAGACTTGGCAGTGAGAGTGTTTCCTGGTGTTTGGAAACTTGTTTCTTTTTAAGACTCCCTTCCCAGGACAGAGGAAGGGAGGTTTCCCTGGTGGCTCAAAGGTTAAAGCATCTGCCTTCAATGCAGGAGACCTGGATTGCCGGCAGATTGATCCCTGGGTCGGGAAGACTCCCCTGGAGAAGGAAATGGCAACCCACTCCGGTATTCTTGCCTGGAGAATCCCACGGACAGAGGAGCCTGGTGGGCTATACAGTCCACGGGGTCACAAAGAGTCGGACACGACTAAGTGACTTCACTTTCACTTTCCTGGGACAGAGCTCCATCCCTATCTCTTTTGTCTCTCTTTTTGTCTTTTATGTTTTTTCCTACCTACTTTCGAAGAGAATGGGCTGCTTTTCTGGGTGCCTGATGTCCTCTGCCAGCATTCAGAAGTTGTTTTGTGGAATTTACTCAGCGTTTAAATGTTTTTTTTTGACGAATTTATGGGGGATAAAGTGGTCTCCCTGTCCTATTCCTCCACCATCTTAGGACCACCCTGCATTATTTTTAATAGCTAATGTAGGTAGATGTTTATCATATGCCATTCATTTAGATGAACTGTCTATATTCTTTTCTCATTTAATCCTCAATGTGAAACATCATAAGACCAATTACTACTACTGCAATTATTGCTATTGTATCATATCCTTAGTTTGTAATGAGGAATACTTGGATTAGAAAGATTTGATGTCTTTTCCATGTGGACAGTGGAGCAGAGATTTTAAACCACAGATATCTAATCCTAGAATTTAGAGATAACACATTATCCAAAGTATGAATTACAATTAGAGTTGAGAGTGAAAGAGTTGTGGATACTATTTACTCTGTTGATGGTGATGTTGATACTTAATAGAGTATATCAGTTCAATTCAGTTCAGTAGTTCAGTCGTGTCCGATTCTTTGCAACCCCTTGAATCGCAGCATGCCAGTCCTCCCTGTCCATCACCAACACCCGGAGTTTACCCAAACTCATGCCCATCGAGTTGGCGATGCCATCCAACCATCTCATCCTCTGTCGTCCCCTTCTCCTCCTGCCCCCAATCTCTCCCAGCATCAGGGTCTTTTCCAATGAGTCAACTCTTCGCATGAGGTGGCCAGAGTACTGGAGTTTCAGCTTTAGCATCATTCCTTCCGAAGAACACCAGGTCTGACCTCCTTTAGAATGGACCGGTTGGATCTCCTTGCAGACCAAGGGACTCTCAAGAGTCTTCTCCAACACCACAGTTCAAAAGCATCAATTCTCTGGTGCTCAGCTTTTTTCACAGTCCAACTCTCACATCCATACATGACCACTGGAAAAACGATAGCCTTGACTAGATGAACCTTTGTTGGCAAAGTAATGTCTCTGCTTTTTAATATGCTATCTAGGTTGGTCATAACTTTCCTTCCAAGGAATAAGTATATGGTATTGTGCAAATGGGTATAGGAAAAAAGTAGATAAAACAGTAAAATAGAAAGTCACTCCAGGAATGTATAAAGACATAAATTATTGCAGCATGTGCAGGAAAGAAACATATTTTTTATCTGACATGAAGGTTTTGTAAGAAGATAACTTTAGCAAGTTGCATAGTTAGAAAGTAAAACAGGTAATTGTGCAATAATCAAACTGGTAAGCAGGAAGTAGACCATGAGCAGTGAGATGCAGCCCCATTTGCTGAATGCCTAATAGTCGCCTAATCCCCCCAAGCTATTTTTCAACTCTACCCCCAAACAAACCCCCATCAGTACTCCAAAATAGTCAGGGGACCAGAAAAATCCCTACTGGCCAACTGGAGGGACATTCCTCTCTCTGCTACATGGACACATCATATGCTATCACGTCCTTAGATAACCTTTGGTGGCCTCATTAAAACTTCATAAATATTCTATGAATACATACATTTAACTAAAACAGACTGAATTATGGTAAGAACATGCATAGCAGAGCCTCCTGTTATTTAACCTGCAGCTGTCAGTTAAGACTGTTAATCAACAATCTCCGGGATTATGACAAAAATCTTGCTTTATAAAATTTACATTCCAGGCCTCTGGGGCCACTGCCTTCCTTGACCTGGCCCACCTCTCTTTTAAGGTGTTCTCTCTATTCTCTCCTTTTCTTCAATAAACTCTCTTGCAACAGGTAAGACCCTAAATTCTTCTTTGTATCCTTACCAAGAACTGATGTTCACAGGAAGAGGGATCTCTAGACACTCTTCCTATAAGAAGATCAGAGAAGCTACTGTATAAAGAATATGAAGCTTCATATTTTCCTGAAGAATATTAGGAAATAACTGAAGTGCTTGAAGGAGGGTGGTGGAATAGTCATATTTGTGTTACAGCTTATTCTTCCATATGAAAAACAAACTTTATTAAGCTTACTGAGATATAATTTACACACATTAAAAGGCATCTGAATATATATACTGGTATAACTAACTGCATCACCCCAAATATTCCCTCATTCTCTTTAGCAATCACTCCATAACAAGGCAGTGGCACCTCACTCCAGTACTCCTGCCTGGAGAATCCCGTGGACAGAGGAGCCTGGAAGGCTGCAGTCCATGGGGTTGCTGAGGGTCGGATACGACTGAGCGACTTCACTTTCACTTATCACTTTCATGCTTTGGAGAAGGAAATGGCAACCTACTCCAGTGTTCTTGCCTGGAGAATCCCAGGGATGGGGGAGCCTGGTGGGCTGCCATCTATGGGGTCACACAGAGTCGGACATGACTGAAGTGACTTAGCAGTAGCAGTTGCAGCCATAACACCATAGACAAAAATATACTTTAAATCAATTAAAGACCTGAATAAAAGATCAGATAATATAAGACTCTTAGAGGGAAAAAAAGGCAGAACACTCTGACAGAAATCAAAGCAGGATCTTTTTGACCCACCTCATGGAGTGATGAGAATAAAGACAAAAATTATCCAAAGGGACCTAA
Organism: Bos taurus; assembly: GCF_002263795.3. NCBI lineage: Eukaryota > Metazoa > Chordata > Mammalia > Artiodactyla > Bovidae > Bos > Bos taurus. The sequence goes on from NC_037347.1 coordinate 46,228,308, forward strand.
TTAAACTTACAAGATTTTGCACAGCAAAGGCAACCATAAACAAGATGAAAAGACAACCCTCAGACTGTGAGAAAATATTTGCAAATGAAGTGACCTACAAGGGATTAATCACCAAAATATACAAACATCTCATGAAGCTCAATATCAAAAACAAACAAACAAACAACCCAATAAAAAAATGAACAGAAGACCCAAATAAACATTTCTCTCTTTAGCAATCAAACTCACACATCTTCAGCCCCTTATAACCAATAATTTACAGTAGCCAAAACTTGAAAGCAACCCAAACAGCCATCAACAGATTGGATAAGCATCTATTTATGCTATGGGATTTTTGTTTTTCATAATTAAAAATGATCAACCACAATTCAGGCAGCAATATAGAAAAATCTCAAGAGTATTAAGCACAAAAGAAGCCAAGCATAAGAAAACACATTTACATGATGTTCCCAAACAGTAAAAATAACTACAAAAAACATCAACCATGCAGGACTGCTTGAGGTAAGATTGTTTCAGTGGTTTGATAAGAAAATCCTTAATTATGGAGGTAATGATAGTTTTTGTGATAAGCAGATATGGGAGGTCAAAATCCCATAACCATCATTTCAGATAACTTTTCCCATTGAGTTTTAGTAACGGTGAAATGGCATGACACATATTAAAGTGTTTATCGAAGTATCTGGCTCTCAGTAAACTAATTCAAGGGAGGAGTAATTAAATAGTATTTCAGTACTGTTATCCTATTAATTTTTTTTCTTACTGTTTTCAAAAGCTGAGGAAATATCTGCTCACTTTAGAGCCCTTAAGAACTGGGCACCCTTCCTGTCATCTCAGTCTCTGCCTGGTTGGGTGCTGAGATGGCAGGATGATAGGCATGGGCCAGAAGAGCCAGTCACTGGTGCTTCTGGTTGGAGGACAGATCAGGCAAGGGGACAGGAGGGTGGGCACCTCGTGGCCCTTCAGCCTGGCTTTAGTGAGGTGGTTGTCCAAGACAAATTCCTCATTGTCCAGCAGCCCGTTCGGGTCTACCTCAGCCAGCTTCCAGACCTCTGCCAGGACCGTACTAGGCAACACAGACTTCACCATCCCCTACTTGGCATTGGCACTCCTGATCTGGCCACTGAAAAGTGACAGTCTGTAGATCTAGTTGCAGGCAGGCTTGTCTTTGTCCACCACCTACTCAGCATCACCAGTGTCCTCGCTGGAACCCCTCACCATAGTCATGCCCAAAAAGCTTAATCTGGAGCCATCCAAGGCATGACCCTTCACATCGAGCCGGGTATCACCATGAGTCAAGCGATGTTGTTGACCAGCATATGGTTCATCATGTCCAGCAGCTAGGGCTTTAAGGCCTGAAACTTCAGCACAAACTGTCCTCCAGGTCTTGATGACTTGTGAACACTCTCCAGAGGTGACCACTTGAAAAGCATCAAAGAGCAGGATGATACAGTCCACATGCTTGGTGAACCACTCCATGCCTCCACCAAGTCATAACCTCTCCCAAACTGCTATTTCTCTCCAGACAGTACCCTAGGAGGGCCGAGGTGACCTGTGCGGACAGCTGGGCACACATGAGTCAGTTCATGAGCACGAAGACGATGAGCTTGGGAGGGCAGGGGGCCACCAGGGGCTTCTATGAATATATCGCAGGACACCTCATCTTCCTAAGGCTGTGATTGGTGGCGGTGACGAACGGGTCAGTGGTATGCTTGGCCCCATACTGCAGCCTGATGAAGCCCTTCTTCATCAGGTGCCTTATGAAGGTGGATTTGCCCATGCTGCACCAGCCCACCAGGAGAATCTTAGGTTGGAGTCAGAATCCTCCAGCACCTGCGAGTGGAACTCGTGGGAGCCGTGCTGCTCCCCCAGGGACAGCAGCTCTGTGGGTACAGTGGCCACAGGCCCTGGGCCACCATTTGGAAGAGCTCCGCCCCCTTTTTGTGGTGAGCATCCTAGCTGACCCAGCTGAACATGCTGCCCAAAACGCAAGAGGCTGTAAACTGGGAGAGGGCATAGAGCCCAGGCAGGGCTGACGGCCTGCCCCTCCACCAGGCAGGAGCGGCTAGCACCACACACGCGCACCGTGGGGCCGGCAGGGACTCCTCAAGCGTGGATAATCTGCTGGGGTTGCGGAGTTTTTAAATAGAGGGCTGTAGGATTTTCCCTTAAAAGAACAAGGTAAACACATCTGCATGATTGTATGTTCTACCACTTTGGTGCACATTGTGTGATACCGGGGAAAGGTATCTTTCACTAATTTATATTATGTGTACTTGAGTACTCAGTCACTTCAGTCATTTCAGTGGTCTCTGACTCTTTGCAACCCCAAGGACTGTACCGCGCAAGGCTCCTCTGTCCTTGTGATTCTCCAGGCAAGAATACTGGAGTGGGTTGCCATGCCCTCCCCCTAGGTACACCCTTCACCAAAATCTTATATATGGGCTCAGATGGTAGAGAATCTGCCTCCAATGCAGAAGACCCAGGTTCTATCCCTGAGTGGGGAAGATCCCCTGGAGGAGGAAATGGCAACCCACTCTAGTATTCTTGCCTGGAGAATCCCAGGGACAAAGGAGCATGGCGGGCACAGTCAATGGGGTCACAAAGAGTCGGATACCGCCGAGCAACTAACACACATCCCTAGATGTATAAGTAAAGTATTTTTATTAAGATGATCACTTAAAAAATATCTTAAGTTAAAATTCTGGAGTTATTAGAGACCAGGGAAAATATTACTAAATTTTTAGAGGCTTACTTTATGTTATAAAAAATGTAAGACTGTAACTAGGTGAACTTGGCCTTAAGAACCAGTTAGTGCTTAGTTGCCTCTGACTCTTTGTGACCCCATGGGCTGTAGCTCACCAAGGTCTTCTGTCCATGGGATTTTCCAGGAAGAATATGGGAGCAGGTTGCCCTTTCCTCCTCCACAGAATCTTCCTGACCCAGGGATGGAAACTGTTTCTTCTGTGGTTCCTCCTTTGGCAGGCAGATTCTTTACCACAGAGCCAGCTGGGAAGCCCTAAGAACTAACTAGCTAATAGTTAACACACAAATATATATATATATATATATATAAGACAAGTCCTAATTTAGTGCATTTATTTCTTAATTTATTATAATTTACTCATTGATGTTTAATAAACAAGGTTTGGTAACTTACTATTTCAAAGTATTTCTTTTAAAAAGGGAACCTGGGATAATGTATTATTAGCCCAGACTCAGACCAGAAAGTGCTTTTACTGCGTTCACCAGATGGTCTGTCTGTGTTGGGATACACATTCCATGTGTATCAAGTTCATTCCATGAACTTCAAGATGCTCAAGTTTAGTTAAATATCGAGGATGGAGTATTTCACAGCAAGGGATCGGATGGTTTGCTCTCTTATAGTTCCAACTAAATTATTCTGTTCTGAAAGAAGCCAATCAAGAAGAATAAACTACTTAAAAATATTACTCTCATTTATGAATTTTTGTTTTCCTATCATGGAATACAGTAAAGCTATGAAGTCATAGGTGTTCAATTTTAATATACATTAAAGTTTTATAGCACATGATGGGATTCTTATGTATTTTTGCATTTCCCAGAAATGACTCAGTGGTATTTTTAGTGTGCCCATAAATATCTAATGAACTCTCAATCAACCACTAAGAGAAAAAAGTATTTCCCATTGACCCAAGAGGTTTTTTCAAGAAACTGAATTGAAAAATTGACAGTCCAATGTAAGTTTGATACAAAATTGAAGGTACATTCACATGAAAAATAATAATGTCAAATGCCACTTCATTACAATTGGATTGCATTGGACCTATTCATAAATAAGACTATTGTTCTAAAATTCCTGGAATAACATTTATGCTTTGTTAAAGGTGAAAATATTCTGAATCAACTTTCAGAACATGAAGAATTATCTTTGATTAAAGTTGTGCCATGGAACTTTCTTTAATGATAGGAATGTTCTATAATTCTGGGTTATCTAACCTGATCGTTACTAGCCACAGGTAGCTATTAAGCACTTGAAATGTAATTAGGATAACTAAGGAATTGCCTTTTACATTTGAATTAATCGAAGTTCAAATTTAAATAGTTCTATGTGGCTAGTGGATACTGTATTAGATCAGTTTTAGATTAATAATGGGAGTTACTTCCATGTTGGACAATTCTCCACAAAAGGGATTACCAAGATTTCCCACGTTTTATAGATAGAACTTGTTATTATGATATGATGAGAAATTTTATTTTCTGTAAAAGGTATTGAGAACTGGCTTGCATTAACATAGCCTAGCAATCTTAACTAAGAACTGAACCCCACCCCTCCTACCCTTTCAACTTATATTGACTTTGTCCCTAGATAATCTTGCTCATGAATTTAGGGCTAGACACCAGTAGGTAGATACTGTGTTTGATTCAAGGAGATCCTATAAACCAATATATAATAATATAATTTACTTCTTTAGGCAAATAGCTCTTCTCAAAGGAAACATTTTGTTCAGCTGGGCAAGAGGTTTGATTATCAGACAATTTATTAAACAGACAACTTATCAGTTTACTTATTAAGGTCATTTTCTGCCTGTGCCTACAGTCCTAAGCTTTTGTGTCGAAAATGTTTCCAGCACCAATCACTTTATAATAAATGATTTGCCTTAAACCAGAAGGACAGTGAAGCCAGGGGTATGTAGTCCATTCAGTCACAAAGAGTCAAGACATGACTGAGCGACTGAGCAGCAACAAAGATGGCCCTAGACTCTGATAATCCTATATGCATCTTCCCCTGCTATTCCCTCTGAGATTCACTGAGGTTCAATCAATATAGTGTTCTCCATACATGAACTGGTCTAAAAACTAGTTTCAGTTCAGTTCAGTCACTCAGTGGTGTCGGACTGTTTGCGACCCCATGGACTGCAGCACACCAGGCTTCCCTGTCTATCACCAACTCCCGGAGCTTACTCAAACTTGTGTCCATTGAATCGGTGATGTCATCCAACCATCTCATCCTCTGTCATCCCCTTCTCCTGCTTCAATCTTTCCCAGCATCAGGGTCTTTTCAAATGAGTCAGTTCTTCACATCAGGTGGCCAAAGTATTGGAGTTTCAGCTTCAGCATCAGTTCTTCCAGTGAATATTCAGGACTGATCTCCTTTAGGATGGACTGGTTGGATCTCCTTTCAGATGGACTGATTGGATCTACTTTCTGTCCAAAGGACTCTCAAGAGTCTTCTCCAGCATCACAGTTCAAAAGCATAAATTAGTTTGTTTAATCAATAAGTTTTCTGGTGACCTTTTAGGGAGTCAGTATTGCACAGAGATATTGATAGGAATCCCTAGTTAATAATGATTTAAAATCATGCTTCATTATTTCTGAAGAGAAACAGAAAAGTTAGTAAAGTCCAGATGTAAAGTTAGCCATGTTTTGTTTCACTCTTTTCTGTAAAATGAGAATATTAGTAGTGCTAGTCCCACATGTTATTATAAAGTTTGAATTAATTGATCCATAAGATTCACTTGATTTTCTCCCATATAAGTCCTGAAGAGATACTGATTATTTTTAATATTTATCCCAAGAAAGTAATATCTCATGAAATATTAATATTTTCCCAATAGAGTGAAAAGTACCATTAAATGTTTGTTAAGGGAGGATTTATGTATTAATTATATAATAATAGTAGATATGATATATATTAACCATATGTAATTCTATAAAATCACACTGATTAATTATATATAATTTATACATTAGCTATATTATATATAAAAGCTATATTAATATAAATGTTAAATAGAGGCTTTCTATTCATAAGAACATATGTATTATATATACATGCATAAATTATAGTTTTTATAGAGAATAGAAAGACTGTTTTTGAGAGTAGAAAGGCTAATTCATTTAACATTTAACTTTGAGTAACAGTCTTACGGAGAAGGCAATGGCACTCCACTCCAGTACTCTTGCCTGGAAAATCCCATAGATGGAGGAGCCTGGTAGGCTGCAGTCCATGGGGTCGCTAAGAGTCGGACACAACTGAGCGACTTCACTTTCACTTTTCACTTTCATGCATTGGAGAAGGAAATGGCAACCCACTCCAGTGTTCTTGCCTGGAGAATCCCAGGGATGGGGGAGCCTAGTGGGCTGCCATCTATGGGATCGAGCAGAGTTGGACACGACTGAAGTGACTTAGCATAGCATAGCATAGCATAGCATAGCATAACAGCCTTATGCTACAATCCAGATAACCAGAAAACTGTTCATTTGTGATTTTAGATACTGACTCAGGATATGATAACGTTCCCCCAAAAGTTCATGGGAAGGTGTTTGGAATAATGCAGGATTGTACATGGCCCTCCAATGCCACGAGCAACTATGTTCTTTCCTTTTCAGTAAAACAATTACAGGCAGAAACTTCTACAGCCTTCTTCTATCAGAGAAAAAGTATCACTAGAAAATACCATATTCAACTTTATATAAACATTACTAGTGAAATGTTGAAGAGAAATAAGGAAAACTGTGGAATTAATATACTAAAGACTGGAACTATACTGACAAATGAGAGCACATTTCAATTAACATTTGCCAATTATGGGAAATCCAAGTTCAGCTTAATCGACACCTATATCAAATCCTTTAGTCCTATAAATTAGCTCCCTGGGACACATAATTCCAGGAAAGTTTAACAGAGCCATCTATAATTGATGTGTTAGCTCTCTCACAGTATGCCAGGGAGTGCATTTAGGTGTCACTGGGCTATTTCAGCACTACTGGAGATGAACAAATTAACCAGCTGCAGATCCAACAGAGTTTCACAAAAGAGTCTATTTTAAGTTGTTATATACTTTGAGAAGATTTAGGATGAATGAATGTATGAGATTAAGGAGTTAAACAGATAATGGTAACAGACTTTATAATGCAAGAAACACTATTGCTTATTCAACTATTTTTGTCTATTAATACAAGCTCTTTATCACCATAGAAACACACAATAACTTTATTAAATCATTGTATGCTTAGTGATTGTCTACATAATAACAGGTGTTAACAGCAGAGTCTAACTCTACTTGATATTGTTACTGCAACAAAGTATTCAATATTTAATTTTTCAGAAGCATGCAGACGCTAGTTTGGATATAAATTTAGAAGAACATAATGCAGATTAAATGTAAGCTCCTATGGGAAGGTAAATGAACCCAGAAATAAATTAGCTTAAAACATATGCATCTATACATCATCTTTCACCAATTAACATATATAAGCATTGTTACTGTTTTATTCCTGGAATACAATTATCATCATCTAAAGAATAAATCCTGTCTACCTAATATGAACACAACAACATGATTGCAACAGTTTACTGTCAGGGAGATGATTATGCAAAGACACTGGTTTGTTCAATTTATTTTTGTATTTGATGAAGTATTTTTCACAACTAAATTTTTATACTAATTTGATTTATTGTGTTTCCAGTAAATATCAATTACTAGAAATATTGACAATATTTGAAGAAAAAGCAATAGAAAGGCAAAATAATCCTTGTATGTAAATTAAAATAGTTGAACTATAATCAATAAAGTATTTCAAATACCCCATAATTATTCTATGAAATATTATACCAATTGGCAAATCTTTATATTATTAGCAAATTTAGTCTCTCTGAATATTTTCATATTAGTTTAAGGGAATAATTCCTAGAAATTTTAAGTTTTACCAAATCTATATATTTATGGAATGTTAGAAGTTTTTAAATATGTTTGCTTTTAAGCAGGTTAAAAAAATCTAATTAACACATATATTTTAACACACTGAATAACAATAAAACATAATTGAGTCTAGGGGATCTGCCCGACACAGGGATCAAAGCCAGATCTCCTGCAGACAGATTCTTTACCATCTGAGCCACCAGGGAAGCCCTCATAATATATCCACTTGGCTAGGCCAAACTGCTTTTCCCAGAAATCCTTTTCCTACTAATTTCCAATAATGATGCATCATTAAAGAGATTCTTGTGTGTGATACAAGACTCAATCAGTAGGTCTTGGGGATTGATTCCAAGACCCCCAATGATAACAAAATCCTAGGATACTCAAATAATATGTAAAATGGCATAGTGTTTGCCTATATAACCTATGCTGCTGCTGCTGCTGCTAAGTCGCTTCAGTCGTGTCCGACTCTGTGCGACCCCATAGACGACAGCCTACCAGGCTCCCCCATCCCTGGGATTCTCCAGGCAAGAACACTGGAGTGGGTTGCCATTTCCTTCTCCAATGCATGAAAGTGAAAAGTGAAAGTGAAGTTGCTCAGTCATGTCTGACTCTTAGCGACCCCATAGACTGCAGCTGACCAGGCTCCTCCGTCCATGGGATTTTTCAGGCAAGAGTACTGGAGTGGGGTGCCATTGCCTTCTCCGTATAACCTATGCACATCTTCATATATTTTAAATACCTGTGGACTACTTATAATGCCTAATACAATATAAATACTATGTAAATAGTTGTAAATACAAAGTACAAAGTAAATAATTACCCATATTGTAAATTCAAGTTTTGATTTTGGGAAATTCTGGAATAGTTTTCTATCTGTTATTGGTTGAATTCTTAGAGTCCAATAAAATGGAGGGTAGCTTGTATCTGAAATAAATGAAGCAACAGCCATTTTGTAGATCACCTTTTTTTTGTTATTGTTGCTTAGTCACTAAGACGTGTCTGATTCTTTGTGACCCCATGGACTGCAGTCCATCAGGTTCCTCTGTACATAGGATTTTCCAGGCAAGAATACTAGAGTGGGTTGCCATTTCCTCCTCTAGGGGATCTTCCTGACCCAAGCATCAAACCTGCCTCTCCTGTTTGGCAGGCAGATTCTTTACCACTGAACCACCAAGGAAGCCCCAGATCACCCATTCTGCTACTTAACTGCTTGCACATCAAGCAAGACACAACTGCTCACCTCTAAAATATTCCATCTTTTCTACGATCATCCTTCAGCTTCTCTGACTCTTCGTCTAGGTATGTGTGTTCAGTGAAAGGTAAAAATGATGTTTAAGTCTATGGTAAAGTACATGGATGAAGCATGAGTTTCCCGGGATGGGGATGAATATTCCCCTGGGATAACCTATAAGAGCTGAGACAACTGGAAATAAATATGCTGCTTTTATATCCTGGGTGTCTATAGCCTTACCAAATGCCAGCTGTCACCCATCCGTAAGCTTTACTTGCTGCAACTGCTAGTAAATGGAATAAACAAATTGATTCTCAGGGAAACAAAGAAAAAAGAGTCCATATGAGGTCTGGAGTAGTGACCCAAGGCAAATTTGACCCACTAGTGTGTTGAGACATTCTTATTGGCCTTCTGAGCTAATTCACATTGTCAGGTTTATTGAGGATATAAACCTGCCTATTGCCACTCTCTCTTATTAGCAACAATAAAATCTACAAATATAAAAGGGAAACAGTAATAGAAAATAAAGATATAGACTAGATTTCACCCAGGGACATAGGATAACACAATTTGATCAGATTATTCAGTTATATACTTAACCTTAGAAATAAAACAAGCACCAGCACAAAGTTCAAGAAAATATTTTAAGTTTATATGCAGCATCATATTTCACTATAAAATGCTAGAAGGTCTTGAACATCTAGAGATAAAGGAGTGTCACATGTGAGTACTTTATTGAGTCCACCACAAGGGGGCGACCAAGGACACACTCATATTGTAATCAAAACCAAGTTTTATTACCCTTGAGGAGATTCCATGTTGGCTCAATGATAAAGAATCCACCTGCAGTGCAGGAGCCACAGGTGACAAGAATTTGATTCCTGGGTTGGGAAGATTCCCTGGAGGAGGACACGGCAATCCATTCAAGCATTCTTGCCTGGAGAATCCCTGGACAGAGGAGCCTGGTGAGCTACAGTCTATGGGGTACAAAGAGTTGCAGACAAATGAAGTGACTTAGCATGCAGCACATGCCAAAAGAATGCAGCACAAATGATCCACAGGAGTGACTCCTATTTCTTCTGAATCTATGAGGAAATGTGGGTTTACTTCAGCCAGAGGTTCATTATTGTGGCTTACAAATTAACATTTTGCTGGTGGCCTGTCAGTGGTTTCTGACTATATCAGACTATGGATTTGTTATACACAAATATCTTAGAAAAAATGAAATATAACTGGTTCTAATTTTATATTGTTTAAAGGTCAATAAATCTAATCATAAATTTGCTATATTTGCATTTTAATGGTAATCTTACATCCAGCAATGGGCTATTCAATTTATGGTTGACTTTTAAGGGAATGATAAATATCATCTAAAATATGTTTGCCTAAAGCTTAGAGCTGAAGTTTGAACATCTTTAGCTTGTCTTTTGACTTATGGGACATTTGAAGAACACTTGGAAATTCTCAGTTACTCTTCAGTTCAGTTCAGTCACTCAGTTGTACCCGACTCTTTGCGACCCCATAGACTGCAGCGCACCAGGCCTCCCTGTCCATCACCAGGTCCCAGAGTTTACTCAAACTCATATCCACTGAGCGGTGATGCCATCTAACCCTCTCATCATGTGTCATCCCCCTCTCCTCCTGCCTTCAATCTTTCCCAGCATCAGGGTCTTTTCAAATGAGTCAGTTCTTCATATCAAGTGGCCAGAGTATTGGAGTTTCAACTTCAGCATCAGTCCTTCCAATGAATATTCAGGACTGATTTCCTTTAGGATGGACTGGTTGGATCTCCTTGCAGTCCAAGGGACTCTCTTAGGACACTCTATTGGTTGCTGGTGATAAATGGAAATCTATGGGCATAAGAGCAAGTTGGATTCACATATAAGCTTTAGATATCTGGTCAGGCACATATCTTGACTAGAGTTGGATCTGAGTGTATTCAATGGATATGATGTGTAAGTTAGGAATTTTCCTCATCCCGTTTATGGTTTGCATAACTTACTGATTATTTCAAAAACAGAGAGGACTAATTTTATTCACTACAATGTTAGTCTCTATCTTTTACAAATTCTGATGTGATGTCTTATCAATAAATCTTCACTTCAAGCAACATAGATTTCCAGCACTGCCTTGTATGGTTTTCTATTGCATTATTACCCAACTATCCATGAGTATAATTGGGATTGACCTATGTGCACTGCCATGTGTAAAACAGATAGCTGGTAGGAACCTACTTGTATAATGGAGGGAGCTCAGCTCGGTGATGTGTAGTGATCTAGATGGTGTGATGGGGGAGAGGGTGAGAGGGAGGTGCAAGTGGGAAAGGATATGTGTATACATATAGCTGGTTTGCGAGCTTCCCCAAAGGCTCAGTGTTAAAGAAACCATCTGCAATTCAGGAGATGCAAGTTCAATCCTTGGGTCAGGACGATCCCCTGGAAGAGGGCATGACAACCCGCTTCAGTATTCTTATCTTAAAAATCCCATGTTCACGCTGGCGGGCTACAGTCCATGGAGTCACAAAGAGTCGGACACGACTGAAGCAACCTAGCACAGAACATTTGCTGTACATTTCTTCCTTGTACAGCAGAAACTGGGCTTCCCTAATGGCTCATTGGTAAATAAACTGTTTGCCACTTCAGGAGATGCAGGTTCAAGCCATGGGTTGGGGAAATCCCCTGGAGAAAGAAATGGCAACCCACTCCAGTATTCTTGCCTGGAAAATCCCATGGGCAGAGTAGCCTGGCAAGCTATCAGGCTTTGTGACCATGGAGTCACAAAGAGTCAGACATGACTTAGAGACTAAACAACAGCAGCAGCAGTAATTAACACGACACTGTAAAGTAACTCAGATCAGATCAGATCAGTCGCTCAGTCGTGTCCAACTCTTTGCGACCCCATGAATCTCAGCATGCCAGGCCTCCCTGTCCATCACCATCTCCCGGAGCTTACTCAGACTCATGTCCATCGAGTCAATGATACCATCCAGCCATCTCATCCTCTGTTGTCCCCTTCTCCTCCTGACCCCAATCCCTCCCAGCATCACAGTCTTTTCCAATGAGTCAACTCTTCGCATGAGGTGGCCAAAATACTGGAGTTTTAGCTTTAGCATCATTCCCTCCAAAGAAATCCCAGGGCTGATCTCCTTCAGAATGGACTGGTTGGATCTCCTTGCAGTCCAAGGGACTCTCAAGAGTCTTCTCCAACACCACAGTTCAAAAGCATCAATTCTTCGGTGCTTAGCCTTCTTCACAGTCCAACTCTCACATCCATACATGACCACAGGAAAAACCATAGCCTTGACTAGACGAACCTTTTTTGGCAAAGTAATGTCTCTGCTTTTGAATATGCTGTCTAGGTTGGTCATAACTTTCCTTTCAAGGAGTAAAGTAACTATACCCTAATAAAAATACAGTACTGAAGGAGAAAATGGAAACCCACTCCAGTATTCTTGCCCGGATAACCCCATGAACATTATGAAAAAGCTAAAAAGTTATGACACTGGAAGATGAGCCCCCAGGTTAGAAGGTGTCCAATATGCTACTGGGGAAGAGTGGAGGGCAATTACAAATAGCTCCAGTAAGAATGAAGTGACTGGGCCAAAGCAGAAATGATGCTCAGTTGTGGGTGTGTTTAGTGGTGAAAGTATAAAGTCTGATGCTGTAAAAACAGTATTGCATAGGAACCTGGAATGTTAGGTCTGTGAATAAAGGTAAGCTGGGTGTAGGCAAGCAGGAGATGGCAAGATTAAACATCAGTGTCTTAGGAATCAGTGAACTGAAATGAACAGGAATGGATGAATTGGATCCAGGTGACCATTATATCTACTACTGTGGGAAAAATGCCTTCATAGGTGGTGCTAGTAGTAAAGAACTCACTTGTGAAGGCAGGAGATGTAAGATACACAGGTTCAATCCCTGAATTGGGAAGATCTCCTCAAGAAGGAAATGGCAACCCACTCCAATATTCTTGCCTGGAGAATCCCTTGGACAGAGGACCCTGGAGGGCTACAGTCCATGGGGTTGTAAAGACATGAGTGAAGTGACTTAACACACATGCACATGGACAAGAATCACTTAGAAAAAGTGGAGTAGCCCTCAGAGTCAACAAAAAAGTCCAAAATGCAGGACTTTGGTGCAACCTCATAAACAATAGAATGATCTCCGTTAGTTTCCAAGGCAAACCATTCAACATTCGGTTCAGTTCAGTTCAGTCACTCAGTCGTTTACAGTAATGCAAATCTATGCCCCAACCACTAATGCTGAAGAAGCTGAGGTTGACCAATTTTATGAAGATATACAAAACCTTCTAGAATTAATACCAAAAAAAGATCTTCTTTTCATCACAGGTGATTGGAATGCAAAAGTAAGAAGTTAAGAGACACTGAAGCATGGCAAAGGCTAACAGTTTTGTCAAGAAAAACACCCGTCTCCAACAACCCAAGAGATGACTCTACACATGGACATCACCAGATGGTCAATATCAAAATCAGATTGATTATGTTCTTTTCAGACAAGGATGAAAAAGCTCTATACAGTCAGCAAAAACAAGACCAGAAGCTGACTGTGGTTCCTTATTTCAAAATTCAGGCTTAAATTTAAGAAAGCAGGAAAACCATTAGGCCATTCAGGTATGACCTAAATCAAATCCCTTATGAATATACAGTGGAAGTGATAAGTAGATTCAAGGGATTAGATCTGATAGACAGAGTGCCTGAAGAACTATGGACGGAAGTTTGTAACATTCTACAGGAGGCTGTGATCAAAACCATCCCTAAGAAAAAGAAATGCAAAAAGGCAAAATGGTTGTCTGAGGAGGCCTTACAAATAGCTGAGAAAAGAAGAGAAACAAAAAGCAAAGGAGGCAAAGGTGATATTTTTATTCTTTATTATTTTAGCAAAATTTGCATATTCATTATTACTTACTTTAAAATACTTTAGCATCCTTTTATCTGCTTTTTCTGGGTTTCTATGTTAGTTCTGTAGTAGTAAAGAACCCAAGAATAATAGGGTAATCTATCTGTGAAAACATATTGTTTTTACTATTGCTATGTCAAAAACCATTTGTTGAATAATAATTAGATTAAGCCTTACTTCTAGTGTAAAACAGTAAACAAATAGACTGATTAGATTTAACAACTTTAAGTGATAACATGGAGAGTGATAGTAACAAAGTAAAAGTATTTAAAACAGTAATTAACTCATTTTGCTTAAGCTTAATGGCTTTCAATAATATCAGTCTTTTAATAATATCTAATATTTAAGGCATGCTAGATTAAAAGGTACTGGTGAGTATTCTTTTTCTCTATGTCCAAAAAAATGTAATACACAGATCTTCTTAGGTATGTGTCATGTGTGTATATATAGTGAAGGGGCTGTGGACCTTGTTTCCCTTAAACCTGAAATACCACAAGTGCTAATAACTGGATCATCTCTATTTTATTGTGTATATATTTTATCATATACATTATATATCATATATATAATTGATATTGTATGTATGTGATGTCTCTATGCAAATATCTACATCTGTGCTTACCATCTATTTATCAACTATATCTTTACATATCACCTATCAATATCTTTTTATCATCATCTATCTAGAGAGAGACAGATGTCTTACATCGAGCGTTAAAAAGTCTCATCATTGATCATGGGGTTTATTCATTAATTAATGCTATTAATCAACTTTTTTTTCCATCTTACCCATTTTCCTAGTTGATTACCAATTTTATCTTCTCCATGCTGCTCCATTTTATTTTCTAACATCTATTGCCAAATGTAGCATCTTAATTAAACCTCATCATCTTGAGTTTAGGTTCTTTTTATAATATAATGTCAACTTTCCATAATTTCATCTTTAATCTATTTTTCAGAATACCAGCAAAGGTTTATTTTTGCTTCATGTGTCAATGATTAAGCTTGAAATTCTTAGCATATTTACATGGATGTATACCATCTTATTGGAGAAGGCAATGGCACCCCACTCCAGTACTCTTGCCTGGGAAATCCCATGGACAGAGGAGCCTGGTAGGCTATAGTCCATGGGATCGCAAAGAGTCAGATACGACTGAGTGACTTCACTTTCACTTTTCATTTTCATGCATTGGGGAAGGAAATGGCAACCCACTCCAGTGTTCATGCCTGGAAAATCCCAGGGACAAGGGAGACTGGTGGGCTGCCGTCTATGGGGTCACACAGAGTCGGACACCACTGAAGTGACTTAGCTGCAGCATACCATCTTATATGGAAATATAATATCATTTTTATTAATATAATATTTCTCTAAATGTAGTGAATAATTTCAGCAGGGCCAAATTACTTCTCTCCTTACGTCTGTGTCTTGGCTTATGCTATTTCATCTGGCTGGAATAGCCTTATCCATTGATGTTCCTTCTTGAACAAAGTCCTATAAATTTAAGCTCTAAAAATGTTTGTATATCTTGACAATTCATAATTCCCTCTTCTGTACACCGATTGCATTATGCCCCATACTCATTTATGGCATTCCTTATTGTACTTTTACATGATTATTTCTTGTTCTCTTCATTTTCTAAAAATTACATTAGAGTTGAAAGTTAAATTTAACCTATTTTTATATGTGTACACCAAGGCACTTCTTGGGGTTCCCAGGAGGCTCAGTGGTAAAGAATCTGCCTGCCAAGCAGGAGACATGGGTCAGGAATATCCCTGGGCCAGGATATCACCTGGAGAAGGAAGTGGCAACCCATTCCAGTATTCTTGCCTGGGAAAGCCCATGACAGAGAAGCCTGTTGGGCTATAGTCCATGGGGTTGCAAAGAGTCAGACACAATTTAGCAACTAAAAGACAACAACAGGGCACTTCTTAGAATATAGTGAGTACTCAAATATATTTTTCTTGAATACAAAAACTTGTCTGACAATTATTGGACAAGAAACTGTTCATATACAAACTATTTCATGTAACCAAATACAGTGAACCTCTGGAATGCAATACTTTCTCATTGGCCGTGTGGCTGATCCTATAAAGTGTATGATTTTAATGATACTTTTTTATGAAAATATATCTAACAGCAAGATGGAAGGTGGCCTTAAATTATGATTCTATATGCATTTTAGTATAAATTTCTATTCTATCATTAAACCCTATTAATAAACTATGAACTGGAGGAAAGAAGAAATTGATTGTCCATGTGACAACATCCATTCATTTTCAAGAACTTGATATTACTATATTAAAAGCAGTTTTTATACTTTTCAGTATCACTGACATTGTCTGACAATCAATAACATTTAAAATTACTATCAACCCAGCATGTGCCAACTTGGCTGCTGTGCTTGGTGGTGTGACTGCCCAACTGTAAACTCTCAACAATTTAGTCAACAAACTAAGAAACAGTGAAAGCAGGCACATAAACCCTTTTTGTTGTGTGAAAACACTTACTTGCAGGAAGTATTGATTAAGAACAAGCATCAGAATATAAAAATTGATGTCAACAACTTGGAAAAATATTAAACATTGTTGGAAGAAAATCCTTAAAGAGAAAACACACTTAAAAAAATGCTATACACTCTTTATTGGAGAATAAAGAGTTGCTGCATAACTCTTTATTGGAAAGAGATGATACTGTGTGGAAATAGTATGTATCTATGGCTTGGATCATCAAAAAAGCAAGAGAGTTCCAGAAAAACATCTATTTCTGCTTTATTGACTATGCCAAAGCCTTTGACTGTGTGGATCACAATAAACTATGGAAAATTCTGAAAGAGATGGGAATACCAGACCACCTGACCAGCCTCTTGAGAAACCTATATGTAGGTCAGGAAGCAACAGTTAGAACTGGACATGGAACAACAGACTGGTTCCAAATAGGAAAAGGAGTACATCAAGGCTGTGTATTGTCAGCCTGCTTATTTAACTTCTATGCAGAGTACATCATGAGAAACGTTGGGCTGGAAGAAGCACAAGCTGGAATCAAGATTGCCGGGAGAAATATCAATAACCTCAAATATGCAGATGACACCACCCTTATGGCAGAAAGTGAAGAGGAACTAAAAAGCCTCTTGATAAAAGTCCAAGAGGAGAGTGAAAAATTTGGCTTAAAGCTCAACATTCAGAAAACGAAGATCATGGCATCCAGTCCCATCACTTCATGGGAAATAGATGGGGAAACAGTGGAAACAGTGGCTGACTTTATATTTTTGGGCTCCAAAATCATTACAGAAGGTGACTTCAGCCATGAAATTAAAAGACGCTTACTCTTTGGAAGAAAAGTTATGACCAATCTAGATAGCATATTGAAAAGCAGAAACATTCCTTTGCCAACAAAGGTCCATCTAGTCAAGGCTATGGTTTTTCCAGTGGTCATGTATGGATGTGAGAGTTGGACTGTGAAGAAAGCTGAGTGCCGAAGAATTGATGCTTTTGAACTGTGGTGTTGGAGAAGACTCTTGAGAGTCCCTTGGACTGCAAAGAGATCCAACCAGTCCATTCTAAAGGAGATCAGCCCTGGGATTTCTTTGGAAGGAATGATGCTAAAGCTGAAACTCCAGTACTTTGGCCACCTCATATGAAGAGTTGACTCATTGGAAAAGACTCTGATGCTGGGAGGGATTGGGGGCAGGAGGAGAAGGGGACAACAGAGGATGAGATGGCTGGATGGCATCAATGCCTCAATGGGCGTGAGTCTGAGTGAACTCCGGCCATTGGTGATGGACAGGAAGGCCTGGCGTGCTGCGATTCATGTGGTCGCAAAGAGTCGGACATGACTGAGCAACTGAACTGAACTGAGCTGACTGATGGCTTTGACTTGCAAAGTGATTCAGAAAAGTCCAACTCTATGAAGAAATTTTAAAAACCTTAACCATTTTATGCGCTTCCCTGATATCTCAGTTGGTAAAGAATCTGCCTGCAATGCAGGAGACCCTGGTCCTATTCCTGGGTTGGAAAGATCCCCTGGAGAAGGGAAAGACAACCCACTCCAGTATTCTGGACTGGAGAATTCCATGGGCTGTATAGTCCATGGGTTGCAAAGAGTCAGACACGACTGAGCCATTTTATCTTCTCATTGACAATTTATTTAATTTTAAAATGTATTCTTAGTATCTATATATATATATATTTAAAATATCTTTTTAATATGAACATTTGTTTAAAAAGGATATTTTATACTGGATAATATATGTGATAATATCACAAACTTATTAAGCACTTATCAAGATACCCATTAATGGTTATATTCCAGACTATTGCTGACATGAGTAATAGTACTTAAACCAATAACTATATATTTATAGTACATATTCATATATATATATATATATAAAAACACACTTGCACAAACTAACAGCTAAAAGATATACATATACACACGTACATAAATGCATAATATAATTATTTTACTAAAAATTTGTCTGAGAAAGATGATAGTTTTTATTGCAGTTTCTACCTGTCTATATCCTTGTTCTTTAATTTCAGAATTATATTTACCTTTAAAGATTGCCCTTCAGGCTCAATGTTTATTTTAATAATTGTCTTTTCAAATTCTAATAGCAAAATCAAACATTTTGGGTAGTTTAATTTTCATTTTCTTGACTTCAGTGACACCTAAAAAGTTTTGTGTATTTTTTATTAATTTTTTCTAAATTCCCTATTGATTCCAATAGGTTTTGGAGAAGATTTACTCTTTAATCAGAGTCTAACTCATAACTTTTTTTTTTTTTCTATTGACTTAGGGTTAAAAATATTACTACTAAAGCTTAGGCATAAACTATGGGGGGAAATGTCATGATATTTATTATGCATTTTCAGGAATATTCAGTTTTTTAAATTATGTTAATTCATATATTTATAGATATCTATTGGCAAATTTTTATAAAATGTCTATTTGAAAAAATATAGAGAGAATTTTATACTTTATAGAAGACAAACAAAGATCCTTTTACAAGGGAGAAATTTCAATGTTGAATTTGTTCTTTGCATTATCTTTAGATAATCCAATATACCACATAAAATAATTTCAGAGGAGACCCTCTGGACTCTACCTCAATTTTTTGTTTCATTGCTATAAAATCTGCACTGGTTTGTTTCTCATTTGCGGCAGAAATTGCCCCTTTGTTCTCCAAACCATTTTTTCTTTTTCGTGGACAGAGCCATACTTCACTTCTAAGGCTGTCTACAGCTAGTATGGTCATGTGACTCAGTTTGTGGCAAGTTAAGTCAGAAATTACAAAGGTCATTTCTAGCCCTGGCCAAATATTTCCCATGTGTTATCTCTACCTCCTTTATTAGACATGCTGGCTGAAATCAAAGGATTCAGAATTCTAAAGCAGGGTAGACCAAATTGCAGGGGGACCTAGGTACCTGAGTGACCTTTAACAAGACTATATACTCATCAGACACACCCATTTTGGACTTCCCATGACAAAGAAAGATATTCCTTTTTCATCAATCAATGGATTTAAGGGTTAATGTGTAAAAACGGGCTTCCAGGGTAGCACTAGTGGTAAAGAACCTGCCTATTAGTGCAGAAGATGCAAGAGACATGGGCTCAATCCCTGGGTAGGGAAGATCCTCTGCAGGAGGGCAGAGCAACCCACTCCTGTGTTCTTGCCTGGAAAATCCCATGGACAAGGGACACTGGCAGGCTATAGTCCATAGGGTTGCAAAGAATAGTAAATGATTGAAGCAACTTAGCATGACACATCATGGGTATAAATACAGTCACTCCAAAAACATGATCTCTTGTCTTCTATCTGACCATGGGGACATGGTTGAACTGTACTTCTACTCCATCAGTGACATTCATTGTTCAACTATATCCTGACCTTCTCCACAATTGATTCCAGCGTGGTCATTCCATATTCTTATATGCCCTTGAGATTCTTCCCCTAGATTTTTAAATGTGACATGAACATTATAATTGAAATAATGTATAGCATTTTGGAGCTTCCCTGGAGGCTTAGATGGTAAAAAATCTGCCCACAATGCAGGAGACTCGGGTTCAATCCCTGAATCAGTAAGCTTCCCAGAGAAGGGAATGGCAACCCACACCAGTATGCTTGCCTGGAGAATTCTATGGACAGAGGAACCTGGTGGGCTATAGTCCATGGAGTCACAAAGAGACAGAAATGACTTAATGACTAACACACACACACACACACACAACAGCATTTTTATAATAGAAAGAAATTTTACATGCATAATGCAAATGTAATTATAGACACAGTATTTGTTAATTTTATGTGTCACACTGAGTGGACCACAAAGTGGCCAGACATTTCTACAGACATTTTTCTAGGTGTTTTTGTGAGGGTGTTTTGGATACAATTATCATTTAAATTGGCAGAGTGGAATAGATCGGTTTCTGTAATGTAGATGAGCCTCATATGTTGATAGCTTAAATTAAAAAAAAAAATTAAAAAGCTTACCTTCCTCTAAGTAAGGGAGAATGTTTTCTGTCTGATAGTCTTTAAATCGGATGATTGGCTATTTTCCTGATTTCAAATTTGAACTGAAACACTGGCCTTTCTTATGTCTCTGGCTTTTGGACTGGAATGACAGCATTGTCTTTTCTAGTTCTCAACCCTTCTGACTTAGATTGAAACTAATCCATCAGCTCTCCTGGATTCAGCTAGCTAACTCACTCTACAGATCTCAGATATCTTTGTTACTCTGTATATATATATATATATATATATATATATATACACACACACACACACACATACATATACATATATATACAACTAGAAAGCATTAAATGAAAAGAGCAAATAATTTTTTGTAAAGGCAGCTATTTATAGAACTGGACAGTGGGATGGATTGAATCCTATTAACAGCATAATAAGGAAACAAATAAAGTTATCTTAATACTGAAATGTTAAAATCACTGTGAAGATCTAAAATTTTTAGGCTACTGAAGAAAGTCAAGTACTTTACTAATTAGCTTCCTTAAACAAAGGAAACTATTAGTATAAAAGAGAAAACATTTTCTAAAACATCATTGGTAGAAATACGTTGCTTAATTTTTTTTTTATTTCAAAATGTCAAGAGCTTAATGTTATATTCAACTGAGTATGAAACAAAAATCTGTTTATTTTTAATTCTATCATTTGACAAGTGTTGATTTAGTGTCTACTAAATGATGGATACTGAGATTATAACAATTATGAGACAGAAGACTTGGTTTCAAAGGCACTCAAAATTTGGTGAAGCGAAGTCCTATTTTAAATATAGTGGCATAAGTAAAGTGTTATACAAAGTATAATTCCAAAATATCATAGTGACATAAAAATAAAGAGGGAAACTCAGCTAGTCTTGGGAAAGACATTAAGAGAGGTTAAGAAAGGCTCCCTCAGTGGCAATCACTTGTGTGGAATCTGTTAGTTTAAAGTGTTAGTTTGATAGACCAAGACTCAAGAATATGGGCTTCTCTGGTGACTCAGATGGTAAAGAATATGCCTGCAATGTGGGAGACCTGCATTCAATCACTGGATTGGGAAGATCCCCTGGAGAAGGAAATAGCAACCCGCTCCAGTATTCTTTCCTGCAGAATTGCATGGACAGAGGAGCCTGGCAGGCTCAAGTCTATGGGATCTCAAAGAGTTGGACACGACTAAGCGACTTCCACTTCTTCTTCTTCATAGAGTATAGATCAGAAAAAAAGGTAGTAGAAGAAAATACAGACTTGAACCAATACATTTGGGAAATCATAAACTCTGATGCTGGGAGGGATTGGGAGCAGGAGGAGAAGGGGACGACAGAGGATGAGATGGCTGGGTTGCATCACCGACTCCATGGACATGAGTTTGTGTAAACTTCGGGAGTTGGTGATGGACAGGGAGGCCTGGGGTGCTGCAATTCATGGGGTCGCAAAGAGTCGGAAACGACTGAGCGACTGAGCTGAACTGAACTGGACTGAAACTGTGCATAAGAATGCAGATTTGAGAGAGGAGGTGTTAGTTGCAGTACAAAGGTTAAAAATGTACATAGTGAAAGAGTTAAAGCTTAGGAAGGCAGTCCAAGGACCTTTAAGGAGGAGAACATTCTCACTCATGCTTTCCTTAGACCTTGTGCAACCAATGTGTCTTGCCCAAGAACTGGCCTTTCTTTAGGTCAGGAACTAATGATCACACACCACAATGCCTTACTCATTGAAATGCTTCTCTTAGGCTCTATGTTAATGATTATAATTGTAACAAATCTTGCCTGGGAACCTGTTTCTCAAGACTTGTACCCAGATTACACAGCAACAGTACATCTCACCCAGAGACGTTGTCTGGAAACTGTTCTCCCTGGCTAATTTTGTGCCAAAGTTATCTCAGGATGTATGCCTTGGGAAAGGATCTGGCAGAACTCTTACAACCTTGAGGTATTCTTTTTATCTATTCTCAGCAGCTAGTTGAGAAGTATATAAGGTCCTGCTTAAACTAGTGAGGCGGGTACTCTTTCTACCCCCTTCTGATGTCTATGTCAGAAGCTTTCTCTGTTCTATCACTTTAAATAAGATTTTGCACACAAAGCTCTGAGTGACTGAGACCTGTCTTTGGTCCCGAAGTAAACTCTCCTTCAGAGACTACTAATCGGGCAGACTCATTCACCGTAAGCTATCATCTTGGGGGCTCGTCCAGGATCTTCAAGACAAGGTAAGGACGCTGGAGCTCTAGTTGTTTTGTTCTCCTAGTAAATACATTCTCTACTAACTCTATGGTGTGCTTGTGTGAGTGATTGATCAAAAGCCAGAGGTGCACAAAACAAGGATGAAGCAAGATTAAAGCCCAGCTTTGCAGTTCTGTGGTGCCTCATAATGACAAAGGGCAGCCCCAAAAGGGGAGCCTGTCAGGGGTTTATAACAACCTGCCAATGCCAAGAGGCACCCAATGTCTCTGCAAGGGGAGCAACCAGAAATAGTGAAGCATGTGGACCAAACTTTCCTTTCTTGGTCACCTTTTCCTGGTCTCTTTGACCATTTCGTAACTGCCTGGGAATTGAAACTACTAATCTAATCTATTAGATTAAGACCTAGATCAAGATCATCCCCATGGAAAAGAAATGCAAAAAAGCAAAATGGCTGTCTGGGGAAGCCTTAAAAATAGCTGGGAAAAGAAAAGAAGTGAAAAGAAAAGGAGAAAAGGAAAGATATAAACATCTTAATGCAGAGTTCCAAAGAACAGCAAGAAAAGATGAGAAAGCCTTCTTCAGCGATCAATGCAAAGAAATAGAGGAAAACAACAGAATGGGAAAGACTAGAGATCTCTTCAAGAAAATCAGAGATACCAAGGGAACATTTCATGCAAAGATGGGCTCAATAAAGGACAGAAATAGTATGGACCTAACAGAAGCAGAAGATATTAAAGAGATGGCAAGAATACACAGAAGAACTGTACAAAAAAGATCTTCACAACCCAGATAATCACGATGGTGTGATCACTGACCTAGAGCCAGACATCCTGGAATGTGAAGTCAAGTGGGCCTTAGGAAGCATCACTACGAACAAAGCTAGTGGAGGTGATGGAATTTCAGTTGAGCTATTCCAAATCCTGAAAGATGATGCTATGAAAGTGCTGCCCTCAATATGCCAGCAACTTTGGAAAACTCAGCAGTGGTCACAGGACTGGAAAAGGTCAGTTTTCATTCCAATCCCAAAGAAAGGCAATGCCAAAGAATCCTCAAACTACCACACAATTGCACTCATCTCACACGCTAGTAAAGTAATGCTCAAAATTCTCCAAGCTAGGCTTCAGCAATATGTGAACCGTGAACTTCCTGATGTACAAGCTGGTTTTAGAAAAGGCAGAGGAACCAGAGATCAAATTGCCAACATCCGCTGGATCATGGAAAAAGCAAGAGAGTTCCAGAAAAACCATCTATTTCTGCTTTATTGACTATGCCAAAGCCTTTGACTGTGTGGATCACAGTAAACTATGGAAAATTCTGAAAGAGATGGGAATACCAGACCACCTAATCTGCCTCTTGAGAAATCTGTATGCAGGTCAGGAAGCAACAGTTAGAACTGGACATGGAACAACAGACTGGTTCCAAATAGGAAAAGGAGTATGTCAAGGCTGTATATTGTCAGCCTGCTTATTTAACTTATATGCAGAGTACATCATGAAAAACGCTGGGCTGGAAGAAACACAAGCTGGAATCAAGATTGCTGGAAGAAATATAAATAACCTCAGATATGCAGATGACACCACCCTTATGGCAGAAAGTGAAGAGGAACTCAAAAGCCTCTTGATAAAAGTGCAAGAGGAGAGTGAAAAAGTTGGCTTAAGGCTCAACATTCAGAAAACGAAGATCATGGCATCAGGTCCCATCACTTCATGGGAAATAGGTGGGGAAACAGTGGAAACAGTGTCAGACTTTATTTTTCTGGGCTCCAGAATCACTGCAGATGGTGAAAGCAGCCATGAAATTAAAAGATGCTTATTCCTTGGAAGGAAAGTTATGACCAACCTAGATAGCATATTGAAAAGCAGAGACATTCCTTTGCCAACAAAGGATCGTCTAGTCAAGGCTATGGTTTTTCTTGTGGTCATGTATGGATGTAAGAGTTGGACTGTGAAGAAGGCTGAGCACCGAAGAATTGATGCTTTTGAACTGTGGTGTTGGAGAAGACTCTTGAGAGTCCCTTGGACTGCAAGGAGATCCAACCAGTTCATTCTGAAGGAGATCAGCCCTGGGATTTCTTTGGAAGGAATGATGCTAAAGCTGAAACTCCAGTACTTTGGCCACCTCATGGGAAGAGTTGACTCATTGGAAAAGACTCTGATGCTGGGAGGGATTGGGGGCAGAGGAGAAGGGGATGACAGAAGATGAGATGGCTGGATGGCATCCCTGACTCGATGGACGTGAGTCTGGGTGAACTCAGGTAGTTGGTGATGGACAGGGAGGCCTGGCGTGCTGTGATTCATGGGGTCGCAAAGAGTTGGACACGACTGAGCGATTGATCTGAATCTAGTCTATCGAATCATAGATTTTCAAGGGACTTGCAATCCATGCTGTTACTATGTACTATTATTGAGACCTCACATTTGGATTGACAGTCCTGAAGCACCTAGTCTTGCTAGAAGCCAAAGTTACACCTGGGTTGTCTTTTCATGCTCTGTATACAGGAGCACATTCAGGAGCTGGGTGGACCTCTGGCTTCAGGAATGTCTCTCATGCTAGAAGTTGCTCTCTGAGCTGCCTACTTCAGCAACCTGAACTGAGTCCTTGTAATGGCTGTACCTGTGGTGTATATGAATGGAAGCACTGCTGGCGACTATGAGATTTCTGAGGACATGCGTTGGGAATCCTAAGATTTGGTCAGGTTAGAAGTGCAGTGGACTTCTTCCTTTGGTAACACTGGCTCTTAGTGGACCAGAGGAGGCTCTCTGGTGGCTTTTGACTCAACTCTTTTGATATTCTTTCTGTGGAATCTGTGGAAATGAACTGGAAAGATTGGCCATAATATCTTGAGAACAAAAATCACTTTTATTTTTCTCGCTGGCTGGCCGTTCACCACCTCTTTTGCTATCATATATCACCCTGGGTGGCATCAGAGGAGGAACAGAAATCAGGCAAAGGTTTTAATGGTGAGGAATTTTACATCAGTCTGGGGTGCCATCAGGTCTACCTCTGGTGCCTGTCTACCCTGCCTCGGTGGTAGAATGATGAGGGATGGTAATAGGACACCTGCATTGGTAAAAGGTTAACTCTGGCCAAAAAGGAAGATTAGTTGGAAGACCTGTCTCTACCCTATCTATAACAGGGAGGGAAGCCTCCAATGGAAAAAAGCCCTGGCACTGGGCACGGCTTTTTTCTCTCTTACAGGTGAGACTTAGTGGTTCCAGAACCACCCCCTTTGAATTGTATCTTGAAAAAATAGGATAATTTGATCCCAAAAGCCTAAGAAGTCCCTTATATACAGGCTTTCTTTGCTTTAGGAGAAGACCTCACCTTCAAAGAGAAACAACCCCTGTTGGGACAACATCTTATCAGTCAGTGTACCCTAGTCATCAGAGCCAACTTCAACACTCTCTGGTTTGAAAATTTTAGCTATGAAACTATGACTACAAAAGGGAGAGATGACATTTTTGACAGTGAATGGCCATGATATTCTTTAGATGCCAGAAAAAAATTGGTTACAATGAAATATTTTTGAAATTACAAAACTGGTTCTTTTTGCACACGCAATTAGGAAAAAGCTGTCTTGTGAAAATATTTTTTTTTTTTTGGAGCTTTGATCCTGCATGAGAAACAAAAACATGCCTTGGAAAAAACCTGAAGTTAACTCTCATCATGTCCTTGAGGTACACAGCCCCCTTTATCTGGAACTCCAGCTATGGACAAACTTCAGGTCAAGGGGAAAAAAAAGGCAAATAGACATTTCAAATTTCAAGTGGAAAACTGAGGTCTCTATTTGTCCAGATTTATGTGTGTCTCAGTGTGTGTCTCCATCTTTGTACAATATTGCTGAAGCCTAATTGGTCAATGAGCTCTATTTAATTTGCCTAAAAGGAAATAAGCACTTCCAAATCAAAGAGTTCTAAATTCAAGGAAGTTAAACAAAATGAATTTCAGGCTTGTGTGAACAGGGATATCAGGTCATATCAGATCGGTCGCTCAGTCGTGTCCGACTCTTTGCGACCCCATGAATCGCAGCACGCCTGGCCTCCCTGTCCATCACCAACTCTCAGAGTTCACTGAGACTCACGTCCATTGAGTCAGTGATGCCATCCAGCCATCTCATCCTCTGTCGTCCCCTTTTCCTCCTCTCCCCAATCCCTCCCAGCATCAGGGTCTTTTCCAATGAGTCAACTCTTCCCATGAGGCGGCCAAAGTACTGGAGTTTTAGCTTTAGCATCATTCCTTCCAAAGAAATCCCAGGGCTGATCTCCTTCAGAATGAACTGGTTGGATCTCCTTGCAGTCCAAGGGACTCTCAAGAGTCTTCTCCAACACCACACTTCAAAAGCATCAATTCTTCGGTGCTCAGCCTTCTTCACAGTCCAACTCTCACATCCATATGTGACCACAGGAAAAACCATAGCCTTGACTAGACGATCCTTTGTTGGCAAAGGAATGTCTCTGCTTTTCAATATGCTATCTAGGTTGGTCATAACTGTTCTTCCAAGGAGTAAGCATCTTTTAATTTCATGGCTGCTTTCACCATCTGCAGTGATTTTGGAGCCCAGAAATATAAAGTCTGACACTGTTTCCACTGTTTCCCCATCTATTTCCCATGAAGTGATGGGACCGGATGCCATGATCTTCGTTTTCTGAATGTTGAGCTTTAAGCCAACTTTTTCACTCTCCATTTTCACCTTCATCAAGAGGCTTTTGAGTTCCTCTTCACTTTCTGCCATAAGGGTGGTGTCATCTGCATATCTGAGGTTATTGATATTTCTCCCAGCAATCTTGATTCCAGCTTGCGCTTCTTCCAGCACAGCATTTCTCATGATGTACTCTGCATATAAGTTAAATAAGCAGGCTGACAATATACAGCCTTGACATACTCCTTTTCCTATTTGGAACCAGTCTGTTGTTCCATGTCCAGTTCTAACTGTTGCTTCCTGACCTGCATACAGATTTCTCAAGAGGCAGATTAGGTGGTCTGGTATTCCCATCTCTTTCAGAATTTTCCATAGTTTACTGTGATCCACACAGTCAAAGGCTTTGGCATAGTCAATAAAGCAGAAATAGATGGTTTTCTGGAACTCTCTTGCTTTTTCCCTGATCCAGCAGGTGTTGGCAATTTGATCTCTGGTTCCTCTGCCTTTTCTAAAACTAGCTTGAACATCAGGAAGTTCACGCTTCACATATTGCTGAAGCCTGACTTGGAGAATTTTGAGCATTACTTTACTAGCGTGTGAGATGAGTGCAATTGTGTGGTAGTTTGAGGATTCTTTGGCATTGCCTTTCTTTGGGATTGGATTGAAAACTGACCTTTTTCAGTCCTGTGACCACTGCTGAGTTTTCCAAAGTTGCTGGCATATTGAGGGCAGCACTTTCATAGCATCATCTTTCAGGATTTGGAATAGCTCAACTGAAATTCCATCACCTCCACTAGCTTTGTTCGTAGTGATGCTTTCTAAGGCCCACTTGACTTCACATTCCAGGATGTCTGGCTCTAGGTCAGTGATCACACCATCGTGATTATCTGGGTTGTGAAGATCTTTTCTGTACAGTTCTTCTGTGTATTCTTGCCATCTCTTCTTAATATCTTCTGCTTCTGTTAGGTCCATACTATTTCTGTCCTTTATTGAGCCCATCTTTGCATGAAATGTTCCCTTGGTATCTCTGATTTTCTTGAAGAGATCTCTAGTCTTTCCCATTCTGTTGTTTTCCTCTATTTCTTTGCATTGATCGCTGAAGAAGGCTTTCTTATCTCTTCTTGCTATTCTTTGGAATTCTGCATTCAGATGTTTATCTCTTTCCTTTTCTCCTCTGCTTTTCGCTTCTCTTCTTTGAACACCTATTTGTAAGGCCTCCCCAGACAGCCATTTTGCTTTTTTGCATTTCTTTTCCGTGAGGATGGTCTTGATCCCTGTCTCACTGTTAAATTGATACCTGGTATTGATGTTTGTTTATTGATCTGATTAACATAGACATGGTGAAGAGACTTTTACAAATGACGTAGCTTTGGGTGATTTATGTTTACCAATCTACAAAACAATAATACAAAGCACAGTTCATGGTCGCCGAAAGAAAGTAGGACATGTGTTTTCAATAAAAAGGTGTAAGGCATGGAATTGCATTCTAATAAAGAAAAAAGGAAGTAAATCTGAACTTTCATGTGTCTGTTCTGTGAATGGACAAATAAACGGATGAATACAAAATGTGTAAAAAATGTTGGTGGCAAGTGAAAAGAGTTTTGTGCATGATACAAGTTTCTTAAGACATTAAACTGCCTTTGATATCTTTGTTACTTTGACTAAGTGAATAACTATTGTTTCACAGTGAATATAAGCTGGTACCAATCTGGAATTTGGTTTTCCATTCTTGTTAAGGCTTCTCTGCTAGCTCAGCTGATAAAGAATCTGCCTGCAATGGGAGAGACCTGGGTTCAACCCCTGGGTTGGGAAGATCCCCTGGATAAGGGAAAGGCTACCCACTATTGTGTTCTGGCCTGGAGAATTCCATGGATAAAAGACAAAATTTTCTTGGAATGTGGCTTTTGATAACAGACTATGGCATACACAAACAAAGCTCATTCTGCTTCTACAAAAATTACCCCCTCATCAGGGAATTTAAAATGGATAAACATTGGCTATAACGCAAACAGTCAAGGCTATAGGAAAGCCAAGATGGCCACTTGGCTTTTCCTGGCTCCCTGACAAACTTCACTTTTATTTGATAAGATGAAGCCTTTTCTGACTTCAGGGTCAATATCTCACATTGGAGAAAAAAGTGGTTAAAATGTGTTTTCCACAATCTCCAGTTATTGGGGCACCCACTTTACTGGACAGGTCATACAGACATTGGCAAAAAAACTTCACGAGCTTATTGGAGACTGTTGTTTCACTGATGTCTTTGGTCATCAGGAAGGGATGGCAAAACAAAGGCATTGGTAACATGAGATTGAATAGACTGCTAAATATGACTACAATTTTTATGACTTTTTATCTAATATATTACTGGCTTCTAATGTTTGTTTTCAGATATAAAGAAGCTCTTCTTAAGTTACTAATTATTTAAAACAATTTAGTGATTTACACCTGTGGGTAAAATTAGAACATTTTTTTCTTTTCTCTCTGCTGTGTCCCTCCAGAAATTGGAGTTGCTTGGGTTCTGAACAGCCTCATAAAGGTAAAAAAGACTGTCTCCTGACATATATAGAAATCTGAAAAGATACTGGGGAGCTCTAAAAGAAAAATCCACCCAACTGATGTCAGATCTATGGCATCTATGATGTTTCACTGAATATTAAGTTCTAGTTTTGTTAATTAAGGTCTGTTTTTACTAAGGCTCACTTCTGAGACAGTTCCTTGTGGTTATGTTACATTGCTAAGAGGTTTAATTAAGTTATTACAAAGGATACTTTGAGTTTGTTTCTAAAGCTTTTCTCAGTAACCTGTCTTTGAATAAAGATCAGATGCTCCATCGTCTACAACCATGAGATTAACAGCAGGCTATAGTCATTTAACAAGCTAAGTCAGATGACCTGGAGATGTCACTGGGCTATACCTAATGGAAGTTCTTAACTTCAGTTCTTACTTATGGTTTTA
Source organism: Bos taurus (assembly GCF_002263795.3). NCBI lineage: Eukaryota > Metazoa > Chordata > Mammalia > Artiodactyla > Bovidae > Bos > Bos taurus. The sequence goes on from NC_037347.1 coordinate 46,258,419, forward strand.
CTATTACTGCTAACTATATTAGTTTCTATATTGCCTGTTTCAAAAAGTGTTAGCCACTGATAGAATTATGGTGTCCAATTCCATATGAGATTCATAATTATAATGGTCTGACTCTGTATATGAGAAGAAGCAACAAGAGGGATTATTTTCCTGGACCAAGAGACTATTGAGACAGGTGTGGTCCAGAGATTTTTGCTACTCACAGGGCCTAGTCCAATAACAGCACATTGAGTGGCCTATCAGTGAAATCTTTGACAAAAATGGAAATGAGCCTTCCCAGCACCGTGGGACAAGATGGTCATGAAATAACCCCCAAACCATGGTCAAACTCATGGCCATAAAGAGGCCTTGCAACTGAAAACTGGCACGTTCAAGGATTAAATCATGGACACTACAGCTGCTGATCTTCATCTGAGTGGAATTCAGGATGGAAATCAGAAATTAGGCACTCACTCTGTGCCCTGGAAAAATGGACAAAACAGGCCTTCAGATACATACTTTCAGGTAAAGATTTTCTTTAGCCCAAATTCTTGCATCTTCTCATATCTAGAAAAATGCTGAAATTGTTAATGGTGACAATTATTTTGGCTTATATATTGATACCACAATGAGAGGTGAAAACCTACTTGGACAAACTTAGGACAACTGGCTACCTAGCTATAAGTCTCCCTGAAACAGCTGTCTACACTGGGGTTCAGACTCATTCTTCTAAAAAGAAATGGTAAGATTTATTTTGTATGTTAAGGTTCAGGATTTGTTATACCTACATTCAAAATGTAAAAGAACATGCCAAATGGCTCCATTCTTATAAACAGGGCAACCCAACGGTTAGCTCTATCAAAACCAGGATCAAAATTACTACCAAATGTAACCTGATTCTTTCTCTGATTCTCTCTCTTGGACTGATTATGATAATTCTTTTACTGATATTTGGTCTCTACATTTTAATCTACTTGTCTAGTTTCTTCTTTCTAAAGGATACAAAGTCTTCCCAGACCAAGTCACAATGATCTAGAGATTCTAGTCACTCTTCAAAATGCACTCCTCTGATATTCCAGATACAGATATCTGTTGTGGTCATAGATGCAGTCTTCATTTACAAGCCCTCCTTGGTGGAAAACTATCTTGACTGTAATAATTGTAGTCATCTTATTCTTGCTGTTTGCTTCTTATATCTGTAACTGTATAATGAACTTCGTATCTAAGTGGCTTGGGCATTTAAGCTACAAGTGATTGTTCATGCTCCTGCAGTTTCCACTGCCTCCTCTATTACTCAGGGCCCCTGGATCAGAGACCCTCAATATGAGGATAAGGAGAATATGTTGCCTCAATAATTTAGGGTCTGTGCCCCTTTCCAGCAGGAAGAAATTACGGAACAATTTCTCCACCTCTTTCCCTGGCAACAATATTCTCCTAAAAGCAGGAGGAAATGAAAGAGTTCAAGCTTAGGCAGGCAGTCCAAGGCCCTATAAAGAGGAGGCAAACATTCTCACTCATGATTTCCTTGAGCCTTCTGCAATAATATATCTTGCCCAAGAACTGACCTTCCTTTAGGTCAAGAACTAATGATTACACAGCACAATGTGTTACTCATGGAAATGCTTTTCTTAGGCTCTGTGTTAATGATTATAATTGTAAAAAATATTGCGTGGGAACCTGTATCTCAAAACTTGTACCCCTGATTACATAGCAACAGTATATCTTGCCCAGAGACATTGTCTGGAACCTGTTCTCCCTGGCTAATCTTGTGCCAAAGTTATCTCAGGATGTATGTCTTAGCAAAGGGCCAAGTGGAACTCTTACAACATTGAGGTATTCTTTTTATCTATTCTTAGCAGCTTGTTGAGAAGTATGTAAGGTCCCGCTTAAACTTGTGAGGCGGGTACTCTTTCTACCCCCTTCTGATGTCTATGTCAGAAGCTTTCTCTGTTCTATCACTTTAAATAAAATTTTGCACACAAAGCTCTGAGTGATTGAGACCTGTCTTTGGTCCTGGAGATAAATCTTCAGAAACCATGAATCCAGCGGCACCATTCATTGTAAGCAATCAATAGGCACCAGTAAGTTTTTTATGTGTTATATTTAAAAAACACTTTTTTTTTTTCTTTAACCTATCCATTCATGCTGTCCTATTCTTCTTCCTGGAAGCAAATTTCTTGTCAGCAAACTATAAAATCATGGACCACAGGGATAGTTGGTTCCTTCCCTGAATATAAATAAGAATGTGTTCAGTTCAGTTCAGTTGCTCAGTCGTGTCCGACTCTTTGTGACCCCCACAGACTGCAGCACGCCAGGCTTCCCTGTCCATAGCCAACTCCCAGAACTTGCTCAAACTCATGTCCATCAAAAACGTGATACCATCCAACCATTTCGTCCTCTGTCACCCCATTCTCCGCATGCCTTCAATGTTTCCCAGCATCAGGGTGTTTTCCAATGAGTCAGTACTTCACATCAGGTGGCCAAAGTATTGAAGCTTCAGTTTCAGCATCAGTCCTTCCAATGAATATTGAGGACTGGTTTCCTTTAGGTTTGACTGGTTTGATCTCCTTGCTCTCCAAGGGACTCTCCAAGAAAGTGTTACTTTGTAATATTTTAGGCATTAGCTTGGATTACAATATTGACTAATCATATTTGGAATTAGCTAAGGAAATTTTAGGAGGGTTTTCTTGTTTTTAAAAAGAAATAATTGGTTTATCCAACACTGCCTGAATTTCTGAACCCCTTTAACTCCTTTCAGTTTTGCTTGAAATAAGGCAGAAATTTTTCTGAACTCTTTTTTGTCTAACCTTGAAAAAATTTGCAATGACTTTGAACACTCACTATTCCATTCAGCTTTCCAACCTAGAACCTAGAACCTACAATGTTTTCTTTTAAAAAAAAAATGTCATCCATTTTTTAAAAGCCAGTTTACCACTGCATAAGATGTGACAACATCTTTTTAGTGTCTGAAATTAGCCTCCTCATTTTTGGATCTTACTTTCTAAACCATTGACACATATTTATATGTTTTGCAATTGTAACACCCAGTTCCTGATACCAATATTCTAAGTAAGTAAGCAGGAACATCATACTGTAGGAATAGCAACAATAACAATATTCTCAGTGGATTTATATAACAAAAAAATTTATTTTCTATTCATACCACATGTCACATGTAGGTTGGCAGGGGACTCTGGCAAATCAATAATTCTGGGTCACTGGATGTTGGAGAGTTCACTAGCTTTTAAACGTATCACATGGGACAACCTCCTCCATCATAGCAATAGAAAAAGGGGAATAGTTAATGATCAATAAAGATTTCTCTGACTCTTGGATTTGAAAAACATTTCAGCCTGTATTTCATTCACCAGAAACTTTACTATGGACTAGGAGATTCAGAACAGAAGGATATCTCTTTTTCTGCTTTAATACAAATTTTGTATGTATTATTACTATTGAAAGTGATTTTAGAGAATTCCCTGGGAGTCCAGAGGTTAGGACTGAGCACTTTCAATGCTGAATGCCTAGTTCAATCCTTGGTTGAGGAACTGAGATCACAAGCTATGTAATGTGGCCAAAAGCATTTTTTTTTCCTTTTTAAAATATTTGTGTTTATTAATTTAAATATTATCTTCATTTCTGTATATCTAGGGTTTTTTTAATTATTGAGTTTTTCATTTTGTATCATCTTTGTGATGTGCCATATGCATAATACATTGAAAAAAAAAAAAACTGAAAGTGAAAGTCGCTCAGTCATGTCTGACTCTTTGCAACCCCATGGACTATACAGTACATAGAATTATCCAAGCCAGAATACTGGAGTGGGTAGCCTTTCCCTTCTCCAGGGGATCTTTTAGCTCCTAATTATAAACGTGTGTTTTGTTTCAAATTCTTACCCGAATGTAAGGACTTCCTAGGTGGCTCAGACCATAAAGAATCTACACACAATGCAGGAGACCTGGGTTCGATCCTGGCTTGGGAAGATCCCCTAGATCTTCAAATTCTTATGTTTTATCTCTCTCTTTTTTTTTTTTTTTTTTGTATTTTTTATTATTGAATAGTACAGGTCATGAACTAGAGAACAGTAGTTATAATGAAAATTCCTGCTTCCTTTCTGAAATTATATATTATTGAACTATCCACTGAAGGTGTTACCTTTGGGGTACAAGTATCTGTGCAATGATATGTAATCCAACCTTCCATTTTGTTGCCTCCATATTATTGATTCTTCCATCCCCAATTCATGCCTAATTAAAATTCAAAAGTATAGACCACAGGGATAAACAAGAAACATGGAGGGAATTGATCCTTTCAATGCTACTTAAATCTCAAAACTAGTCATTTTCTTTATAGCACTTTTTGGCTTTATAGCACAGCCTAATTTTAAATTATTTATCTTCTATCTTTCAGATTTTTTAAAATATAATCCATAGGCAGGAACGCAATTTTTAATTATATTCTCCAAGCCTTTGACTTTTTTTTCATTTTCTTACTAGTGCTTTTTGAAGAACAAACTATGGTAATATCAATAAATTCTAATTTGCTATGAGTTTTTAAATGGTGTTTTCAGTGTCATGGAGAAAATATTTTCAACTAACTTCAACGCACAAAGGTTTTTACCTTATATTAATTCTAGAAAATTTATGGGTTTAGGTTTTAAATTTAGGTCAATGATCTATTTTTTGTTAACCTTTTTGAAGTCCTGTATATGTTGTAATTTCTTTCCTAATGTGTCTTTGAGAATTTTCCAGAACTATTGAAGAGATTAACTTTTTTCCCATTGGATTTGATTCCATTGAATCTCAATCAACAAGTATATATAGTACTATTTCTGGATTCTCTGTTCTCTTTTATTGATGTATTTGACTATACCTACTCCAACTACATTATTGTGATTAATGAAACATTACTGTAGGTCTGGGCATTAGATAGCTAACATTGTGAAACTTCCAATTCTGTTCTTTTTCAGTATCTCTTTGGCTATTGTAATTCACTGTCATTTCCAGAAGCTTTAGGCTTTTGTTCTAAAGGAGAGACGGGGAGAAAAATCTGAGTTCCATAGAGGCCACTGCACCCTGTATCCCCACCCCTCACTCAAAGCCTGCAGCAAGAGTGAGACTTTCTCCATTCACAGATTTGAGTGAATGTCTGTATTGTCCTTGGAAGAAAGCCTGGGAGACGTTGGAAATTTCTTCAGGGTATATGGCTTTAAAGGGTTCTATAATATTTCCCTAGTCACTTATACTGATTAAACATTTTCCAGAATTCTTGCTAGTGGCTAGCAGAACTAGCATCATTTCTGTTTAGAAGTGCCCATCTTTTCTTAGGTTTCTGGTTAGCTGGTCACCCTTTGACATTGTCTTTTTTATGGAAACAAGAAAATTTGAATTGGCTTATTAGGGCTTCCCTAGTGAATCAGTCTATCCGGGCGTAGAGCCCCAGCGTCCTCCTCGCGTTGCATGATGGGGTTTGCAGTGCGACCTGCGTTGCAGGGGGTGGGGTCCTGAGTTTTCTCTCCTGCTTTTTTCCTGAGCGCATCTTTTTCTGAACCTCCAGAACCGTGTTTTTGAGAAGCTTAGTAATTATGACAGCCTTACGATAGTGGAATTCCACTGTTTCCTTGCAGTCCTGGATTGGGATTCTAGCCACTGTCACCGAGAACCATGTAGCTACCATCCCGAGTACCCAATTTGATGCCTTAGGACCTCTTGCCTGAGGGTCTTAACTCGAAGTTTGAGCACCCCACTCCAGTACTCTTGCCTGGAAAATCCCATCGACGGAGGAGCTTGATGGGTTACAGTCCGTGGTGTCGCTAAGAGTCAGACACGACTGAGCGACTTCACTTTCACTTTTCACTTTCATGCATTGGAGAAGGAAATGGCAACCCACTCCAGTGTTCTTGCCTTGAGAATCCCAGGGACAGGGGAGTCTGGTGGGCTGCCGTCTATGGGGTCGCATAGAGTCAGACACGACTGAAGCGACTTACCAGTTACCAGTGAATCAGTGGTAAAGAATCTGCCTGCAATGCAGGAGACACAGGATACATGAGTTCAATTCCTGGTCCGGAAGATCCCCTGGAGGAGGAAATTAATTTGCTGATTGTCTAGTGTTTATGTGTGTGTGTGTGTGTGTGTGTGTGTGTGTGTTGGTTTGCTTTTGTTGTTATAAAGAGTAAGAATAATGCTGTTTCAAGCTTTTTACGTTCTACACTGAAGTCAAAAGTCACATAGTCATTTAGCTAGATTTTGAAGATTTTTCAACATTGAAGGCACTTGTTTCCAAAATTCAGATTAGTTTCCCTCCTTCTGGTTTAGTGGAATGGTAAAAATCTCCATCCAACACATCTTATTTGAGCTGAGCTTTTCCCCGACTCCTTGCAAGACTAGTAATGACATTGCTGTTCAGATACAAGGGACTAGAAATAGGTAAATTTGCAATGATCTTGGATAAGAAAAAGTTCAGACTCTTAATGAGGAAAGTGGGAATATAGATGAAAAGAAATGGTGGATTCAAAAAGCAGAAGAGAATTAATTTAATGACATTTATTTATGAGGTACTTAAGAAGTAAATGATGAAAATAATACCCATTTTTTTTTCTTTGTGTGACTATGGAGAGTGTGAAAGTCTTACTTATAGCAAGTTATACAAGTGAAGTAAAAAATTGGGGGAAGAAGACAAATAGTAGACATTGAGCTCTTTTTTTGTGTATATGAATTAAGCTGCTGTTTTTCAGAGGTATTGTTTAATCTTTGCAATTACCCTTTATTCTTTAACTTTTTATTTATTTACTTTTGGCTGTGCTGGGTCTTTGTCTAGTTGTGGCAAGCAAGGGCCACTTTCTAGTTGTTACACCCAGGCTTCTCATTGCAGTGGCTTCTCTTACTGCAGAGCACAGACTCGGGTGCATGGGCTTCAATAGTTGTGGCACATGGACTCAGTAGTTGCAGCTCCCAGGCTCTAGAGTGCAAGCTCAATAGTTGTGACGCACAGACTTAGTTGCTCCACAGCATTTGGGAATGTTTGTGGATGGGGGATTAAACCCCTGTCTTCTGCATTGGTAGGTAGATTCTTTACCACTGAGTCACCAGGAAAGACCTAAGTATTTATTACTTTGATCACATTTCACAGATTGGGAAACTCAGTTTTAAGGGAATTGAGTAGCTATGATACTACATGGCAGAATAGAGAATACACAGTAACACTTGCCAAGGTTTGTAATCCTTGACAGTAATGAAGTTTTGAAAGTGAAAGTGTTAGTCACTCAGTCATGACCGAATCTTTGTGATCCCATGAACTGTAACTCACCAGGCTCCTCTGTCCATGAAATTCTTCAGGCAAGATTACTGGAGTGGGCAGCCATTCGCTTCCCTAGGGTTTCTTCCCAACCTAGGGATCAAACCTGGGTCTCCCGCATTGCAGGCAGATTCTTTACCATTGGAGACACCAGGAGGGCAAGACAATTCCTGGGGGGAATTGTGCTATGCATTACAGGATCCCTGAGCACTACTTAATAGATGCCAGTAGCAACTACCTTCCCACTCAATTGTGACAACCAAAAATATCTCCAGATATTGCAAAAGCCCCCCAGGGGAAAATATTTGCCCCATTTTGAGACTCTTGAGAGTTGGTGATGGACAGGGAGGCCTGGCATGCTGCAGTTCATGGAGTCGCAAAGAGTCAGACACGACTGAGCAACTGAACTGAACTGGGCTGAGAACCATCAATCTAATCTCCCTTACTCCAAACTTTCAGCTGTTAATGAGTCTTATCTATTGCCTCCTGAAGTTCAGTGTGTATCTTTGAATTTGACATTAATAGATTATAAGTATTGTAGCTAATTCTAAATGGAAGCAATGGTATAAAATAGCATATAAGCATTATCAGAAATTTGAGAAAATGAATGAAATTGTCTTGGTCTGATGGCAATTTTAATATCTCTAGCATATGCATAATTAGTGATACTAAAGAATTTCACCTAACCCATTTTGTTTCATATTAGATTTTATTAGCACAATTAAGCTGCTCTTTAAAATCCATAAAAGTCCATCTGTCTGTAGTCTAGAGTCAGGCACATCTTTTTCAAGGTCATTTTATAAATTGATAATTAACCTTCTAAATATAGATACTTCATACTAAAGTTCTTTTGCCATATCTAATTAAAGCAAAGCAATTGCATTTATATCTCCCAAAAGATACGTGGTTTGCATTTATTTTAGCATTACAATTAAAATGATGATTTCTTGGTTTTCCTAAAAATAAAATGGTGCATGTAAACAACATCTGTTAAGATACTCACAGTAGTATTTGTGTATAATTATTAATAGTCCTTTATTAAGCACCTACTTGTTGGAATCATAGATTTATAAATTTCAAAAGAGATCACCCAGAAAAATACTAAATGGGAAAAACAGAGTCAAACAGCTGTTAAAAATTCAAACATGAAAAGAAAGTCATGGCCTACTGAATTCCATGTAGAATTCCAGCTTGGTATGGAATTCCAAGTTGGTGTAAGATTGAGAAAGAAGATGACTAAAAAGTACTATTGAGGAAAAAGCCAGCTAAGCACAAGTTAAAGGAAGATTAGTTGAACAACAAAGTAAAGTAAGTTACTATGTAAGGATGAAATTAAGATATTAAGAAATACATTTATTGTTGTTTAGCTCTTAAGTAATAAAGGAAGTCCCTGCTCTCTGGTGGCTCAGTGATAAAGAATCCAGCTGCCAAGCAGGAGATGTGGGTTCATCCCAGGGCTGAGAAGATCCTTTGGAGAAGGAAATGGCAACCCACTCCCATATTCTTGCCTGGGAAATCCCAGGGACAGAGGAACCTGGCGGGCTACAGTCCATAGGGTTGCAAAGAGTCAGATGCAACTCAGCATGTGTGCATTAGTTACTGGAGAATTGAAGGAATGCAGTTAAAATATAAGAGGCCACAATACAAAGAGCCACAATGTTATTTTGAAGTTGAACTGCTTTTGTAGTCAGTTGTCTGCATATTTTAATTAAAGATCCAATACACATTGATAACTGCAGAAACTTGGGAGGCCTTTAAACTGCAGTTCCTTCACTGGTAAATAGTGATGTCCATATTTACCTTGCAAAATATCTATGAGGACAAGGATTTGTTGTGCTTAAGTAAGGCTAGTACTGGCCTTCAATTCAACAGAAGAGTATCAAGGGTCATAAGTCTAACTGTAGTGATCAGAAGTATTCAAAACAAAGGATATAAATAGTGAGCTATATTTTCTCAACTATTAACACTTGTTGAATGTAGGATGGTTTAATATAAAGTATTAAGTTTATACTTACAATATAATTAATATTCTAAACTGGGAAACATTTTTAATTTTTGAGATAAAGCTTAAGTAAATACAATGTAGAAAGGATATTATAATCGTCTATAAACAATTTTCAATGCATGATCAGCCTACTTTTACACATATCCCCACCCAATTTCCCTTCTCTACATAGTGTAAATTAATATGAAACAGATACAAATTAGAGAATCATTTTAGTTTAAATATACCAGCATATGTTCTATAAAACAGTTTCTTTAAAAAACATGAAATATACCCTCAATAAAATTACCACATCAAAAAAAACCCCTTTTAAATATCAGAAAATATAGAGACATTGTTCACAAGTACACATTATAAATCTGTTTTTAATTTCTTTTTTATCAGTTTGACGGCAAAATTAAGTGATACCTGTGTATATAATTGAATGATACGGCCCTCAAGTCTCTTTTTTCTTTTACTTTCTCATTTTTTAAAATTTGTAATACAATTTACATTTAGTAAATTTCACAGATCTTATGTGTACATTTGAAGAGTTTTACATATATATAATTTCTAAGTCTGCTTATCTATCAACTAAAACTTACAAGATTTTATTTACTCCAGAGAATTTCTTTTTCTTTTCAATAGTATATTAACTGGTTTTAAGTAATTTTTTGCTTGTTTGTTTTGGACAGATAAACCTGGCTTGCTGCAGTCCACGGGGTCTCAAAGAGTCAGACACAACAACTGAGTGACTGAACCGAATTTAGATATAATTGACACATAAAATTGTGTAAGCCTAAGTTGTATACTATATTGATTTAATGTATTTCTATATTGCAGTATGATTACCACTTCAGCAGTAGCTAAAAGCATTTCTTTATGTACCTTTTAGGGGGCAATTTTTTCCCCCCAGAAGCAATCACAAACCACATTTCTGATTTCTCTAAATACAGAACAGTTTCACTGTTCGAAAATTTCTTTGTGCTTCACTTAGCTCTTCCACTTACTCAAACCCTGGAAATCATGGTATTTTTATCATCCTCATAGTTTTGTCTTCTCATATATGTAGCATAGTTAAAAGTATACAGTAAGTGATCTTTTTAAATTGCTTCCTTCATTTAGCAAAGTATAATAGCTTCTTTCACTTAGATATGTACTTCATATCTTGTCATGGCTGGCTAGTTCATTTCTTTTTATTACTGACTAATATTCCATTGTATGGATATAAAAACAGCATTTTGTTTATCCATTCATCAGTTGAGAGACTTGTTGACTGCTATCATTTTGGCAACTCGGTGTAAAACTATTGTCAATATTCGCATGCAGATTTTTGTGTGAATTTTAGTTTTCAATTCACTTCAGTAAATACTGGGGAGCTTAACTAGATCATACTTGGCCTGTGTTTAGCTTTATAATAAAATATCAAAAACATCTTGCAAAGTGGCTGCTTTACTTAGCATTCATACCAGCAGTTAATGGAAGTTCCTGTTGTTTTTACATTCTTTGTAGAATCTGGTATTGTCAGGGTTTTTTGGATTTTAACAGGTAGCAGAAACAAATTGTTGTTGAATTTTCAGTTTCTCTCAAGACTTTTTATCTGATTTTTTGCAGTTTGAATATGATATGTTTAGGTGCAGTTGTTTTTGTTATATTTGTAGTTGTTTCAATTTGTTTTGTCTTGGCATTTATCTTTGCCTGATGTTCTTGAGCTTCATGAATCTGTGGTTTGGTGTCTGATATTAATTTAGGGAAACTCTCCATCATTATTGCTTCAAATATTGCTTCTGTTCCTTTTTCTCTTCCTTTCCTGTCTGATATCCACATTATATATATGTTACATTATATGTTATGTTACAGTTTTTATTGTTACTCCACATTTATAAGATATTTTACTCCAGTTTTTTTTTTTTTTTTTTTCCTCTCTCTCTCTCTCTTCTCTTCGCTGTCAGTTTCGAAAGTTTCTCTTGATGTATCTTCAGGCTCAGAGATTCTTTCCTCAACTGTGCCCAATCTACTAGTAAGTGCATCACAGACATTTCCCATTTCTGTTAGTATTTTTCTAAAAATTATTTATCTTTTAATTGGTAGAAAAATTGTTTTACAGTTTTGTGTTGGTTTCTTCCACAAAACAACATAAATTAGTCATAATTATATGTGTGTTGTGTGTGTATATATATACCCATTCCCTCCTGAATCTCCTGAGCTCCCCACATCCCATCCATCTAGAAACCCACAACAGGCTGTGTTCCCGGTGTTATTCAGCAACTTCCCACTAACTATACGTCAGGCGAGTGTATACTCCTTGGTTCTTTGTCTCGTCACAACAAAGATTTGGAGTGATGGACATTAAAGCCCCCTAGGCGTGTCACAGCTCTCGGGTCTTGGATAGACCATGTTATATCTCTCAGGTCTCGAACAGACCATATTATAGCTCTTAGACAAATCAGCGTTACAGCTCAGTGTTACAGCTCTACTTTATTTAGAAGATAACAGGAAAATCCATCTTCAAGGGCACGTCTATCCAAAGATGCAAAGAGAAGAGTGCCCCAGTACATGGGGGAGAGAGGAAAAAAAAGCTAGCTTTGGCTCCTCTTTTTATATGTTTTTCTCTCCCTTGGCCTGCCCTATGTAAATTGGGCCAGCCAGGAGTGTTGTTTGTTTTACCTGAGGTCCTCACTCGGGTCCTCGGACCTTCCTTTGTTCTATTTTTGTGGGCTTTTCCCTTCCTTGTCTTTTAGCCACTGCCATTTTGGACTCCGTTTCCCTATTCTACCTACCTAACATGTATATTTTACACATGATCAGGTATAAATGTCAGAGCTACTTTCTCAATTTGTCACACCCTCTCCTTTGTCACCTTCTCCTACTGTGTCCATAAGTCCATTCTGTACTAGGTTCATCGGTACCATACTTTTGGTTCCATATATATCCATATATATATATATATATCACACTTATATATGGACGTGTGAGTTGGACCATAAAGAAGGCTGAGTGCCTAAGAATTGATGCCTTTAAACTGCGATGTTGAAGAAGACCCTCGAGAGTCCCTTGGACTGCAAGGAGATCAAACCAGTCAATCCTAAAGAAAATCAATCCTGAATATTCATTGGAAGGACTGATGCTGTAGGTGAAGCTTCAATACTTTGGTCACCTGATGTGAAGAGTTGACTCATGAAAGAAGACCCTGATGCTGGGAAACATCAAGGCAGGAGAGAAAGGAACCACAGAGGATGAGATGGATGGTATCACCGACTCAATGGACATGAGTTTGAGTAAGTTCTGGGAGATGGTGAAGAACAGAGAAGCCTGGCATGCTGCAATCCATGGGGTCTCAAAGAGTCCGACACGACTGAGCAACTGAACAATAATAAGCAATTATATGCTGATAAAGTGGACAACCTAAAGTAATGGAAAAATTTTTAGAAAAGTGCAACCTTCCAAGACTGAATCAGGAAGAAGTAGAAAATATGAACAGACTAATCACAAGCACTGAAATTGAAACTGTGATAAAAAATCTTCCAACAAACAAAGCCCAGGTCCAGATGACTTCATAGAATTCTATCTAAAGTTCAGAGAAGACCTAACAACTATCTTGCTCAAACTGTTCCAAAAATGGTAGAGGAAAGAAAACTCCCTAACTCTATCTGCAAGGCCTCCCTCACCCTGACATCAAACAATGGTATCACAAAAAAATGGTGTCACAACACCCCTGACAATGGTATCACAAAAAAAGTAAAATTACAGGCCCATATCACTGATGAACATAGATGAAAAAATCCTCAACAAAATTCTAGCAAATAGAATCTGACAACATTTTGCAAGAATCATACACCATGATTGAGTGTGGTTTATTAAAGGGATGCAAGGATTCTTCAGTATACACAAAACAATCAATGTGATATATTATACCATATTAACAAATTGAATGATGAAAACCATATGATCATCTCAATAGATGAAGAGAAAGCTTTCAATAAAATTCAACACCCATTTATGATTAAAAAAAAAAAAAACCCTCCAGAAAATTGGCATAGAAAGAACCTACCTCAACATAATAAAGACTATATACATTAAACACACAGCAAGCATTATTTTCAATGGGGAAAAACTGAACGTATATCTTCTAAGATCAGCAACAAGACAAGATTGTTTAGTGTTTTTGATCTCTACCAATGAACTATGGACTGAGGTTCATGACATTGCACAGGAGACAGGGATCAAGACCATGCCGATGAAAAAGAAATGCAAGAAAGCCAAATGGCTGTCTGGGGAGGCCTTACAAATAGCTGTGAAAAGAAGAGAAGTGAAAAACAAAGGAGAAAAGGAAAGATATAAGCATATGAATTCAGAGTTCCAAAGAATAGCAAGAAGAGATAAGAAAACCTTCCTCAGCGATCAATGCAAATAGAGGAAAGCAACAGAATGAGAAAGACTAGGGATCTCTTCAAGAAAATTAGAGATACCAAGTGAACATTTCATGCAAAGATGGGCTCAATAAACGACAGAAATGGTATGGACCTAACAGAAGCAGAAGATATTAAAGAGGTGGCAAGAATACACAGAAAAACTATAAAAAAAAGATCTTCACGACCAAGATAATCACGATGGTGTGATCCCAGACATCCTGGAATATGAAGTCAAGTGGGCCTTAGAAAGCATCACTACGAACAAAGCTAGTGGAGGTGATGGAATTCCAGTTGAGCTATTTCAAATCCTAGAAGATGATGCTGTGAAAGTGCTGCACTCAATATGCCAGCAAAATTGAAAAACTCAGCAGTGGCCACAGGACTGGAAAAGGTCAGTTTTCATTCCAATCCCAAAGAAAGGCAATGCCAGCAATGCCAAAGAATGCTTAAACTACCGCACAATTGCAGTCATCTTACACGCTAGTAAAGTAATGCTCAAAATTCTCCAAGCCAGGCTTCAGCAATACGTGAACCGTGAACTTCCTGATGTTCCAGCTGGTTTTAGAAAAGGCAGAAGAACCAGAGATCAAATTGTCAACATCCTCTGGATCATCAAAAAAGCAAGAGAGTTCCAGAAAAACATCTATTTCTGCTTTATTGACTCTGCCAAAGCCTTTGACTGTGTGGATCACAATAAACTGTGGAAAATTCTGAAAAAATGGGAATACCAGACCAACTGATCTGCCTCTTGAGAAACCTATATGCAAGTCAGGAAGCAACAGTTAGAACTGGACATGGAACAACAGACTGGTTCCAAATAGGAAAAGGAGTATGTCAAGGCTGTATATTGTCAGCCTGCTTATTTAACTTCTATGCAGAGTACATCATGAGAAACGCTGGGCTGGAAGAAGCACAAGCTGGAATCAAGATTGCTGGGAGAAATATAAATACCTTCAGATATGCAGATGACACCACCCTTTTGGAAGAAAGTGAAGAGGAACTAAAAAGCCTCTTGATGAGAGTGAAAGAGGAAAGTGAAAAAATTGGCTTAAAGCTCAACATTCAGAAAACGAAGATCATGGCATCTGGTCCCATCACTTCATGGGAAATAGATGGGGAAACATTGGAAACAGTGGCTGACTTTATATTTTTGGGCTCCAAAATCACTGCAGATTGTGACTGCAGCCATGAAATTAAAAGACGCTTACTCCTTGGAAAGAAAGTTATGACCAACCTAGATAGCATATTAAAGAGCAGAGACATTACTTTGCCAACAAAGGTCCATCTAGTCAAGGCTATGGTTTTTCCAGTGTTCATGTATGGATGTGAGAATTGGACTTTGAAGAAAGCTGAGTGCTGAAGAATTGATGCTTTTGAACTGTAGTGTTGGAGAAGACTCTTGAGAGTCTCTTGGAGTGCAAGGAGATCCAACCAGTCCATTTTGAAGGAGATCAGCCCTAGGTGTTTTTTGGAAAGAGTGATGCTAAAGCTGAAACTCAAGTACTTTGGCCATCTCATGTGAAGAGTTGACTCATTGGAAAAGACTCTGATGCTGGGAGGGATTGGGGGCAGGAGGAAAAGGGGACAACAAGAGGCTGAGATGGGTGGATGGCATCACGGACTTGATGGATGTGAGTCTGAGTGAACTCTGGGAGGTGGTGATGGACAGGGAGGCCTGGCGTGCTGCGATTCATGGGGTCGCAAAGAGTTGGACACAACTCAGTGACTGAACTGAAGTGAACTGAATTTCTTTCTTATTCTTTCCATCTCCTATTTAGATTATCCTCATATTCTAGCATATTGTCTATTTTTTTTTTGTTAGAGCCCTTAACATTTTAACCAAAATTGTTTTAAATTCACAGTCTTATAATTCCCATATTCTGGCTATTCCTGAGTCTAGTCTTGATTCTTGTTTTGAATCTTCAAACTGTTTTTGTCCTTTATTATGCTTTGCAATATTTTTCTCAAAGTTGGACAGGAAGTGCTGATTTTGGATGTTTCCTTTGCCTTAGTCAGTGAGGCTCTGACTAAATCCCAACAAGCTGTGCTGAAATAGTTCCTTTTGAGGGCAGGCCTTGCTAAGAAGAATGGAATGCTCCAACATATTTCATAGCTGTTATTTTCCTTCTCTTCCTATAGGAAGCCAAAGAGACTATTCCTCTGATATTCACCATAGGAATCTGGCAGAGCTCCAGGAAATAAAGTTCACTAAAGTGTGGGGGTCCTGCTGGAGTTTTAAACTTACAGACTTGGTCTCACTGATCCCCACAGTTCAGACTTTCCTGCCTTAATATCGATTCTGGCAGAGAATTCTGCTTCTTATTTCCACTCTGGAAAGCTATGATTCTCTGTATCTACCTTTTTGCCTGTCCACCTTCTCAGGGAAGCAGTTTGCTCTGTGACCTCATTTCTCTGACATCTAAGAAGAGTTGATTTTTCACCTTGTTCAGCCTTTTATTTGTTATTAGGACAGACTTTAAATCCTGCAACATGCAGGACTGGAAATTGGCAGTTCCAATGTGCACTTTCTTAATTACAAATGTTTACCATCCCTTCATAAGCGTACTTGCCATCTGTATGTATTCTTTAGTGGTCTTTCTGTTCAGATATTTTGTCCTTTTCATGGGGATTATTTATTTCCTTGTTGCTTATTTTTAAGTGTCTTTTGTATAGTTGGGTATGATCAATTTCAAAATAATTACTTTTCCCTGAGAATTTTCAAAATGATTGTTTTTCTCCTTTATTTGCTTGAATATTTGAGGAATAAGTGTTGAGGAAAGGGGATGTTCTAATCTTTGCAGTGAGAACCTGGTATCGTTCCCAAAAGTAAAACTAACGAAATGGTGGGGGCTGCCCTTATACTGGGCCTATAGGAATTTAACTTTCAGTCTGTTCCACACTTGGTCTACAGCAGTTCATCAGCAACTGTTAGGGTTTCTGCCAGTCACTGTCTTCAGTGGCTTCTCTCCTGGTAAATCATGATTCTCTGTATTTGCCTTTTCCCCTCATTTCCTGAGTGACAGTTTGCTTTGTGACCTCAATTCTCTGACAGATCTGAGTTGCTGAGTTTTTAGTTTTTCAGAGATTTAGAAAAAAATTTTTTCTCGTTATGACGGTCTTCATATGTTAGAGTGGAAACCATGGTTGTGTCACTTTACATTATTTATGAACTGATACATACTTATAAACTGTTATATAAAATAATCTTGTTCTTTCTGGGATTTCTATATATTTATGTCTAGCTTTTGCATGTAATTTATCTAGTGTTTATAAAATCTGATTTTAAATAAATATTGTCAAAATGAAAAAAAAATAAATTATAGAGGCTAAATAGTACCTTTGATATCTTAAAGAAGTAATTCCCTCTCATTGCTCATCAGACATATTTGTTATTCTAAATAAAGTTTGTAATTGATTTTAATAACTATAAAAATGGAAATGGCAGCAGTTTATTTGAAATTGTATTAAATTTGTAAATCAACCTATAAAAATATAAAACCTATTATATTGATCTCTCCTATTCAAACAGATTTTTTTTTTACATTTTTTTCAAATCTTTTTGGTTCAGGGAAATTTTATAAATGTTAATGTCTACTTTAAATTGATTTATTTCTAATTTTACTTCCAGGCAGCTTTTTAAATTGCTATTCTGTTTACTGTAAATGAGGGTTTTACCTATATTTTTATCTTTTATGAAAGGCATTATTTGCCTATTTGTTAACTTTTGGTTTTATGTACATTTTTTTGTTATTACTTTAGTAAGTTTTCCTGTTTTTCAATGGCTTATTTAAGCTATCATACCCTCTCTATGTTTAATTTCTTCCTCTGAAATTCAATTTTTTCTCTTCTCTGATTGCATTGTCCAAATGTTTCTTATATTATTTTAAATAGTAGTGAAACAGGAAACCGTATATGTTTAATTTTAGCAGGAAATGTTTTCATGTTTCTTTATTAGATAAAGATCTGTGGGTGAATGCGTAGCATCCTATCAATTATTATTTGATTTAGTGTTCTTTACCATAAATAGAATTTTTCATTTTATAATTTATAAAAGTATTATATTATATTATATTATTATATTAATTATATTATTATGATTGATCATATTAAAACAGTTGGTACTAGTGAAATACTTGGATTTCTGGGGTAGTGAAAACTCCATTTAGTCATGGATTATTTTTTTTTTATTTTTTCAATATTCTATTGAATTCTGTTTGCTATTTTTCATTTAATATTTCTGAATTTATATTCATAATTGAGCATGGTATATGGCTGTCTTTTTGTAGTTCTTGATAATTTTCTTAAAGGATGTTATGATTTCATTATAAAACTAATTTGGAAGTTTTCCTTTATTTTCTGTGCTCTGTAGTAGGTTAAGTAGCATTGGAATAAACTCTTTTTTAAAAATTTCTTTAATACTTTAGTGAGTAAATGGACAAAATTAATAATTATGCCAGTCCTTGGGCTTTTCTGGTGGCTCAGATGGTAAAAAACCTGCCTGTAATGCAAGAGACCCAGGTTCGATCCTGGGGTCAGAAAGATCCCCTGAGAAGGGAATGACTACCTACTCCAGTATTCTGGCCTGGAGAATTCAATAGACAGAAGAGCCTGGTGGATTACAGTCCATGGGACACAAAGAGGTGGGCATGACTGAATGACTAAAATTTCCACTTCATTTTTCACTTATAGCATAATAAGATATATGATAAAATTCATAATGTGAGAATATAAAATGCTATAACTCA
This sequence comes from Bos taurus, assembly GCF_002263795.3. Taxonomy (NCBI): domain Eukaryota; kingdom Metazoa; phylum Chordata; class Mammalia; order Artiodactyla; family Bovidae; genus Bos; species Bos taurus. The sequence continues at coordinate 46,276,832 of NC_037347.1, forward strand.
GCTTGTAATATACTAACCATATTTATATATATCCTTTTGTGTACTTTTTTAATACTGACCACTGTGGATACTCAAGTTCTGTTTCATAATTGTCTGTTAAAACCTTATTTGTCATTTTGGAATTGCACACAAAATATGTTCACATAATGTTTCAAAATATGATCATCTATATTCATAATGTTTCTTAAAATGACTGATTTCTAAGTTGGTTACTCAAAATTATGATTAATAATATTATAATTATAATTCATTCATTTCTGTAAGCATACATTACTTCTACAAACTCTTACCAGTGCTATGTTATAGTCATGTGATAAAGAGTTAGAATATTAAAATTAAAATAGGACTTAAATTTTCTTTCTGCCTTTAGTAAAACTAATGGTAGTGTGATACAAATCCACAGGCAACGAACTCTATAGCTCTTAACAGCAGGTGAAAAACATAATGATACTCTATTTTGAGTATCACATTTTAATGAAATGATCCTCTGAAGTGTTAATAATTTAAGCAACTTAGTCTTACGGGATGTTCTGCTGACACTTAGTTCAGGACTTAAAGAAATTGTAATGATACATCCTTTAGATTTTTAGCATGAAATTGAGTATGTATAAAACTCTGCCTTATTCTTTTGAATAATGCATTTGAAGAAAACTCTCAAGGTATTTAAATATGATTGCAAATTCAAGAATGATATTACATGATGATAAAAATCATGATTCTTAAATTTAGTAGGCTTGGTATAATAAAAGCTTCATTTATCTAAATTACTCTAAAGAATTTGAACAGGTAATTATATGGCTCCAAAGTTTTGATTTCCAATCAAGAACCAGATGAGTCTAGTAAAACCTAGCTTATAAGCTGGTATAAATCCTATCCTTTGCTTAGTATTAGTCAAGTGTTTGCTGTATTTTCTATTAAATAAAAAAGGAAAATGATTGATAAAATTGAAGTTCCTTATTCTATGACCAATCAAACCTAAAAATCTCTTCTTCAGGTTATTCTGTGAATTCATTTGATGTTTACAGAATTTTCAGCAACAAATTTGGTTACATTGGACACATTTCCTAGGTCAGGCCCCTCAGCTCACCATTTGAAACAATTCTCCTCTGAGGCACCTATTTCATGAGATCTGGTAACATGCATTTTGGAAGTGTACAGCTCTAGTTATTTCTACCAAGTTTATAGAGAACATCTGGGTGGATACAAGCCACTCATTTTTCTGATACATAAGGTTATGAAGCAGGAATTCTCTATTCCTTGTTTCCTCATTCCCACCAGGTATCCACACACCACTGGGGTATATTCTCCAAATATTCATATAAGAGATGGAGGTGAGAGAAGATATTATTTTACTTCATTATGGAATTTTTTTAATGTAGTTTTCATCCTTACTTAGGAAACAAGTTCTCCAGTCTAGCAATAGCAAAAAAAAAAGAAAAGAAAAAAAAATGATATTTTTATTCCCATTTGAAGAATATGACTATAAATGAAACTCTAATTAATTAGAATTTGTTAGTGAGGAGTGATAATTAATGGGGTTCTCCTGGACCTCCTATAGTGTAGAAATTAATTAAATAACAAATTAAAAAACGATTTTCCACATTTTCAAATGGGGTTACCACCTTCACTAAATTACTTTCTATATTGTTGATTTTTTGCCTTTACCATTGTACTGGTGGTAGAACTGAAAATCTGGACACTAAATGCCTCAATCTATTCTTCATTAAATACAAAAAATTATCCCCCCATAAGATATGTTACTTTCCCCTCAAATGTATATTTTTGAGTATTTAAAGTTATTGCTCTAATTTTGCTAAATCCACATTTGTGTTTTTTCTCATTTTGGAAGCTAGTATTGAAAATGTATAGCTGTCAACCATTTTGCATAGTAGCTAACATAGTACTCATTTAGACAACTGATGATGTCATACTGAAACACTGAGTTGCTGAAACACTCATCATGTCTAAGTAGAGAAATGGGCTATGGAGTCAGAACTACATGTATCCCGGTTCTGTCACTGACTACACCTGTGCAAGTAGATCAGTTATTGGGTCTTTTTACACTTACTTGTACTTAGGTTCAGTTCAGTTCAGTTCAGTTCAGTCGCTCAGCGTGTCCGTACTTAGGTTACCTAAAGTTAATAATCATTACACAATGGTCTGCTGGAACAATATGTATCTATCTTTAAATAATATTGTATCCTATCATTGAATTCCAATATTTAAATTGTCAAAGGTTAATATTTGCTTTTAGATAACTAAAATGAAGGCCCATTTATGTGAACAGTATCTGCTGCTGCTGCTGCTGCTAAGTTGCTTCAGTCGTGTCCGACTCTGTGTGACCCCAGAGACTACAGGCCACCAGACTCCCCTGTCCCTGGGATTCTCCAGGCAAGGACACTGGAGTGGGTTGCCATTATAACTTAGGACTGTTTAAACCACTGGGTTTAGGGTTTTGTTTGTATGGTGATTCATTTGTAATTGGTTTGAAGAGAACCAGTTTTTTTCTCTATATAAATTACTTGAAGACACAGAATACATAAATTATAAAAGAATAATAGATTCAAGACAAGATCTTCTCATAAGATACCACTTACCATATGCATATGGAGAAACATTACAAATTGAATTACGAGACAAAAGTACTTTAAAAGATTCTAAATACCCTGTAAGTATTTTTCTAGTAGACTTTCGATTATCAATTATCAAGGAATTATCTATATATTTGTTTAGTATCTGAGAATGTTTCTGAAAAAGATTGTTTTCACAGGGATGGGAAGTAAGAAACACACACACAGAGGAATACTTAGAAATATTTAGTGATTGTATTTAACTTTTAAGGAATTTATAGTTTTAATGTTTTGAGATATGCTAATTTATAGATGTTAAAAGTCATGTCACACAGGTTGGTTGTAGACAAGTAGAGAGAAAAATAAAATCACAAATTATGATAAACCGATTATACCAAGAAAAAAATATCATTACATACAGTGCATAATACTATATGTACAAATGATACTACTCTTTAATATTTTACAGTGAGATAATGAAAGTGAAATATAATTTTCTTAAATTATATTATTTTAATAACTGAATTACAAGAAAAAATTTATTATTCAGCTAGATATAATAAAGCACATTAATTATCATAATAATGTAATATATTATTTTCTTCTTGACAAAGGTGATAATGTTGATTTAAATATTAGATAAGTATGTCCTTTAAAAATTCATAAAATTGAAATAATGAAAAGCAAGTCCTGATAAATTGACCTTCATAATGAAGGAAAAATGGAAAGAATCCCCTGGGGGTTTTGTTTTCATTTTGTCAAAATATTATTATGAAAACTCACTTAAATAAGAGAACTACTTTAAGTGAATTTTCCCCTTTGGATTTGAAGGTAAGATCTTAAACTTAGAACCACTGAGAACAGAATCCAAGAGAATAAGAATCCCTCCTTTTTTAGGAGAGTAAGGAGATAAATTAGAAAAGTGGATTAATATGACTAAGCTCTTGTTATCACGGAGGGTATCGAGTGAGAAAGAGTTGCCTTGCTTAAATTCCTTTGTCATCACATCCTAACACATATGTGTGTTAGGAAGGGAGAGTCTGTTAAATAAGAATGGCAAGGTACACCTATAGTTAAAGCTGTTCGGTTCTCTTCACTATAATTATTAATTTATAATTTGGATAATTGAGTATTTCATAAGTATGTGTGTGTGTTTTAATTGCTGCACACTTTGAAGAGCTGAATGTGGAAGTGTGCTAAGATTCAGAATTTAAATCAGATTTTACTAAGGCTACTCACTTATGATGCCCAGGAAAGAATGAGGAAAATGCTCTCCAGCCAGAAGCTAAGTGACTCTCACCTTCCATGTCACAAATAAAAAACTTCAAAATGGCAAGGCTCTTTTACATATTGACAATACCTAAAACATATTTTAAATTGCTTTATGGTCAAGCAAGTGATTAGGAGTTCATGATGCTCAAGTATGAGAGTGCAGACCTTATCACACTCTGCAGGAAAAGAGGTGAACCTTTAAATCCTGATTTATCAAATTTCAAAAGTTGTTCAAAAGCTAAAAACGTGTCTGTTATTCAAAAGTGTGAATTTATCAAGTAAAATATTAATTTTATATTACACTAGATTTTTATTATTTTTTTCTAAAGAGACATGCAGCACTGGAGGGACTGAACTGTTAATTAGTAAACATTCGCAATCTCACTAAAGCAAGAATGTTATTCCAGATAAGCAAATTAAACCATTATTTTGATTAATCAGTAGAAACATGAATAGAGTGGGTAATAAAATTCAAAATGTGCTTGAATTTCTAAAACAAATCAAGCAACTTCAAAGACTCTTTAAGCTTATGGAACATTTATTTATGCTCTTTGGGAGGACAATTTCACTCTCCCCTGACATTAACTGGAAATTAATACATTAATTAATTCAGTAAAAATGTCCAATTTTACACAATGAACATGCTCTTGACTGGAGAATGGTGAAGAAAGATATATTTTTGGTGCTCTGGCCCTGGCGGTTTAGTGGAGACTTAAGAAGAATGCATCTATTATACACATAAACATTTTAAAATAGTAAGCTTTAGGAAAGAGATGAATGGTTTGGCTGTGATAGAAAATAAAGAGAGGGAATGTAGTACTCTATGTGGATAAAATGAGTAGATGAGACTATATAGCGTTTGCTGTCTCCTCTTAGTGTTTACTTCCTGTTCTTTCATATCTTCTCTTCAACATTGTTTTAGAGCCATTTTGTATTCTACCCTTCTTGCCTGGAAAGTAACTTTAGATAATTACTTGTTCCAGAAGTATAGAACTCTAATGATACCTGAGCCCTTTCATGTATAAGTATGTCTTTCTATCATCATTTTAAGGACAACAACAAAAACATCAACTATAACAAAAACAATCTTTACTCATTTACTGAGAATAAAATTGCTGGGTAATAATGGTTTACAAATAAAGCAAAATAAAACTCTTCCTATTCTTGTACTATTTATTACATTTAAGAATCTGAGGGAAACGAATTTTGAATTGACTGAAGAAAATCTCCTCCTTCACTGAAGACTTATAGGATATGTTCCTCATTCTTATAGTTCAACACTTTCTCCTAATAATGATAGGAATTGTATTAGCCTCCTTCTGTAGAACCTGCCTGCCAATGCAGGAGACATAGAGATGTGCATTCAATCCCTGGGTTAGGAAAATTCCCTAGAAGAGAGCAGGCAGCTCACTCCAGTGTTCTTGCCTGGAGAATCCCATGGACAGATGAGACTGGCAGGCTACACGGTACGTGAGGTCTCAGAGTCGGATATGACTGAAGCAACTTACCAGGCATGCACATAGATTACTTAAATCCTTCTAGGCCCAACTGCCAATGTCAAATTGATTGATTCAGAGAAGATTTTACCTACTTCACAGGTTCACCCTACCAGCACATGGTCACAGTGCCTCTTGCATCCAATCTTAGAACTTTCCAGGTGATGCAACTGCCATTCACAGGTGAATCCATGCTTGACCAATGGTGGATGCTGGACAGTGGATAAGAGTTCCTCTTTAATAACCCAATCCCTGTACACAGTTGCAATATTCTTTTACAAAGACTCCACAGAATGTCACACAGGATTAAACATCAGTTGTCAAATCGGTCGACCAACTTCATAAACCATCCTCCTTAACTAATTCTTGAATTTGTCTTTTTATCTTTCCTCTCTGTATACTCACTCCTTAATACTGCTTTGGAAATAAGCTAACTATTTGCAGGTCTCTGATTCAAGTTCTGCCTTGGGGGAAGGAGGAGCTGTCATTAGTCAAGATAAAGTCTCACTTTAGAAGAATTCTTCATCTAAAAAATTAAATTTTTTTTCCACTGAGAAATATTTTTGCCACTTATATGCTGAAGCTAACCTCCAGTAAGTACTTTGGTCACTTGATGTGAAGAGTTGACTCATTGGAAAAGACCCTGATGCTAGTACTTCCCTGTAACTCAAACAGTAAAGAATCTGCCTGCAATACAGGAGACCAGGATTCGAAGATCCTCTGGAGAAGGGAACAGCAATCCACTCCAGTATTCTTGCCTAGAGAATCCCATGGACAGAGAACCCTGTTGGGCTACAGTGCATGGGATAACAAAGAGTTGGACATGACTGAGAGTGACTAACACACACACACTGATGCTGGGAAAGACTGAGGGCCAGAGGAGAAGGGGCCGACAAAGGATGAGATGGTTATATAACATTATGAACTCAATGGACATAAATTTGAGCAAATACCAGGAAATAGTAGAGAACAGAGAAGCCTGGTATGCTATAATCCATGCAGTGGCAAAGCAGTTGAATGTGATTTAGTGATTGAGCAACAACACCACCAACAATTTTTTAATTGTTTCTTTTGATCTTACTGGAGGCTCCTTTACCACCATCATCAGTTCCTTTGCTACATCTCAATAAATTTCACTCATTATTACATAAGGCCTCATCTATCTAGACCAATGATTAACTACAAACAAAATGAGTTGCATTTTAGTTCACTGGCTTGTCAGCTGAATGATCTTTTGAATCTAAGTGAGTGAAGTGAAGGTTGCTCAGTGGTGTTCAACTCTTTGAGACCCCATGGACTATATAGTCCATGGAATTTTCCAGGCCAGAATATTGGAGTGGGTAGCCTTTCCCTTCTCTAGGGGATCTTCGCAACCCAGGGATCAAACCCAGGTCTCGAGCATTGCAGGCAGACTCTTTACCAGCTGAGCTACAAGGGAATGGCAAGAATACTGGAGTGGGTAGCCTATTCCTTCTCCAGAGGGTCTTCCAGACCCAGGAATTGAACCGGGAATCCTGCATGAAGACAGATTCTTTACCAACTGAGCTATCAGGGAACGAACAAATCAATGTGAGTACTCTTTTCTTATTTCTCCTCTCGTGCAGTTTTTCTCCTCTGTAATTGTGCTTTAAAGTAATTTAAAATAATTGCAACTGCAATTTAAAATAATCCTACTTTCTAGTCTTGCTATGTTTCTCTTTTACTCTGAACATCACAATTCATGAGATACTGCAGTTTAGCTGATGTATTTAATCATCTTTTTTTCTGTTTCTAAGAGGTTTAGAACTGCAAGACTTGCTCGTAGTAACTACACCTCCCATATTCTATTGTGCTTTTACTGTCCCTCTTTGTATTTTCACATCCAGCTGTTTTTTGGTGTCTGGAATTTCTCTTAGGTTGTACTCACTTGGATCAAAGATTAGAGAAGAACAATGGCCCTTCTTGCTGATTAAGACAGACCCAGGACTTTTGACCTCTCTGTTTGGTTAGCACTGCGCTAAGTCATTTGCATGCAGTATCACTTTGACTCCTTTCAGCAATATAAGCCCCATTTTACAATTGAGGAACCTGACGCACAATAAAGTTAAGCAACGTGCCTCATGTCACACAGCTAATGGAAGGCAGAGTCTTGAAATAAACAACAGAGTCTGAATTTTGAATTCAAACAGTCTGAATCCAGAGTTTATGCTCATCACCATTTCAATACATTTCCTCCTCTATCACATTTATAACAAATAAGACAGTGTATAACAAAATAATTTATAACAACATTTCTGATGTCTCCTATGTACCAGGAAGTGTCTTAGCTACTGAGAAAAGTGGGGTGAATATCTCTACATTCATTCTTATTCTGAATCATGTAGCTCTTTATTCAGTTCATTCCTGATCATCTACATCTGAACTGCTTCAACCCAACCCACAATTCCTCCCACTATGTTACTGATACAGTGAATTAACCAGACTATATTCTTCCATGGTCCACCTTTCTGAATAACTCTCCAATCTGCAGTTAATGACACCCTTATCAAGTGTAACACACACACACACACACACACACAATTGTGTTAGTTCCCTAAAATTTTGCCATGCCTTCTCATTTATCTGTCTTTAGAATAAAGTCAGATTTTCTTAACATGGCTCATAAGGCCTTCAATATAGAGCCTGTTTTTCTCTTCAAAGTAATGTATCAGCATTTTCAACCTCAGGCTCTACCTTCAGCCATAGTGAACTTATTCAAATTCCATATTTCATGCTTGTCCAAGTGGTAAGTCTGGTACATACTTTTCCCTTGGTGGACTGTGAGCTCCGTTAGAGCAGAGACTAAGTATATGTCCAAACCAATATACCACAATTCCTGCCACATACTGGGTACTTGTATTTCTTATTTGAAAGAATAAATGCCTAACAGCTAAATTCTCCCTTGTTATTTCTCTGTTCATCCTTCAGTTTTCAGATTATATATCATTGCCTTCAGAAAGCTTTAAATAACTTGCCCTAGAAGAATTATACATAACTACAAAGGCCTGGTATTCAAGAAGACCAAGTTTTTTGTTTGTTTGTTTGTTTTCTTTGTTTGTATAATTTTTATTTTTTATACACAAAAGTGAAGTGAAAATGTTAGTCAATTAGTTGTATCAGATTTTTGTGACCCCGTGGACTGTAGCCTGCTATGCTAGGACATATAGAAAAGAGGTCTACCTACCGCCACAGAAGCCACTGATAAGATTTTACTGGGATAATTTTCAGTGGTGACTTGGGTATTCTAAAAAGAATAGCATACTTTCAGGGCATAGCTACCGCTGTACACAATGCAGTGGACTGCAGGATGGTCTATGACAACAAAATGGATGGTCAAATTCATTTTAAAGAAATAATGGAATTCATCATGGGCTAAAATAAAAACTGTGTACATTACATTGTTCGATTGTTCTACTGTTCTCTCTATATAGAAAATATAAACATTTAAAAGTAGTTTTACCATATATTATCTATCTTTTATATAAATATATAAAAATGTAAATATTTCTTATATCACCAAGTGATTTCAGACACCTACATTTTTCCAGTACTCTGAAGATGCATAATTCCAATCCTAAATAGATCTTAACTGATTATTACAGTAGACAATCTAGTCAAGAAATGAAAAATCATCAACTTTACAAAAGTCTTGCTTCATGAAGCTAATATATATTTATTTAAGCTGCATGTCACTAACTCATAGAATTGAATAAAATGCTTTGTCTGCTTTTCAATGTCATTTGAGCATAATTAAATAACAGAAAATCTGGAGTGCATATTTTAAAATAACAATGAAAATATACATTTTTAAATAATCGTGAAAATATACACTACAAGCGACTATCTATGCATACAGAGACTGCCACTCTTAAAATGTTTCCGAAAATTGTTCCTGTTCTATTAAAACCAAAAGCTAGTTCACAACTCCTTAAATGACCAAAAGTAAAATCACTCAATAGTTTAAGAAAGAAAAAAATATTTAGTAAAATTATCAGGGGGATTTTACACAGGCAGCAACTCTTGTAATTACTTTTGTGATTTTAGGAGAGGAAAACCAGAGATACCTTTGCTATTATTGCATGTGTTTCCAGTCTACTTTTATAAACTTCAAGACTTGTGGATTATATTTTATTGGAAAGGCAATATGGTTTCAAGAGCAATAACTACTATTAATAATAATACTTTCTCAAGAGATTCATACAGAAACATAATAACAAAAGCAATACAACATATTTTGATGTATTTTTTCTCATTAGAATTTCTTGCACTCATTATAAAAAAGTTGATATGTAAGAATTGGGGCTTTATTTACTTATTTTTGTATTCTATAATGCAGTTACTTTCTTGAATACAAACAGCACTCATTTATACCTTTAGATACATGGATAAAACTCTAGTATTAATAGATCTCTGGCTATCTTGGCATAACAGGGCCTAAGCTATTTCTTTGTTTATTGTTAATTAGCTAACTCATATCTGACCCTTTATGACCCCCAAGACTGCAGCCTGCCCACCCCCCCACCCCCACCCCCCAGACTCCTTTGTCCATGGAGTTAACCAGGCAAGAATACTGGAGTGGGTTGCCATTTTAGGCAGCATTATAAAGTTGAAAATGTTTTCAAAGTGTTTTAGTGTGTTTCAAAATTAGACATATTAACTTCTCTTTTAAGGCTGTTGTAAAAATAAAACTAGAGTATCAATGCAATATGCAACAATTTAATATAACTATTTTAATGCTTGACTTGACATTAAATAATTAGTTGCATCAGGAGAAAGAAGGCCTATCAGTTTCAGCTGAACATGTTTATTCAAGTGTACAGGTCAGCTTCATCTCAAAGCAAATGTTTGCTTCTTTCAAACTCATCATAACTTGCCCTTTCCTATGATTCCCTCCCATTTGAGGAATGCAGTTTTAGGCAGTCCCACTAGATTTTTCAAATGGATATGGAGGAAAGAATAAGATATGTGTGTGATAGTATTATCTCTTTATTCTGCAATATTCAATTATTCTAGTTTATGCAAATTTACACAATAGGAGCATTTTAAATATTTTGAAATTGGTGGGAATATAAAGTAGAATTTGTTAAATACATAGCAGATAAAGAACATCAGTCTAATAATTTTCATCATCTAGTACAGTGTCATGTAGCTATTTCAAAACTTTAGTCTTCTTTTACCATTGATGAGCACACTTTGTCTCACTCTAAGTGACATTAATTGCACTTTTCACAGAAAATTGAAGACTCTAGATAGGAACAGAACTATTTTCTTGCCACTAAACTTTTACATTTTCATCAATCCCTACTGTCTGTCCTACTTCCTGAAACTAATTAATCCATTATTAATCCTAATAATCATAAGATTCTCAAATATTCTTGCCTGCTCAGGAGTGGTATGTCCCTTTTTTAATTATCGACTTTCTACTGCTACTCCTTCCAAATTAAATCCTTCCCAGAGACAGTTAATGATGCACTTGTCTCTTCAGCATCAAAAAATACTTTGTACCCTCTCTCTAGTATTGTTGTTCTCTTCTCTTTCATAGGTACAGTTATTGAAAAAAATTGTTTTCATCCTATTGTTTCTAATCCCATTCATTCTTAAACTCTACATTTTAGCTACTTCCCTAGAATTAAGGCAGAAGGAGAAGGGGATGACAGAGGATGAGATGATTGGATGACATCACGGACTCAATGGACATGAGTTTGGGCAAACTCTGGGAGTTGGTGATGGACAAAGAAGCCTGGCTTGCTGTGATTTACGGGGTCGCAAAGAGTCAGACATGACTGAGAGAATGAACTGAACTGAACTAGAATGAAATAAAGCTGTCAAAATGGTATAGATGATCTTATTTGCAAAGCAGACAAATGTATGTATGGAGACCAAGGAGGGATAGTTCAGGGTGGAAGGATTTGGGAAACTGGAATTTACAAATAAACACTATTGATATTACATATTAAGAGATAACTAATGAGAACCTAGTGTATAGCACAGGGATCTCTACTTAATTGTCTGTGGTAACATGAATGGGAAGGAATTTCAAAATGGATGGGATATATATATATATATGTGTGTGTGTGTGTGTGGCTGATTCATTTTGCTATGTAGTAGAAACTAACACAATATTGTAAAGCAGCTATATTCCAATAAAAATTAATTTAAAAAGTTATCTTGCCAATACAATGAACTGTTCACCTGAAGGGCACTTTGCATTGAGTCTGTTGATCATAGCCTCATACATCAAGCATTTTCATCCTTTGCATTTATGATATCAAATTCCCCTAGTTTTGTCCAAAGCCATTTCTTCTGGTTTTCTTTTCAGTCTCTACTTCTTCTTCTTATTCTTCTTTTAACACTTGAATGTCTTAAAAATCTTATTTTCTTTCTCTCCAACACTTTGTCCAAGTAGCTCATTCTAATAGCATGCTTCCAGTTATCCGATGTAACAGAAAAGACTGCATCATCACATCTCCTATTTAGGTTGATCTTCTGAGATAGCCCTTCTCAGATATGCAGATGACATCAACCTAAAGGCAGAAAACAAAGAGGAACTAAAGAGCCTCTTGATGAGAGTGAAAAAGGTGGCTTAAAACTCAACATTCAAAAAACTAAGATCATGGCATCCAGTCCCAAAAGTCCATGGCAAATAGAAGTTGAAAAAGTAGAAGCAGTGACAGATTTTATTTTCTTGGGCTCTAAAATCATTGTGGATGGTGACTTCAGTCATGAAATTAAAAGACACTTGCTCCTTGGGAGGAAAGTTATAATAAACCTAGACAGCATATTAAAAAGCAGAGACATCATTTTGCTGACACAGATCCGTATAGTTAAAGTTATGGTTTTTCAGTAGTCATTTACAGATGTGAGAGTTGAACCATTAAGAAGGCTGAGCATGGAAGAATTGATACTTTTGAACTGTCATGCTAGAGAAGACTCTTGAGAGTCCCTTGGACAGCAAGGAGATCAAACCAGTCAATCCTAAAGGAAATTAACCTTGAATATTCATCAAAAGGATTGATGCTGAAGCTGAAGCTCCAATACTTTGGTTACCTGATGTAAAGAGCCAACTGATTGGAAAAGGCCCTGATGGTGGGAAATATTAAGGGCATGAGAATGGGGCAACAAAGCAGGAGATGGTTGGATGGCATCACTGACTCAAAGGACTTGAATTTGAGCAAACTCCAAGAGATAGTGAAGGACAGAGAAGCCTGGTATACTGCAGTCCAGGCGGTCACAAAGAATCAGGTTTGTTTCTTTGTTTCTTTGCTCAAATGAAAAATAAAATGACACAATTCACTCTGTTTTTAAGGGAGAAAATCAGATATCTTCCATGATTCTGTTATCTATGTCTCACTTATTAACCACATCCAATCAGTTAAAAAGTGCTATTAATTACATGTCTATAACACCTCTTCAGGCTTCCCTGATAGCTCAGCTGGTAAAGAATCCACCTACAATGTAGGAGATCCTGGTTCCATTCTTGGGTCAGAAGATTCCCTGGAGAGGAGATAGCTACCCATTCCAGTATTCATGTGTTTCCCTGGAGGCTTGGATGGTAAAGAATCCACCTGCAATGTGAGAGACCTGGGTTTGATCCCTGGGTTGGGAAGATCCTCTGAAGGAGAGCATGGCAACCCACTCTAGTATTCTTACTTAGATAATCACCATGGACAGAGGAGCTTGGCAGGCTATACAGTCCATGGGGGTCACAAAGAGTCAGACATGACTGAGGGACTAAGCCTAGCACAACATAACACCTTTCAAATCATGCATTTCCTCATCATGGTTCATTTTCCTAGACTTTTCCACCATTATCTCTTCCTCAATACATGGGATAATGGGATTACTCTGTCTCCTAATTATATTTTTGTTTGTTTTCAAACAAGCATTCTCCAATCCATTTACATAAGGCACTCAGGTAAGCTTGCAACTCTGCATTATTTATTTAGTCATTGTTTGTCTTTCCTCCACTCATTCAGTTCAACAAATATTTATTGAGCTCCTACTATGTGTCAGTCATAATCCTATATGCTGATCAGGTGGTATTGGGCTAAATAAAGGTGATAAGTTACACTGGGCTTTCAGGAAAGAACTTGTTGAAATTAAAATATTGAAACTGATAATTAAAAGATAAATATATGTCAGGAAGCAAGCAAATACATGCAATAAAAGGGAGGATTCAGGTTACAGAAAAAGTAAATTTGAACACGTTTACACAAGAAAGATCTTGCTGATTTTGAAAAATTGAAAGATCACTGTGGTTGAAATTCAATGAGTAGTGGAAAGAGATGTCACTTGCTTGGGAGACAAGATCCAAATTGCCTTTCATATTGATAAAAGTCATGTCATGTGCCTTGTGCTCACTCACATCTGACTCTTTATGATTCTATGGACTGTAACCCACCAGGCTCCTCTGTTGATGGGATTTTCCAGGCAAGGATACTGGAGTGGGTTGCCATTTCCTTCTCCAGGGGATATTCTCCACCCAGGGATTGAACCCATGCCTCCTGTGTCTCCCACATTGCAGGCAGATTCCTTACCTGCTGTGCCATCAGGGAAGCCCTTGATAAAAATATTGGATGGCTTTAAAAAGATAACTATTACCAAGTATTTTATATACAGTGTATATTTTTTAAAAGCTCATACCTTCTACTGAATGGGAGAAAGAGGGGAAGATAGGAGGCTGTGTGGGAAGCTACTACAGTATTTAAAGGAAGAGCTGATGTATCATGGACTGTAGTAATAGCAGATATATTTAATACCTATTTTTGAGAGGACAGCCTGATCCCTTGTCATCTCCTCACTCTTGAACCAATAGTTTATCCTTCAGTAATGTATTATTTTGTTTCAGTTCTAAAATGTGTTCTCGCTTCACTTTCTACATTTCTATCTACTTAGACACAGAGCTATCAACTTAGACTATACTTTGTCCTGGAAGTACTTGTTATATTGCTAATTACACTTCATTGCAATTGTCTGTAGACCCTTCTGTTTCATCAGATCAGATCAGATCAGTCGGTCAGTGGTGTCTGACTCTTTGCGACCTGATGAATCACAGCACGCCAGGTGTCCCTGTCCATCACCAACTCCTGGAGTTCACTCAGACTCACATCCATCAAGTCAGTGATACCAATCCAGCCATCTCATCCTCTGTCGTCCCCTTTTCCTCCTCTCCCCAATCCCTCCCAGCATCAGAGTCTTTTCCAATGAGTCAACTCTTCGCATGAGGTGGACAAAGTACTGGAGTTTCAGCTTTAGCATCATTCCTTCCAAAGAAATCCCAGGGCTGATCTCCTTCAGAATGGACTGGTTGGATCTCCTTGCAGTCCAAAGGACTCTCAAGAGTCTTCTCCAACACCACACTTCAAAAGCATCAATTCTTCGGCGCTCAGCCTTCTTCACAGTCCAACTCTCACATCCATACATGACCACAGGAAAAACCATAGCCTTGACTAGACGAACCTTTGTTGGCAAAGTAATGTCTAGGAAACTCTATATGGTGGATCAGTGACCAGACCTATCTCTACCTGACATGTCTAGCACCTAATAGATTTCGTAGCACACGGAAGATATTCAATGGATATTTGTTGAATAGTATTAAAAGATAATGGTCTCCTTTACTCTCCTATCCTGAATAATGATCAACAAATGGCAATCCACTCCAGTACTATTGCCTGGAAAATCCCATGGACAGAGGAGCCTGGTAAGCTACAGTCCATGGGGTCGCAAAGAGTCAGACACAACTGAGCGACTTCATGTTCATGTTGCCTATTTGATTTAATAGCACTTAATTTTTGTAATTTAAAATAAAAATATTGTCTGGAACTAGATATATATATATATTTTTTTTTTTTTTTTTCTTTTAGTAACACTGTTTTAGCCACGCGTTCTGGGAAACAAACTCACTCAGAAGGACGATGCAGATAGTGGAGTGCAGTTTATTACACTGGCGGGCCCAAGGCAGAGTCTCCTCTTAGCCAAGGACCCCGACCAGTTTTTCTGAAAACCTTATATACCCTAAGTGTACGTGCCCAAACCCACCTCCCCAAATTCCCTGAAACTAGTCTGAACAAATGAAGAGAAAGATACAATCAAAGTTAACCCATGATTCATATGCCTTAAGCCTAGGTAGATAACAGTGGACAATTATCAAGAGGCCTGTGGTCATACCCCAATAAGCATAATAGAATTTATGATTCTATTTGGTTACACAGGTAATTAGGGTATTCTTTTAGGCAACAGAGAGTCTAGGTATGAGCCCTGGGGCTCTTCCATCCAGGGGGCCTGGTTTTCCAGTTGATATGTCGTTTCCATAGATACTGGGCATGTAGCTCAAAGTCCACATGATGGCACAGGATGGCGTCCTGCTGTCAAGATGGAGCCTGTTCTGTCTGTTTCCTCCTTCAATACTTCCAAGACAAAGTGCCACACATATTTTAATGGTAAAAGCTCACTTGTATTTGGCTCCTGAGATAGACAGAATTGATTTATAACAAAAGTAAATTAGAGAAAATCATTTGCTTTTAAAAATAAGTATTTCAAATTAGTTTATCAAATAATAAATTCCTGTTTTGTGTTAAAATTGCACTATTATAAAAAATGATGACTGCCTCAGAATGATTGCTTTCAATTAGTTTGAAATCTATTGAGAGAATCAAAATTAAAAACAGAATAGTAAATAGAAGATAAATATTAAGCAGACCTTGTTTTAAATACTACCCTGGTAAAAAAAAATTTAATCAGAAACAAATAAAGTTGGAAGAAACTCTTTTCACAGTAGACAGAGAAGTTCTTATTTAAATTCAATCTCGACTCTAGCATTCAAGTTTGCAACAGAAAGAATGGAAGGTGGGAGAGAGGTAAATTGTAGCTTGGGGACAAAAAAGAGTAAATTAGCATTATGTCTGAAGCATTGTTTACAAACAGTATCACCTGGAGTTAAACGGACATTTTGAGATGAATCAAAAAATATTTTTACAAATTCAAAAGAGCCATATTATATTGGGTCTTTATGATAAAGAAGAACACTTTAGACTTGATACTGGAGGTAATGAAGTGCCATTAAGTTTCATCAGAGACTTTTATTTTTTTTCTGTAATGGAAGATACTTAGATACTGGTTGAACTAGGAAAGAATAAATACCTATCCTGGATCAAAAATAAAGAGGAAAAATAACAAAACAAAATACTATATGATGAAAGTATACAAAACATTTGATGCAATTTAATGGATTCAAGAATTAAATTGAAAATATATTTGAACATTTTACTCCTACATCTGAGGCTTCAGGAATTTGGCATTTTTCATCTTCAGTTATCTTGGGCAGAGGAAAAAAAAAAAACCCATCACAGGTTTAGAAATAATGTTCAGATGAATAACAACAACAATAAAAGCAATAAAATATGTCTCCAGTATTGTTTTCTTGAGCATTCTTTAATTTCCATATATGGTTATTGATCTGTTTTTTATATTAATGAAGGAGGAAACAGACAGAACAGGCTCCATCTTGACAGCAGGACTCCATCTTGTGCCGTCATGTGGACTTGGAGCTATATGCCCGGTATCTATGGAAACGACATACCAACTGGAAAACCAGGCCCCCTGGATGGAAGAGCCCCAGGGCTCATGCCTAGACTCTCTGTTGCCTAAAAGAATACCCAAATTATCTGTGTAACCAAATAGAATCATAAATTCTATTATGCTTATTGGGGTATGAGCACAGGCCTCTTGATAATTGTCCACTGTTAACTACCTAGGCTTAGGCATAGGAATCACGGGTTAACTTTGATTGTATTTTTCTCTTCCTTTGTTCATACTAGTTTCAGGGAATTCGGGGAGGTGGGTTTGAGCACGTACACTTAGGATATATAAGGTTTTCAGAAAAACTGGTTGGGGTCCTTGGCTAAGAGGAGACTCTGCCTTGGGCCCACCAGTGTAATAAACTGCACTCCACTATCTGCATCGTCCTTCTGAGTGAGTTTGTTCCCAGCATGCGTGGCTACAACATTACCTATTGGGATAACTTGTTGCTCTGTTTAAATGCTTGTATAGTTTATTTTTTAATTACATTTTCTTATCAGGAAGAAGGAAAAGCACAACTAAACAAAATATGAAAGTAACATCTAAACTCATATTGTCTATATAGAGCTCATAATATTAGATTACATTTTCTAGACTGCTTTTGATACATGTACTTGGCGAGATGGATGGATGGATAGGTGGGTGGATGCAGAGAAATGATCTTATTGAAAAAAGTTTATGTTTTCCATTTTTTAATTGCTTTTTTATAAATTGGAATAAAATATACATAATATAAAATTGACCGTTAAATTTTAAGTTTATGGTTCAGTTCAGTTCAGTCGCTCAGTCACGTCCGACTCTTTGCGACCCCATTAATCGCAGCACACCAGGCCTCCGTGTCCATCACCAACTCCCGGAGTTCACTCAGACTCAAGTCCATCGAGTCAGTGATGCCATCCAGCCATCTCATCCTCTGTTGTCCCCTTCTCCTCCTGCCTGCAATCCCTCCCAGCATCAGAGTCTTTTCCAATGAGTCAACTCTTTGCATGAGGTGGACAAAGTACTGGAGTTTCAGCTTTAGCATCATTCCCTTCAAAGAAATCCCAGGGCTAATCTCCTTCAGAATGGACTGGTTGGATCTCCTTGCAGTCCAAAGGACTCTCAAGAGTCTTCTCCAACACCACACTTCAAAAGCATCAATTCTTCGGTGCTCAGCTTTCTTCACACTCCAACTCTCACATCCATACATGACCACTGGAAAAACCATAGCCTTGACTAGATGGACCTTTGTTGGCAAAGTAATGTCTCTGCTTTTGAATATGCTATCTAGGTTGGTCATAACTTTCCTTCCAAGGAGTAAGCGTCTTTTAATTTCATGGCTGCAGTCACCATCTGCAGTGATTTTGGAGCCCAGAAAATAAAGTCTGACACTGTTTCCACTGTTTCCCCATCTATTTCCCATGAAGTGGTGGGACCGGATGCCATGATCTTCGTTTTCTGAATGTTGAGCTTTAAGCCAACTTTTTCACTCTCCCCTTTCACTTTCATCAAGAGGCTTTTGAGTTCCTCTTCGCTTTCTGCCATAAGGATGGTGTCATCTGCACATCTGAGGTTATTGATATTTCTCCCAGCAATCTTGATTCCAGCTTGTGCTTCTTCCAGCCCAACGTTTCTCATGATGTACTCTGCATAAAAGTTAAATAAGCAGGCTGACAATATACAGCCTTGACGCACTCCTTTTCCTATTTGAAACCAGTCTGTTGTTTCATGCCCAGTTCTAACTGTTGCTTCCTGACCTGCATATAGGTTTCTCAAGAGGCAGATCAGGTGGTCTGGTATTCCCATTTTTTCAGAATATCCCACAGTTTATTGTGATCCACACAGTCAAAGGCTTTGGCAGAGTCAATAAAGCCGAAATAGATGTTTTTCTGGAACTCTCTTGCTTTTTCCATGATCCAACGGATGTTGGCAATTTGATCTCTGGTTCCTCTAACCAGCTTGAACATCTGGAAGTTCACGGTTCACATATTGCTGAAGCCTGACTTGGAGAATTGTATGGTTAAGTGAGATCAAATACATTCACATTGTTCACATTAGCAACATCATCTCAGAACTCTTCATTTTGGAAAACTGAAGGTATATACATTGAAACATATATACATTAAACAATAGCTCCCCATTGTCCCTCCTCCCAACCTGGAAACCACTATTTCGCCTTCTGTTCCTATGAATTTGACTACTGTAGGGAATTTCATATAAGTGGAAGCATACAGCATTTATTCTTTCATGACTATTTTATTTAATTTGACATAATCTCTTCAAGTTTCATACATGTAATCACATGAATAAGAATTTCCTTCCTTTTCAAGGTATACTAAACACCAATCCCAAGGACCAAGGTGCCTGGCGGGCTACATCCATGGGGTCGCCAAGTGTTGGAGACAACTGATCAATGAACGCAGATTGTTTTTATTTGTTTCTCTCTAGATGAACACTTGGGTTGCTTTTGACTATTGTAAATAATCCTGTTGTGAACAAGAGTGTACACATAGCTTTTGAAGACCCTACTTTCAGTTCTTTGGGTACACACAAAGAAGTAGAGCTTTTGGAACATATGGTGATTCAATTTTTAATTTTGGAGGAAACCATTGTGTTATTTTCCCTAGCAGCTGCACCATTTTACATTCCCACCAACAGTGCGATGGGATTCTGATTTCTCCACATCCTCGCCAACACTTATTTTATGTCTTTTTTATAGTAGCCTTTCTAGTGGATATGATGTGATATTTACGTGTGCACATGTGCTTAGTCACTTTAGTCAAGTCCAACTCTGTGCTACCCTATGGATGGTAGCCCACCAGGCTCCTCTGACCATGGGATTCTCTTCTGGTCAAGAATACTAGAGTGGGTTGCCATGCTCTCTTCCAGATCTTCCAAACCCAGGAATTGAACCCACATCTCTTTAACTCTCCTGCACTGGCAGGATTTTTTACCACTAGCACCACCTGGGATGGCACCCCAGTCCAGTACTCTTGCCTGGAAAATCCCATGGACGGAGGAGCCTGGTGGGCTGCAGTCCATGGGGTCACTAGGAGTCGGACATGACTGAGCAACTTCACTTTCACTTTTCACTCTCATGCATTGGAGAAGGAAATGGCAACCCACTCCAGTGTTCTCGCCTAGAGAATCCCAGGGATGGGGGAGCTTGGTGGGCTGCCGTCTATGAGGTGGCACAGAGTCGGACACAACTGAAGCGACTTAGCAGCAGCAGCAGCAGCGGTAAAGAGCCCATATGGACTTCCCTGGTGGCTCAGATGGTAAAGCATCTGCCTACAATGTGCTAGACCTGGGTTCAAACCCTGAGTAGGGAAGATTTCCTGGAGAAGGAAATGGCAACCCAGTCCAGTATTCTTGTCTGGAAAATCCTGTGGAGGGAGGAGGAGCCTGGTAGGCTACAGTCCATGGGGTCCCAAAGAGTTGGACACAACTGAGCGACTTCATTTTCACTTTCATATAAACACACACACACACACACACAAACACACACACACACACACATATATATACATAACATTTCTTCATATATGTGTGTATATATATATATATGTATATAAAACATTTCTTCAAATATATGTATAATCTTCCAGTTCTTTTGAGATTTTTCACAGGTGCTGTATACAGATTAGAAATGAGAAAAGGTTGAACAACAGATATAAACATTGCAAATTATAAAAACACATTCACTTCAGCATCTACAAACTTCATGGGCTATTTTCTTCATTAGATTTCATCAAAGTTCATTTTATTTGTTTTTGCTTTTATCTAAGCTATCTTTCATTTTGGTAAATTTTCTTGTGTTTCCTATTTTGTTAATATCTGCCTTTTTTATTGTTGTAATATATACATAACATGAAACATATTATTTTAATTATTTTATGTGCATAGTTCAGTTGCATTAAGTACATTCACAAGGCTATGCAAGTATTATTTTTAATAGTATAAAATACATACACATGATTGCTTAAAACAAAATAATATAATTATAAACTGAAAAGTAGCCATCAGACCACCTCCACTACTCTTTTCCCTTCACATATATTAGTCCTACTCCACATTTTCGTTGTATTTAACAGTTTGTATTTCAGTATCTTCTAGTGCTTAGTTAACCTTATAACTAAAAACACTATAATCATATATCCCTATTAGTTTTTCATTAAAGTACAGAATTATAATGAGCAAAACATGAAATTTTTCCCTAAAGGAAATTGCTTTTAATGTTTTGTGACTTCCTTTTCTTTGTTCAAATGTGTTTTTGTCATATTTTTAGTATTTGTGCTATGATACTCTTTGGGGTTTCTAGACCCAATTCCAAGATGTTTGTGTGGATGCGGGGGGTTTTCCCCACACCACCAAGCAATTCTTGGACACCCTGCTTATGTCTGATAATTCAAGTCAGTTCTGGCATTTTCTACTTAGAAAGTGTATTAGATTCAACAGGTTAAGGATTGAGTACCAAGGGATTGCGTCTCCACAACTTTAGTGTTCAGTTACAAATTCAGGTTGTTCACTGTCGTTTTGACAGACTGGTTACAATTTGGAAGTTGCAATAAGTCCTACAACGCAGGATACCAATCGCAGATCCAGGGTGTTAGCCATGTCTTATGAACTGGCTGTAGACCAGGGATTCCAACAAAACTCCTTGGATTTCATTCATTTGCTAGAATGGCTCACAGAACTCAAGAGAAACATTTTACTTACTAGATTACTGGTTTGTTATAAAAAGCCTGTAACTGCACATCAGTCAGTTGGAAGAAATGCATAGGGCAAAATATATGGTAAGAGGTGTTGGTCTTCCATGCACTTTCCAGACACTGGTTTCTTCCCAAATCTCCATGTGTTTACCAACTTGTACTTTATCCTTCTAGGGTTTAATGCTAGTCATAATTTATCAGATTAATGGCCATTTGTGACTGACTTAACTTCCAGCCCCTGTCTGTTCCCCAGAGCCCAGGGGTGGGGGATGGGGAGACTCTAACCCTCTACACAAGCCTTCTGGTCACGTAGCAACCAGTGTCTAGCCTTCAGTTTAGTTCATTTTAGTCACTCAGTCGTGTCCAACTCTTTGCAACCCCATGGACCAAAGCATGCCAGGCCTCCCTGTCCATCACCAACTCCTAGAGTTTACTCAAACTCATGTCTATCAAGTCAGTGATGCCATCCAACCATCTCATTCTCTGTTGTACCATTTTCCTCTTGCCTTCAATCTTTCCCAGCATCAGGATCTTTTCAAATGAGTCAGCTCTTCCCATCAGGTGGCCAAAATATTGGAGTTTCAGCTTCAACATCAGTCCTTCCAATGAACACCCAGGACTGATCTCCTTTAAGATGGACTGGTTGGATTTTCTTGCAGTTCAAGGGACTCTCAAGAGTCTTCTCCAACACCATAGTTCAAAAGCATCAATTCCTCGGCACCCAATTTCTTTATAGTCCAACTCTTGCATTCATACATGACTACTGAAAAAGCATAGCTTTGACTAGACGGACCTTTGTTGGCAAAGTAATGTCTCTGCTTTTTAATATGCTGTCTATGTTGGTCGTAGTTTTTCATTCAAGGAGCAAACATCTTTTAATTTCATGGCTGCAGTCACCATCTGCAGTGATTTTGGAGACCCTCAAAAATAAAGTCTCTCACTATTTCCATTATTTCCCCATCTATTTGCCATGAAGTGATGGGCCAGAATGCCATGATCTTAGTTTTTTGAACGTTGAGCTTTAAGTCAACTTTTTCACTCTCCTCTTTCATTTTCATCAAGAGGCTCTTTAGTTCCTCTTCAGTTTCTGCCATATGGGAGGTGTCACCTGCATATCTGAGATTATTGATATTCCTCCCAACAATCTTGATTCCAGGTTGTGCTTCATCCAGCCTGGCATTTTGCATGATTTACTCTGCATATAAGTTAAATAAGCAGGGTGACAATAAACAGCCTTGAAGTAATCCTTTCCCGATTTGGAACCAGTCTGTTGTTCCATGTCCAGTTCTAACTGTTGCTTCTTAACCTGCATACAGATTTCTCAAGGGGCAGATCAGGTGGTCTGCTATTCACATCTCTTTAAGAATTTTACAGAGTTTGTTGTGATCCACACAGTCAAAGGCTTTGGCATAGTCAATGAAGCAGATCTTTTTCTGGAACTCCTTTGCTTTTTCTTTCTTTTTTTTTTTTTTTTTTTGCTTTTTCTATAGTCCAACAAATGTTGGACTCTGTATTTGATCTCTGGTTCCTCTGCCTTTTCCAGATCTAGCTTGAACATCTGGAAGTTCACAGTTCACAAACTATTGAAGCCTGGATTGGAGGATTTTGAGCATTACTTTGCAAGTGTCTCTGAGATGAGTGAAATCGTGTGGTAGTTTGAACATTCTTTGGCATTACTTGTCTTTGGGATTGGAAAAAAAAACTGACCTTTTCCAGTCACTATGGCCACTGGTGAATTTTCCAAAGTTGCTGGCATATTGAGTGCAACATTTTCACAGCATCATCTTTTAGGATTTGAAATAGCTCTACTGGAATTCCATCACCTCCACTAACTTTGTTTGTAGTGATGCTTCCTAAGGCCCACTTGACTTCACATTCCAGGATATCTGCCTCTAGGTGAGTGATCACATCATCATGGTTATATGGGTCATGAAGATCTTTTTTGTATAGTTCTTCTGTGTATTCTTGCCACCTCTTTGTCATATCTTCTGCTTTTGTTAGGTCCATACCATTTCTGTCCTTTATTGTTTATTCATTGTTTGCATGAAATGTTCCCTTGGTATCTCTAATTTTCTTGAAGAGATCACTAGTCTTTCCCATTTTATTGTTTTCCTCTATTTCTTTGCACTGATCACTGAGGAAGGCTTTCTTATCTGTCCTAGCTATTCTTTGGAACTCTGCATTCAAATGGGTACATCTTTCCTTTTCTCCTTTGCCTTTAGCTTCTCTTCTTTTCTCAGCTATTTTTAAGGCCTCTTCAGACAACTATTTTGCATCCATCCATAGTTCTTCAGGCACTCTATCAGATATAATCCCTTGAATCTATTTGTCCCTTCCACTGTATAATCATAAGGGACTTGATTTAGGTCATACCTTAATGGTCTAGTGGTTTTCCCTACTTTTTTCAATTTAAGTCTCAATTTGGCAATAAGGAGTTCATGATCTGAGCTACATTCAGCTCCTTATCTTGTTTTTGCTGACTCTATAGAGCTTCTCCATCTTTGGCTACAAAGAATATAATCAGTCTGATTTTGGTATTGACCATCTGATGATATCATGTGTAGAGTCTTCTGTTTTCTTTTATCTAGCTATAAAATAATTCCATTGTCTTCTGCAGTTATAATGAATAATAATTAACTCTTTTCACATTAATTGACACAAAATTTTTGCAATTTTTCATGAAAAGATATGAAAAGGAGATCATTGCATGTATGTCATCCTGGGCATATCTCTTTCTTACATTAAAAGGGACAGTTGTGATAAGGATTCTGGAATCCAGAGTCTGGAATAAAAAATATGTGCTACTGATTAGCTCTTTGTACCTAAGTAAACTGCCCTAACCTCTCTGTACCCCTGCTTTCCCATTCATAAAATGAGGCAGTGATATAAATTATTTCATGGTATCATTTTGATAATTAAACAGTTTGTACAAGTAAATGCCTTTAGATTAGTTTTGGCCCAAACTAAATACTCAATAATAAGTGATGACTATTATTAACACTTTTACTGTTATAAATTTCTACAAGTGTAATTTAATAAGTAAATGCAAAACTATGTAAAATTTCAATGCTTCAAAATACTTCTAAAATGTTTTCTCTAATTTATACCATTGTGCACTCTCACACCTAACATGTATATAAACATTCTCATTTTCTTTCACTTTATGTCAGAACTCTTGGTAATTTGCCAAGCTTATAAGAAAATGTGTGGTTAATACAGAGACGGTAAGAATTGTAAGAGATGTATGCATGTGCATGTAGATGGATAGAGTATAGTAGATCCACATACTTTTTAAAAGTTTACTTTGTGACAAGATAATCAAAAATAATTAGAATTATTTCAATCCATAAGTAAATTGAAACATTGATAAATCATACAAGTAATGTGACTTAAAAATTGTCACTTCAGGCTTGGACATTGCAACTCTGAAATTTATCATGAATCTAATAATAACTCTTCATTTATCATAAATTTATAGTAAGTAGTATATTACAGAGTGTAATAAAGTTTATTATTTTGGTACTCCATGAAGTTTTATATTGTGAGCATTTCAGTTTTACTGTCACTATAACTATTTGATGGATGCTTAGTTATTCACACTTACTCTTCTACCAGTGATTCTCCACACACAGCTAGGCTTATTAAGCAAAATACTTCCCCTTCCCTTCTTTAGTGATGTGGGAAGCCAGGTTGCTTCAGTCGTGTCCAACTCTGTGCAACCCTATGGACTATAACCTGCCATGATTCTTTGTCCAGGAGATTCTCCAGGCAAGAGTACTGAAGTGGACTGCCCTGCCCTTTTTCAGGGGATCTTCACTCCTTAAATGCATTGGCAGGCAGATTCTTTACCCCTAGCACCAGGTATCCACAGCTTAATCTCTGGAACCAATGACTGTGTTAGGTTACCTGACAAGGAGAATAAAGACTGCAAAGGGGATTAAAGTTGCTAATTAGGTGAATTAAAACAGTGAGGTTATCTGGGATTATCCAAGTAGTTCTAATGTAATGACATCTATCGTTATGCAAGAACAAGGGAGGAAAAAAAGAGAGTCAGAGAGATAGCGGCATGAGGATTTAGTCTGACTTCCTTGGCTTTGAAGAGAGCAATGGGACCACAAACCACTAAGTGCCCTTGGCCCCTTATCTCTCTGGAAAATGAATGAAAGGGATTTCCCCCTACAGCCTTCAGAGGGAGTACAGCCCTCTCTAAACTTAGAATTTACCCCAGTTAGACTTATCTCAGGCTTCTGACCTCCAGAACTTTAAGATAATCAATATATGCTGTTTTAAGCCACGAGGTTAGCTGCAGATTTTTACAGCAGCAATAGGAGACTAACAAAATAGCATTCATTCAGAATACATAAAATCACATACAGGAACCACTGATGGCATTTAGGTGCTGTCTAAGACCATTAAGTATTCAAGACACAGAAGAAATGTCAATGAAGGTCAATGAAAGACATGGTAAATTGTAATATGTGGCCTCATGTTCATAATTTCTCCTAATGTGTATAGCTCATTAAAATAACGTGTAACTGGTTAATATTGCAGGATGCAATTGTGTTTAGTGTAAGTGGAAAAAAGATTTGGTTTAAAACTTTTATACTTTCATTTTAGTGTATTTCTGGATAAGTGAATAATTAATATTTATTTATTTAAAATCACATATCTTTTTTGAAAATTAAATAAAAATCTACACAGTTATTTTAATGGGGTTAATTTCCTCTTTATAATGTGTTCCAAATTACCATACCTTGATGCATTTTTGATGAATTATTGAGACAATATTATTCAATTTTTATCTTCATCATGGTGTGTGCATCTGTGGGTGTGCATGTGTGTGTAACCAAAATGAGACATTTTGTCCACCGCCAAAATTTTAAGTACATAAACAAATTTGTAATAACAGAAAAAAGTATATGAATGAAAGAAACAGTACATGATTATAGGTCCATTCACCCTGGAAACAGGGTGGTAGAAAGTGGTAGAAAACAATATTATATATTTGCATTATAATGGAGACTTTTTCTCTGTTCACGTGATTTTATTATAGCAGTATAAATATATTAGTACATTAGAGGAATATCCAATTCATTACACCATGACAGTAATGATAAAAATAAAAATAGCTAAATGGAAACAATGCTCCATAATTTAAAAAGAATTTTTTCCAGAAACTTTATCCTTTTATATCATAAAACTCTAATTTTATCAATTACAGGAGTTTTAAAATAAATGTATATTGAACAAAGCACAAAATCTGTTCTGTATGTTAATCTTTAACAAAAGTTTTAATTATTATTGCTGGAACTATTCTAGTTACTAAGCAACATCAGTTTAGAACAGAGCTTCTTTGCTATATGTGATTTTGTAAAGCAAACCAAACAAAACATATTAAGATGGAGCCTCAAATTCTAAAATAAAATATTTCCTATTTAAATGATTTCTTAAGTTTGATTCTGTCCTCTCGTATATTTATTAGACAAGCAAACACATGAAATAATTTCATTCCAGTACTTCCGAAACTATTATGAACAAAATGTAAACCCCCTAATTAACGTTCATTTACCTCTTCCTTGAAGCTTTTATCTGTCTCTCTTCTCTGACTCTGCATTTCATTTACATGAAGAACTGAAGGGATCCCCAATGTGTGATGTCCTCTCTCACCTCATGCTCTCTGTATATGCTCGTCACTTTATCTACTAAAGAATTATACATATATATTTTTTTAATCTTAACTTAGATCAAATTATCAGTGGCAGAGTACTCATAATTCTATTTTCTCTTATATCTTTATGTTTGGGGACATTAAAATCTACTAATTCTTCTAATTCTGTCTTACATCTGATAGGAGATCTTAATCTTGATCCTGGGAATGCAATCCTTAATTTCAGTGTTGCATTCCTTGAATCTGATCATACTGAAGCATTATCTTAATTTATAACTCTGAACATTTTGGATTGAAAACAACATATCCATTTGATTTATCTGAAATGCACAATAAATTTTATTTAACAAATAGGTTATAGAAGAGTGTTTACAGATAAGACATTAATGCTTTGAATACTTAAAGTTCTAATTTAAAGGAAATTTCAGAAATTTATGTCCTACCCTGACAGGCAAATACATTAGACACATTTTTCCAGTCAAAGAACCATATATTAGGATTGAGATCAGACCATGTAAAACTTTCTAAGATATATATTTTTTATCTGACTACTTTATATTACTAAAGCAATATTATCTGTACTTACAACTTTCCTAATATGTTCTACAGCACAAGAAAATTCTTGTGGGATCTTGGAGCACAAGACACAGGCTTAAAAGATGAATGAAAGAATTGGGTGGATTTATCCTTACTAGACAAGATTGAAAGAAATATAATGAGTAGCTAGGGAGGATTAGACCTAGTTCCATTTTTATTCTGTCACAATCAAAGTTTTTTTCACTGAAACTTGCAAACTAGTTCTATCCAGATTTTCCACCCTGTTTATTTTAGCCCCCATGATTCCTCCATAATATTAAAGAAATATTTAAATTAAAAAAATGCAAGCAATAACACCAGCAACAAAATCTAAACCTCAGAAAATGGCAAATGAACAGTATATTTATCTGAGGGGCAACTTGTAGGACAAGAAGTTGGCTAAGTATCTTTACATATCACTCCTGGCAAAGACGAAAGTGATCCTCCTAATTCCTCCCTCCCTCCTTCCCTTCCTTCCTCTCTTCCTTCCTTCTACAAAGTTTAACACCTGCTAAATGCTAAATTAGAAAAACAAAACTGAACTATAAAATGGAACAAAGTGTTAGAAGGTCAACAAGATCACAAGATATGGTAAGAACCAGCAAGCAAGCAGAATTACACAGCATGGAAGTCCCACCAGAAAAGTCAAACCACAAGCACTGCATGTAGAGACTGTTAGAGTAAAAAGGAAATTTGCATGAGATAAAAACTTCCTAGGAATTTGTTTTGGAATAAGACACTATTTACTTTGACATGGAAATTTAAACAGAGAATCTAAGATAGGAGGGCAGAATTCATCACTGAAAAGCTTTTCTTTTCTTTGTAAAGCACTGTTTAATTTCATGGATGACTGAAAATTTCCATTTCAAAATATATTCAATTGTCCAAGAAATTTACTTATCTATAAAATGTCCATTCCTGTCAAAATGAACAAAGAGAGATCCACAAAGTTTGGTTACATATAAAATAATTAAAGCAAAGATAATTTTGGTTTGCTTAAAGATGGATGATTTCATTTATGAGAATATGAGTACACCTGCAGTTGAGGATAAAGCAATATGTATTTCTGACAATTCTAAAGGCATTTTAATAAGACTTGTTTCACTTCATTAACATCAGTTTTAATTTAAAGGTGAAATTGAATAAACTATTAGTACCTGTCTTTTCGTATACCCATATGATATGATTAACCATACACTGGAAATATATGTGCCTAATTTTACTGAACTTTTATTCTAATATTTCAATTTTTATTATGTAATGGGTATATCACAGATTGGGACAGTTTAAAATTGTTATTATTCTTCAATTTAATTATGATTTTTTTTTTTAAATTTTCCAACTATTTTAGGTATTATTATAGAGGAGTCACAGATAGTATTCCAATGATACCTGAGAAATGGAGTCAGTGATTGCAGCCCTTCTAACCTAGAACCATGGTTCTAACCTAGAACCAAGCCAGTGAACCATGGAAGCAGAATACTTGCCACCAGGGCTTCCCAAGTGGCTCAGTGGTAAAATAATCTGTATGCCAAAGCAGGAGACAAGGGAGAAACAGGTTTGATACCTGGGTCAGAAAGATCTGCTGGAGGAGGAAATGGCCACCCACTCCAGTACTGAAAAATCCCATGGATAGAGGAACCTGGCGGGATAATATCCATAGAGTCGCAGAGACTGACAGGACTGAGTGACTAAGCACGATACATAGCAAGAATTAGTTTTGTAGGAAATAGGTTGTATTCAATTATGTGTCCTCATTTTATTTGTATTAAACTTTTAATTAAGCTAAAATATGCATTAAGAAGTATATAAATATTATATGTAGAGGTTAGTGAGTTTTCACAAAATGTACACACCTGTACTACTAATACTTAGATTAAAAAATCAGAATATTACCAAACCCCCTGCCCCCGCCAAAATATTTCTGCTGCTAAGTCGCTTTAGTGTGTCCGACTCTGTGCGACCCCATAGACGGCAGCCCAACAGGTTCCCCCTTCCCTGGGATTCTCCAGGTAAGAACACTGGAGTGGGTTGCCATTTCCTTCTCCAATGCTTGAAAGTGAAAAGTGAAAAGTGAAAGTGAAGTCGCTCAGTCGTGTCTGACTCCTAGCGACCCCATGGACTGCAGCCCACCAGGCTCCTCCGTCCATGGGATTTTCCAGGCAAGAGTACTGGAGTGGAGTACCATTGCCTTCTCTGATATACTACTTAAACTCCCTAAAATAAGAACTCTTCTGATTTCTATTATCACAAATTACTTTTGCCATTTTTACTTTATATAAATGTTGTTACACAGTATATGCTTTTACATACCTAGCAGTTTTAACACGATTGATGATGTGAAATTCTTTTTCATTTGCCCATTTTTATTCCTGATCAATTATTTGCCTACACAGTTTATCCATACATCAGCAATCTTATTAAAAATGATGCCAAGGATATTAACATGTATGTCTTTAAATGCATATAAAACATTTTTTTGTTATTGAGAATATTTCTAAAAGTGAACATGCTAGGTATTGGAGTGTTATGTGCTCAACTTTAGTATGTATTGCCTGAGTTTTCTGAAAGTATTTTTACCAATATAGGCTCTCATCTCCTGTGTGGAATACTTGCATTTCTACTTTTTCAGCAACAATTGTGACTGTCCTTTTTAAAAATTTTAAACATTCTGTTATGAGCATTTCAATTGACTTTAATTTACTTTACTCTGTATCTAAGGTGAGTAATTTGTCATTTCCTTATTGATTATTTGAATAACATTGTGAAGTGTTCAGATCTTTCCTTCTGGTTTTTTTTTCTCACATTTTCCCACTGACTTGTTTTTTGTTGTGATTTGAAGAAACCCTATATGTATTCAGTCTATTAGAACCTTGTTAATTGTATGTACATAAAAAATCTTCTCCAACTGATCTGATTCCTTTAGATTAACAAATGTTATTAATTTAATGTAATACAATCTGGCAGTCTTTTATATTATGATTAAGGAAATTTTGTGTAATGCTATACAAAATGTTGACTTACACTAAAATTATAACAGTATTTTTTTATATTAACTTCTGAAAGCTTTAGTGTTTCACTTTTCACATTCAGATATACAGTATACATTGAATTCATTTTTGCATGTGGTTTGAAGTAGAGGTCATGTTTCATTTTTTTCCAATTTATGTATTCACTTGATCTCACACCATTTATTGAAAAAGCTATTCTTCCCTGAATATGTTATGATGTTACCTGTCATAAATTAAGTGAACATATGAGATTTCTGATCTATATGTTCTGTTTCATTGGTTTTATCCTTGTTCATATATGATGTTGTCAAGTATTAGTTTCATAATACTTCTTGATATCAGGTTGTGCTATTCTTTCAAATTTGCTCACCCGTGAATAGTTTTCTTATTCTTATTTCTTTTACATATAAGACTTTAAAATCAAGTTACCAATTAAACATACACATACACAAATTTGCTATAGGGGTGGTTGTATTTCATTTCTACCTAGCATAAATATAGCAATAATTAGCATGTTTAGTTGAATGAGTTTTCTATTACATGTGCACAGTGTATTTCTATATTTATATAGCTCTTAAATTTCTCCCAACAATTTTGTGTATGTGTATGCATGTAAATAGAATGTTACATTTATTTGCTTTTGTGTATAGCATTGTAAGGGCTTTCCTGGTGTCTCAGATGGTAAAAAAAAAATCTGCCTGCAATGTGAGAGACACGGGTTTGATCCTTGGGTTGGGAAGACCCCATGAAATAGGAAATGGCCACCCATTCCAGTGTTCTTGTCTGGGAAATACCATGGACAGAGAAGCCTGGAAAGCTACAGTCCACGGGATTGCAAGGAGTCAACATGACTGAGCAACTAACACACATAACATTGTAAATGGTATCATTTATAAAAAAATTATTTTCTGAATGTTTTTGCTTTCATGTGGACAGTTGGTGTCTATGTTGACTTTACAGGATGCTGAATTCCTTCGTCAGTTGTAAGAGTTTATCTGAAGATTATTGGGTTTTCTATTCATCTTCTCTGCAAATAATGACAATTTTATTTCTTTATTCCATTTCTTACAATGTGTATTTCTTATTATGTCTTTATTACCTTGACTAAGTTCTCCAGTATAACTGTGAAGAGACAATGTTATATAGTAATAGAGTGTACCCTTTTCTCATTCTGGAGTGAGAATGCAGGTTTGAGGATGGTTGTGCAGAGTCACTGGGTCCCTTAGTCTTTACCCTTTTATAAATGCATAAGATTAGGATGAACTTTCAAATTTACCTGTTAGGAAGAAAAGTAGGGTGTTATTGTTATGCCATATGACTTAATATTTAACTTATCCTGCAATTTATTCCACACTTTTTATACATCTGCTGTTGTAGAAAGAAAGCTTAATCAATCAGCCCTTACAGTACTCCAAAAACCTGTGGTAGGTAAAAAGAAATTGACTCTGTATTAAAACTTTAAGTTAACCATCTGTAAAATGTATGGTTGATTTAAGCAATGAAACACATTCTTACAGAGAATTTGGGGTTATAAGAGATGTTATTCCTGGAGTCTAATTATGAAAAAAGTCAGCGACCTATTACACATTATTTCAACATTAAAAAATAAATGTGGTAACTTAAATTTGTCCCTACTTAAAGGGAGATGTAGTTTCTGTCTTGTTACCCAGCTATTTGATATTTAAGTGTCCTCAAAGTGAAAAAAAAATTGTATACAAGTGAATTTTCTATGATTTAAGAAAAATATACAACACAGACAGATTTATTGCTTCCTTTAGATAGTCAAGTTCAATTAACTTCTCAGCACTCTGTGTTGTTGTTATCATTGTTAGTATGTTGATTTAAAAGCTGTAAACCCACCTCAATTTCCTGGAATTAACTTACATTGGTTTGGGGGGCTGTGTGGGAAGTGGGGCAAGAAGCAGGTGGTTTGACTATTAGAAGAAGTGTCCCAGACTCCTTAGGAAAAGGGACCTCTCGCATGCTGGGGAGCCAGGTATCTCCTCATCTTGACACCCTTGTAGGCCTTGCAGAACTCCCAAGATCTAGAGATGGGATTTCTACTAAGAAGGAGACCGGGGGCTACAGCCACCAGACCCTGTCTAATTCTACCATTCTCTGAGCTTCTTCTGACATTCAGAGTTTCCTTGCCCATTTTCTCACTGCTTTTCTGTCTGGACCCTTTTGGAAGAAAGGCTTCAATATTTTACCATTACTTATTATGTTCACTATATGCTACTTGTTGCTGCTGCTGCTGCTGCTAAGTCACTTCAATTGTGTATGATTCTGTGCGACCGCATAGACTGCAGCCCACCAGGCTCCCGTGTCCCTGGGGTTCTCCAGGCAAGAACACTGGAGTGGGTTGCCGTTTCCTTCTCCAATGCATGAAAGTGAAAAGTGAAAGTTAAGTTGCTTAGTCGTGTCTGACTCTTAATGAGCCCATGGACTGCAGCCTACCAGGCTCCTCCATCCATGGGATTTTCCAGGCAAGAGTACTGGAGTGGGGTGCCATTGCCTTCTCTGATGCTACTTGTTAGACAACCCTTTATCTGATCAGGACGATCCTGCGTGCATGCTACATCTCTTAAATCATGTCTGACTCTTCTCAGTCCATGGGATTTTCCAGGCAAGAATATTGGAATGGGTTGCCATGCCCTTATCCAGGGTATCTTCCTGACCCAGGGATCAAACCTGCTTCTCTTACATTCTTGCACTGGCAGGCAGGTTCTTTACAACTAGCACCACCTGATCAGGACACTACTCCTATATTCTTTATTTACTTACAGATTCTGTTCAAATCATGAATATATTGTTGTTGTTGCTGTATCAAATGATTTTTCTTCATTGGTTGATATGATTGCATTGTACTCTCTCACTCCTGCTTTGATGGTTGTTAATGTAGTTATTTTAAAACTGTAAACCCTCACTGATTTTCAGAAACAAATGTAAAGTAGTCTTTCAGTATTATGCTTTTTATGTATTATTTGAATTTCTGATATTTTTTATAAGAGTACTTTGTTTCAAATTTTAGTTTCATGGAATATGCTCTATAATTTTTGATATCAAGTTATGTTGGACTCACATATAAGTTGGGAAAATTGCCCTATTTTTTGGTGGAAGTATTTGTGTAAGATTTGTATAATTCTTTAAATACTTGGGAAAATTTCAACAGTGGCTCCATCAAGGATTGCCTTTTTTTTCAATTGATTCTTATTTCAACTCTTCTTCCTATCACTATGGGAACAGTTTTATCAGTTGAATCTGCTTTTGACAAGAATAATGGATGTACTCTGTGGGGTAACAGAAGGATCTCTTCTAATCTCAGCTTTAAAAAAGAAGTCTTAAGTGATTTGATAACATTATTTTTAACATATATTGTCTGTGTGCATTAAAACTATAGAGAAAACCTATAAATATCTGATATTCATATGTTATTTAATGGTCCAAGAATTATATTCAACAGACATCTAGTATACTTATTTTATCATTACTCTTCGGCAGGACATCAGATAAACTGCTATAAATATGAAGTTTCTACTGAATTTTTTAGATTGCTACCAGTGTTAAACTATTTTCATATAATTGTTCCATTTGGCAATTACATTTGTACCTATTCCTTGATAAAACATGTATAATATTTTTATATTAGATAAAAGTTTTATTATAAGAAGAATGATTTTTCATTGCTCGGAGCTCTGTGGACACTGTTTTATTATCAGTGTCTGAGGTAGCTATACAATTACAGTTGCCTTAAAACATTTTAAGTTAAAAGAATTTTGAGTATGCTATATGTAAAAAAGTTTTGAATACTCAATCCCCTATTCATCTGTACATTGTGGTGAATTAGAACCTATGTTCAAAAGATCTCTACCCTGCCTTCAGGCACTCATTTAAGTACCCACTGAGCCAATGTCAGATAGCCTTTCATTCAGGCACACATCCTGGCTAGACTATTCAATTTCCACAAGAGAAGGTCAACTCTATTCCGAGGTTGACTGTCTGTTAGTGCATATAGGTCAATATTTATCTGGCAGCATAGAATTGCTTTATTCCAATTTCTTGCCGGGGAATACAATCTCAAATTCCCTCCTGCCCAATATCTATCTATCAGAGGCCCTTCTGAGAGAAGTCTATTTGTGGAGCATTTCTTCAAGGCTGTTCTGTTTATCAGTTCTTCCACATAATCTGAAATCTACTGCAATAGTTCAGGCAGTCACAAAACTGAGTAATTTCATCATATTATATTTTTCTGATTCTTTCTCCAATAATCACTGCTGTTGAATTATGTACTTGTATAAATCTATTGCCATTAAGAGAAATAAAGAGTCATGTTATTTATAGTTAGGACACAATAGGGGATGTTTCCTTTGATGAGCCTTCTTGCTGATTTTGTTTTTTGTTTGCTTTTAGGATTGCTTGTATTTCTCCTGAGCAAGTAGATTTGCTTTGATCTTTTGGACTCTGCATATTGTTACACAGACAAGGCTTCTCATCTCTGTTTTGCTGCTAGAATGCTAAGAACTACATCAAAGCACATCCTTGGCAAGTATGTAATCTCCCTACATATGCATTTTATTACATTATTTTATTCTTCAAATGATTTAACATGCTTCCATATTTTACTCTTTTTTTTCCCCAACTTCTTCAAATATATATTATGTATCACCAAACATTGTCTTAAATTATTTTTGGGTAGAGAGTGGGCATAAACAAGTTCATAAAATAAGTCGACAAAGTAATATTATAACAAATGATATTTCCCAGTTTTAGCTGGTAAATTTAAATCTCTAGATTTATTTTCTTAATGCAATCAATTGTGCAATTAATATTTGTATGAAATTTTGTTCAATATTTGCATCTTAAAAATATTTTATTGAATCAAAACTAAATCTTAGCAGAAGAGTGATTCATAATACTGGAAAGTCCTTGTTTCAAAGCACATTTGATTTTTCTTTTCAGGATCCAATAATCTGAGATAAATTATCTCAGATAAACAGAAATTTTAACCAAAATTTTTTCCCTAGATTCCAATAAGAGAATGGACACTACTCTAAAGAAATTTATTAAATGCAACATTTAATTATATCTATATCTATAAACCTACCCTAAAATGTTACCACTGTTTGACAATAATTCTATTTTGAAGTTGTTTAATCACTATGTCATATCTGATTCTTTTGCAACCCCATGGACTGTAGCCCACCAGGCTTCTCTGTCCATTGGATTTCCCAGTCAAGAATGTTGAAGTGGGTTGCCATTCCCTTCTCCAGGGTATCTTCCCAACCCAGGAACTGAACCCGTGTCTCCTGCATCTCCTGCATTAGCTGTTGGATTCTTTACCACAGAGCCGCCAGGGAAGCCCAGTTTGAAGTTCACTGAGCCATAACTCATTACATAATAGATCTTATATTCCCTTATTACTTATCCCTTATATATCTTATGTAATGATATACATTTCATTACATAATAGATCTTATATTCCCTTATTACTTTAGTTAAGAGAAAAAAAATTTGTGTAAGCTATAATATTATGAGTTGGTCAGTTTAGTAAATGTGACAGTTGAACATTACAAAAATACAAACAATAATACTCAACAAGGAAATTTTAATCACCTCTAAAATTGAGTTTTATCTAAGAATTTTGCCATATTTCCTTACAACTCTTATCTAAGCATTATCCACAACCTTGTTAGCTGTATTTATATGTGACTTCAAATATATTTTTAAAATTTATGCATATACCAACAATATATATACATATATATTGTGTGTGTGCTCAGTTGTGTCCTACTGTTTGTGACCCCATGGACTATAGCCTGCTAGGCTCCTCTGTCCATGGGATTTCCCAGGCAAGAATACCAGAGTGGGTTGCCATTTCCTTTTCCAGGATACATATCTTATATATGCATAAATAGATAATATAACTGATATGGTATAAAATATCTGAAAAATGACCAGAACTCATGAGCGTTGCATTAAGATACTAAATGACAAATAACATTACCTTATTTTCACAGTTTTTTTTTTTTTTTTACAACAGTGAGACCCAATTACTTTACAAAATAGTAAATGTGTGTGTGTGTGTATATTTATGAAGAGGACACGGCAACCCACTCCAGTATTCTTGCCTGGAGAATCCCTCTGGACAGAGGAGCGTGACAGGCTGCAGTCCATGGAGTTGCAAAGAGTCAGACATGAGTAAATAACTAAGCATATATATGTAACTTCCAAATTATTTTAAATATGCATTCTTTTAAGAGTAACACACCAGTTTCCTTCTTAATTTGTACTATAAAACCTTAGATGACGTTTGATTTAAATTTATTAGTGCTTAAATCAGTAAGATTTATCTGGTCTGGCATAGTATAGGCTTGCAACCTTATAGCAGAAAAATGAAGACTAATAATTTAGTATATTAGAAAATCATTAGTGACTTTTCTGATTTATACATTGTATTCATAATTCATTTTATACTTGATTTTTAATACATGGTTATATACTGTACATTTTTTGACATGATTTAAGAATTGATGATGGAATAAGGCATAGTCTATGTAAATTTTGCTCTATTCTTTGTTTGCAAAGAACTCTTGGAGAACAAAAATTTTAAACTAGTGTCCTTTTCCAAATAAAACTTTAAAGTCTTTCACTAATCCAGGATTATCAGTTTTTCATACCATGTCTGGTCTTGAAAACTCCTTTTTTCAGGTAGATTATTAAATGTCAAACAAAAACAAGAATGGTCAAGACAATGTCTGGTCTGTAAAATATATTTTGGATACCAATTTGGAAACATTATAAAAGTATTTTATGAAACTATCTGGTTCAGGTTAATCATTTATATATAAACATGAGGAAGTAACATGTCAGAATCAATAACTTTTATGATATAAATCCTGTTTTCAGGTTTGAAATAAACAATAGCTCTGAAAATGTCTCCTCTACAAGATTAGAAACCCAATTGGAAGTAGAGAAAACAGTGACCTTGTAGTATGAAATTCCCAATGATTTCAATATTAAAACTGCAGGAACACCCACTCTCAATGTGTCACCCTTTGGTAATAGCAAGAGGTCATTTTACTACTAAATTTCAGGTTTGGCCACTCTGTTTCCTATTAAGAGACAGGTTTAAAATTAACCATCAATGTCTTTCTTCAAAATAAAATGTGGATCTCAACTCCTGGTGCAACCCTATCTGGGATTGGGAGAAGATGCACAATCTTAACACATTTCCTTCCAGAGGCAAGAAAAGAAATGGAATTTGTCCTAACATCTGAGCATTTCAGAGCACTGCTCCAGGGAAAAGGAGCAGGTGGATCTCAGCACCATGAAGTCCTACTAATTTTACTTGTTAAGTTCTTTATCATATTTGTTTTTATTTATCTTTTGGCAGTGCTGGGTTTTATCCTTGCTGTGTGGGCTTTTTTCTCTAGTTGTGGCCAATGAGGGCTACTTTCTAGTTGCAATGCACAGGCTTCTCTTGTTGTGGAACATAGATAGGCTCTAGGGCACAGGCTAATAGTTGCATTGCATGGGCTTAGCTGCTCTGCAACATGTGGGATCCTCCCAGACCAGGGATTGAACCTGTGTCTCCTGCATTGGCAGGCAGATATTTTACCTCTGAGCCAGTGAAGAGAGGAGCCCCTCTTCATTGTATTGAGCTAAAAAAGTGTGCCTCATACTTTTATAAAGGAAAATATTAATGAAACAATACTTAAACTTATACAAACATAAGGATGATAAATAAGATACTTTGTTGTCATTCACTAAAGAATGTATTGATAAATTTGTGATAAAAATATGATAAATTCATAATTAGAAAGATGCAAAAATACACCCATAAATAGACTTACAACATTTTGTTCTTGAAGATGCTAGTGCTAGTGCTGTCACTTCAGTGGTGTCTGACTCTTTGTGACGCTATGGACCATAGCCTGCCAGGCTCCTCTGTCCAAGGGATTCTCCAAGCGAGAGTACTGGAGTGGGTTGTCATTCCTCCTCCAGGAGATCTTCCCAACCCAGGAATCGAACCTGCATTTCTTATGTCTCCTGCATTGGCGAGTGGCTTCTTTACCACTAGCCACTTAGGTTATCATTGAGAAATGAATGATTGAAAATTAAATTGGCTTATGAAGTATCAATGATAAGCAATCCATTACAAGCCTTTATTCCTAGAAGAGAGAAAACCATTCCTAAGTGTGATCTTGGTTCTTCATAAATTTACATATGCTATAGAGGAGTAAAAAAATTTACAAAAATATGCACACAACTATAAGCATACTTCTCCTTATTATTTGTGGAAACTAGGACAAAAGAACAAATGGGAGTTTATATATATTTAAAAGTTAGAAACTAAACAAAGAACACATTCAGTTGGCACACTTGGGCTGCTAAATGTTCCACCCTTAAATGTGGCTGCACGAAGAGAGCCAGATAACAGGCCCTTGGCCAACAGTCCTGGCTTTATCCTGAACCATTAGGAGCCTCACACAACATGGATGAACACACAAAGCCTAATATCAGTCTTTGTCCAACTCTCTGCAAGAAGCTACTTCTCGTCAGCCCCTCGGGGCTAATGATGAACACACTGATTGTAGATTTTTTTTTTAAATTTTATTTTATTTTTAAACTTTACATAATTGTATTAGTTTTGCCAAATATCAAAATGAATCCGCCACAGGTATACATGTGTTCCCCATCCTGAACCCTCCTCCCTCCTCCCTCCCCATACCATCCCTCTGGGTCGTCCCAGTGCACTAGCCCCAAGCATCCAGTATGATTGTAGATTTAGATTGTGCTTTCCATATGATGGGCTCAGGGAAGAATTCTTCTTCATAGGCCCTGGGAATGAATTTGAGATCATTTGGGAAGGAAATCCCATACTTAAGGTACATGGAATGTGGATTAAAAGGCAATGTGAGTCATGCATGTTCATACCCCCTTTGCTCTGAAGATCTCGCCCATGAAAAGGGAGGATGGTGAATAGGGCCCTTTGAAGTGCAGGACCCAGGGCACATGCCTCTCCTGCTGGGTTTAGGCTGATACTGAAAATAATGCAAAGAAAAAAACATGTCTGAAAAAATCAGTATAAATAGCATAAACACACACATAAAGGTAGAAATTAAGCCAGTGGTAACATTAGTGAAAAAACTTAGAAATTTGCCATCAAAGTTCTAAGAAGGCAAGAAAATATATGACACACATTATTTATTGTTCAATGGATATAAACATTTTGGGGGGGATAGCAGAACAAGGGAATAATAGGACTAAGTTTTTTTTTTTTCTTTTAGTTCTGCCAAAATGAGATGCAATGAAATACAGTGGATGATGTAGCAGCATTCTTACAGTGAATATTATAATTCTCTTTTTAGTAACTAATACATTTCAGGTTTGCTCATTAATCATAAAATATCAAAGTAATATAATTTAGATGAAAAGAACTGTGGATGAAACTGGAGCCTATTATACAGAGTGAAGTAAGCCAGAAAGAAAAACACCAATACAGTATACTAATGCATATATATGGAATTTAGAAAGATGGTAACAATAACGCTGGATACGAGACAGCAAAAGAGACACTGATGTATAGAACAGTCTTTTGGACTCTGTGGGAGAGGGAGAGGGTGGGATGATTTGGGAGAATGGCATTGAAACATGTATAATACCCTATATGAAACAAGTTGCCAGTCCAGGTTCGATGCATGATACTGGATGCTTGGGGCTGGTGCACTGGGACGACCCAGAGGGATGGTATGGGGAGGGAGGAGGGAGGAGGGTTCAGGATAGGGAGCACGTGTATACCTGTGGTGGGTTCATGTGGATATATGGCAAAACCAATACAATATTGTAAAGTTAAAAAATAAAATAAAAAAGAAATAAAAATAAAAAAGAAAAGAACTGTGGCTATATTATTTTTTCCAACTCCCACTTAACAAAGCAGACAATAGCAGTGAATGCAGAGCAGCAAACTTCTTGAGAATTCAGTTAATCCCAAAGGTCTTAGAGAAGTTATTGCAGTGAGGATCAGATCCAAGACCAGAATTTTGTCTATTATATATGTTCTTTCCCCTAACCCTAACATTTATATAGGCATAGCCACAACAGTTCCTCCACACATTATATAATAAACTTCTTTCTAGACTTTGTTTGTCACTGGCATCCATAATGGTTTTGAGAACTAAAGAAGATTATTCAGGTAGATTGCTTCATGAAAATAAACAGTCTTATTTGATGGTCTTAATCACACCTAATACTTTTCTCCCTTTAGGGACAGAATAAAATATTTTAAAAATATATTTAATGCATTTCTTTTTCTCCCAGAACATGGAATCTAGGTGAAACAAGATTAATGCCACTGAAATGATAAACACCAAGTGCTCCTAATATGGCATAGTGATTACATTCAGACTCATATCAGACCTTGAATTAAATCCTGGTTAATGGATAATAACTGCCCAGACTTGAACAAGTCACTGTTCCTGTCTATTCTTAAACACCAATGTCTGGAACAAAGGCATTTAAAATAATATCTACTTTATAGGATTATTTCATTTAGCATGGTTCCAGGCATGTAATAGACACTATATGAATACTGATTTCATATTACAGTTTTGTCTAATGACAAAGCAATAATGAACAATAAGAGAAACAACAGTAATAATGTTAATGAAATAAATCATATGAAATTCTGGAAATGAATTCAGGATCATAAAAAACCAAAAACCTGCTTTGCTACATCTCTAAAATTATGCAGGCATTTTTCTGGGAATAAGGAATTTGGATATGAACATTTAGTGTTGTGACTCCATCCTGGCAATTTCTTTCTCTCTTTTTGTTATAAAAACTACTTTTGCCCTATATACTGCTATAGTGGATTGGAAAGAGGTCCCAAAATTGTATTTCCAAGTTCTAATCCTTGGTACCTTTATGGAATATATATGGAACCTTACTTGAAGATATGATGTTCACTAATTAGGTATCTCTAGATCCTAAATCCAATGGTAATGTCCTTGTAAGAGACAGAAAGGAAGATACACGGGACACACAGAGGAAAATGATGTGAAGACAGAGGCAGAGATTGAAGTCATGTGTCTATAAGCCACCAGAAACCAGGAGGGAGGCATGGTACAGATTCTTCCTAAGAGCTTCTGGAAAGAACCAACACAACCAACCCCTTGACTGCCAACCTCTGAACTTCAGAATGTTTGAAAATAAATTTATGCTGTTTTAAGCCATGGTTGTGGGTATTTTTATGAGAGCCCTAGAAAGCAAAGAGAGCTCCCTCTCCTATATTTGATATTTTAATGTTGCTTTTAATTTAAACCCCTTTTTGTGTTCACTGTCATTATTCTCGCCATTTCCGTGGGCTGTGGATATGTTCTTAATTCTGAACTCCACTCTCTTTATGTCAAACTCCCAATCTAACTGGCTTTTCTTTATGAGACAGTTAGCTTGAGCTGGTAAATGGTTCTACCCAGAGGCCAATTTCTTAGTCTTTAATTTGGACTGCAATTTTTGGATTTTTGAATGGAAGCCCATAGCCTGTAATTGTCTCCTCAAATCCCAATGGGACCTGTTAGTGACTCTGTGGAGTCACCAGGCCAAAGTTCCCATTAGTTGACATCTGCTGGTTCAATCCCATTCCAGTCCAAAGTCCTTTGGTGGGAAATTGGTGGTGGTGAGCACAGAGTCTTTTCTTGGCCAGGATGCCATAATATCTCTTGGTGATAGCCAATATATTAAGATGCCCATGTTTATTTGTCTTGTTTTCTAGAGATAGAAACTGTTAGAAGGATAAAAGTTAGTGAGACTCTTGGAAGTTAAAGAAGCCACAAAAAGTGGTGGGTTTGGTTGAACATTTAAGAGCTAATAGAGCTTTTACCACCTAACTCAAAGACTCCTGTGCTAGGAGAAAATGGTCATGGAACAGATTAGATTACACTGCTGCTGCTGCTGCTGCTGCTAAGTCGCTTCGGTCGTGTCCGACTCTATGCGACCCCATAGACGGCAGCCCAACAGGCCCCACCGTCCCTGGGATTCTCCAGGCAAGAACACTGGAGTGGGTTGCCATTACCTCCTCCAATGCATGAAAGTGAAAAGTGAAAGTGAAGTCTCTCAGTCGTGTCTGACTCTTTGCGACCCCATGGACTGCAGCCTACCAGGCTCCTCCATCCATGGGATTTTCCTGGCAAGAGTACTGGAGTGGGTTGCCATTGCCCTCCACTAGGTCAACACAATCTCAATAATATTTCCATGCAAGAGGTGCAGATAAAACACTGTACACCATCTCCCACATCAGGTCTTAGTTTGGCTCTGAGAAACCAAAAAAAAAAAAAAAAAAATAAGGCTTAGCTAAAATAAATACATAATAGTAAAATGAAATCTTTAAATTCAAAAGTCAGGTGTGTCACCTCCTGGCACACCTGCTTATTTTATGACCCAGAAATATAGCGCAGAAGCTGTAGATATCTTCAAAACTGGCAAAATCTTACTAAAAACAAACTAGAATTGCATTATGGGAAAGGTTCCATTTAGACAAGATTATTCATGTAAGAAATTCACTGGATAGTAATGGTTTCCAAATTAAACAAACAATGGGATACCTATTTTAATTGGCATGCAGAAGCTTCCAAAAGACTTCAGGAGTCCAAAATATTTCATTAAAAGATTTAGTATAGAAGGCTAATGAAAATTAAAGACACAAGAAGTACTTAATACAAAAGACAATAGGATTAATCTGACTCCTATTGTTCCTCTCTTTCCCTCTTTACTTGCAGACTCACATTTTATTAATTCTTTGTCTGAACTGTCTTTTCACTCTGAAGACACTATATGTTTTTTTTAAATAAAACTCCTAAATGGTAGAGGGTCCTCCATGGATATCTTTCACCTCTTGATCAAAGATCAAACTATGGGCCATAGTTTAATGATTTTCTAAACATAAGGAGGAAACCCAAAGGTTTTTTGAAGAATTTAGAGTCACTGTCAAGGAGTATATGACCCAAGGCTTCCAGATCTTTACCAGTTTATGCACCCAATGAAACCCAAAAATGGAAACAGGAAAAAATCCAGGATGATATTGGAAATTTTAAATCTTCAATATGTTACTTTGCTGCAGCTGCTGCTGCTCAGTCATTTCAGTCGTGTCTGACTCTGTGCGACCCCATAGACGGCAGCCCACCAGGGTCCCCCGTCCCTGGGATTCCCCAGGCAAGAACACTGGGGTGGGTTGCCATTTCCTTCTCCAGTGCATAAATGTGAAATGTGAAAGTGAAGTCGCTCAGTCCTGTCCAACTCTTAGCGACCCCATGGACCACAGCCTACCAGGCTCCTCTGTTCATGGGATTTTCCAGGCAAGAGTACTGGAGTAGGTCGTCATTGCCTTCTCTGAATACGTTCCCTTAATGGACCAAAAAAATATTGCAAAATAGCAACTGAACTTTCATAATTCATTCCCAGGGTCTTCCCTGCCTAT
This sequence comes from Bos taurus, assembly GCF_002263795.3. Lineage (NCBI taxonomy): Eukaryota > Metazoa > Chordata > Mammalia > Artiodactyla > Bovidae > Bos > Bos taurus. The sequence continues at coordinate 46,321,185 of NC_037347.1, forward strand.
AATGATAGGTCAATTATTCAAACATGCAAACCAAAAAAGATGAATCTGTGGTAGGTTTTAAAGATTGCTCAGAACCCACTTCTTACAGCATTCAAGGTTTCATACAATAAATCAGGTCAATCAATCTGCCCTGTTACATGCTTGTGTTCAGTGGTGTCCAGCTCTTTGCAACCATATAGACTATAGCCTGCCATGCTCCTCTGCCCATGGGATTCTCCAAGCAAGAATACTGGAGTGGGTTGCCATGCTCACCTCCAGGGTATTTTTTCTGACCTAAGGATCGAACCCGCATCTCCTGTGCCTCATGCTTTGCAGGCAAATTCTTTACTGCTGAGTCAGGGGGAACCCTAATCTCCTCTACATACATGCTAAGTTGCTCCAGTTGTGTCGCACTCTTTGTGACCCCTATGGACTGTAGCCTGCCAGGCTCCTCTGTCCATGGGATTCTCCAGGCAAGAATACTGGAGTGGGTTGCCCTTCTCCAGGGGATCTTCCCTACCTAGGGATTGAACCTGTGTCTTAGGTCTCCTGTACTGGCAAGCTGGTTCTTTACTATTAGTGCCACCTGGGAAGGGGAGCCCTAATCTCCTCTAGCTGCCCTGTTTGTAAATGAATTATCTCCTGAGATTAGTGGATTGATAAAAAGGCAGAAAATTGAATAAGAAGTCGCCAGTCTGAATTTGTGACAATAGCTGGGCACTTTGAAAAGACTTTGGAAATAGACTGCAGGCAAAAATCTGCCCAGCTGTTGGTCTTACAGTTACAATGACTCCAAGGCCAGAGCCCGAAATAACACCTGGAGCCTCTGCCTCATGGCTTCCTTCTAGAAGTCACTCATCAAAATCATGGTCCAAAGACTGATTCATCTGTAATCAACCGGGAACCTAGAAAGAAGAACGTCTTCAAAGGTCCTAAGCAAATCTTCAAGTTAAGGACTTCCATGTAGGACTCAGAGGTGTTCTTTAGTAAACTGTTACCATAATGCCCTTAAAGGGTCACGCAGAAACTAAAGTTAAAATTAATGGGAAACCTTGCCAAATTCTAGTTGATACTGGAGTTAACACTTTTTACTTTAAAACTACTCTCGTAAGGCAGTAATCCCTTGGAGTGAAAAAAGGTTTCTGTAGTAGGGGTATTTAATAAAGTTAAAGTAGAACTCCTTTCTTAAACAGTTCAAATGACTCTGGGACCTCTCACTGAAAACCATTTGTTTTTGTTATGGGATATGGTCCCAGTCTATTAGGTAGAGGTCTCTGTTCTAATTTAAAAGGGCTAATAACTTTACTTCGAACGGAGACCTTGGCTTCAAATCATCTGATCAACTTGAACCAGATCTTTTATGGTCTCTGTAATTTAACCTCCATAGAGAAGAGGAAAACTTCAACGGGCAACCTCTAACTAATCATACTGCTCAAAAATCTGTGGGCTAATTCTAACACTGATATTGGGAGGATAGAAAGTATTGAACCTGTACAAATCTCTTTCTAAATTGCCTCAATATTCACTGAAGCCTGAGGCCATACACTCTCCATAGTCACCAAAAGTGGGAGATCTAATAGTGCAGGAGTGTCTGTGTGTGCATGCTTAGTCACACAGTTGTGTCTGACTCTTTGTGACTCCAAGGACTGTAGCCCACCAGGCTCCTCTGTCCATGGGGATTTTCCAGGCTAGAATATTGGAGTGGTTTGCCATACCCTTCTCCAGGGGGTCTTCCCAACCCAGGAACTGAATCCAGGTCTCCATGTTGCAGGTGAATTCTTTACTGTCTGAGCCACCAGGGAAGCCCCATTGGTGCAGGGGTGATCACTCCCTATACCAATCCCTAGAACAGATTGATTTTGTCAGGCTGGAAACTTAATGGGAGGGGATGACAATTTGTCCAAGACTTGAGCACAATTAACAGGATAGTTATTCTTTACTTCTCAGTTTTTTTCTAAACCATTATGCCCTTTTATTACAAGATATTCAAAATGGTTCACTGTTGTGGACTTTTGTTCAGGCTTTTACAGCATCTCTATAGATCCTAAAAGCTAATATCTATTTGCCTTTATTAAGAACAATCAACAGTAGGCCTGAACAATCATTCCTTAAGAGTTTCTGTGGCTCCATCTTGTCTGTTCCAAGTGTTCCACCAAGATTTAAGTGCCCTCCAATTCCTCGGGGAATTTAACCCATTTGAAATATGTAGACAACCTCTTGTGCTCAGTTACCAAACAGGCGTCCATAAAAATTCCATTTATTTGTTGAAGCATTTACCTAAAAAGAGGCATAAAATCTTTAAAGAAAAATTACAATTATCTCTAAGTACTGTTCATTGACTAGGTCATAATCTAATTGCCAAAGGAATCCAGCTATCTCAAAAACAGAGTGAAAGGTACTCAGTTGTGTCCAACTCTTTGTGACTCCATGGACTATATAGAATTAAGGAATTCCAGTCCATGGAATTCTCCAGGCCAGAATACTAGAGTAGGTAGCCTTTTCCTTCTCCAGGGGATCTTCCAAACTCAGGGATCGAACCCAGGTCTCCCGCATTATGGGAAGATTTTTTTACCAGCTGAACAACAAGGGAAGCCCATCTCAAAATAAATTAAGCTAATTCAAGAATTTCCTAGGCCTACAGCTTCATGGATTTCTGGGCTAACTGATTACTACAGACTAAGGATTTCCATTTTATGTCTGTTGTGTTCCTCATTCTATGAACTTACCAAAATTTCACTCCCTGAACTCCTTCCTTGGGTAGATAAACCTGAACAGGTCTTTAAAATTCTAAAATAAGTCTCCTAAGGCAAAGGAAATGAAAGTAAAAATAAACAAGTGTGACCTAATAAAATGTATAAGCCTTTGCACCCAAAGGAAACTATAAACAAAAAGACAACCTACAGAATGGGAGAAAATATTTTCAAACAGTGTGACCAAGAGGTATTAATTTCCAAAATATAAAAACAGCTCATACAACTTAATATTAAAAAAAAAATGATGAAAAAGCAGAAGACCTAAATAGACATTTCTTCAAAGAAGACATGAAGATTGCCAACAGGCACATGAAAAGGTGCTTAACATACCTAATTTTTCAATTCAATTCAGTTCAGTTGCTTAGTCATATCCAACTCCTTGTGACCCCATGAATCGCAGCACGCCAGGCCTCCCTGTCCAACACCAACTCCCGGAGTTCACTCAAACTCACGTCTGTTGAGTCTGTGATGCCATCCAGCCATCTCATCCTCTATCGTCCCCTTTTCCTCCTGCCCCCAATCCCTCCCAGCATCAGAGTCTTTCCAATGACCAACCTAGATAGCATACTGAAAAGCAGAGACATTACTTTGCCAACAAAGGTCCATCTAGTCAAGGCTATGATTTTTCCAGTGGTCATGTATGGATGTGAGAGTTGGACTGTGAAGAAAGCTTAGTGCTGAAGAATTGATGCTTTTGAAGTGTGGTGTTGGAGAAGACTCTTGAGAGTCCCTTGGACTGCAAGGAGATCCAACAGTCCATTCTAAAGGAGATCAGCCCTGGGTGTTCTTTGGAAGGAATGATGCTAAAGCTGAAACTCCAGTACTTTGGCCACTTCATGCGAAGAGTTGACCTAATTATTGGAGAATTGCAAATCAAAACTACAACAAGCTATCAGCTCATACCAATTAGAGTGACCATTACCAAAAAGTTTACAAATAACAAATGCCAGAGAGGGTTTGGATTAAGGGAATCCTCCTCAACTGTTGGTGGGAATGTAAATTGGTCTAGTCACTCACTATGGAAAACAGGATGAAATTTCCTTAAAAACTAAAAATAGAGTCACTGTACAATCCAGTAATCTCACTCCTGGAGATATATCCAAAGAAAACTCTATAGTTTGAAAAAATTCACTCATGCCTATGTTTATAGCAGCACTATTTACGGTAGACAAAACATGGAAGCAACCTAAATGTCCATTGATGGATGAGTGGATAAAGAAGATGTGACATAAATATACATACACACATACTGGACTATTGTTCAGCCATAAAAAAGAATGAAATAATGTGATCTGAAGCCACATGGATGGACTTAGAGATTATCATACTAAGTGAAGTAAGTCAGACAAAGACAAATTTCATATTACTTATGCATGTAATTAAAAAAAATGATACAAATGAACTTATTTACAGAACAGAAACAGCTCACAGACATAGAAAACGAACTCATGATTACCACAGGGGAATGCAGGGGAGAGGGATAAATTAGGAGTTTGGGATTAACAGATACACAATACTATATATAAAATAGATAAGCAGCAAAGTCTTACTGCATAGCACACGGAACTATATTTAGTATCTTGCAATAACTTATATGGAAAAGAATCTGAAAAAGAATATGAATATATGTATATGTTTAACTGAATCCCTTAGTTGTATGCCAGAAATTAATATAACATTGTAAACCAAATATACTTCAGTAAAAATTTAAAGAGAAACCTGAAATTAAAACAAGAACTATAAGAAGCACCTGCCCAAGGGTTACCTAACTACTGACAACCATTCACCTTATTTGTGCATGAAACAGATAACCAAATTCTCAGAATGTTCTCACAAGTACATGGTAATAAACTCAGGCCTATTGCCTATCATAGCAAACAAATGAATTCAGTTGTTCAGACTTATCATAGCAGTCTTAAGACTACAACCCCTGTAACTGCAAAGTTTGTAGAAGCCTCAGTAGGTTCAACTGTAGGAAATAGTATTTATTTGCAAATTACAAATGCTGTTCAAAGTTTTCTTAACTCTCTTACTTTCTCTGCAAGCAAGCTAACCTTCTGTGAGATCCTTCTTCCTTGACCATCTAATTTACATCTTATAGTGACAATGTTCTTAATCCTGCTATCTTACTACCTCTCCCTGATGAAGGTGAGCCCCATAACTTTGAGGTAATAATGTCCCACTTTGTGAGACATAGTTCTGGTTTACAAGATACCCCTTTAATTCTTACCTAATGTTGTTCATTGTTGGTTCATACTATGAAATGAAAATGGGAAATTCCAAGATGGTTGTGCTGTTGCTGTTTAGTTGCTAAGTCATTACGACCCCATGGACTGTAGCATGCCAGGCTTCCCTGTCCTTCACTATCTACCAGAGTTTGACTCAGTTTGTGCATTGTGTCAGTGATGCCATCCAACCATCTTACCCTCTGTCACTCCCTTCTCCACCTGCCCTCAATTTTTCCCAGCATCAGAGTATTTTCCAATGAGTCAGCTCTTCACATCAGGTGATCAAAGTACTGGAGCTTCAGCCTCAGCATCAATCCTGCCAATGAACATTTAGGATTGCTTTCATTTAGAACAGTGTAAAGCATCACTTCTTGGGCACTCAGCCTTCTTTATGGTCCAACTCTCACATCTATACATGACTACTGGAAAAACCATAACTTTAAATACTATATGGTTCTTTGTCTGCAAAGTGATGTCTCTGCTTTTTAATATGCTGTCTAAAATAAGGGAGTGGCAAATCACTTCAGTATTCTTGCCTTGAGAACCCTGTGAATAGTATGATGTTTTGCTGTTACTACCCAATATAAACCACTTGAAACAGGAAACTTCCCACAAGCTAAATCAGCCCAACAAGTAGGTCTCCACGCCCTTACCAGAGAACACTACTTGTCAGGTGCTCAGGTGTGCTCAGTCGTGTCCAACTCTTCATGACCCATGGACTGCAACCCACCAATCTCTTCTGTCCATGGAATTTTCCAGGCAATACTGAAGTGGTTGCCATGTCCTACTCCAGGGGATCTTCCCAACTCAAGGACCCAGGCTGCATCTCTTGCATTGGCAGGTGGATTCCTTACCATTGAGCCACGTGGGAAGCACAGTTGTCAGGACCAACTATTAATATGAAACTGATATCCTATATGCCTTTAATGTTGTGCATGATTTGGGAATGTTATGGAAATAAAAGGGTTTTCTTACATACTCTTGGGGATCAATCACAAATGGACAGGTAAGCAATCTTCTTATTGCTGTTTTCTCACCTTCTGAAATTGCTGTCATCAACATTGAGGCTTGCTTTAAAAGAGTGAATGTGAGTACCAGGGAAATACCTTGACTGACTTTCATCTATAGGTAGCAGAAACAGGGTCTATACAGAAGGTGGCATGTGTGGATGAAGTTCATTCTGCTTCTACAAAAGAATGACCCCTTGTTGCCAGACTTTTGCCATCTTGATGGCCTTGCAACATGCCAGCAGTCTGCTTCTGAATCTGAATTTACATGAACAAACAATAGTCATAAATTAAATAATTAGGAAGCCGTGACGGCTATTTGATTCTTTCTGGCTCCCTAGCAAATCCCATTGTTAGGTTTTGCCTTCCTTCACTCACCATGGTACATTTAAGTTGACTATTCAAATTACTAGTAAATAATAGTGGGAAGACCTGTAAAACTACAAAAACAGTTCACCACTAAAGTCTGACCTACCAAGGTTCATAATCCTGCAAAAGCTATTCCCAGAGGTCTCAAACCTCTCCCTATTGGACCCTTTGCACACTCTTTGCACACTGCAGTTGACCTCATTCAGCTAAACACTTAGGATGGATTATCAATATGTTCTTGTTACTGTGTGTATATTTTCAGCATGGAGTGAAGCCTTCCCTGGCTTCAGGCTAATGCCATAGAAACTGTAGAAAACATGTTTCTCACTTTGATATTCCTTCCACAGTCTCCACTGAGCAAGGCAACCACTTAACTGGGCAAATTGTACAAGCCTTAACAAAAACTTTGCAAAATTCTTGCAGTTGCCATTATCCTATCACCCTCAATCATCAGGCAAGGTCAGGAGGACTAATGGGATCCAAAAACTTAAAATCTCTAAACTTGTTGTGACTACTGGACTCTTGGCCTAAGGATTGCTTCTATCCTTGCTGACTATTTAAAGTATCCTCTTTGGGAAACATAAGTTCACTCCACATGAAATCACCTTGTTTCAGCTCATGCTTAGTTGCTCAGTCATGTCCAACTGTTTGTGACACTTTGGACTAACTCACCTGACTCCTCTGTCCATGGGATTTCCCAGGCAAGAATACTGGAGTGGGTTGTTCTTTCCTTCTCCAGAGGAACTTTCCAACCTAGGAATAGAACCTGCATCTAAAGAACCTGCCTGCCTATGCAGGAAGACATAAAAGAGGCAGGTTCTATTCCTAGGTCGGGAAGGTCCCCTGAAGGAGGGCATGGCAATCCACTCCAGTATTCTTGCCTGAAGAGTTCCATGGCCAGAGGAGCCTGGGGGCTACAGTCCATAGGATCACACAGAGTCAGACTAAACTGAAGCAACTCAGCTGTACTCCTGGTTGCTTGGCAGATTCGTTATCACCGAACCATCAGGGAAGCCCTCCACAGGCAATCAGATCAGATCAGATCAGTCACTCATTCCTGTCTGACTCTTTGCGACCCCATGAATCACAGCATGCCAGGCCTCCCTGTCCATCACCAACTCCCGGAGTTCACTGAGATTCATGTCCATCGAGTCAGTGATGCCATCCAGCCATCTCATCCTCTGTCATCCCCTTCTCCTCCTGCCCCGAGTCCCTGCCAGCATCAGAGTCTTTTCCAGTGAGTCAACTCTTCTCATGAGGTGGCCAAAGTACTGGAGTTTCAGCTTTAGCATCATTCCTTCCAAAGAAATCCCAGGGCTGATCTCCTTCAGAATGGACTGGTTGGATCTCCTTGCAGTCCAAGGGACTCTCAAGAGTCTTCTCCAACACCACACTTCAAAAGCATCAATTCTTTGGCACTCAGCTTTCTTCACAGTCCAACTCTCACATCCATACATGACCACAGGAAAAACCATAGCCTTGACTAGATGAACCTTTGTTGGCAAAGTAATGTCTCTGCTTTTGAATATGCTATCTAGGTTCGTCATAACTTTCCTTCCAAGGAGTAAGGGTCTTTTAATTTCATGGCTGCAGTCACCATCTGCAGTGATTTTAGAGCCCCCCAAAATAAAGTCTGACACTGTTTCCACTGTTTCCCCATCTATTTCCCGTGAAGTGGTGGGACTGGATGCCATGATCTTCGTTTTCTGAATGTTGAGCTTTAAGCCAACTTTTTCACTCTCCTCTTTCACTTTCATCAAGAGGCTTTTGAGTTCCTCTTCACTTTCTGCCATAAGGGTGGTGTCATCTGCATTTCTGAGGTTATTGATATTTCTCCTGGCAATCTTGATTCCAGCTTGTGTTTCTTCAAGTCCAGCATTTCTCATGATGTACTCTGCATATAGGTTAAATAAACAGGGTGACAATATACAGCCTTGACATAATCCTTTTCCTATTTGGAACCAGTCTGTTGTTCCATGTCCAGTTCTAACTGTTGCTTCCTGACCTGCATATAGGTTTCTCAAGAGGCAGGTCAGGTGGTCTAGTATTCCCATCTCTTTCAGAATTTTCCACAGTTTATTGTGATCCACACAGTCAAAGGCTTTGGCAGAGTCAGTAAAGCAGAAATAGATGTTTTTCTGGAACTCTCTTGCTTTTTCCATGATCCAGCAGATGTTGGCAATTTGATCTCTCCTTCCTCTGCCTTTTCTAAAACCAGCTTGAACATCTGGAAGTTCATGCTTCACATATTGCTGAAGCCTGGCTTGGAGAATTTTGAGCATTACTTTACTAGCGTGTGACATGAGTGTAATTGTGTGGTAGTTTGAGCATTCTTTGTCATTGCCTTTCTTTGGGATTGGAATGAAAACTGACCTTTTCCAGTCCTGTGACCACTGCTGAGTTTTCCAAAGTTGCTGGCATATTGAGGGCAGCACTTTCATAGCATCATCTTTCAGGATTTGGAATAGCTCAACTGGAATTCCATCACCTCCACTAGCTTTGTTCGTAGTGATGCTTTCTAAGGCCCACTTGACTTCACATTCCAGGATGTCTGGCTCTAGGTCAGTGATCACACCATCATGATTATCTGGGTGGTGAAGATCTTTTTTGTATAGTTCTTCTGTGTATTCTTGCCATCTCTTCTTAATATCTTCTGCTTCTGTTAGGTCCATACCATTACTGTCCTTTATCGAGCTCATCTTTGCATGAAATGTTCCTTTGGTATCTCTGATTTTCTTGAAGAGATCTCTAGTCTTTCCCATTCTGTTGTTTTCGTCTATTTCTTTGCATTGATCGCTGAAGAAGGCTTTATCTCTTCTTGCTAGTCTTTGGAACTCTGCATTCAGATGTTTATATCTTTCCTTTTCTCCTTTGCTTTTCGCTTCTCTTCTTTTCACAGCTATTTGTAAGGCCTCCCCAGTCAGCCATTTTGCTTTTTTGCATTTCTTTTCCATGGGGATGGTCTTGATCCCTGTCTCCTGTACAATGTCACGAACCTCATTCCATAGCTCATTAGGCACTCTATCTATCAGATCTAGGCCCTTAAATCTATTTCTCACTTCCACTGTATAATCACAAGGGATTTGATTTACGTCATACCTGAATGTTCTAGTGGTTTTGCGCTATCCCGCATGCAATAGTCATCAATAATCCAATGAACTAGGACACCCTTGATTTAGATTGTTGAGTTAGAAAGTACCTACCAGGAGATCTTCATGGCACAAGATTTGCTTCCTTTATCATACTGGTTAGGCTGGCTAGAAGTAAATGTAAAAGAAAATATAATAAGAAATCTTTCCTCAACTCTTGATATTTCAGAATCTTATTCTAAGATGAAAATCCTTAAACTCTCTGGCAAAGTTGTTCATAATAATAAGATGTATTATTATTATTGCTTATATGTAAGCTAAGCAGTGAGTTGTCCAGGCTATACAACATTACCTGTTGTATCTAGAGTAATCCTTCCACGTGTATTGAAACTCAATTATATAAAATCATCAAGCAAGCCACTTAACTTAAAAGAGTAACTCCTTGAATGAAGTTTTGCTTTGACCCACTTGATTTTGATTGGTTTGGGTCTTAGGGAATGTCATGCCAAACTGAGAACTATCCTGCTTACTTTTAATATAATCACAATAATATCCCTGGTGTGTTTATCTCTCAAAAGCCTTAAATGCATGTACATTCACATCTACTAACTACCAAGCTGTTGATGTCCCTAGGAGTGGAATGTCAGAATGCCTCAGAGATTAAGCAAAAATATCTTGACCAATGGATATTACATGATCCACCACACACACACACACAAAACCTTCAACAGGTAGCTGAGAGCGGTACTAATGCCTTAAATGTTGACCACATCTCTCAGCAAAGCCAAGAGTTTGATAAAAAGCAGAGGATTGTTAAAAAAAAAAAAGGAAACAGCAGGCCCAAATAGAGTCCTTTGTGCTAAATGTAGGCTTCCCAGGCAGTGCTAGTAATAAAGAACTTGCCTGCAGATGCAGGAGATATAGAGACAAGGGTTCAGTCCCTGAATCAGGAAGATCCCCTGGAGGAGGGCATGGGAGCCCATTCCCATGGACCAAGGAGCCTGGTGGGCTATAGTCCATGGGGTCACATAAGAGTCAGACATGACTGAAGTGACTGAGCTAAATACACATTACCAAACAGAGACTTAATACCTATCTAATTGCAGTTTCAATCTTCCCCAAGCAAGTCAGTTTGGAATTTCCTGGTCAGCACCAGAGGAGTAACTGGCCTTTGTACTCCAAAGGAAGATGATCTAGACTGAAATAATCCTATTTTTATTTATGACTCCCTTGTCCCAGCACCTCTCTGTCCTTAAAATCCTTTCCTTCCCTATAGTTCTTTGGAGCTCTTTTCTATTTACCATGGGCTTCCCTGTGGCTCAGATGATAAAAAAAATCTGCCTGAAATACAGGAGACCTGGGTCTGATCCCCTGGGAAGATTCCCTGGAGCAGGAAATGGCAACCCATTGCAGTATTCATGAATGGAAAATTCCACGGACAGAGGCTCCTGCCAAATTCATGAATCCTTTAGTAAACTTGTTAGGTCTTCAGATTTACTCAGTTCCATTTTACTTTTTAAAACACACACATGCATATGTGTATAAAATGTTACTCGGTGAATTTATATTAAATGTAGTTAATATATACAAATCATTTCCTTATAATTCTTTATGCAATTATTTTTAAGGGTGAGTTCAGTGTGCCTGATATACTATGATCATAGAATAGCAAACAAGATTGTTGACAGCTTTTCACTTTACAACATGATGATGTTTTTTCTTGAACTATTCTTGAAAAGTGTATTGTCACTCATGATTTCCTTCAGGAAGTGGTATCAACTGTCATGGCCCTTGTGATGTGAGTGGGCTGGATACAGTCTGGTGGAAGTATGAAGGGACTAGGCATTTCCTCTGAGTCAGTATCAGAATATCCTAAAGAGGGGTCATGCCGCTGCTCTCTTTAGCTCCCTGTGTGCTGTGCTGTGCTTAGTCGTTCAGTTGTGTCTGACTCTTTGTGACCCCTACATCTATCTTTTTCACTCTATTTAGGTGAAACCATACACAACCACTTTTGTTGGTTTCACGGGGAAAGAGGAGTTACAAACAAAATTCAAATTCTGTTAACTGTCATCAAGTTATTCCTTAAGTAGAACTCTAAGAGACCGACAGCTGCAATATTTTAAAAATTAAAACCTAAAACAATTTTTATAACATTTTTATCTGAGTATAGCTCCTTTACAAGGTTGTATTAGTGTCTGCTATATAGCAAAGAGAATCAGCTATGTATGTATAGATCCTCTCTTTTGAAAATTTCCCTCCAATTTAGGTTACCGTAAAGCACTGAGTAGAATTTCCCTGTGCTGTGCTGCACAGTAGGTTCTCATGTACTGTCTCTTTTATACACAGTAGTATATATATGGGCTTCCTTGGTGGTTCAGACAGCAAAGAATCCACCTGCAGTGCAGAAGACCTGGGTTTGATCCCTGGTTTGGAAGATCCCCTGAAGGAGGGCATGGCAACCAACTCCAGTATTCTTGCCTGGAGAATTCCATGGACTCAGGAGCCTGATGGGCTACAGTCCATGGGGTCGCAAAGAGTTGGATGTGACTAAGCAACTAATCACAGTACAGTATATATGTCAATCCTAATCTCCCAATTCATCCCACCCCTTCATCCCCCTTTGGTGTCCATTTGTCAGAAAGATAAAAGCAAATATGGTATATTAACGCATATATGTCAGATCTCTAAAAATGGTACAGATGATTCTATTTGCAAAGCAGAAATAGACACAGACGCAGAGAACAAACATGTGAATAAACCATTTTTGAGAAGAATTTTGTGCCATTCTCATCTTTAACTATGACTCTGTTGCAACAATAGTATAATTCAGATTTCCCAGAAAAGCAAGTGATGAATTTGTTTTATGGATAACTATACAGCTATTTTACTCTATGTTTTATTTATTTTTTTATTTTTTTTGTTTTTGGCAATGATGTATATCTAAATCTTTACCTTAGTATCATTCCCATAAAAATAAACTACATCATTCAAATGCTAAGTCTGTTACTAGAAACCTCACTTGATTATGAAAATATTGTAATCAATATACGTATTCTAAAAGGTTTTTCATTTTTGCAAACATTCCTTAAGGCAAATCATGCTTGCATTGATTTTCTAACTTTCTGTATTTGCCCACTGAAAGATGTGCAAAGAAGTACATTCATTAATGATAACTATATGCAATTATGTATAAATATATTAGGATGGTCCTAATAAACAAAATATGTATTATTCAAATTATGTCCTTTCTATAATTCACTGTCAGTCTTTTTCTTATAATAAGTTTTAAAATATATGCTATATCAGTTCAGTTCAGTCTCTCAGTCGTGTCTGACTCTTTGCGACCCCATGAATCGCAGCACGTGTATGCTATATACGGTCCAGGAATATCATGTGTCAATTAGGGCATATTTCTTTGCTCTGATAGGCAAATGAAGCTATGAAGTATAGCAATTCATCAGGGTAGCAGTTCTGTTTCCTTTTTCATTTTCCTGTTATAAACCTCTGTTGGGCATGAGTCATGGAGGAGATATTTTCGAGTTTCAAGTAAGTGGATCACGAAATGAGATTCTTTTAATATTCCCAACATGGTTTATCTCGATAAAAGTGATTCACTAAGCATATAGCGCACAATGCTTAAACATGACCAGTATAGAGAATTCAAACCTCTTAAGCATTAACAACATAAATAAAATAAAATATCTTCAGCTAATTTGCGCCTTCTGAAAGCTGGAAAAAAATATGACCTAAATTTGGTATAGACAAGTTTCCAAGACATCAGTTCAAATAGAAGGTTTCAACTCATTGTAGTCCTCTATTCACACTTCTAAAAGGCTTTGGGGATAACAGCGAACCACAGGAAGTATGCTTGCACACAGCTGGCAAGGAAGGTCTGAAAGAACACATGCTGTCCTCATCTCAGCCCACTAGATTGCTGCTGCCAGCTTGGGTTTAAGTTCTCTGGTCATTCAGCATTGATTTCACTCTGAGTCTGTCACAGAGAAGCCAATCAGGAGCGATCGTTAAATTGTCTCACTTCTAAAACAGATACTGAGCCTGAAATGAGTCCAATGTCCACTAAGCTTTTCACCTTGAAAAGGTGGAAAGGGTCATAAGAAATAGCATGTTTTTTGTCAGTTGGAGCAAATAGCCACAATGGAAATATCTGAAATCTTTGAGATTAGTTTACCAAAAAAAGAAAAAAAAAGATTAAAGATTACCTTAAAATATTTTTAATTAGAAGGTCTCTCTTGAACAATTACAATGCTTCACCTTTCTCATATTATGTAGTGGATAGATCATATATGTGAAAATGCCATGTAATAATGTAAGGCTGCATGATTTAAAAAAAATAAAAACTTGTATCTATGTTAATTATTGATTTTATATTCTGAGATAATAATCAGTATTCACTTAATCAGTTTAGTTATTGATACATCATACCAAGTTAATTCCAGATTTTGTCTGACAAAAGCTTATTTATTGTGTGTATTTTATGAAGCAGTCATTGAGTTTTTAATAAGCCCATAAAAGTGTGAACAAATTTTATTGATATTTATTTTAGATTGAGATTGCATCTGGATCCTATAAGAAAAAAAACAAAAAGTTATTTCTTTTGCACATGAACTTGGAAGTTATTTGGTAAGTTCTGCTATTTCAAAAAAATAATGTGACTTGTGTTTCTTAAGTATCTGCTGTCATGATCGTGGAAGATGTTGCTAATATTCTATTCCTTTTGACATTCTGCTGTCAACCTTTATGGACAGAATGACACCAGGAACCTAGGATACCTCTGCTGTAGACTAAATATTTATGTCAATCCCTGAAATTCATATGCTTAATGCTAGTGCCCAATCTGATGGTATTTGGAAGTGGGGCCCTTTAAGGGTGTTTAGGCTATGAGGATGGGGCTTCATGAATGAAATTAGTATCCTTATAAAAGAGAAATCAGAGAGCATTTTTACCCTTTCCAATAAGTGAAGACACAGTGAAAAGAAAGCAACCTATGACCCAGGAAGGTTCTCACTGTATACCAAATACATGTATATGTATATTTCCTTTCTCACGTAGTGGATAGATCATATATGTGAAAATGTCACGTGATAATGTAAGGCTGCATGAAGAAGAAGAAGAAAAAAAAACCTTGTATCTGTGCTAATTATTGATTGTATATTCTGAGATAACAATCAGTTAGTTGTTGCTCACTGTATACCAAATATGCTTATGTCTAGATTTCTAGCCTTCAGAAGGGTAAGAAATAAATTTCTGTTGATTATAAACCACCCACTCTATGGCATTCTGTTACACCAGCCCAATCTAAGTAAAGACTTTACAAATAATTCTTCCCAAGGTGTGGCTTACTTTTTAGGTTCTTATTGGTGTCCTTTGAACAAACCAAGTTTTTAATTTTGATCAAATCTAATGCATTATTTTTTTCCTTTATGTATTGTGCATTTGATGTTGTATCTAAAAAACTCTTAATCCAAGGTCAAGAATATCTCAGTTTTTCTTCTAAAGGTTTTATGTTTTTATTTGCTTGATGCATTTTGAAATAATGGTGTGAAATATAGCTTCCCTAGTGTCTCAGACAGTAAAGAATCTTCCTGCAATGCAGGAGACCCTGGTTCAGTTCCTGGGTTGGGAAGATCCCCTGGAGAAGGGAATGGCAACCCACTCCACTTTTCTTGCCTAGAGAATCCCATGGACAGAGGAGCCTGGCGGGTTGTAGTCCGTGGGGTCACAAAGAGTCAGACATGACTGAATGACTAACACTTTCATATGGTGTGAAATATGAGTCTAAATTAATTTCTTTGTTCATGGCTATCTAATTGTCTCATTACCATTGAAAACACTTTTCATTCCTCAGGATATTGCTTCAGTTAACTAGTAAATTCTCCATGAGGCCAAAGCTGTTAAATGTTAACTGCTTACTCACTCAGTCGTGTCTGACTCTTTGCAACCCCATGGACTGTAGCCCTCCAGGCTCCTCTGTCCATGGGGATTCTCTAGACAAGAATACTGGAATAGGTTACCATTTCCTCCTCCAGGGAATCTTCCTAACCCAGGGATCAATCCCAGGTCTCCTGCATTGTAGGCAGAGTCTTAACCATCTGAGCCACCAGGGAAGCCCCAAATCTTAGGTACTTAGGTGACATGATAACTTATAGGAATATGCTCAAGCATTCAGTCTCCATTGAAATTTGAGTTTCAAAGAGTAATTGCTCTAAAGTCCTAAATGTTTGACTGTGATTCTTCAACAGGGACCTGTCAAAATCTCCATAAATATCCCTATTTGCCATAGACACTTCAAGCATCAATCTCATCTGCTTTGTCATACAGCCAAGGAGACGATCCTCTTGCACAGAAAGGGACCAATGAATATTTTCTCTAGGATATATCAAGGTAGTCCCGACACTTCAACTTTGTTTAGCTTAAGTTACTGTTTGGATCCAACTTTCAATTAATCAATTACTCTAAAGTCTTTTGAGTTAAGATATTGATCCTAGAATTTGATTAGTGAATACCTATCAATAAAGTTGGTTTGAAAGAATATTGTGTTCTTCCATTCAGCTTAACTAGTAAAGAATCTTCCTGCCATGTAGGAGATCCTGGTTCAATTCCTGGATTGGGGAGATTCCCTGGAGGAGGGCATGGCAACCCACTCCAGTATTTTTGCCTGGGGAACCCCCATGGACAGAGGAGCCTGGCAGGCTACCATCCATGGGGTTGCAAAGAGTTGGACACGACTGAGCAACTAAAAACAGCATTCTGATTCAGAACCTGTAGACTCTATTCTTGTATGTGTATTCTCCAGATTTGGGTCAATGTAAGTTGGCAAAATCTTGCAGTTATTCCCTATATATGTAGAATCCAGTTACAGGGTCTAGAAACAATAAGAGGTGTGGGGACTAGGTCCTCAGAAGTGTCAGCAGTTCTTTGCAAGGCAACTATCTCAGGGGAGACTATTACAGATTCTTTAGGAAAAAGATCAATGTCCTCACACAAGAGGAAAGACTGCTCTATTGATGAAGAAGGCTTTAGAGAATTTCGGGTCTAAGGTTTAGGACTCATTATAATCTTACCATAGGGACCCATCCATATGTGCAGCAGAACATGAAGACTTAAGGTGAAAGAGGAAAAAGTCCAGAAAGACATTGGCAGAGTCAGGAGAATTTGATAAGCCAGGACAAAAGCAAGAATCAAGTGAGAGAGAGAGTGAACAATGAAGTTGCACTGCAGCCTGGAGGCAAGTAAGTGGCATGTGAGTAAGTTTAGAACTCCCATAGGCTGCAGCAGAAGCCAGCACAGCACTGTAATGCAATTTTTCTCCAATTAACAAATAAATTAAAAAAAAAAATAGAACTCCCATGGGACTTTTTCCAGTGGACCAGTGGTTGGGACACCACACTCCCAATGCAGGGGGAACAGGTGCTATCCCTGGTTGGGGAACTGGAATCCCATGTACCACAAAGCACAGAAGGGGGCAACAGAGAATAAGATAGTTGGATGGCATTATCGACTCAATGGACGTGAGTTTGGGCAAACTCTGGTAGATGGTGAAGGACAGGGAAGCCTGGCATGCTGCAGCCCATGGGGTTGCAAAGAGTAGGACAGGACTGAGCAACTGAACAAAAACAACAACAACAAAATCCATGAAAAAATAATAAAGGAGGCAGAAAATGCAAGTAGATAGTTAAATAAACATTTCTTTAAAGCCAACTCCGTGCCCAGCATACTCTCTTTTCTACTTAAAAAAAAAAAAAAAAAAAACAGCATTCTGGAGCTGAGTTTTGTACTCACAGTTTCAACTAACTGTGGAAGATACACAGTTGTTTGAATCTGCAGATAAGCATGACAGATTATACTATGCAATTTTACATGAGAAAATGGAACATCTGCAGGTTTTGGTATTCATGGGGGCTCTGGAACCAACCACCCGTGGATACTGAGACATGACTGTATTCTCACCTTCCTGATCACCCCAGTCACTCTCCTCTGAATGCCTTCCAATTCTCTGTGACCTTTCTAAATCATGGCATGAAGAATTAAATGCAGCTATGTGTCATTGTGCATGCATGCATGCTCAGTTTTGTCCAACTCTTTGTGACCCTATAGACTGTAGCCTGCCATGCTCCTCTGTCCATGAGATTCTCCAGGCGAGAATACTGGAGTGGGCTGCCATGCCCTCCTCCAGGGGATCTTCTTGACCCATGGATCAAACTCATGTCTCCTATGTCTTCTGCATTGCAGGTGGATTCTTTACCACTGAGCCAACTTGGCAAGCCCACTCTGTCATTGTGTATGATATAGATTGCACAGAGGGGAAAAGATTATTATGAGTAAGATCAAGAGGAAGGTGCGTAAATTTACTGAGATGTAGTTCACTCACTTTTAAAAGGGTGTTACTGATTTCTCACAGCATTTTGAGGAAGATTATTTCAGAAACTACACACAAAATTCAGGCTTTTGAAAATATAAACATTAACATATAAACTATTGCCATTATTAAAATACATTTTGGCTAATACTAAAAGGAATAGAAATCATATTTATGTACTCACAGTCCTTTGATGACTCATATTTATCAGTGTATACTAAACCCTTCAGCCTTTCTAAGCCCATTGCTAATACATTCTCTACTTGCAAAATTGTTTCTTTAAAAAAGTCATTTTCTTCATTTCCTTAGCAGTGATGTTTGGTATCATTATCATCTGTTACATATCACCTGTGTACGGGTGTAGGTTGTCAGTATCTATTCCGTGACTCTGATAAACTTATACAATTGTTGGATCAAATTTAAGACTAAGTATGAGCTTTCAGAAACCACACCGCAATACTAACATCCATGCTTTATCACTATTCATAATGTAAAATCCATGTTATGATTATATTCTACTTTTATATAATTCAATGAAACGTCTTCATTATTTGTACAAGGAATTAACATAATTCATAAAATGCATCTTTGAAAACACACCATATATGCAACTAATTTTGACCTCATTTGATAATTTTTCTCTCATGTTGGAGAAAGAAAAGGTGATAGCTTTTATTTGACTGCTGAAGTTAAGATTCTTTACATAAAACTACAATATCTTTTGAAAACTGATTTCTTGTTGAGAAGAAACCATATGAAAAAAGACAAGAAATTAGTCTAAGTAGTAAGGTTATTTGTAAAGTATGTAAGAAGATGACCAGAGTGTGAAATAAAATTCTTATTTTAATGGCAAGACAAGAAAAATTTAAACATAAAAAATTCCCTTCCCTTTAGCTTCCTCTCCAGACTTTACTGTATATTGTGTATCTTCATTTTGCATCAACCAAACTTACTCATAGAAATACCTGTTCAACCTTTCTTCAGCACCAACAAGACCACTCCTTGAAGATAATGTTCCTTCTTAATCTTGGAAGGGTCCATGATGACCCATGGCCCACTACTGGCTTTGTAGGCTTAGATCTGGGTTGTGTTGTTGTTGTTCAGTTGCTAAGTTGTGTCCAACTCTGCAGCCCCATGAACTGCAGCATGCCAGGCTCAAACTGCCAGTAAAATGTCATTTAATGTACAGCCCCCTTAAAAAACTTGTATAGCTATGCTTCAACTTCTAATGGCTATAACAGTTCTCAGGCTGTTCCTAGGTTTAATCCCAATTGCTAAAGTACAGCCCCCTTAAAAAACTTGTATAGCTATGCTTCAACTTCTAATGGCTATAACAGTTCTCAGCAATTTGGCTCAAATTCTCACAATTTGGCTCAAATAAAATTTTCCACTGCTTTCTTAGAGTAGCTGATTAATTTTTCATCTACAAAAGAACAGGTGAAAGTAATTGCAGTAAGTGGATATATTTTATAGGAA
The DNA here is from genome assembly GCF_002263795.3 of Bos taurus. Lineage (NCBI taxonomy): Eukaryota > Metazoa > Chordata > Mammalia > Artiodactyla > Bovidae > Bos > Bos taurus. Next base: position 46,340,463 of record NC_037347.1, read on the forward strand.
ATGGAAAAAAAAGTGAAGCTTATATCCTATTGATTTTCAACTTATACCAGTGTAGCAGGCTGGAAATATTTTGAAGATTGAAAAATAACTATTTGCTTATGTGTGCATGTGTGTATATATATACACACACATGTGTATATATAATTACAATGATTTTTTATAATAAAATATTTTGCTTTTTAATTTATAAAGGGTAACTTTCCACTATTTGTAATTACTTCCTTTCCACTGAAGCCTTCTTTTGTTTCAATTTGCCCGTACATCAATCCTTGGTTTATCCCTTGTCAGTCTTAATTTATCATAATTGATTGATACTGACTACTTTAGGAGGAAATTATTTAACTGTGATTGACTGGGGACATTTAACTTTATTGAAAAGAAACAGCAGGGGGAAAAGAGGAAATAGTAAATGTGCTCATTTGTAAGAAAAAGACTTCAGACACAGTTTGGCTCCTTGAGCTGAATAAAGGCTTATTGAGATTAAGTTGACATAATTAATTGAATAGAAATTTTACATCCTTTCTTGTAAAATGGAATTAGAGATGAAGATCTTATTTGAAATTTAATAAGACATGAATATGTTCAGAGACTGTATAATGAAATACACATAAATGAAATAAAAATTACCAAGATAATATTTTAAAATCACTTCAGAAATATTTATCCCTGAGACATATTACCTTTGAAAAATTTAGTCAACAGAATAGACTTAACATATTATATATTTGATATATATGTATAGTCAGGGAAGATTTTATAACTGTTGACATTTTTCCAATAAAAAACTTTCAGTTCAAAGAGATAAAACCACAGCATTATCAAGTGGCCATTCAGCCAAAAGTCCAGGTGTTCTCACTCTAGATCCTACATTGTTAATAATATACTATTGTTTTTCTTCAACATTTCTTTTTCATAACACTCCTTTTGCTCTCCTTAAAATATAAGGTGAAGTGCTCACATTTCTGTTAAAACTAATAAACTGACTACTGAAAATATAGTGGTGAGGGGAGGCAAAATTTTCCTTCTACCATTCTAGGTTCCTCACTAAGAGCCCCTGGTAATAAAAGACAAATTAATAGTGTAAAGCAAATGTAAGTTTAATAGCATCTATACCTCTATATACAAGAAAGATATCCAGGAAAACTGAGTAACTTCAGAATGACACAAATCATCACCTTAAATATCATCTCCATCTGAAGACAAGAGAGGTTGGGGGTTGCGGGACAGTGAAGGCCAGTTAAGGGGGGGAAACACAGTAAAAAGGGTAAGGCTGTTACACAGATTCAAGTTCTTCTCCATTGTTGACTTTCTATAGATTTAGTTACCCTCCTCTTGCTGGTACAGACAGGGAGTCACCCTTCCAAACTGCCATGTCCCTTATAAAAGTGAAAGTCCATTATAAAAGAGTAACTTCTACTTTGATTTTAGAGCTTCTTCTGCATCTGTTATCTTAAGTATAACCAACTCAAGATAATCCTTATACCAAAGAAGTATGTTTGGGGATGGAAAATTCTGTTACATTCAAAATCATGCATACGTGAGTGCTAAGTCACTTCAGTTGTGTCCGACTCTTTGTGACCCTGTGAACCGTAGCCCAGCAGGCTCCTCTGTCTATGGGATTCTCCAGGCAAGAATACTGCAGTGGGTTGTCGTGCCCTCCTCCAGGGGATCTTCCTGATCCAGGGATTGAATCTGTCTCTCTTGTGTCTCCTGCATTGGAAGGAAGGTTCTTTACCACTAGTGCCACCTGGAAAGCCCCTTAAAAGTCATGCTGCTGCTGCTAAGTCACTTCAGTCATGTCCAAGTCTGTGTGACCCCATAGAAGGCAGCCCACCAGGCTTCCCGTCCCTGGGATTCTCCAGGCAAGAACACTGGAGTGGGTTGCCAATTTCCTTCTCCAGTGCATGAAAGTGAAAAGTGAAAGTGAAGTCACTCAGTCGTGTCCTACTCTAGCGACCCCATGGACTGCAGCCTACCAGGCTCCTCTGTCCATGGGATTTTCCAGGCAAGAGTGCTGAGCCAACACTAAATCCCAAATGAAAACTATTTAAACCAAAATTGATATAAATGTACCTTTTCATAATCTAATTGGTAAACAAAATTTGGAAAAAAGAGATAAACTGAATATATTTATATATTATATATTTTTTAATAGCCAATATAAACAAATTTGGAGATATTCCTATTCAAAACTCAGATATGTTTCTAGCAATTTCTATCAAAATTTACTTAAATATCAGATATTTAAAGGAAGCCATTATTGTCTAAAAGTGGTTGAGATAGGTACATTAATTATGATCAGTATGTTTGTAAGATTGTAAAAAAAATATTTAATTTTGAATTACTTGATTTATGATCCAAAAGATAAATTATTAAATCTTGATTATAGCAAGGGGTTGAATAGCCAGAAGAGAGGAAATAAACATAGGCAGAGGAAGTAGAGACAAAATGAACATTGTTTCTACACATAGTTCATCACATCCTTATGTTCAAGTGCTTTATTTATACTATCACCAGAAAATTCACTTTGTTCTTTCATGTGTTAATCTTCCAAAGCTCTTCCTATTGCTTGAAGCACATGGAGATTGGCACCTTCATATTTTTCCTAAATTACACTTTTTTCCCTCAGAATGCTTATTCATTCTAGTATTTCTGCAAGCAAGACTATGTTAATATCCTGTAAGCAGAGAAAATGCAGCCATGTCAAATATTGTAGGGATACTATTAGACCACTGAGTTAGTTCATAATACATTTAACCTGGTTCTATATAAGTTATGAATACAATCACACACCAGCATGGCAGGATTATATATTGGCATATATAGTGAAAAGAATCACACAAACCAATGTTAACATTAAATAAGGAAATAAATTAAGAGTAGAAAGTATTAGGACTGAAAGTAATGACAGTTTTGCATTCATGAGCAATCCTGATTTGCTTTCCCAGTATCATTACTCAGCAGAGTCTGTAAATGTGACATTTTGATGAAGGTTGTCTTTATGTGATTGGTTGCTTTCATTTTTTAGGTGTTAGAAACAGTCCAAGAAACAAAATAATATATCAAGCAGTGCAAGAGAAAATGAATTCAGGAACTTTATGCATAGTGTTTTGAGTGATGAAGGCAAACTTGCTGGAAAAAAAATTATACTAGCTAATATATAGTCAGCTAATAAAAAGAATAAATAATTCTCCAAATCAGTGATATTTAGAAACAGAAAATAGTATTAATATATTCATCCATTTGGTCAATGAATATTATTTTTTATTACCTAGTCTCCTAAAATAGAATCTTATTCACCAAAGCACATGTCTTTCTCTCCATGTTGTACATACTTGACAAAATCTTTGATAAACAGAAAACAGTGCTAAATATTGTTAAATCTGGCATAACAATCAAGATGGCTATTTGTTAAAATTGTGTGCAAATGTTTAGTAACAGGATTTGAACAAGCTTACATATTTTGGTTCTTAATGTAAATCAAATGAATAACAGTTATTTTAATGCATCTGTTTTGAAGTAGCTTCCGAGAATTATTCTTCCAGATTTGTAATTTTGATGAAGGTATACAAATTTCTATTTGTCAAATTCTTAGTAAAGTTTGAGATTGGAAAGTGTCTTAGAGGTCATGTTGTACATCATTTTTAAAATAATGCAATGAGTTATGAAGCCTTGGGTGTCTCTACTACTGTCTCATAGTTTATAGCATAAATATCTACAAAATTTAGTGCAAAACAAGGGAGGAAAATCTGTCTCAGCATCTCTCCAGACAGAATATAAAATGAAAAGATTTTTTTTTTAATAAAAGCCTACTCACATAACCAAATTCTTATTCTCTCTTTTTTTTTTTTTTTTTTTTGCTCAAAGAGTATAGAAATTCTACAAACTAAAAAAATGCACTACTTTTTCATCAACCTCTGGTAAAAAGTGATTTATATTACTTTATAATTTATTGGCTAAATGTTATCAGATTCACCATAAAATGAATAAAATGAAGCATTATTTTTTAAGAATGGCTAGAAAGCTTCAAAATAATTTGTTTTAATTGCACTTTACAGCATCAGTCAGGTGATGGTGCTTGGAGAGTTCCAACTGTACAAATGGATGTGTGTATGCTTATATGCAGATACTATATTTATTACTTTACATTTCTCCAGATCCAGTTTTGATTGAAGAATATCCATTATATACCTGTATATGTAATTTTCCACCTAATTATGGATTTCTTAATATATAAGGCAAATGTATAAAATATTTGAAAAATAAAATGACATTTTTAAGTGTACATAGAGAAAATTTACATTTTATCTTTTACTTTCACATACATGCATCAACAAATTATTAAATGCAGATAGTTGCCAGGATCTAGTGGGTGGGAGAAATGGGGAGATGCAGGTCAAAGGATAATACGTTCCAGTTTTGAGATGAATAAGTTTTGGGGACCTAATGTTCAACATGGTGATTTTAGATATAATATTATATTATACTTGAAAATTTTTAGGAGAGTAGGTTTTAAGTGTACACACACACACGCACATATACAAAAGACAACTATGTAAGGAGATGAATATATTAATAATATGACAGTGGTCATCATTTCACAATGTATACATATATTAATCATCACATTATACACCTTAAAAAATCACGTCCAAGCTAAATATATACATATGTATATGTAATTTTTGTCACTCATGCTTCAATACAGCTGGGTTAAAAAGTAAAAAAACAAACAGATAAAACTTTTCTGAGAAAATCAGGTACAATGAAATGTTTAAATAGTTGCTTTAGCTTGCAGACATCTACTGTGTTAGCTAAGGTAATCGGCATGATGTAGCCAAATCCTTAGCAGACCTAAGACAAGCTACAAAAATAGGAATAAATTTCCAAGGACCTTGGAACAAAATGCCATCCTCAAACCCAGGGTCACAGGCTCATTGCTCATAAATTCCAGGATCTACTCCACTATATCCACCGACAGGCGAAGGGCCATGCCTATCCTGAGTTCAACCAGCAATACCTCTACTGGCAGGAATGACTCTTTTACCTTTTACCTCTACTAAATGGTGGACCATATCCACCACCATCAACTCAGTTTGTCTCCTGTGCCAGGATACAAATGTCCTATGTCACTCAATTCCCTTTAACACCAGGCCTATTTGTTATATAAAATGAGCCAAGAAGGAAAAGAAGACAGTAACACTAGCCCCAAATCAACCCTAATTCTCTATAGTCTCTGCAACTCAGTATCAAAACAGAATATTTAAAAGTTCATGAGTCTCTGGGCAAGTACAGGGCCTACAACAGAGGTGATACAAATGATCATGTTTGACTGCAGTGCATCACTGTTTAATTAAGGATATCAGAGGCATGGATATTATATCAGCAAGCTTGATATGCACCAGAGCAGTGAAACTTTATTTTTTTCTAGTGGGCAAGCCCATTTAAAGGGAAATATGCTTCTCACTAGTTGATAATGTAAAAATGAATTTTTGCATTTTCATAAGACTCTCTCAGAAACTGTAGAATTTGGTTATTACTGGCATGACTGACTTTCTCATTAAAAACAAAACAGTAAGCCTACACATCATACCATTTTTTAGCTATATGTTAATCTGCCCAAACCAAATCAAACAGCAAACTAATACAAAACCTCTAATTTGTTTTTTTAACTATTCTAAATTGAAACAAACTTAAATGTGGGTTTAACGTTTCCTTTTCCCCAAAGAAACATAAAAACTCACTCCAAAATATTTTGTGTGTATTTTAAAATATGTTTATATGTCTTATATATAATCCCAGACATATAAACACAAACACATATGTGTGTATTTGCAATATGCACTTCCCAACATCCACTTCCCTTGGGGCTTCCTTTGTAGCTCAGTTGGTAAAGAAACTGACTGCAAAGAAGGAGATCTGGATTCGATTTCAGGGTCAGGAAGATCCCCTGGAGAAAGAAATGGCAACCCACACCAGTGTTCTTGCCTGGGGAATCCCATGGACATGACAGAGCGACTAAACCACCAACATTCACTAGATCATTTTTTTCCCCAGAGAATTTTCCTAAATTCAGCTGTGCATGGTTTGTAAATAATCTTTCCAGCAGCACTGGTATTTACACCCTCAGAGGAAAAAGTGATACCGAGTCAAGTCTAAAGAAACTAAACTAAACATTAGGTAGAAACAGCAAGAGAGAGAGAGAACAAGAGAATTAGTGAGTTATTTCCACAGTAAGAGCTGTGGCAAAATTTACAGCCCTAGATTCAGTGACTTAAATCGAGGAGAGTGATATTAATCACTCTATAGCCAGCAGATTGGCCAGTGTCCAGCCTCTAACCTCTGGGCTTTCAGCCTCTAGGTTCCAGGCTACAGACTGACTTGCTATTTACTTCTTGGACTGCAGGGAGCACTGCAAAATCATCTCCACATGTCTTAATTTGAGACTGGGGCCGAGAAATGTTCTCATGGTAAATCACTAGAATATAATTCATCAAGTGTAACACTGCCAACATAACTTCATAGTTCTCTTGTTATTTACTGCATGCTAAGTCACTTCAGTCACGTCCGACTCTGCAGCCTTATGGACTGTAACCCACGCACCAGGTTCCTCTGTCCATGGGATTCTCCAGGCAAGAATACTAGAGTAGGTTGGCATTTCCTTCTCGGGGGTATCTTCCCCTCTCAAGGATCAAACCTGTGTGTCTCCTGTATTACCGGGCGGGTTCTTTACCACTAGCGCCACCTGGTGGTAGCAGTCTATATTCCAGTTTAACTTGTTTGAATAGTAAATTTGGATTTCTTTTTTAGAAGTGGATATGATTTGTGCCTTTTCTTATAATTTTCTAACATTTTTGGTTTGGGTAATGAGTTTTCAAGATTTACTATTTGGAGGCAAGATGCAGCAGATTTTTTTTTTTCCCTCTATAGGAAGATAATGTTTGGGAGAGAAATCTTGTCTCCACTGTGCTCTTTACTTTCAAGTTTTTAAAATTAAGCTAAAGTAACAAACACTCTCATAAATAACAGTTGGCTATTTACTAATAATTTAAAGTTTCACAAAATAATAACCATGAGAGATGTCTAATTAAAATGTAATAATTTGATTTTACACGATTGTTGAATTACAGATTTGAGAGAAACATCTCAATTCCAAGTTTATGTAGGGCACATGCTGGTATGCAGGTGAGCATTTGCACGTGTGAGTGTGTACACAAACATATGTTCCCTGTGGCCATATGTTTCATGGCCAATTTTAACTGGAGAAAGTATTATTCATACTTAAAAGTTTTGGGTAAGTATTTGAATTGTTGGGGATATTTTGCTATTGTAATAATATTCTTTCCATTCTTTTTTCCCCTCCTCTTATCTCTATTCATTGTCCTTGCTAACTGATCTTCTTTGCTGACCGCATACCTCCAAATCAAATTATGAGAACCTATGCACAGCAATTATAATGTTTAGCGATTTTAATGAAGTTTTGCTACTCCCATAATAAGGATGGCCCCGTAACATCTAAGTAACTGTATCAAGCTCCCTTTGCTTTGAAATAAGAAACTACTTTACTCCTCAATAAGGACCAATTAAATTTAGGAAATGTGAAGTACCATAAGTCTCAGTGAAGTACATGTCTTGGGAAAGGACTTCAAGAATATATTATACTTTATGGCTTATAAACTTGGCTGCTAATAAGAACCACCTGGGAGCTTTGTTAATAATACAGGTTCCCAAGACACAATCCAAACTTAATGAAGCAGATTCTCCAGAGAAGGGGCATGGGAATTATGTTTTTAATAAGTGTCTCAAATGATGTGTATTCTCTAATGATTACATTTGAAACTGAAGTTCAAGACTAGATGTACCACATGGCTGATAATAATAAGTAGTGGGAGTCCTCATTTTGTGTTAAGACACTTAGTTTTCACAGCAGATGAGGAATTATTGAATATTTCTGTTATGAATGAATGAGAAGCCGTGTACCATAGAAAGAAAACTCTGACAGCATGCAGTAAATGGTGGTCAAGGCAAGAAGGACAATATGTGATATTTATGGCTCAGATGTCCAGTGAGGAAGACACGACTGTGGGGCACTTAGAAAGGAAAGGATGATTGTAAAAGATAAGCAGAAGTAGTCTTAACCCACTTGCTGACTAAATATCAGAGATGAGAGTAATCTGTTTAGTTTGCACAGGCTGCCAAAACAAAATACCACAGATTGTGTGACTTAACAAAAATTAGTCCTGGAGGTTAGAGTCCAAGATCAAGGTGTCAGCAAGTTGAGTTTCTCCTGAGGCCCCTTTTTGTGGCTTGTAAGTGGCCATCTTTTTATGGTGTTCTCACATGGGCTTTAGATGCACAAGTCCAGTGTATCCTTATGAGTGCAAAGTTCCTCTCTTATAAGGACACTAGTGAAATTAGATTAAAGCCCAACCAAAGGTCCTCATCTTAATGTTCAGTTCAGTTCAGTTGCTCAGTCATGTCCAATTCTTTGTGACCCCACAGATTGCAGCACACTAGGCCTCCCTGTCCATCATCACCTCTTAAAAGGTCTCATCTTCCATACAGTCACAGTCTGGAGTTCCAGAGGTTAGAGTTTCAACATATGAATTTTGGAGGATATTACAAAGTATGAATTTGTCATGAATTTCATGACATGTATGAAGCTCAGAACACTTCAAGCATGATGATTCCGAGAACTGACTAGGTGTTGATGCCCTACTCCAAGATAAAGAAAACATATGAAAGACAAGCAGTATGGATAACAAAGTCTGTTTGAATGTATCATGTTGAATTGAATATGAGAAATTAGAAGAGAGATGCAGGTAGACAACAGATGCTTATATGTGCATAGGAATGTGTGCACACAGGTTCATTATATATAGTAACAATACTGAATTTGAACTTGGTGCAGAATTCTAGCATTCTTAGGGGTATTGCATGGACCACATTATTTATAGCATTGTACAGTAACAACTAGAAGAGACAGTATTCTTCACTGATGTTTGTCTGGTAATGTCACTTCTGTGTTATAATGAAAGGTTTTTTTTTTTTTTTTTTTTTTGATGTACAAAACTTGTGTTTTTTATATATAAATAGATTAGAGCTTCCCTGGGGGCTCAGTGGTAAAGAATCTGCCTGCCAACGGAGGAGACACAGGTTTTATCCCTGGGTCAGGAAGATCCCCTGGAGAAGGAAATGGCAACCTACTCCAGCATCCTTGTCCAGGAAATTTCACAGACAGAGGAGATTAGTGAGCTATAGTCCATGGGGTTACCAAAGAGTTGGACATGGCTTGGTGACTAAACAACAGATAGATTACTGTTGCAGTAATGCCTGTTTTCATCTGTAAATAGTTAAGCATGTACACGAGGCACAATTTCTGATTTGTTGCTGTGTTCCATCTCATTTTTTTTTTTTACTTCTATTCTTAAAGCACTCAGTTTTGCTTTCAATTTTACGTAGCTTATTTCTGAGTTAGATCTGCACATGTGTACAAAAAGTTCATATTTATGTATTGCACATAATCATGCTATTCAGCACTGATGCTATATTGTGTTATGTAAATAAGAAAACACAGGTACAGAGGGAAAAGTTATAAACTGCAGGGAAAATTGATAATGAGTAGTTTTTATAGTTATATAAAATTCTAAAGAATATTCTAAAGTGTTATCATTGATTAACTTAAAAAATTCCATTTCCCCCCCATGCATATATGTTAAGTGTGTAACGAGTAAGTTTAACCTCCTCTTAGTGATAAAGGCTTAATTGCATGCTTCATTAGATTAAGCTTAGGCATTATTTACTTTTTCTGGTTCCCTGATTTGTGGTGTTCCTTATTGTGGCTGGATGAAAAATAGAGTGGTTAGTTAGGTATTTCTGCATTAGTACAATCTTCATTGCCTTCACTGATTGTTTTTTTCAGAGAGAAACTGGTGTCTTACCTATTTTACACATTTTAAAGTTTCTACTTTTTTAAAAAATTAAGCCTCCATTAAATGATATAGAAAGAATTAATTACTCTTTTTTTTTTGGAAAGATCTTTAAGATTTATTCTCGAATAGTACAAGTTCAGGCTGTAAAACATTATATAAATTATGATGCCATTCATAGAAATCACATATATACTCATACCAATATGCACATCAATAAAGTATTTCTCTATTGGTATAGGTATCTATGCCAAAGGTTACAGTGGTCCCTTTGGAGACTGGATGGGGGTGGGCAAATGGTGGTAAGTGGGAAATTTTATACAGATCATTTTTATGTTAATAATGAATTATAAATATATTTTAAAATAAAGTGAAAACTGCATACTTCCTCATTTTATGCCCAAGTTCCTTTCCCTCAATTTCTTTTTTTTTAATTTAATTTTATTTTTAAACTTTACAATATTGTATTGGTTTTGCCAAATATCGAAATGAATCCGCCACAGGTATACACGTGTTCCCCATCTTGAACCCTCCTCCCTCCTCCCTCCCCATACCATCCCTCTGGGTCGTCCCAGTGCACCAGCCCCAAGCATCCAGTATCGTGCATCGAACCTGGACTGGTGACTAGTTTCATATATGATATTATACGTATTTCAATGCCATTCTCCCAAATCATCCCACCCTCTCCCTCTCCCACAGAGTCCAAAAAACTGTTCTATACATCAGTGTCTCTTTTGCTGTCTCGTATACAGGGTTGTTGTTACCATCTTTCTAAATTCCATATATATGCGTTAGTATGCTGTATTGGTGTTTTTCTTTCTGGCTTACTTCACTCAAATCTGATTTACAAACCATATATTTACAATATAAGCAAATGCATATTTGCCTGAGATAATAAAATTCCAAACAAAAATTTAGTACTTTATATACACACACACACACACACACACACACACACAAGGGAACACTAATAGACCACACCAAAAAAAAGAATGAAATTCTGCCATTTACAACAATATGGATAGATCTTGAAGTATTGTGTTATGTGAAATAAGTCAGACAGAAAAAGACAGATTACTTGACTCATATATAAAATGTAAAAACAAAATATGAAATAAACAAAAGCAAATTTATAGATAAAGAGACCAGATTGGTGGTTACCAGGTGAAAAGTGGGTTGGGGATGTGGCCGAAATGATTGAAAGAGGTCAGCTGTGTGGTGATGGATGGTAACTAGAATTGTGGTAGTGACCACTTTGTCACCATCTGTCACAGATGCAGGATTATAATGCAGTACAAGAAAAGAAAAATAAGTTACTCAGAAAATATTCTAGACCTCAATCTATGACAGAATCATACAAAGCAATATGAAGCAGAAAGCATTCAGGAAAATCTTTTAAATTATATTCAGTTTTTTTTTCCTCCCAGAAATATGAGAATGCCATCAGAATTGAGTCATCACTGCAAAAGAATCACTAAAACGCAAATCTATGTACTCGTGCCATACTATTGCCGCAGAGTATCGCTTTACACATAAATACTAATTTATTTATACAAGCAGCCTGTTACACTTGATATACCCTATGTTTTAGAGAAAACACAGTAACATTTTTCTTAAGTGATTTTAGAAGAAAACATTTAATAATAAAGAGTGAAGCTTCTCTCTTGCTTAGGATTTTACATTATTTCTAGATTTTCTTTTTTTGGAAAGAAAATCTCAATTATAGTATCTGCATTATTATACCAAAAACACAAAACAACCCCTCTTCCAAACCCTAATACATTATTCTCAATTCATGTCAAGTTAGGTGGAAAACTATACATATATTTATAATCTTGTCAGTGGAACTATCATTTGAATATTCATATTAATTTATTTTCTATGAAGGAAATGAACAATTAATGATCAAAGTATGGGGGAAACCCTCTATGGTTTCAAGGGTACACTGCAAATGTTTTGTTGTTATTCGTCCTGGACCATCTGCATGATGGCACTAAATCAGTAAAAAATATGCCCATGTGTTTCTTTAGTTCTGTTCATCTCCTCCCTCAAATTGGTTTTGACTTCCCACTGATGATAATTATATTTACTTATATAAATATGGCAGAAAACATTTCTTTCCAGCTCAATAACCTGGCAGTGTTTTCTTGATTTTGGCTTTCATTGCTTCAGTGTCACCTTCATAAATCTTGTGAGCCAGGTCACTGTATCTTTTTGGATAAAATTGCAAAATATTTTTTAAAGTTTTATTTTTTTCCCCATAGTGTTTATTCTAGCTAGTATTCTCCCTCATCTTGCAAAACAACCATGCACAGAGTCAAATTTCAAGAGGTAGACCTCATCAAGACCACATGCACATCTTTTTGCCACTGAATTAGCCAAACACCTGGACAAGGTGTTGTCTTTCTGGTTGTCTCCAAGATATTGTTACATTCTAATTCTAGCCGGACACAAGTTCGTGTTTTCTAGATATTCCCCCATGGAGTGTTTTTGTGTTAACATTTAGAGGAATGATATAACTTGCTTATTTAAAAAGAACTAGTTGGTTTCATAGCTATTGCTTTTCCTAATATTAGAAAATGTGCATACATAAATTGAAGTTCAGTGTTGACTTACAACAAATAGTGACAAGGTATTTCTCCAGAAAAGATGGTTGTATTTGAGATCACCAGAGAATTGAAACTTAAGAGTCTGCAACCATGGCGAGCCATGTGCAAGTTCCCACACAGAGGGAAAGAGAATGCTTGTACAGAGAGAAAACAGAAGTTGGAGGGCCTAAACAGAGTTCATAGCTTTCTGTGGGTGAGTCCTCGAGAGGAAAGAAGAGTGTTTTTCTCCCTATTGGACTCTATGGTCATTGCAGATTGTGAGAAGACCCTTCTGGTCTTCCAACTCTATTTATTTCTGTTTAGTTTTTACATTTCTTCCTTTGATCAAGATGTGGGGAAAAGTGCACAGACTGAAAAAATACTGAGGTCTCATTCAAGTAACAAAGAGTGTACATTTTTTTCCCATTTCATCCTGGTCCTTTTCAATAGAGGAAAAGATCCTCTTTGAGTCCATTGATAAACATACAGTTAAAAGTTACCTGGGTGATATCAACATCTGAGGGAAAACTAGAATTTTCTTTAAAAACAATCAAAAGTTGATCATAATAATCATGAACAGATACGTCAGATTTTCGTGTGCAAGTTTGAATTTTGTTTCAATAAATAGGCTCAAAAAAGCCCTAGGAATTACTCAGTGAAGTCCCTTAGTGATTAAGCCTGATCATATCATAAGTTTGGAGGCTAGTCTCCTGGTTCTAATTATAGAGATCCTTCAGGATTTTCCCAGTAGTTTTTAAATCTAACACTCAGCATGACCTTTGCCAACAAGCATATGAACTGGCTGATATAAGTCAGAGAAACCAGGTTGATATGTTTGAATGGCTATATTAAATTCCTCAGCAGATATGGGAGAATTTTTGATTACTATGGGGAAATCTTTGGCTATGACTCTCAGTTCAACTTTAGTCTAGGGAGTATAAGAAATTAAGAGCTTAGCTTCTGGATCCTCAGAAGGCCTAGTTTTAAAAAGGAACAGGTTCTGAAGAAAAGGGAGTAGTGAAAGTTTCAGGAAAAGGGGAATTTTGGAGAAAATTAATATGTGGGAACTGAGGGTATAGACAAGGCATAGGGGGCATATAAGGGAAAGAGAAAAAAATGGGACCACATGGAAAGCCTGAGACAAAGAAGACAAAGAAGAGCTTGGGGCTTAAGGAGCCATTTAATCTTTTTTATAATTGTTTGCCTCAGCGAATCTTAAAAATCTTATTTTGCAGGGAGGCAATTTTCGACTACTGATCATGCTGGAGTAGCAATCAAAATAAGCATTCCACTCAGTTTTGGAAATTTTTGAGTTATGATAGTCCAATTCAGTTTTAAGGCAGTTATATTTGGGGATTTCAAAAGTTCCTCATTGATATTCTAAATCGCCTTTGGTTAAGTCAGCCTGTTTAGTTAGAAATGGGAATAAGAAAGAAATGTAGTTTTAAAACACAAAATAGGCTGGATTTTCTGTAGGGGTGGTGCCCTCAAAATATTTAGATAATTGGGATCTCATGTTTCAGAAGTTTTTCTCTAGAGTAAAAGAACAATTTTTAAGCTGCTCAAACAGCTTATAGCTCAAACAGCTCATTCAAACAGCCTGCAGGCTTTACACCAGACAGTTCTAAGGAGACAGCTTGGTTGCAGAAGAGCCAGGATGAAGGCTTTTTCAGCTAGGTTTCAGAGAACAGCCCCTTCCCAACAAATAGGCCAAAGTCTGAAAAACCTGCAGAGTTTCAGAGAAGTAGCCCTAATTCCCAGAGGAACTGGGCTGAAGGCATTTTCAGAAAGTTTCATTTGTAAGAGTCTGATCTCAAAATCAGACAAACAAGTACTCACATATAGAACAAGGCTTTAAACAGAAAGATAAACCTTAAAATAGATGCTAAATAAAGCCCAGATCACTTCAAACACAAGTAGGGCATACATTCAAATCCAGGAGAAAGACTACTCTTCAAACACTAGAGTTGGAGAGAAAGGCCATAGAGTAATAATGGGCTCAACTGTGGGTCCTTCTCCTGTTTGCTTACCAGCCCTGGAGCTGTTGGGGGTCTTCGCTGGTCACTGTTCAGTTCAGTTTAGTTCAGTCACTCAGTCGTGTCTGACTCTGCAACCCCACAGACTGCAGCACACTAGGCTTCCCTGTCCAAGACCAACTCCCAGAGCTTGCTCAAACTCATGTCCATCAAGCTGGTGATGCCATCCAACCATCTTATCTTCTATCATCCCCTTCTCCTCCTGCCTTCAATCTTTCCCAGCATCAGGGTCTTTGTAAAGTGAAAGTGAACGTAAAGTCGCTCAGTCGTGTCCGACTCTTTGCGACCCCATGGACTGTAGCCTACCAGGCTCCTCTGTCCACGGGATTTTCCAGGCAATAGTTCTGGAGTGGATTGCCATTTCCTTCTCCAGGGGATCTTCCCAACCCAGGGATCAAACCCGGCTCTCCCACATTGTGGACAGACGCTTTACCGTCTGAGCAACCACCTAAATGTTGACTGAAAACAATTAGACTGTCAGACTATTCTACAGGAAAGATGTGTGTGTGTGTGTGTGTGTGTGTGTGTGTGTATCAGCTGAGAATTACAGTATGGACTACAATCATGTACAATCATGGTGAGCCATATGTGAGTCCCTACACAGCAAGGGAAGGAGAGCACTTTCATAGAGGAAAAAGAAGCTGTGAGGGCTACAGTAAGGAAAGAGTCCAGGGTTTTCATTGACTGAGTCCTTGCCAGGAAAGAAGAGGAGTCTTTCTCCTTCCTTTTGGGTTCTGCTATCATCATCTCGTCAACTTCTGGCCTCCAGACTCTATTTAATTGAGGTCTTTTTTTTTTTTTTAATAAAAAGTTTCAGTAATACGTTCAAGATTGCTGTGTCTGAGTTAAAAAATACATTCACTTATCTTTGTTCCATAATTTTCCCAGTACACCATAATACCCAGGTTGGGAAGATCCTCTGGAGGAGGGCATGGCAACCTACTCCATTATTCTTGCCTGAAGAATCCCCATGGATAGAGGAAGCTGGCAGGCTACAGTCCATAGGGTTGCAAAGAGTCAGACTTGACTGGAGTGACTTAGCACGCGCACACACACCTCTAAGACACATGTTATTTATTTGCTGACAAAAGTTAATATGTTCCAGAATCTTTTCTAAAGTAGTCTACGGATGTCATTTAATGTTATTATGCATTGACTATTTTGAACTTTGTATTATTTGTAGTGATTCTATTAGTTTTGGGCTAGCTTTACACTTAGTCTGCCTTTAAAACCAAGTCTTGTTTTTTGGTAAGATTCCGTATGTTCCAAAGCTTCAGTAAACATGCTGCTGCTGCTGCTAAGTCACATCAGTCGTGTCTGACTCTGGGCAACCCCATAGACACGCAGCCCACCAGGCTCCCCCGTCCCTGGGATTCTCCAGGCAAGAACACTGGGGTGGATTGCCATTTCCTTCTCCAATGCATGCAAGTGAAAAGTGAAAGGGAAGTCGCTCAGTCGTATCTGACTCTTCGCGATCCCATGGACTGCAGCCTACCAGGTTCCTCTGCCCTTGGGATTTTCCAGGCAAGAGTACTGGAGTGGGGTGCCATTGCCTTCTCCGAAATTCTCTATATTAACTGCAGCCTACCAGGTTCCTCTGCCCTTGGGATTTTCCAGGCAAGAGTACTGGAGTGGGGTGCCATTGCCTTCTCCGAAATTCTCTATATTAACATTGTATAAATCCAATATAATTCAATCAGAAAATGACATTTGTGTTAATTTAACATAGAGCTTTATAGTTATTTGTTACTAATCTGAAGGTTACTGTAATTATATCTGTTCCCTGAATATTTGCATTGATTAGGGCTTAATGACATCTGATTATTTTATCTGTTGGATTTTTGTAAATTTCTCATTTTTCAAATCCAAAGTAATTTATCAAAACATTGAATTTCCTCTTTACTTTTTGTTGTTGTTATTCAGTTGCTAAGCCCTGTCTGACTCTGCAACCCCACGGACTATAGCATACCAGGCTTCTCCTTCCTCCAGTGTCTCCCAGAGTTTGCTCAAATTCATGTCCATTGAATCAGTGATGCTGTCCAACATCTTATTCTCTGTTTTTTGTCTTCAACCTTTCCCAGCATCAGGGTCTTTTCCAATCAGTCAGCTCTTCACGTCAGGTTAGTTTCTATTTAATTTAAATAGGCACTAATAATTCCCAAATAAATGCCTCCATGTGTGACCTTGTCTTATTTCCGACTCATAATGAACTGGCTAATTGATATTGATGTGTCTACAATGCATTTTCTACTAAACATGTGTAAAAATAGAACAATTTTGCCATTACCACCTTGTTAACTCTGAAAAAAATGTGCAGTGTAAGAGCTGTGAGTTGAATTGTATTCAGTGTCTTACTGAGGACTAAAGTGCAGACACCAGCCTCTCAGGTAGCTTTGAGGAACTACTCTGAAGAAGTTGGGGAACGTCTGTATATATATATATATATATATATATATATATATATATATATATGATTTTTTTTAAACTAGAAAATACATGTAGTCAAAAGGCTCATCCTTTTAAAAGATTGTTGCTAGTCACACACACACACACACACACACACACACACCTACCTGGATATCTCAAGATAATGATTTTAGAGCTCATTTATATATAGGAAATTGCAACAATCTGAGCTCATTGATCTCCTTCCTTGGATACGCATATTAACTATCGAGAGGCTCATATATCCAAACATAGAGTTCTGTATCCTTAGCTCCTTCAGTTGTACTGTTGGTTTGTGTGGCTAATGGCTTTACCCTTGTAGGGCTAGAAAGATGGGCAACACTGTTTACAACCTTATCATCCTAGGGAAGTAAGCATAATTTTCCCTTTAGCCTTCAAAATTCTTGACAGACTTCCTTGTGAGAAAAGACAATCACAGGAGTAAAAAATAGAATTTTAATAACATGTATACCTCTTATATTGGAGAAGGCAATGGCACCCCTCTCCAGTACTCTCACCTGGAGAATCCCATGGACGGAGGAGCCTGGTAGGCTGCAGTCCACAGGGTTGCTAAGAGTCGGACACGACTGAGCGACTTGACTTTCACTTTTCACTTTCACTTTTCACTTTCATGCATTGGAGAAGGAAATGGCAACTCACTCCAGTGTTCTTGCCTGGAGAATCCCAGGGACGGGGGAGCCTGGTGAGCTGCCATCTGTGGGGTCACACAGAGTCGGACAGGACTGACGCAACTTAGCAGCAGCATACCTCTTATATACAAGGAAGATACCAAGGAAGACTTAGCAACTCTTTGAATTAGGCCAACCCATCACCGTAAGTACCATCTGCAACTAAAGACAAACGATATGGTTGAGGGCGGGAGGCCAGTTATGGGAGGTGACCAGGAAAAGCACAATAAAAAAGGGCAAAATTATGATGCAGATTTAAGTCAATACCTTCTCCCTTGATAAGAATTTCTAGAGACTTAGTCATGTTCCTCTTCCTGGCACAGAGTAACATATTCTTGCAAATGGAGATTTCCCTTATAAATATAAATGTCTCTTACAAATGGGTAACTTCTGCTCAGATTTCAGAGCTTCCCTTGTGTCTCTGTTTCCTAAAAATAGCT
This sequence comes from Bos taurus, assembly GCF_002263795.3. NCBI lineage: Eukaryota > Metazoa > Chordata > Mammalia > Artiodactyla > Bovidae > Bos > Bos taurus. The sequence goes on from NC_037347.1 coordinate 46,358,590, forward strand.
AGTTGAAGACAATCCTTATGTCAAAGAGACATATTTGGGGGTGGCGAATTCTGTCCCCCTTCATCACTGAACCCACTCCTCTCCCACTCTTCCACAAGTTGGTAAATGACAAAATTACCCACTTGTTCAAGTCAAAAGTTAGGATTTGACTTTGATTTCCCTTTCCCACACATCTCAGTTCACATCATGAATAAATCCTATATGCTTTGCAATAAAATAAATCCAAAATTTGAACAATCATGTTTTGTCAGACACATCAGCATTTTTATGCTTATGATAACAGGACCATTTCTTTTCTCACTATGCTTTTTACGACAAAGACAGGTCTCAGCTAGCCTGCTAAATTTCAGAGTCTACTTGTAGTATAGTCAAGATCTGGCCTCTGCAAACAAAATCAGCCTAGACTACCCAGCCCACCAACTAACTTGCTGATATCAGCTGGACTGTCACAGTTATTTGGGTAGAAATATTCTGGGTTTATGAAATGGCACTAGTGGTAAAGAATCTGCGGCAAATGCAGGGGACGTAAGAGATGTGAGATCAATCCCTGGAGGAGGGCATGGCAACCCACTCCAGTATTCTTGTCTGGAGAAAACCATGGACAGAAGAGCCTAGTTGGCTACAGTCCAATAAGTTCAAAAAGAGTAGGACATAACTGAAGCAACTTTAGCACACATGTACATGGAGCACACAGATATTCTACAAACCTTAACAGATAAATAAAGTAGCACTTTATACTGATATTGTAGTATAGTAAAGTAACTGATTTTTGTGTTGATTATACATTTAAAAGCTAAGGCTATATGTAACACCTTTCTATGGAATTATAATTATTCCCTTTTTTTTCCAGTTTTAAAAACTCTTCATGAAACTTTAATAACCCACTTTCGACTGTTTAAGTAATGTGTTGAAGCTTATTGTTTTTGTTGGGGGAGTGTGTAATTTCCTTGGTTTTGACTTACAGCAGCAAAATTCTGAAGTGGTGGGTGGAACAGCATTAGAGCTCAGTTTTATTTGGCAAGCAAAGGAAAATACATCCTGGAAGTGTGAGGGCAGGTCGACCCAAAAGACGTGAAGATAAGAGAAACCCCCCAGCTCAATTTTGGCTCCTCTTTTGATATGTTTTTTTCTCCTCCCCCTGAGCCTATGTAAATTGGGCTAGCTAGGAGGGCTATTGGTTTCACCTAAGGTCCTCCCTCGGGTCCTCTGACCTTCTTTTTTTTCTATTTTTGTGGGGTTTTCCCTTCTTTGTCTTTTAGCCACCACCATTCTGGACTCCTTTTTCCTATTCTAACTACCTAACATTTTGAAAAAATAACTGTTAGTTTCAAAAGTAATGCTCCTGAAAATGGAATTAATATATGTCCAATGGATGGCTTTTGAAGTAAAATCCATTTAATGTTTTCAAATTTAAATATCTTTCTTGGTAAGTGGATTCTGCACCTCGTTACTTAGTTCCCAACCATCAATTTGGCTTTTGCCTTTGAACAGTAATGTCATTTATGACACATAAGCAAGCTTGCATTTGGTTAGTATGTTAGATGAGAGTCATCTGTATTTACTGTCAAATGCAACAGCAGAACTCTTGCATCTATGAAAATAAATTTACTTCCAGTATAAAACTATAACTCTCTTCAAAATGGGCTTTTACAAAAAGAACAAAGAAAGCAGTCCAGTATCACTTTGCTATGTTAATTATGAAAGTAGTTTTAATTATTACAACTCCACATATTAAAGTGTCATCCAGGGATAGTCTGTGTGAATTTTGACTATAGCTATAACCAAAGTAAAAAGTGATATTTTGACAGGAAAGATGTAGGAAAGCCAGAAGAGGATTAAACATCTAGTTTAGCTTTAGGAAATAATTTGAATGTTAATGAGCAATGATTCTTCTAAATACCTTTTGTGTGTTAAATGCACTAGAGAAGGAAGGTAGAATAACAGAGTAAACTCAAATCTAAGTATTAAAAAGTGAAAGTATTAGTCGCTCAGTCATGTCTGACTTTTTGTGACCCATGGACTGTAACCCACCAGGCTCCTCTGTCCATGGAATTCTCCAAGCAAGAATACTGGAGTGGGTAACGATTTCTTCTCTAGGGGCTCTTCCTGGACCCAGGGTTTGAACTTGGCTATCCCATATTGCAGGCAAAACTCAAATTTAAGTACTTCATGGCAAATAGATGGGAAAACAGTGGAAACAGTGGCTGACTTTATTTTTGGGGCTCCAAAAATCACTGCAGATGGTGATTGCAGTCATGAAATTAAAAGATGCTTACTCCTTGGAAGGACAGCTATGACCAACCTAGACAGCATATTAAAAAGCAGAGACATTACTTTGCCAACAATGGTCTGTCTAGTCAAGGCTATGGTTTTTCCAGTGGTCATGTATGGATGTGAGAGTTGGACTATAAAGAAAGCTGAGCGCCAAAGAATTGATGCTTTTGAACTGTGGTGTTGGAGAAGACTCTTGAGTCCCTTGGACTGCAAGGAGATCAAATCAGTCCATCATAAAGTAGATCAGTCCTGGGTGTTCATTGGAAGGACTGATGTTGAAGCTGAAACTCCAATACTTTAGCCACCTCATGCAAAGAGCTGACTCATTTGAAAAGACCCTGATGCTGGGAAAGATTGAGGGCAGGAGGAGAAGCGGATGACAGAGGATGAGGTGCTTGGTTGGCATCACTGACTCAATGGACATGGGTTTGGGTAGACTCTGGCAGTTGGTAATGGACAAGGAGGCCTGGCGTGTTGCGGTTCATGGAATCGCAAAGAGTTGGACATGACTAAGCGACTGAACTGAACTGAAGTACTTATTAAAATCAATAATTTTTAGAAGAATTAATAAAAACAAAAATAAAAATATGGACTGTGCTTATAACTAGAATTACTGCAAGAATCACATAAGATTTAGCTGGTGACTCTAGAAGTTTGTACACTAAATGAACTATTTACTGATATAAGCAAATTGTGTATCCTGGTGATGCAAAGTTAAGTTTCTACAAAATGAGAAAATGAATTTGCTGAAAATATATCTACTACTGCTTTAGCTTTCTTATAGAGAATAAAATCTTTCAAGAAGACATGAAAAAAAGATTTCTGGAAAAAATGTAGTGAATTTTTTTGTCATATAGTAGAGATAATTGAAAAGGCAAAACATTTGAATAAAGGTGAGTGGAGAAAATTAGTATAGAGGACATCCAATAGGAATGATAAACTGAATGCAGATTATCAAGTTATAAATTGGCATGCATAATTTCACAAAGTGCAAGAACTTTGACCACATGGATTAATTCAAATGAGTGATTCAAAATACTGGAGTGGAAATGACATTTTTATAATGGTTGATAAAAATTAAAATAATTTAACAGTATGTGAGTATAGGGCAAAAAGCTTGGAGCCATAGTGACTACTAGAAGTGTATTGTCCAGGGTAATTGGCAAACCACATGAAGGAGATAAAATATCTCTTGATGGAAACGTTAAAACTTTTGGATATGGAAAACATACAAATGAAAAATTCAGTCTCTCAGTCATGTCTGACTCTTTGCAACTCCATAGACTGCAGTACGCCAGGCTTCCCTATGCATCACCGATTCCTGGAGCTTTCTCAAACTCATGTCCATAGAGTCAGTGATGCCATCCAACCATCTCATCCTCTTTTATCCCTTTCTCCTCCTGCCATCACAAGGACTTAATTGGGCTTGAATGTGAAAGATATGAGAAGATATTTAGAATATTGAGATGAACTGCTTCACAGTTCAGTGAGGGAGAGAAATGATAAAAATAAAATATTTTAATTATTATGACATATAATACATGCTATGATGGAGACATGAATAGATTCATATGAGAGTTCACAAGCAAACATAAACTGCTGGATGTGGAATGATTTGACAATGATCTGATAACATTCATGGATATATAGCAAAAATCTCCCAATATAAGATTATTGAGTAAAGAATGTTTCTGATAAATGGGAAAACATGTGGCCAGGTATAGAAGTTTACAATAGCATTTGATATCTAGGTAACAGTCAATAGTGGTGTGTATAGAAAATGGCAAAAAATGTGCTTTATATATACACAAGTCTTGTCATGAAAGATTTTCATGCCAGTCAAACAATTTGAAATTTATCATGAAAGGTTTGTGGAATGAAGGTAAATAATATCACCACATTTGTAACTAAAAAACATTACTTTAATCATGATTTGCAGAATGAATTTTAAAGGGCAAGAGCAGGAGACAGTGTAGTAAATTGTTGAAGTAATCCTTGAGAATGTTGATAAGAAATTTAACAATGCTGATCAGAGTGGAAAAATGAAAAGTCAAGAGATAATTGGGGTACTGCCCTTTATCATTTGCTTTCTAAAGGAAAGCTAGGCGTACATTTTTAAAATATGAATTGCATCAAGATGGTCAACTTTTCAAAACCTCTTAGTACCATCTTACCCTCCACTTGCAGTAAAAATCAAAGGACCTTTAATGACATTTTTTTGTCATCATCAACCACTCTGGGTTTCACTGGTGGCTCAAACAGTAAAGAATCTGCTTACAATCAAGAGACCTGGGTTTGACCCCTGGGTCTGGAATATCCTCTGAGGAAGGGAATGGCTAACCACTCTAGTATTCTTGCCTGAAGAATTCCATGGACAGAGAAGCCTGGCAGGCTACAGTCCATGGGGTCGCAGAGAGTGGACATGACTGAGCAACTAATACATTCACTTTTCAGCTACTCTGCCCATCACTTATCCTTTTCCAGCCACACTGAGTACTTTGATCTTCCTCAAAGAAATGCAATGCCAAAGAATCCTCAAACTACCGCACAATTGCACTCATCTCACACGCTAGTAAAGTAATGCTTAAAATTCTCCCAGCCAGGCTTCAGCAATATGTGAACTGTGAACTTCCAGATGTTAAAGCTGGTTTTAGAAAAGGCAGAGGAACCAGAGATCAAATCACCAACATCTGCTGGATCATCGAAAAAGCAAGAGGATTCCAGTAAAACATCTATTTCTGCTTTATTGACTATGCCAAAGCCTTTGACTGTGTGGATCACAATAAACTGTGGAAAATTCTGAAAGAGATGGGAATACCAGGCCACCTGACCTGCCTCTTGAGAAACCTATATGCAGGTCAGGAAGCCACAGTTAGAGCTGGACATGGAACAACAGACTGGTTCCAAATAGGAAAAGTAGTATGTCAAGGATCTATATTGTCACCCTGCTTATTTAACTTATATGCAGAGTACGTCATGAGAAATGCTGGACTGGAAGAAGCACAAACTGGAATCAAGATTGCTGGGAGAAATATCAATAACCTCAGATGTGCAGATGACACCACCCTTATGGCAGAAAGTGAAGTACTTAAGAGCCTCTTGATGAAAGTGAAAGAGGAGAGTGAAAAAGTTGACTTAAAGCTCAACATTCAGAAAACTAAGATCATGGCATCTGGTCCCATTGCTTCATGGCAAATAGTTGGGGAAACAGTGGAAACAGTGTCAGACTTTGTTTTTTGGGCTTTGAAATCACTGCAGATGGTGACTGAAGCCATGAAATGAAAAGATGCTTACCCCTTGGAGGGAAAGTTATGACCAACCTAGATAACATATTCAAAAGCAGAGACGTTGCTTTGCTAACAAAGGTTCGTCTAGTCAAGGCTATGGTTTTTCCTGCGGTCATGTATGGATGTGAGAGTTGGACTGTGAAGAAGGCTTAGTGCCGAAAAATTGATGCTTTTGAGCTGGGGTGTTGGAGAAGACTCTTGAGAGTCCCTTGGACTGCAAGGAGATCCAACCAATCCATTCTGAAGGAGATCAGCCCTGGGTGTTCTTTGGAAGGAATGATGCTAAAGCTGAAACTCCAGTATTTTGGCCACCTCATGCGAAGAGTTGACTCATTGGAAAAGACTCTGATGCTGGGAGGGATTGGGGGCAGGAGGAGAAGGGGACAACAGAGGATGAGATGGCTGGATGGCATCACTGACTCGATGAATGTGAGTCTGAGTGAACTCCGGGAGTTGGTGATGGACATGGAGGCCTGGAGTGCTGCGATTCATGGGATGGCAAGGAGTCAGACACGACTGAGCGACTGATCTGATTTGATCTGATCTGATCTGATGGTTTTTCCAGTGGTCATGTATGGATGTGAGAATTGGACTATAAAGAAAGCTGAGTGCCGAAGAATTGATGCTTTTGAATTGTGGTGTTGGAGAAGACTCTTGAGAGTCTCTTGTACTGTAAGGAGATCCAAACAGTCCATCCTAAAGGAGATCAGTCCTAAGTGTTCATTGGAAGGACTGATGTTGAAGCTGAAACTACAATATTTTGGCCACCTGATGTGAAAGGCTGACTCATTTGAAAAGACCCTGATGCTGGGAAAGATTGAAGGCAGGAGGAGAAGGGGATGACAGAAGATGAGATGCTTGGATGGCAACACCGACTCAATGGACATGAGTTTGGGTAAACTCCGGGAGTTGATGATGGACAGGGTGGCCTGCCGTGTTGCAGTCCATGGGATTGCAAAGAGTTAGACACCATTGAGAGACTGAACTGAACTGAAACCTGCTTAGAACTATCTCAAAATCTTTATAGTTTCTGTTTCCTCTGCCTACAAGTCTCCATGCATCTTCAGGACTTACTCTTCCACTTCAAATTGTTGCTCAGATTTTACCTTTTCAATAAATCCAACACCAACCATCTCAATTAAGTCTGCATTCCTCAGATGCTGATTTTCTAATACCCCTAGTCTCCTCTAGTATTTTCACAGCACATATTTCCTTTCAATATTTGCTTGTATATATAATTATCTGTTCATCTTACTACATCTAGAACAGCACCTCTTTGAGAGTATCCACTCAATATTTGTTGAATTATTTCAACAGATAGGATGTGAAACTAAGTGGTCATAGTAGTGGGAATAAGTATAGATGTATGTGAGGAATAAGGAAAACTTTATTTAATGTAAGAATAGTAAAATTATAAAGGAAATTTCTTGAAAACTGTATTACCTTATTACTACACCCAGTGAAAATAAAATAAATCACATTGAAGATGGTTAGTGATAATCTTTCACAAAGTGTAAAATGCAATATAATTTGAGTACTTTTGTTTAAAAGATGTTATATGTTTTCTGAAAATTTACTTAGACTAGTTTAGAAAACCATTTCAATCAGTCACTGGCTATTACCCGGTGTTGCTTAGTATATTTGGGAAAAAAATAATTTAGTTCAAAAGACCTAAATGTTAAAATTTAGAGAATGAATATTTATGTAGGAAATATAGGAATTTACATCCTGTTAGTATATATGTGTGTTTAGTGAGTGTGTCTAAATTTGTATTGACATATACATATGCATACTTGTGTGTAACTACAGAAATACAATTTGTGTATGAGGAATGGCAAATAACAGATTTGGAAAATAAAAAATGGAAAAATTTCATGAGATGAAATTATTTAACACTTCTAAGAATATATTAGAGGTATAATTTCAAGCTGATCAAAAACATGTAGAAGTTGTTTTAAGGGAGTGATGCTGTTAAAATTAGCTAATGGATAGGGTAATAGCACACTATATACCTTTAATAAACATAATCTTGGAGATTTCTAATATTTCAGACATGAAAATAGCACTTTGAGCTTGGTAACTTACTATATGAGCAAATGAGTATCGGTTACAAATTATTCTCATTGTAGTATTATGACTAAGACCATAATAGGAACAATTGGAACAAAGTTATAACTAAAAATAACAATGGTACAAAATTTTATATATTTAAGAAATATGCTTAATAGAATGCAATATAAAACTAAATGATGGTTTTAGAAATAAGCACACCCTTATAGAATTGGTGTACTGTATATTTGTCTACCATAAATAAAGGAAGGTGATACTAAATGCTTTGGTAAAAGAGGATTTTATACATAATTTGCTTAATGAATGTTGTAAGTCTAAGATGAGATGCATTTCTCTGAAGTGTCATGTATTTCCAAGGATTTTGCATTTAATTTTCCTTTCAAATATCTCTAGTTTTCAGTAGATTCTTAGTAGTGTACTTTTGGGTGGTGAGTTCTACACTCCAGAACAACATGCGGCAAAAAAATTAAAAAGGTACATTAGATGCATTTTCCTCCATAAGTCAAAGATTCATTAATTCAATCTCATTTAAAAATTTTTTTTTTACATTTTATTTATTGGCTACCTCTAAAAATTGATCTATAATGATCTATAATTTTTCTAATTATTTGCCAGCTTTCTGCACAATTGTCTACGTTAATCATATTCACTATAAAGGAATGATACTTTTAATACTAAATCATGAAAAGAAAAAATATTAGGATTTATCTGTAAATTTTCTATTTATGTAAAATTTGGTCAGGACCAAATTATTTTAGAAATTATATCAGAATGGAGGTAATGATAGGTTCACTTACTCCAGGGTACAAAATGAAAATCTACATTCACTGTAAAAAGAAAAAAACTTATTTGTCCATTCAGATAACTTTAAATCAGTTTTAATCTACTCAACTAAATTGTTATTTTTCTCATATAATGTAGTCAAAATTTTATGAAGTAGTTTTGTATTATATTTTTTACATTCCAAATTGTGAATCCAATATAAAGTAGATTTTTTAGAAATTAATTATATCCATTGTCAGTGTTTCAGCTTTTTCTAAGTCTTTGATAAAATCAGATCATGTAAAATAACAAGAAACACATAGGTAAATGATAGTAACCTCATTAGCTAATGCTCACACAAGAGTTCTGTCCCTATGGAACATAATATGATGAAAGCAACTAAGAATTTAATAATTTTGGCATTCAATACCTGAGCATTACCAAAATATATCACTGTGATATTCTTGGGCTAATAAATTCTGAGAGAAATATTTAAATTATATTGTTTCCCACCAATAAAGAATACTAATGCTTACAACCATAAGAATTCTTGGGGATAAAAAACAAACACAAAAACAGAATCTTTGCTAAAAACAAATCACCTTAAAATGACTTTTTTCTCCTAATCTAATAATTAACATTTAATAAATGCCATAAACATTTTAACAATGTTTTCCAGTGAAGGGGGTAAAAAAGGATTATACAAGAAAGGCTCTTTACATTGCATTAACAAGTTCATGTTTAATGCCATATGCGTACCATCCTGTTCTGATGGCCCTAGAGTCATCTATGTCCAGTTTTCAAATAAAAACTGTATGTTGTGAATTTCTGTTAGGTTTAACCCCTTTCCAAGCATCTGCAGCATTTTCTTCCTAATGACATCTTATTTCCTATTGAAGAATCACTACCTCATCCTAAGTTTTTAATCTTGTTGGGAAAGTAAATCCCAATACCTTCAATAAGCCAAGAAAAAACATATAACATGGTATTTCATCCCAGATCTTGGAAAAGTATTGTGAAATAATAATTCAAGAAGTAAACAGTTGTCTCTTTCTTATAACATACACCCAGATTGCTATTCTTATCATAGGGTTTTTCATCTTCACACTGGATCCCCTAGAATCTCCTCAAACTCATTTGCAGGTGTGTTTTCCAGCCTCCCAACAAACCATTTAACCCCTAATATTCTTTCTATAAATTTGATTTTACTTAATTTAGCTAGCATGATTTTCTATGGATGTTTGCCAGTTGAGCTCAACTAACTAGGGTAGTCTAAGCTGCTGCTGCTGCTGCTAAGTTGCTTCAGTCGTGTCTGACTCTGTGCAACCCCATAAACGGCAGCCCACCAGGCTCCCCTGTCCCTGGGATTCTCCAGGCAAGAACACTGGAGTGGGTTGCCATAAGCTACATGATGATAAAATGCACGGTGCTGTGCTGTGGTTAGACACTCAGTCATGTCCGACTCTTTGTGACCCCATGGAGTGTCCTGCTAGGCTCCTCTGTCCATGGGGATTCTCCAGGCAAGAATGCTGGAGTCGGTTGCCATGCTTTCCTCCAGGGGATCTGCCCAACCGAGAGATAAAACCCAGGTCTCCTGCATTGCAGCTGGATTCTTTACCATCTGAGCTACCAGGGAAGCCCAAAATGTACTAGAAAATGTCAAAAAATTGATTGCTGGCTCATATTTCATGTCCAAGTCAGTGCAAGACTTCTGCTCATGACAGAGAAACCTAATTGGATGGAAATTCTACTTTCTTAAAATGCCACCACTTAACATGAAGTTTCAAGGGCTGTCCTAGTAGACCAAGAATTCTCCTATAACAAAGTGCTTCAGGAAATGTGTGTCACTCAGAGCTCAACCACCAGACCTAGAATCTTCTCCCAACTCAAAGGCTTGCATATGGACTCTCAAGTACCTGAAAGAAAAGGGGAACTGGGTATATTTGAGAATTGGAAATAATTAATTATCCTGCATTCTTAAACAATACTCAGTAACTTAACTGAATTAAAGAACAATCATAATAAAGAGTTGACAAACATATGTTCATCAACTATTCCCTTTCACATGTAAAACCTAGTGCTTATAGCACATGATATGCAGTCACAGTCAAAGTTATGGTTTTTCCAGTAGTCATGTATGGATGTGAGAGTTGGATCATAAAGAAGGCTGAGCAACGAAGAATTGATGTCTTTGTATTGTGGTGTTAGAGAAGACTCTTGAGAGTCCCTTGAACTCCAAGCAAGGAGATCAAACCAGTCAATAGTAAAAGAAATCAACCCTGAATATTCATTGGGAGGACTGATGTTAAAGCTGAATCTCCAATACTTTGGCCACCTGATGGGAAGAGCCAACTCATTGGAAAAGACCTTGATGCTGGGAAAGATTGAAGGCAAAAGGAGAAACGGGTGGCAGAGGAGAGATGGTTAGATAGCATCACTGACTCAATGGAATGAACTTGAGCAAACTTCAGGAGATAGTGAAGAATATAGGAGTCTGGCAGGCTACAGTCCATGGGGTCACAGAGTCGGACATGATTTTAGCAACTGAACAACAGCATACCACGTGATTACCTATTCACTATTTCTTTTTTTTTTTTTTTTAACTAGCCAAAGGCATATTGATGCATTCTACCTGAAGGAAAATTAAAACAAGCTAAATTTCTTATGGACTGTCACTCCATTCCAAGTGTCCAGCCCAAGAGCAAATATGTTTTTACTGTAGAATGAATGGGTCAGAGGCAGAGGCCGTGTAGCACTATAAATCTAGGTGGCTCTATGGGTATGATTTCCCCAGAGGCAGTACAGCAATAGAAGTATCAACTTGGTTTGAAATAAAGACTGGCTGGGGTTAGCCATGTAGATCTCGAGAATAAAAATATATAGACAACTGATTAAAGCTCTACTTCTCATGTGTAATAGCATTATCAAAAGCAAAAGTTAAGGAGATGCCAGATTGAGCTGGATAACAGGAAATAGTAGTTCTACATCTAAAACTTTAGTCAATTTATATTTGAGCACTTTGAGCACCATACTGATGTTTAGCATGGAACCTAAATAGTAAAAAGTACCAATATCCTATGCATTGAGGGGAATTAGCATACACTGACCTTGAACTGAAGTTAATACCTGAGGGAAAGTATCACCATGGCCCTCTCTACAGAGGGGAAACTTGTGGTGTTTGAATGATCCACGCGATTATTGCTTCCAGTCTACTTAATTTAGGCCCAATATATAATTTTAACAGATATTCAGAGCACACACACAAAATCCTAGCACTATATCCTCATAATTTTTTTTTTTTAAACACTCTCATGGTAAGAAGACAAAAACACTCTGGAGCCGAATAGCACTCTAAAAATATTAATACCAGGGAAATTGTGTCATCAAGGAGAATGACAGAGATCAGTGCCATCCTCAATGATTTGAAAGAATATTATGGGAAATCTTATAGTGTACATGCTTAACTAACCTGCTAGTAAAGATAAAATGATCTTAAAGAATTACAGTCAGTTATTTCAATCAGTGCCACTGTGTACATGGCCTCTTTCCTCTAGCGAACAGAGATTTCCTACCCTCTTGTGTAGTCATTGATTTGTCAAATATTTCTTTTCTCTGTCTAATAAAGATTGCGTACCCAAAATGAAAAGGAGGCTTGTGCAAGGCTCATTGTCCTCTCCGGTTCTATGCTACGAATCAGTCTGCAACGAGCCTAGCTCTCTTACCATCCTACAGGACGTCACACTGCTCCGGTATGTTGGTATCAATAAGCTGATGAGTACTGGGGATCAGGAAGTAGCAGTCAACCCACATGATCTGGTGACAGATATCTGTACCTTGGGATTAGAGATAAAGTCTCCACAAAAACAAGCACTGTATTCCTTAAGAAGTTTCTGGTAAGGCATAGGTTTTGAGATATATCAATATACCCCCTGCAAAATAAAGGCCATGCAGTGGTACCTTGCCATCACTCCTTGTAAGAAAAATGTGAAATGTTTCATGAGCATCATCAGATATTCAGGAAAACATAACAGATGTGGCTGTGCTGCTCTGATCCCTTTATCAGACTTTAAGTTTTTAGCACACCTTGGAACCAAAGAATTTTTTTCTAACTCATTCAAGCTTCAGTATGAGTAATAACTTGGTCATCATGTGTGAGGGTTTCCAATGGGTATCAAATGTCTGTGACAGATTGTAACATTCAGTGGATCCATAAAGCTATGAAAAGAGGGTCCTGGGTTTTTCAAATAAAATCATGTCTCTACGGCAATTTTGGATGGATTACACATACTTAGAATCAGACAGAAGCCTCATAGTGGTTTCCAGAAACCTAGAGTATGACTATTATGATAGGGAAGGTTAAGTGGGAGCCCCTGAAGCTTCTCCCTCACTTCTAGTCAAGAAAGGAAATCAGAATCAGAAGCACCAGTGCAAATATGAGGAATGCAGAGATGAGCACCACTATTAAACGTCGAAGAACACAGTGGAGACGGTCTTACTTCATATGCTTTCAACTCACCATGTCAGTCCTCTGCAGAAACCAGAAGGGACATGACTGATGGCAAATGAAAGTGCACTGATATATGTATTAACCATATCTTTGCCCCAGTTTCAGCCACTGTTCTCAATATAATCTTTCTAGGATTAGATTAACCTGGTCTTTGGTACTTGATACATCAAGGATAACACAGATGCTCTATTCTCAACCTTTATCAATAGGGAGGATCAAAAGCATATCTTCTTTCTGTGAGAAAGTCAGTCATATTTAAATATATTTTCTGTTTTGCCTGATCACTTGGTACACTGTTCTGGGCTCTGTCATGAGTTCACAGGGTAGGATAGTACCTTGACACATGTGGATTAGACCTAATAATCAGTCTATGGCAACTGAGGTAAATGTCTTCGTAAAGCAAATGCATACCAGAGGGTGACAGATAGCTTCTATGAACCTTTTGGGTTCTGTTATATCAGTGAAGATTTTAAAGGTCCACTGATCTGAAGCATCCTGAGAGCATCTCATTGCTAGGTAAAGGGCATACTGGTGAATGTCAGACTTCTTCCACTTGTAAAAAGTATCAACATGTTCTTTTGTGCTACATGAATTTTAGAAGCAGATCATAGAGCACTTAGGAAAATTACTTCACTACTAAATATCATATGTCCTGATAGGCTGACAGCTTTGTAGACCTCACAATGTGTGAGTGCTCTGCATCAGGGGAAGCTTGAAGCGGATACGCTCTGCCACTGGGTCATATGACCCACTGGATAAGATGGGGTAGAGGTAAGTGACCAATAAAGATGTGTGTGGAGTCTCTAACAAGCCAAATTGGGGCAAAGACCCCCTATAGTTCTGATTCAAAACCATGACACTGGTATCAGAGAAATTTACTCTGTGTGAGAAAAGAGAAAAAAAAAATACAGGCTTGTTACTAAGACTTGGTAAAGACAGATATTTGTGAATGCTCCTCATGTGACTATGTGACATTTGAGCTCCCCAAGTCAAATGATGAGGCTTATGCAATACTAACCATTTATGTAATGGAAGTATTACATTCAGGGTAGGTGTGAGTAGGTCCAGAAGACATGAGAAAATTCATGAATAACTGCTCCAGGTACTTTCATATTGTTTACCTATTTTGCAAAGCTCCCTCTGCCTCAGTCCACATTTAGGGACTCACAGCCCTAAAAGAAGACAAAACTGGATTTATAGTAGAATCAGTACAATAAATGATACCAGTTTAAAATAAACTGCTGCCATTTCTAGTTTCCACTTGGCATATACATAGGAAAATAGCATTGCTCCCTCATCACCAGGATAATAATCTTCAAGGTCAAGCACTAGCAAAATACTGCTGAGACAATTAGAGCACCACTGAGAGAAATCCTCTTAGGTTTTAGTGCAAAAAAGACCCAAAACAGAAGGTGGATCAGACACTCATAAATCCCCTATGGGAAGGAAACCCCATCTTAAAAACAAGATTGGGAATATGAAATCTGCAGTACACTAAGGGTAAGCATAGCAACAGCAGACCCCAAACAAATTCAACCACTGAACACATTGACTGTGAACTCTACATTCAAAACTTAGCAAGTGGAAACATGTGCACAATGGCAGGAATGAGATCTACTTATCGCTTACCAATTTCAGGTAGAGATCTATCTACCATCTTTAAAAAGATGTCAGATTGAGAGGCAAAAAAAAAAAAAAAAAACAGAGTAAAAAACAAAAGCATTGCTAAGAGGCAAAGTAATCAACATAAATAGAATAAGAAATGTTATAAAAATTATACTATAAAGATAAATAGAGGTCAGAAATGAAGAATGCTTTTAATGGTTTAGGGGAGGATACAATTCTGTTCCTCGATAAGCTATTTTCCAGAGAAGGCAATGGCAATCCACTCTAGTACTCTTGCCTGGAAAATCCCATGGACGGAGGAGGCTGGTAGGCTTCAGTCCACAGGGTCGCAAAGAATCAGACATGACTGAGCAACTTCACTTCCACTTCACTTTCATGCATTGGAGAAGGAAATGGCAACCCACTCCAGTGTTCTTGCCTGGAGAATCCCAGGGACGGTGAAGCCTGGTGGGCTGCTATCTATGGGGTCGCACAGAGTCAGACATGACTGACGCGACTTAGCAGCAGCAGCAGTAGCAGTAGCAGCAGCAGCAAGCTGTGTTCAGTCTCTAAGTTGTTTCCACCTCTTTGGGCTTCTTTGTGGACTGCAGCATGCCAGGTTTCCCTGTCCTTCACTATCTCCTGGAGTTTCCCAAACTCATGTACATCAAGTTGGTGACACTATCCAACCATCTCATTCTCTGTCGCACCCCACCCCCTGTCTCCTCCTGCTCTCAATCTCCCTGAGCATCAGGGTCTTTACCAATGAGTCAGCTCCTCGTATTAGGTGGCCAAAGTATTGGACTTCAGCTTCAGTATAAATCCCCCAGTGAATATTCAGTGTTGATTTCCTTTAGGGTTGCCTGGTTTGATCTCCTTGCTGTTCAAGGGACTCTCGAGAGTCCTCTCCAGCGCCACAATTTAAAGGCATTAGTTCTTTACCACCCAGCCTTCTTTACAGTCCAACTCTCATATCTGTACATGACTACTGGAAAAAACTATAGCTTTGACTATCCGAACCTTTGTCAGCAGTTTTGTCTCTGCTTTTTAATATGCTGTCTATGTTTGTCATAGCTTTTCTTCCAAGGAGCAAGTGTTTTTAATATCATCACTACAGTCATCATCTGCAGTGATTTGGAGCCCAAGAAAATAAAATTCCTTTAGATGGAGTACTTTCTACTACTCTATTTTAAAGTTTGCTCATTGCATCCATTTACGATACAATGAGCAAACTTTAAAATAAAGTAATAAAAAGTATTCCATCTGAAGGAATTTTTTTTTAATGTTAAAAAAATAAAACAAAGCACCCATGGGCTTAGCAGTGGGTAGAGGTTATGGCATGAATAGCAAACTAATTTACTATATATTTATGTATTATTTTTCATAATATGCTTATAATTGGAATCCCAGAAGAGTGAGAACAAAATCAATACTTAAAAGAATAAGATTATCCAAAATTAATGACATACATTATTCTCAAAAGTTCAGAGGACCACAGAAAAAAATACACATATGTATACACATGCACATACATATATCATATTGAAAGTGCTGAAAACAAATTTTTTTTTAATTTGAAGACAGCCAGAAGGAAAAATAAACATTATATATGTACATACATACAAACAAATAAAATAATCACATAAGAGTTTCATCAGAAACAATATAAGATATATTATCATGTAATATATTAAACAATGGAATAATATATTAAACTGATGAAAGAATTAACAAACAGTATTTCAAGACAAAATATCTATACTCAGTGAAAATACCTTTAAAAAGTAAAAAAATAAAAAAAACATTAAAACCGTCTCAGAAAATTAAAAATGAAAACAATTAACCCCAACAGACCCAAAACACATAAATGTTATTTTTTTTCAGGTAGAAGGAATATGATACTTTACAAAATATATATGTGAATAGAGACTATGTTTCCTTTATTTAATTAAAAAAATGTTGGCTTCCATAATATCCAATGACAATATGGTGAAGAGGACAAGTTTAAATGTACTTAACATCATTATCCATGGTAACATAATGAATAATAGCACATGAATTCTGATTTTTAAAAACTTTCTTGTTAAAACATTGTATACGGGATATGCAGTAAAACTGAAAAACATCTTTAAACACCTTATTCACAAATCACTCACATCCCAACCTTAGTTACTGTTCAAAGGTGGTTTTGCATGGGGAAATTCTTCCATAAATTAAACTATGCAATATTTGGAGGTGAATGGCTTAAAATTAAGTATTATACAATTATTTTACTTTGCAATATCTACTAATATATTAGAGCACTTTCCTGACCAATACTCATAGAGCTATCTTACCTATTATTAACAGGTACTTAATAGAATAAAGCGTCCATGTTTATTTAACCACAATTCTCTGGATGGTGGTTTAGAGTTTCTGCTAATACCAAGATTGTGCTGGAGAGACTTATCTTTACTTTTGGTACTTATTTGCAAGTATCTTTTTTTGAGACAGCATAAGAAGTGGAATTCAAGTATTTGTTGGATTAAAAATTTTAATATCATGCCAAATTGCCTTGAAAACAAAACAAAACAAAACAAAACCCCATAAATCTGCACCATCATCACTTGTTCCAAAAATAAATGAATTATCTATTTGCCTAGACTGTAGTCAATCCTAGAAATCATTGGTTTGGAGCATAATGCTAAGGAAAGTCTGTGGACAGATCAGGGTAGTCAGAATTGTACAGAAACTCACAGGTTTGATATTATTTGTGCCACTGTTACCAACTACACTAATGATGTTTAAAGGGAGAAGACGCTTAAAGATCAAGTAAGCAGTGTAAGGACAATAAAACATATCCATTTATAGGTATGAAGCCATTGTTGGTGTTAAGGCTAAATTTTATATTTTAAACTCATGTAAGTTTTTTCATATGTTTGAGAAGTAAAGTTGTTTTGCTGTAGTTTAGTTGTTAAGTCATGTCAGACTCTTGTGACTCCACGGACTGTAGCCCACCAGGCTCCTCTGTCCTTGGGATAGCCCAGGCAAGATCACTGGAGTGGGTTGCCATTTCCTTCAAATTAGTAAATTATATCTAGGTGATACAAGCATGTGAATGAAAAAGTCATCAAGTGATTTTGCTGCTGACATGCAGGACACAAATAATCGCTATTTATATATCTATGAATATCTGTATGGGGCTTCCCAGGTGGCACTAGTGGTAAAGAACCCGCCTACCAATGCAGGAGATGAAAAGAGACATGGATTAGATCCTTGGGCCAGAAAGATCCCCTGGAGAAGGGCATGGCAACCCACTCCAGTGTTCTTGCCTGGAGAATCCTCTGGACAGAGGAGCCTGACGAGCTACAGTCCACAAGGTCAAAAGTCCAAAATCACTGCAGATGGTGACTGCAGCCATGAAATTAAAAGATGCTTGCTCCTTGGAAGGAAAGTTATGACCAACCTAGACAGCATATTAAAAAGCAGAGCTATTACTTTACGAACAAAGATCTGTCTAGTCAAAGCTATGTTTTTTCCAGTCATGTAGGGATGTGAGAGTTGGTCTATAAAGAAGGCTGAGCGCCAAAGAATTGAATGCTTTTGAACTGTGGTGTTGGAGTAGACTCTTGAGAGTCCCTTGGACTGCAAGGAGATCTAACCAGTCCATCCTAAAGGAGACCAGTCCTGGGTGTTCATTGGAAGGACTGATACTGAAGCTGAAACTCCAATACTTTGGCCACTTAATGTGAAGAACCGACTCATTTGAAAAGACCCTGATGCTGGGAAAGACTGAAGGCAGGAGGAGAAGGGGACGACAGAGGACAAGATGGTTGGATGGCATCACTGACTCAATGGACATGAGTTTGAGTGAACTCTGGGAGTGGTGAGGGACGAGGAGGCCTGGTGTGCTGCAATCCATGGGGTCACAAAGAATCGGACACGACTGAGCAACTGGACTGAACTGACTGATATATATGACCATATACATGAATTGTACATACATATTTATTTTACTAAGAAACATTGCTTTACATACTTCAATTATTCTTTGTAGCAGTAGAAAGTCACTCATAATATTGCAGTGTATTGGCCCTTGAAGCATTTATTTCCTCCATGCCTTCTTAAAGAATCTCATTTACCTTTTGTTAAGTAAGGTTAATTGAAAGCCCAGCTACTCTTCTGGTGCCCAAACAGGGCCTCTCTGCTCATTTTTCAGAGTCCATCTTGAAGTCCTTGAACACTACTGACACTGCTACTTGTGTGGTTCAGATAATATTGTGTATATAATAACAGTGCACTGAAACTGGCTTTCCTTCGAGTGGCTGTGGGTGGCGAAGAAATTATGTACAATCTGTCAGTTTTCTAGGTTTAAAAACTGCTGTTCATGCTTACTAAAAATTCTGCCAAAAACTCTCTGTTAAATAAATGATTTTGAGAAGAAAACTGTTAACATTAATGATCAAAAGCGTTGCTAAGCCTTAATATTAAAAGATAATCCAATTTAGTGGGAAAATGGAAAAGGCTCAAAATATGTTTTTTTTTTCTCCTGGGTGTTTTGCAAAGGTGATGGTGTCGTGGCTTCAGAATTTGTATAGTTCCCATCCCCTGGTAGCACGTCATTGTTTCATTGTACCAGTAACCCCACATGATGAAGCTATCAACAGTCAAGGATGGGTGAGGGTGCACCAGAGTATTTAATGTATGCCTGGGAGACCTTCAGTCAGGATGTGGCTGCTCAATTTGCCTTTTTGTACTGCTCTCTGGTTAGTATTTTGAACCTGGACGTAGTTCAGGCAATAAAGGCATGCCAGCCCCTGATTACTCAAGGACTTGGCTATGACCACCTGCCCAGCAACATCCAGACATTTTTAGCTTTTAGGCTCACAACTGAAGGGAAATAAATGTAAGTATTTATCAAAAATAATTCAGAAGACTGGTAGAATAAGATATAGAGCTGTAAGAAATGTAATTCTGACTGCATGGGCGTCATTCTAGATGGAAGGAAGAAAAAGAAAGACCTATTCAGTGAATATTTGATACATGTCCTGTTTATATGAGGAAAACTATAAATATCTATATATCCCTGATTGTCATCCTGAAGGATGTGAAGGGAAAAAGTAATCTATTTAGATTCTCAAACTTCATTTTCAAGAAAAACGTAATGAAAAACTTGAAACTTGTTAATTCTATGACAGATGACTTATTTATTTAGAGAACAGCCTTACTTCACTTGCAGAAATTTTTTGGTGAATAACACTGAAGAAACATGATGATTTCATTTCCTTTACACACTTCACTGACATTGGCTTTATTGAAATCTACAATTACATCACATTTCTTATGAACATTCTTATATCTCATCAGTCTTACAAATTTGATTCAGAGTGGTAAAGGGCCACTAATTTCAGTGAACTTTCCATCCATGTGTATTCTAGTATTTCTATTTCACAAGCTCTCTTTGGGCACAATGATATATATCTGTAAGGCTGACTCTCCCATGTGATGGGAGAGTTATCTTGTGCAATTTGGAGTGGTGCTGTTCCCATCACAGCTGAAACAAAGAGACAGAGTTCATGTGGCACACTGCAAGATGAGGGGACACTTAGGGCTAAATTATTTTTTGAGAATGTATTTCTATTGTTCACAGCAGAAAGAAGCTCTGCCTGCTCTGAAATTCCCCCAATTAATTTGAACACACAGTATAAAGTTCTAATATGTGTGTAAGGTGTTCTAGATTTTAAAATACAATTATTTTTTATTCATTTTTTAGTCATGGCAATTGCCATGGAGTTCAATGAACATAAGATGTCAAATATTCATTTTATCTTGCATGAATGCTAAAATATTCATAAAGATTAGTGTGGTTTTGGTGTTCTGGCTTTTCTCAAGCATATATTCTAAAATGTGTCCTATGCTTACTTAGATGTAGTGAACTATGAAGTATAATAGGACTCTTTTTCTATCAACAACTTGTAGCCATCAAGTACCATACTAGTCTATAGAAAATATAGGAAGGCTGTAGCTCAAGCAAACCCAAGCATAACAAAGTAAAAACTAATGTCCAAAACCTCCGCAGCTTCTCTTTCAAGTCTCATATTTTCATTTGCACTGATTACATTTGGATTAGATTTTCCATTTTACTGAGTATCAGGAAATCTCCATATCAAGGATTTGTCAATTGTATTAATGGAACAATTTATCAAAATAAGAACACAGAAGGTTACAAGACAGTGTTCAATTGTGATGAACATGTTTTAAGTTTTATACAGTAATTAAAAATATAATATGTGAACAGTTGGAACATTTTAGAATAATGTTATTAAAATGTAGTGTATTATTTTATTTCATCAAGTTGCAAAAATTTTTTGTGATGAGCAAGGAGGTGTGGTAGTATATGAAAATATAAAACAATCTGATCTTTAATATCATGAGAATAATTGTCTATGGCATTTGATAAAAACCCGGTACAGAGTAAAGCCTCATCACACTATAGCTTTAGAAACTGTTTTAATAAAATGTAGCTACTGTATGTTTCAGACTTCCCACGTAGCTCAGTGGTAAAGAACCGCCTGTCAATGCAGGAACCTCAGGAGATGCAAGTTCAATCCCTGGGTCTGCAAGATCCCCTGGAAGAGGAAATGGCGATCCACTCCAGTGTTCTTGCCGTGATAATCCCATGGACAGAGGAGCTAGGTGGGCTCCAGCTGAGGTCCATGGGGTCTCAAAGAGTCAGAAATGACTCTGTGACTGAGCATGCACTGTATGGTTCAAAGAATAAGTGAAAGAATACTATTGCTTCTGGAAAGACAGGGAAGGCAGCAGCACAGAACCACACAAGCACAGAATCACACAAAAACAGACAGAAGACGTCCATGGATAATATGATCAGCAAAGCCGAGCAACAAGAAATTCCTGAGGACCCATAATGTGATCAGATTGTGAAAAATCCCCAACTACAAATGTCATCTACAGTGTTAGCAAACAAATAAATTTGGTTTGAAATCAGTCAAACTTTTCTTTGCTTCCTCTCTGTCTTCCTGCTTTCCTCACTTATTTCTTTTACTTTCTTAAAAAAAAAAAAAATTAACTATAGAACAACTCAGCTTACCAAAATTTTGTGAAGATTGTATTGAGAACTACCATATGCCCCATATACAGTTTCCTCTACTTATGTCCTACATTATGGTATATTTGGTACAATTAATTAAACAGTACTGAAGTATTATTATTAACTAAAGCTATAGTTTTTTTTTTTTTTTTTTTAAGAGTTTCTTTGTTTGCAACCAGATGTTCTTTTTCTATTCCAGGTTCCCATCTGGAATGCCACATCACATTTATTTACCATGCCTACTTAAACTCTTGGCTGTGAGACTTTTTCAGACTTTCATTGTTTTTAATGACCTAGACACTTGTGAGGAGTACTGGGTAGATAAGATGTTCCTCTACTGGAATTTATGTGTGTATGTGAGTGTTTTCATGATTAGATAGGGATATACAGGTTTTGAAGGAAAATCACAGAGGTAAAATTCCATTGTATCCCATCATATGAGAAATATTGTCATTGTTTTTAACGGTTTAGTCACTATGTCATGTCTAGCTCTTTGTGTCCCCATGGACTGGAGCCTGCCAGGATCCTTTGTCCATGGAAATTCCCAGGCAAGAATACTGGAAAGGGTTGCCATTTCCTTCTCTAAGGGATCTTCCTAACCCAGAAACTGAACCTGAGTCTCCTCCTTAGCAGGCATATTCTTTACCAGTCACCTGGGAAGCCCATGTGAGAGATACAAGTGTCAACGTTACATCACTGGTAACATTAGTTATCTGACTGAAGTAGTGTTTGCCAGCTTTCTCTATGGCGGTTTCTCCTATTTCTCCTTTCTCACTATACTCTTCAAAGGAAATCACTATGCACAGTCCACAGTTAAGGAGTGGGGAGTTAGGCACCATCTCCTAGAGGTGAGGGTATCTACACAATTCAATTGGAATTCTTATGCATGAAAAATTTTTCTATTCTTTCCCATGTATTGCTTCATTCAATAATTTATTTATATCAGTATAAGCTCATGGATATTTACTTAAAGTCATATTTCAATACTAGTTTCTTTACTTGGTTCAATTTGTTTCCTCTTTTGCCACTGAGAACTCTTTCAGTTGGTGACTTCCGTGACTCTTTCATGTACATAAACAATTTTTCTGTTTTATTTTGAATTTTCTTAATGTGTGACACTCCAGCAGATTGCAGCCTCATCTTGTATATTTTCTGCTCCATTTATAGAATCAGTCATTTCTCCAGAAACCAGAAGAAAATGGCAACCCACTCCAATATTCTTGCCTGGAGAATCTCATAGACAGAGGAGCCTGGTGGGCCACAGTCCTTGGGGTCACAAAGAATCAAAAATGACTGAGGACACAGGCAAACACACAGTGTTAGATATCAATCTCTGGGCACTGGTTATGCTTGTTGCTATTGGAATGGCAATGTTTCTAGGCCCTCTCAGCAGACAGAACAGAGAAATATCTGTGATTATTATATTGTAACTATCATGCAGGAGAAGCTAAACATTTTGTGTGTATACTGTTTTGTGCCTTTTGCTATTATTCTCAATAATTTCTTTGTAATTTCTTTGTTACTATCTGATTCCCCTTCCTCACTCTTTCAGAGGGAATTACAGCAATACAAAAGGAGAAAATAAACATAAAAGAAAAAAATATATATACAAACATAAAGTTATATATAATATATAAATATATGTAACATAATATACATATAGATTATATAATACACATAAACTGAAAGTGAAAGTTGCTCGGTAGTGTCCAGGTCTTTGTGGCCCCAGGGACTATACAGTCCATGGAATTCTCCAGGCCAGAATACTAGAGTGGTTAGCCGTTCCCTTCTCCAGGGGATCTTCCTAACCCAGGGATCGAACCTGGGTCTTCTGCATTGCAGGAGGATTCTTTACCAGCTTAGCCACCAGGGAAATCCATACTATAAATATATAATGTACAAATATATATACTATGGGCTTCCCTTGTGGTTCAGATGGTAAAGAATCTGCCTGCAGTGCAAGATACCAGGGTTCACTTCCTGGGTTGGGACGATCCCATGGAACAGGAAATGGTTACCCATTCCAGTATTCTTGCCTGGAAAATACCATGGACAGAGGAGTCTGGGGTTGCAGAGTCAGACATGACCGAGCAAGAGGCTGCTCCTCAATAATATACAAACATATATTATATACAAATTATATATATATATAATTCTGAGTTTTTAGATAAAAAGACTCATTCTAGAAGAAATAGAAGAATATTTGGCAACAGTTTACTGTTGAGAAAGTCATTTTGTTTTTGTGTGCTACTCCTTCAATCCCATATTAGATAAGATCCTTCAGATTGAAAGGAAAAAAGAGAAGACATTATGAAGTAGAAGTAGAAGTTTTGATGAGAATGATCTTTAGATAACTCCAACACACCCTGAAATCCTG